>NC_133619.1:610307878-610907878 GCF_048593235.1 Sminthopsis crassicaudata | reverse complement strand
TTAGCACCATGGAGCTAAAGACAAAAGTCAATTGCTTTTGATCTTCAAATATACCCTTTATCATCTTTTTACACATTTTGGCAGCACCAAGTCAAGTTATACTTGAACCTCTCCACAGTACGTTATGTCCCTTTAGAAGATTCCAAGCTATGCAGGATTTCCAAATCCAAGGAGGGCTACGAGGGCAAGAGCAGCAATAGAGGGGGGCTATATGGTTAGTGGATGTCTATTAGAGCTTAGCACTGCTCATTTCAGACATATCAGCCATATTCGAGGTTTCAAAAGAATACTATAGTATGATAGGAAAACTCGTTTTTCTGCTTATCAGGTCAGGAATAGCTGGCAAACATGATGCCTTTGTAAAAAGACAAGTCTGTGTTTGAAGACCTCTAGTAAGACGAAAAACTCACTACTTCAGAAAGGAGCCCGGTTCTTTTTTTGGTAGCACTGCTTTCTCATGCTGAGCCAAAAAGTGTTTTCCTGTAAGTACAGTATGCTGGTCTTAGTGCTCTCTTTTTGAGCCATAATTGTCTGAAAATTCAGATTGCTCAGAATGGTTAGCTTTCATTCTCCAAGGAGCAAAGGGCATTTCTTATTCATCTGCAAAGACCTTGCCTTCTCTTATTAAAATCTGTGGTTGAAAATTCTGCTCACGATTCCCTTTACTCATTCCCGGAGTCTCTACTAGCAAGACAAAAGTCATTTCCCACTTTGAGGGATACAGGTAGTATTTGTGGCAATTAAAGTGAGGCATCTGAAAACCTGTGTATTCTGAAAGGAGGCCACCTATGAAACTAATGAACTAGGACTGACCAGTACGGGAGGTTCTGTCTCAAGTCATTTTTTATTCTTCAATGAGATGTTTTAACCTCATGACAATCCAATGAACAGCCTCAGGATTTCTCCCAGCTGCTGTATAAAATCCATTCATCCATTCAAAACAAAGTATGAAAAATAATCCACCCAATATGATGGTTTTTTGAAGTTACTATAGCCAAATGTGCTTAAAACAATATGAGGAAAAACAATGGAATCCATGTATCTTTGCATAAAAGTTAAACAAATATTTACAATTCTAAATTCATAACCAATTTCTGAAGGTTAAGGCAGCTTGCTTACTCTCTAGTTCAAGTCATTTCACCTTTTGAAAATAATTTGTTTAATTTTTATAGTTAACCATGTCAGTTAGACATTTATAGAAAAGTATTCTCTACCCTGCCCCCTCCTTCCTTCCCTCCACTATCTCTACTGTTACTGTTAATACCTGGCCAATAAATCTATATTTAATCAAGAACAACCTTCTCAGGTATTAGCTCTTAGCACCATGGAGCTAAAGACAAAAGTCAATTGCTTTTGATCTTCAAATATGCCCTTTATCATCTTTTTACACATTTTGGCAGCACCAAGTTAAGTCACACTTGAACCTCTCCACAATACGTCACGTCCCTTTAGAAGATTCCAAGCTATGCAGGATTTCCAAATCCAAGGAGGGGTATGAAGGCAAGAGCAGCAATAGAGGAGGGTTATATGGTTAGTGGATGTCTATTAGACCTTAGCCACCACTTATTTCAGGCATACCAGCCATATCCAGGGTTTCAAAAGAATACCATGGTGTGATAGGAAAACTCCAGTAACTCTGGCTCACCAGGTAAGGAATGGCTGGCAAATGTGCTGCCAAAAGGTGTAAAAAGATCTGAAGACAATCTAACTCCATGGTAATGAGGGCTAGCTTTCTTAACCAAATATGGGGCTTAATGGTCAGGTCTAACAATATACTAAAATTTAGGGAGGGAGAATTGGAGGAGGAGGGAGAAAGAGACAGACTTTTCTATAAATGGTCAACTAACATGGTTAACAATGTAAAAATGAAATTTTAGTTATTTTCAAAAAGTGTTTTGTAAGAATAAAAATCTAGAAAATGTGTGAAAATACAGAATCAGGGCTGAGAGTACAAGATTATTTTCAATTTGTCTCAATCTGGCTTGTACCAAACCTACAGAAAAAGATAAACATGAACAAAATTTTAGTGTTTCCAAACAGCCTACTTGTTCTAATAGGGCTGTTAAGAGATGTTTTTGCAACTGATTCAAGCTGCATTTAAGCATAAAAATTTTAAAAAGACAATACAAAGATCTGTTGGACAATAAAAGAGAAGTTGTACTCTTGTAGAAGGGTGAGAGAATACTAATAGAGTCACTATGAATTACTGAGCTGCTTTAAAAAAAGGCTGTAAAAACATTTTTGACCTTTGTGAGATGAGCACTGCTGAAAACATGTAAATTTGGACACAGAACGTGACATATCTTGTTGCTTCAAAGAATTTAACTTATTGAACTTACCCAACAATAGGTTAATTGACTTGAATACAAGTAGGAAATATCTTTTAACTGAAATAACTATTATGTAAATTCCTAAAGCTTACCTATGGATAGCCAGGAGCTTCCCAATTAGCTGCTGGGGAGAATTTAATGGCTGCTGTCCACTTCAAGGCTAGGCAACAAGTGGAATGGCTGGGCCAAAAGGCAGGACGAGAACTGTCCTGGGCACCTGAGCCCAATACAACCAACTACCTTGTGTGTGCTTTTCCTGTATTCTTTATCTCAAATAGCCACGAGTCCAATAGGAAAACTAAAATTTGTATAAAGAAGCAATTACCTGCTTCTAAGAAGTCTTTTAAGTTTCATTATTTGAACTGATGATACCGACATCGTACTATAAACAAAACATGTTTATATTTGAAGCTTTTTCAATGGAGTTTTATCTTTTTTAATGTTGTCCCCCCTTTCTATTCTTCTCCTATTTGCATGTATCTAACTCCAGGTGTAAGTGAACATAACCAAGGGCTCTAATTGCATCTTCAGGATCATCATTCCCAGGGAGAAATTTTATCCCCTTATCCCTTCTTGTCCCCCAAATCCCACTTGCCTCCACCTTTTAAAAATGCACATGGCTCAAAGCAGCCTTTCAGTTTGGGTTACTCTACTTTGGTTCTGGAGACTTCAACCATTCCCTCTATTCTAACACCTGGCTGTCCTGCCGTCCCTCCTTCTACAGGAAGGTCTGCAGGCCAGGCCCAAGAGCGGCGAGTCAGCTTCCAGTCACTCTTGTAGTCCTTAGGTGGCAAGTTCTCAGCCAAGGTCATTCAACTGGTTTCTGTGGGGCCAGTTCTTCATCAATCACTTTCTTTTGCTCAGGATCATGCCCTCATTAGCTTATGGGGAAGCATTCTGAGCTGTTTTAGACCATGCACAGGAGAAAAACC
Organism: Sminthopsis crassicaudata; assembly: GCF_048593235.1. NCBI lineage: Eukaryota > Metazoa > Chordata > Mammalia > Dasyuromorphia > Dasyuridae > Sminthopsis > Sminthopsis crassicaudata. Next base: position 610,904,616 of record NC_133619.1, on the reverse strand, counting down.
TTTTATTGCTACTTAAAAAAAAAAGTATTCTAGGGCTTCCCCAGTTTTGTCAGGTCTCTTATTGTGGAAGCTTCTTCAGAGGTGGGAGCTGAAGATCATCTTTGGTTGGCATCCAACTGAGAAATACAAAGACCATTTAACTTAGGAAAAGATTTGGTTTTATGAACAAACACACGTTTGCAAGGTGCTAGCCCTCAGACATCAGAGATGGAAAGCCATCTTTCCAGCCTGTGCGGCCACTTTCTTTTAAAATAAGCACCCAATCTTTGTGGGAAAAACCCGAGGCCCAAATCACACCCACTTCACACACACCAGAATAGATCAGCTCAAGTCAGGGGAACAGTGTGTCACATAGGACTTAGCAAACAAAGCGCGCGCTGATGTTGCTTTTCTTACTCTCTCTCAGATTGTCTTTGGGTTCTTTAAACATGAAGGCATTTGTTGGAAGCAAGTTTTTAAAAGCAGTGGTGGCGGCTGCCTGGAAAGAGGTAAACCAGTCAAAAGGCCATGGAGAAGGGCAGGTTAGGTGGTTTGGTTCAAAGGCTGCATGCATGCAGCCTGCTGCAAGGGCAATGGGGGGGCTACTGCTGCTGGGATTCCTGAGTCCTGACACTTAAGCTGGGCAAGGAGTTCAGACTTGGATGCAGTTGCTTCTAGCCCCCTCCGGTCATCTCCCACCCTAGTTTTGACAGGTTACTGGTTGTCTCCAACAAGCTTGGCCTGGGCTTTCTGGGGGAATGGGGCTCACTCAGTGGGCTGCTCTGCAGCAGAGCAGGCCTCCCGCCCAGATTCCCTTCTTAACCCAGAGAGGCTCACCTTTCCTGGTTGGGGGCACACAGACACACATACACACTCTATGTACACAAATTTGAGATACCTGGGTCTGGACCCTAAAAGAGCAAAGACAGCACCTGTTCGAGATGGTGCCCACATCCAGCAGCTGCCAAAAGGAGAAATCGCTTTACTTTTCTTTAAACTTGCAATGCTTGTCTTTATTTTGTTCTTTATATTTGAAAGTGAGAAGAAATAGTATTGAGTCAATTTCTTTTTTTTTTAAATATTTGTTCTATGTATTTACAAGCCTTAAAGTTGCTCTAAAGGTTTCAAAAGTATTATGAGTACTTTTCCCAGGGTAGCACTTTTTTTTTTTTTTTCTGAACAAGTTAATTCTTGGAGCTCTCTGGTCCACAGCATTTTCTCAAATGCATTTCCTTCTGTTCCAAGTTTATGTATGTTTTGATTACTATTTTGATTTTTAATTTCTGAAGCAAGCTGAGAGGCAGGCAGAAAGATTTGATGCCAAAAAATAACAACAAAAAATAATCTCTCTTACCTAGCTCACCCCAAGACCCCCTTAAGACTGGACTATCTACTATGCTTTGAAACAAAAGTGAGGTGCATCTGAAGGGGAGGGAAATTTATTTCTCTGCTTTTCTATTATACAATTTGTTTACAGAAACTGCAAATTAAAAAATTACACTGGCATTTGCAGTCCTTAAAATAAATTAAAAGTTCTCAACTTTTTTTTTTTTTTTTTTTGCTAAACAGATCTGTGTTTCTTTTAAAGTATGAGTCCTTGTTTAAAAAGAAAAGAAAAGATTAAAACAGAAAATATTTTCTATAAATAATACATGTATTTTGGTTTAGTGCTCCCGCCCTCAGGTTTGACGTTTACTTTTTCCAGTACCTTTTTCCTCCATGATCACCTTTTTGTTTCTCTCTCCCCTCTCCCACTCGTGCACACGTGGGGGTTTCTGCTCGAGAATTGGCCTTGCTGCACTGTGATTGGCGAAGACGTGAAACTTTTTAAAAAAATACTTAAATTGTTTCTTTTGTTTCGTTTTGTATATTTGAAGTTTTAGTTATCCTCTGACTCCTCTTCAGCTTCCCGCAGCCACGTGAAGAAGGCCGTGACGGATTTCAGCGCCACACCTTTCCCACTCTGCTCGGCAGGGTCCTTGCTGCTTTCCCACTTGTAGAAGGCGTCCTCTGAGATCACCTCCTCATCATAGAGACAATCAAAAAACATCCGCAACAGATCTGCAAGAAGGCAAGAGGGCTCTGTCAGCCTTGAGGAGAACAGTGTTGGATGCCATCTGGTCAGGATCCAGAGGTCCTTAAAGGGCAAATGAGAGGTGGGATTTCTTTTTTCCCTCAAGCACTGACTTTGTATAGATTCTCAAAGAGGACAGCAGTCCGTCCTCAGCATGAAAATCATTTTTTTCAAAGCATTAACTCAGTTCTAATTTATCTATAGTTCTGGAAGCACATCATGTTATATTTCATTTCAATTATCTTTTTAAAGCCTGATTTTTTTACTCCCCTCAATACCTTTGATATACATTTTAAGATTATTTTACATATACATTTAAGATTAATGCAATCATGTGGATAAACTGGGTAAAAACTCTCCTAAATGTGAATTACAGGCATTCACACATTTTGTCTGTCTCTTATTATACCTCACTCAGCCATAACTTTACTCAATGCAAATTATCTAGTTAATGATCTCAATTTTTGCTCTCTCTTTTTTTTTTAGCCAAGGAGACTTAGGTTTTTACAAGGCAGGCATGCTGATGAAAGTATGAAGTCTTATAAGACTTTCCATTTTCTCTTCTCATTCCTCCAACCCATGTTAGTGATTTGGAATATAATATATGATAATTTCCAGGAAGACTTATATTATAATTATATTATTATTCCAATTTCTTTTCATTCTTTAAACATACTAGTAGGAAAGTAAGGGAAAGGAGCAGCCAGCAATATGTTAGGTGGTGCTGAACTTGGCCTGGGATGAAAGCTTCAACAAAGATCACTATATTGTACAACCAAAGGATATAAATTAAAAAAACGTTATTTGTATTCAACTGATTGAAAATAAAATTTCAAACTGTATCTAATGACTTAAAGATTTTATGTATTGGGAAGTAGCAATTTTCCTATTTTACAGAGAGAAGGAAGGGAAGTTAAATGACAAGGAAGAGGTCCCAGACAGTGGAGGGGTAAAGCAAGACCAGGTTCAGCAGTTCATCCCCTACAGCACAGCCGATCTAGAGGTGGGAAGATCTGGGACAACAACTGGCCTTTTGGATAAATGCTTAGGTGAGTCTCCAATCATACTCCCTTCCCTTGTTCCCTACACATCTTTTACTGTTGGTACAAATAGAATGAAAAACACCATAACAAGCTTTTGCAAAGATGAATGTTGAAAACTACTACCTTTGCATATATTTGGGGAAAAAAACAAAAAAAACCGATTAAAATGTTTTACAAAATCACCATGCAACCATTAATTTTGGAATAAAAAAGTATTCTTTTTGCTTCAAAACCCCCCCCCAAACCAAAAACCAACACAAAAAACTCAAGTTAAAAAAAAGTTTCAATGAACCAGATTAAAGTATCATGGTTAAATGAGTTTTGATGGACTGAATGCTAACCAGGGACCCCATTTTATTTCACTTCTTTTGACTGAAAATCGTTCCACCAATGCATGCCTGAATCTGATCTTTAGTCTTTGCAGACTGTCAGGGGTTACTCTGAACAACTGGAAAGGATGAAAAACTGCACTGTGCATATGCCCCAGAAAATATCTGGAGACTTTTGTGTCTGACATGGCCTTCCTGTCCTCTTTATCTTTTTTTTCCCCCCTAGTTATTATCAAACTCAGGTTTAGAGAACTGCAAACATAAACTACGAGGGGCTACTGACTGACATTAAGGGTCGCTGCTGCTCTGGGCTGTGCCCTAGGAAGCCCGCTTTGCACATTGACTGTTGTGGCACTTGCCTGGTCTATCCCCCATGAAGTCACCTAGGAACTTACTGGCAGGCTGATCAAGTTTGACGATGGATGCTTGTAGTGCATAAAGTGCTTGTAGTTCCTTCTCTGTATCTGAGTCTAGGTACTTGAGTAAGATCGGCACTCTCTGCTTGATAACAGCAGTGTCCACTCGGAAAGTAGAACAGTCGGCTGCAGAGAGAACAGAGCCAGGTTACCCACAAACAGCTGCTGGTGCTAATGGAGAAGGAAGTGGCCGCCACTGCCGCTGTAGCACTAGGGATCCATTTTTAATGAGGAACTGCCTTGATGCTACTCCTCTCTCCACACCCCTGGGAAGGGGTACCCTGAAGCCCCAAAGCTCTGCAAGGATGAGACGTCAGCATGAGAAGCCCTGCTGCCCTCAAGGGACTGCTCACTCAGTGCCAGGGATATAAGCAACATCAAGGAGGATATGGGGAAAAAAGAAATGATCCGAACCAATTTATTAATGCAATTAGGATAAGCACTTGTGGTCATTCTCCAAACCAGTATTGATCAGCTCTCCCAAAAGCTCAGACCTGCTGCTTCTTGGAAGAGGGTGGGTTAAGAGAGGACTGGAGAAGGCACACTCTCAGATGGCAAGAGGCAGGGGAATGTTTGGGTTTTCTTTAAAAAATTTCCAATAGCATAAATATTCCTTTTTAAAAATTTTTATAATAAGAAATTGTCTCAATGTTAGCCCCAAACTTTTCAGAGATCAGATAAAACTTAAATATATAAAAGTCCCGTTTTATAGATAAGAAAATGTTTTTTAAAAAAAGATTTTTGTAGTTAATTTTTAAAAGAGAAAACAGATTTTGAATGAGAATGATGTATTTAATTTAAAAGATTCTGGATAACTTACTTCAGGAGGCCTTTCCTGGTCTCCCCAGTTATCAGCACCATCCTGCCCCATCTAATGTGAAGAAACTCTCAGTTCTGTGTGTTTTGTATATAACCTATTTATGCACTGTGCGCTATCTCCCCTATTTGAATGGGAGCTCTTGAAGACAGGGAATGTTTTATTTTTGCCTTTGGATTTCCTGGAATATCAGAAAGGCTTAATAAACACTTTCTTATTGAGGCATAAACAAAGTGACTGAGGGTCAATTTGTTGCTCTGCTTTGTCTGAGTAGAGACTAGATTGATTTACCAACAGTATAGACACTCAGTATAGACACAGTATAGACACAAGAATCTCTTTTAGCCTTTAGTTTTTATGGTAAATGCAGAGACACAATAAGTTAAGCAGATATAATCATAAAAATATTAGAAGTGGGGTTTCTAATGGCTAATTATAATTTTGCCCATTACTATTAATAGGGATATCGGCACATTTAGAAATATGTTTTTGTTTAAGAATACATTGCTTTCTCACTCCCAATATACACAGTGAAGGTGGCTGCTTCCCAGTCTCCTCCAAGGAAGCAGCCAGGGCAGAGCTCAAAGAACAACCTGACACATGTTGGTTTTCAGATGTTGGGAGCTGCCTTGAGAAATGTTACTTACCTATAATAGCTGCTTTACAAACTGCTGTCATTAAAGCTCTAAGGAATGTAGGTGAACTCATCTGGCTTTCATCTAGATTCGCCTAAAATCAAGAGTAAATCTGTCAGTTACATAAAAGCGCCCTTCTCCAGAGCAGCAACTGTTTCCCAACCAACTCCACTGCTGAGCTGAGCACTAACCAGGCAGGGAATCCATTTCAGCCCTTCTGAAAGAACTCATTTTCCCCATTAAAATGAAAACAGCCTTGCTGCTGCCAATGTGGGTAGACAGTTCTACTGGAATCAAATGTGAGTGTGCTCTGGTGTGAACTTGCTCCCTGCCATCCCCGGCTGGTGGGGCGGAATGGGGGGAGGTAAAAGAAAACATTTTGCTGAGGAGAGGGGCCACAAGCCACACCCCAAAAGCCTGGCTAACGGGGCCAAAAGCTTTTTCCTCCAAAAATACTTCACTCTCTGGATTTAAATAGTCTTAGATAATAAAAAACAAACAAACAAATCTAAGATGTTTCATCTTTAACATGGACTCATTTTCCAAATGTGCCTTAATGAGGTTCTAGAGTTGTCTCAAGTAGAAGGCGATGTATGGATAAGCTTTTAAGTTGTAGAAGACTAGTTCATTCTTTTTTAAGAAAGCCAGAGGAAAATGTAAATATGAGGCAGAGCCCATGGGACCTCAACCCAAAATGAATAATATTCCAGTCTTTCCTCTTTGAAGAAAAGAAGCTATTTAGGTAGGAAGTCACTCTCCTTAAGAGCTACAAAAGCCAGAGAAGAAAAAACAATTTCTAAATAGACCATGGAGGTTTTTCTTCAATTCTCCACTTCTCTCAGCACTTTTAAAGAACAGACTAGAATAAGCAGGTATATAGACAGCCAAGAAAAAGAAGACTATTCTGGAAAGCAGTCTTAAAGCTCAGTTACAGAGGAAAATATAATGATGAATGCTGGAGGGTATGTGGGAAAAGTGGGTCACTAATGCATTGTTGGTGAAGTTGTGAAACAATCCAACCATTCCGGAAAGCAATTTAGAACTATGCCCACGGGCTATCAAACTGTGCATATCCTTTGTCACTACTAGATCTGTATCCTGAAGAGATCATAAAAAAAGGGAAGACCACCCACGTGCAAAAATGGTATGGCAGCCCTTTTTGTAGTGGCAAGGAACTGGAAACTGAGTGGATGCCCATCAGTTGGAAAATGGCTGAATTAGTTATGATATATGAATATTATGGAATATTATTGTTCTGTAAGAAACGACCAACAGGATGATTTCAGAGAGGCCTGAAGAGATTTATATGAACTGATGCTAAGTGATATGAGCAGAACCAAGGACATATATAGAGCAACAAGATTATGTGATGATCAATTGTGATGGACTTGGCTCTTCTCAAAGAGATAGTGATTTCAAGGCAATTCCTATAGACTTGTGAAAGAAAGTATAATCCGCATTTAAAGAAAGAATTATGAAGACTGAATATTTGATGATGCTTTTTTTTCCTTTCTTGTGTTTTTTCCCCCTTTTAATTATTTTTCACTTAGTATGATGAATATGGAAATATGATTAGAAGAACTGCATTATGTTTAACCTATATCAGATTGCTTGCCATCTTGGGGAGGAGAGGGAGAAAAATTTGGACAGAGTTTTGCAAAGGTGAATATTGAAAATTAACTTTGCATGTATTTGGAAAAATAAAATATCTTTAAAAAAAAAAAAAAGAATGAGTTGTCTGAGGGGCTTGTTGGGCTACATTTCTCTCTCTGATGAAGGATCATTCAAGAGACCTAAGGGGTGTGCAGTCTGGCAGCAAGGGAAGCTTGCAGAGGGCAGCTTCGATGGTGCACACTGAAGGAGGTAGACAGAACCAAACACAAAAGCCTCAAAGAGCAGGTATTAGCAATTGCAGCCAGCATTATTAGTCATGAAGTTTATAGGAATGAAAACTAACCCACTTCATCCACAGACCATAAAAAAGTCACTGTAGGATAGACTGTAGCCCCTTTTGCTACCATGTGGTGCCATGATAGATGGTCTTATTCTCCCCCCACCCCCACAATGGGCTTTCATGCTCATTATTATTATATTGGCCAGACTTGACTTGCTTATAATTTTCTAAAACAATATTTCACCTGGGCTAGTCTAATCCCAAAGGGATTATTTTTGGAAAATCTGAGTGAATATATTGAACTTGATTTAAGTTATGGGAGAGTGAATAAAAACACAGCCTTGCCTTTTGGCTCGCCAAGTACTTTATAAACAGATGGACAGAATAACTTCAATACTGGCATATGGCTAGACTCCCCTGAGGTCTAGACTTCAAGGCAAGTCTGAGAAAAGTACAGAAAAATCCTGGAAATAATGAACAAAAGTGCTGCCTGGAAATGCAGAATAGGGGACTCTACTGGCTCTGGGCAGAACCTGCTTCATTGATTTTAAAGGATAAAATAACATTCTTTCTACCTAATGAAACCCAGACCCCTTTGGCCTACTGTGGAAACAAAGTCCATGGAAGAAAACAGGAGGAGTTCATTCTCAAATTCAGTCACTTCTGCGTGATCATCTGCAAATCCGTTGCCTGATGACAACTCAATTTGTTTTTTTCTATTTTTTTAACGAAGGCCTACCTGTGTGAGCCAAAAAAATATCTAAAATTAACTCAGATTTTAAGAGTAATATCTGTATTTACATTCTTGATTATTCCAGTTAATTCTTATATTAAAAATGAGCAACTGTAATTATGGGAGATAGCTCCTAGCAGATCCTAATTCCCTTGAATTAAACAATTATTTCTATGGAGATGATTCTTCCAACCTCTCTATCTCCAGTCTCACATCTCCAATGGTCTATCAAACAGGAAACCAAATTAAATGTTTTAATGACAACATATCCCAATCTCAACTCGTTCTCTTCCCCACAAGTCCTCCCCACTCCCAAACTTCCTTATTTCTGCAAGGGCCCTCACCTCACCATGCCCCCTCACCTCTCATCATGTAGGAGTCATCCTCAACTCACCACCATCTCCAATCTGTTACCAAGGCCTATCCATCTCTGACAAGCCACCTCCACCTCTGTCCCGACACTGCTGTCACCCTTTGGATTTCTATGTTCCAACTGAAATCTAATCATCTGCAGAAAGCCTCCCCCATCCCTCTTCCTTCTGTCGCCTTCTCTGTCAATAACTCCCATTTCCCTGTAGATAGTTTGTCGGTGTCTCCTTGATCAGAGTGTGAGCTCCCTGAAGGCAGGGGCTGCGTTTTGCCTTCCTTTATATCTCCAGAGCTAAGAACTATCTTGCTCATAGTAGGGCCTAATAAAACATGACTGACTGACATAAAACTTCCTTTGTAACTCCCTGATGCATTTATTTCTAACAGCTGAAACTTTAAAGAAACTAGTGTTGACATATCCTTCAGTATACTGCCCACTACTGGAGATTTACATTGCTGAAATCAACAGACACCAACTTGCCACACGATAAGATATGTATTAACTTTCACAGTCAGTAACACTTTTAGACATGCGTAACAGAGAGAACTAACATCATTGGAAAATTAATCATTTTACTTCTCAGCTTCCTTTGAAAATGTTTTCACTGTTTCCTATTTCAGAAAAGATAGAATCCTCCTTTATTGGGCATCCTTTCATAGTCTGATTTGGTAAGACAAGACTACTTCCAAGATATAGTCAAAAGCCCTTGAGCTTTCCCCATGTGCAATTAAGATTTCGTGATATTTGTATTCCTGCTTTCCAGCCGTCTTCCTAGCAGAACTATTTTTTGGGTAACATATCTCTGCATATCCAAATGTCTAGTCTTAAGAAAAGATAAGTTTTTCAAAATGTGCTGATTGAACTGCTGTGCAGTGGAGGAGGAACTGAAGTTCCCTTTGTTTACTGGTTTTTTTCCCCTGAGGTAATTGGGGTTAGATGACTCACCCAGGGTCACACAGCCAGGAAGTGTTAAGTATCTGAGACCACATTTGAACTCAGGTCCTCCTGACCTCAGGGCTGGTGCTCTATCCACTGCCCCCCCTAGTTGCCCCTGCTTACTGATTTTTAAAGAGATACCTTGGCCTTTGTTTTACAGACTGGTAGGAAGGTGAGGATACTGTCTCATTTTAGGATAGAGACATCAACAAAAATACCTGTGGAAAACACTTTTTTTTTTTTTTTTTTTTTTTTAGACTTAGTAATTCACAAAATCAAGAATATTAAGGTATTTTGTAAGGTCTTTTTAAATGAAGTAATTCCCACAATAACTCTTGGCTGCTTTGGTGACTACAGATGCTATACATTTTAGAGCCATCTCCAACAAGAGCACCCATAATTGAAATTTCTCTGAATTAAGTCCTGCTGCATTTACAGTTATAGCAGAACAAAGAGCAGTACCTGCCACCCCCTTTAAGCTTTGGCAGCAGCAGTAGCAGCAGCAGCAGCAAAGCGCGCGCGCGCACACACACACACACACACACACACACACACACACACCCCTACACCCTCTATAGGAAGGAAGTCTGAAAATAATATAGACACTCTGATGTCTTTTTCAGCTTATTAAAACAGGATTCTATATAGAAATAATGTCATTAATGGTAAGTAACAAACCAGAAGAAATATAGGTTATACTAATAAGCTGAAACACAGAAACACTTCTAGGATTTAAAAAAAGACTATTTTCTGTTACCAGAATTCATATATATATTTTTCACAGGAAAAATGCATGTTGGGTATCAACCTACTAGTTTGTGCCACTGACCACTTCAGAGGCACACAATCACATCAAAGAGTGACAGTTTCTGTGGGTTATTCTGAGGACCATAAGTGATTATAAATGCAAAGTGCTCTGAAATAATAAAATACTACAAAATAATAGCAAGAATATTTTCTCAGCTATCAAGAAGGGTAGCCTAAAAAAAGCCATTGTTAGGGGATTCAAAGCACAAACACAGTACTGGAGAACAAAAGAATGGAGAAGAGAGGAGATAAAACTAGTGGTAAAAGAGGCTTTTTTTAAAGAGTCAAAAAGAAACAAAAGGCATTTGTGGAAAAGAAAAGTGTTGCTGAACCCCTGGGCCCAACCCCTGGGCCCTACCCCGTTGCAACTGAAAGAGTCAGATGTTCTCCATAACAAGGCAAAAGTCATGGCCCACAGAAACAGGTACGAGAAGACCCTCCAAGAGAGGGAAGCCCTTCTAAAAGAACACCCCAAGAGTACACAGGAGGACAAGAGCTTTCTGACTCTCACTTCCTGGTATACTTTAAAATGTCCACTGAGAGCTGTGAGAGGGCAGGATGCAGGATGTAGAGGAGCACGGTTACTGGGGGAGGAAGCTGAACTCTGGTGGTCAGAGCACTTCGGACTTCTTGGAACTCACAGCAATGAAAAATGAGGGGAGCCACCCGGGAGAGGGCTGCTTTGAATCGAAATTTTGGGGAGAGGCGTGTGGTTGACTTCCCTGGTATAGGGGGCTCTCTCTCTTCTGACAGAGCAGCCACTGGTCTATGACTTCTGCTCTTAGAGGGATTTGCTTGGAGGCAGGGCACGAGCCCAGGGCTGGTGGCTGAGCCCACGATGCCATGTGTCTCTCTCTGTTAAATCATGCACAAGACTCTATGTTGCTTTTTCTAAGGCTTAGCATCCCGTACAGTAGAGGGATGGGGGGCTATGTGACAGAACTCATGTAAGTCCAAAGGTGCCAGGGAATAAGGGAGTCTTTATACCTCTACCCAGTCAAAGATCTGTTCATCATTCGCCTTGTCCTCAATAATGAGTTTCTCAAGCCGTTTGTACAACTCTTCAGCAGAGAGTTCTTTCTTTGAAAGTGCTTCTGAGGAACTGGAACAGTCAGACTCTATAAAGTCCAATTTCTGAAACAAAAAGTGAGATGCACTTAAGAGTTACTGAGAGCGTAGCATCCATGGGACTAGCAACCAGAGACATCCCTCCCCTTAAGGTGGACCAAATGACTAGCTAGAGTTACTATATTATACTATAAAATAACCTCCTAGGAGTTCTAGCTCCTCTATAACTCCCTGAAAAGGAAATTACTACAAATGATTCTCTTAAGTGCATCAGTCTCCCTTAGTGGGAAGCTTTCTGTAGCTGATGTCCTCCTAAATTCCCATTCCCCATAGAGGTTCCTTCTTTCCCTTACTGTTGGGGCAAATGTTTGAGGCTGGAAAGGTGAGCCCCAGTTAACGTTATTCTTCCTGTAATCTGTGTACTCCATCACTACTAGACAGTTACTGGGAGTTCTGTGGAGTGTCAGTACCCACAAGTCTCATAGTTGTACCCCCACACCAAATCAGCTCCAGGACAAGTTCTGCCTTGAAAAACACTCTGCTTGGGACAGCTAGGTGGTGCAGTGGAGAGAGCACCAGCCTTGAATTCAGGAGGACCAGAGTTCAAATGTGATCTCAGACACTTAACACTTCCTAGCTGTGTGACCCTGGGCAAGTCACTTAACCCCAGCCTCAAAAAAAAAAAAAAAAAAAAAGAAAAGAAAAAGAAAAACACTCTGCTTAATAAGTTTTTTTAATCCTTGGGTGAGAAATTCAACACTAGTAATCAAAACCCAAGGTTATTTTTAGTTTAAAAAAGGACTGAACACAAATTGTCTTAAAACAATATTTTAACCACATCTACTGAATGTGCATTAACAGCATTGTATTCTATTCCTAAAACACTTTCGAAAGTTTACTATTTTTACTTTTCTTTTTTGAGGCTGGGGTTAAGTGACTTGCCCAGGGTCACACAGCTAGGAAGTGTTAAGTATCTGAGACCAGATTTGAACTCAGGTCCACCTGAATTCAAGGCTGGTGCTCGATCCACTGCGCCACCTAGCTGCCCCAAAAGTTTACTATTTTTAAGGACAATTCAACTCTTCCAAATTGTTCTGGAAATGGGAGCCCTACTCAAATCCAAGAATTTGACTGGGTATTAAAATTTACATGATTTAACTAGAAGCAGCCTGGCATATTTTGGCCAGTGGTTAGAAAAGTTGAGCTCAAGGCCTTCTTTAGGCTCCAGGCAATATTTTTTAATGAAGGGATTGGACAAGATGACCTAATCTGGCTCAGCAAAATTAGTCTGTGATTCCATGACCGACAGACGTGGCATTGGATTTTAAAGAAGGTCCTTCATGAGAGTTGGCCAAATGGAATGATGTTTATGACTTGGAAGAGAGTTCTATACTGGCCATCGGGAAGAAGCCGCTCTCTCTTCACTGGATGTTAACAGCCTCTTTCTGTGGCAGGACCGAGGAAGGAAGTTTGCCAGATCGGTCTGATGGGGGGAATCTTGGGGACATGGAGCAAAATCCTCTATTTCGGAAATGCCTTGTAAATTCAAAAGATTTGAGTTTTGAGCATCTCTTACTAAAGGACTTTAAAGGATTCAATAGAATTTCCATAGTTCATTTCAGTCTAACTCTAAAGACGGATACACAGGTTCACTTTCCTTTTCCATTTAGGCACCTAGAGGGTACTACAAATGAGGATTAATGAATCTCCATCTGGCCTGCCACCAGTGGAGCAGGAAACCCTTTACTCACCTGCTCCAGGAGAAAGTTATGTACATCTTCCCCTTCTGGCAAATAGTCCTTCCAACTGAGGCCGGCCTCCCTCCATAAGGCTCCCACTTTCTTATGGCTCTAAATAACAAACAAATGTCCATTACTAAAGGAGAGAACAAGACATTCAAAAAGATACCTTGCCTCTCACATAAAAACAAGTTCTTGGTCACGTGAACTCAAAGAGTCTTAAGCTCTAGATTGCTAGTGTGATAACTGTGCGTACTGGTCAATTCAATGACTACACTGACTCAGGGTCCCTTGAGAGGATCACGACGTGGGTTCAAACATTTGCCCATAAAATGGTACATGTGAAGTGGTGTTAATATTCACATACAAGCACATGCACAGACATAATAAGGCTCCTAAATTCTGATGTCTAAGATTATAAAGCAACTATTTGGCAACCACCTCTCCATTTGATATCAACGCTGATGTGCGATCATTGTTCTTCATATACTACTAAGAACCAGACTGCTAATAAAAGATACAGGTCCTAGATTGATGAGCTCATAGTTTCCAACTCTGAACATTGAAGACCATAAGCCAGGGATGAGACCTATTTCTAGGATAAAAAAATGCAGGGAGGGTGGGACTAGATGAACTAGCTCTGAGATGTTTTGATTCAAAGCTGATCTAAAAGGAAGACTGGGACTCTGTTACTAAAAGCTAAGAAAACACAGCATTGCCACACACACAATGGAGATCTGTGATGAGGGAGGGAATGCCTTAACCTGAACTAGAGATCAGGAGGGTAGAAACAGTGTCAGGCATTCCACCGCAGCTTTCGGACCAGGCGGCAACACACATGTGACTTTTACCACGTCCAGAGCACTCCTAAGAAGCCAGACATGCTTGTCTCTAGCTTCTGTAGAAAGGGCAGCACTGTCCTTTAACCTATAAACCAATCTTTTCTTGTAGCATTTGCCTGCATAGACCTTTATGAAATTGGAAATCCATGAATCCAAGAAAACTTCATGTCAAGAGAAAGGGCACTGCAACTTGTTCAATGTGATAATGATCTATTTTAGAGAAGGGGAAAATGATCTAGCTATGCTTAGATCAGATGGAAGTTTCCATTATGGGCCTGGTGACAAATTGTAGGTCTATAATTAGAGTCTCCAACCCATCTGAGGAGAGGCTTGTCCCCAGTCGGCCACTCCTGGGGGATGAGTTCTCAGCTATGACAGACCATGAAGACAACCCACTGTGAGGTGCATTAGGGGGTGGGAAAGAACATCTTAAAGAAAGACTGCTGTCTGATGAAAAAGAAGTATCACAAGAAGTGGGAATGTGTCTCCTACTTCCATTTTACTGGGCATAGGCTTCCAGGAAGGGATGGTGGGGACTTGGTAATGCCGGGCTCTCAAGTCCTAGTCACTTAGTGTGCCTGGGGGAGTCACTGTACCCCTTGGGCTGCAAAATAGGGTTAATATACTCTATATGAATGACTTCACAGGGCTGTGGTTAAGTTTAGGGTCAAATCGTTAAGGTTAGAAATGCTTTCTAATGAAGCTAAAGAAATCCATGTAAGCCACATACAAACGTACTCAATGTTCACCCCCAAATGTGGTAGATAGTCTTGCTGAAGTTGTCTTGATTCCCCTGGCCTCAGCTTCCTCCATTTCATGGCCTGTACCTCTGTTCATCCCAAAGGATGCCCTTTTCCATCTGCAGTTTTCTGTTGCCAGCCCCCCGTTTCCCTATCTCCACCTCTCCACCCATCCCCTCCCCAGTTCCTGGCTCTCTGGAGCCCTGGCCAGGACTTTATGTCTCCCTCCTATTCTCCCAGCCTGTCCTGGCCCTGCCAGAGCAGAGCTGCTGGGGGACCAGAGGAAGCCATGCATTTTCAAGCTCTTGGCAAGCCTTAAGGCACCAGAGAAGGAACAGCTGTCTTTTCCTCTTCAGGTTTGGCCCTAGGGCAGTATCTCCTTTTTCATCCTCTGCCCCTTGATTCTATTGCCCCAACCCTCTTACTCTTCCTGGAATGGCTGTTTCAGGCCAAGGTCCTCTCTCGGATGCTCCACCCTGAAAAGCCCCTGGCCGTCCCCTCCTCCCTCCACCTTCTTCTGTGAAGCAGCAGTGGCCTGTCCTAGTTTGGAGCTCCACTCCTCCTTGTCTCTTCCACAAGCTTTCTCCTCTGACCAGTTTCTCTCCCAATCCTCTGCGTTCTCATGCCCCAGTCTTCCAGACTCAGCTGCTTGCTCCGTCCCCTATTCCTAACCTCGGATGCCATCCCTTACTGGAAGGCTCAGGCAGCCCCGGCCATCTCCTCCCTGCGGCCCTGCCCTGCTCTTCGAAGGTGGTCTCTGCCCCCTTCCTCCTCTGTAACTTCGTTCTCTTGGCTTTCTTCTCCTACTTTCTTTACCTGCTCTTCTGTTGATCCCCATCCATCACCCAGTCCCTGAGCAGGCCTTCCAAGGCTCTGTTTTGGGGACTCTTCTTGCTTTATGTTCCCGTGGTGATCCAACTACCTCTCATGGGTTCAGAAGTCTCCTTTCCACAGATTCTTCCTTCTTTAATCCCTTTTCTCAGCTCCCCCATTTTTGCTCTGCTACAGAGCTTCACACACAAGAGTCCCACCGGGCTCTCAAACTCAATGTGTTCAGCATGGGACTCATTGTTTTCCCCACTAAATTCACTCAGCTCCAAACTTGCTTATTTCTTTTGAGGGCACCCATCTCCTTTCCTGTCACATACACCTGTACCTTAAGACTTCTGCCTCACCCCTGCATCCAACCAGCTGTGCAGCCCGTCGTACTCCTCCCTCTGTGACATCTCTAAGACAACTTTTCTCACTTAGACATGTCTGACTTTTCACCTTGAACACTCCCAAAGCCTCCAGTTGGTCTCCCTGCCGCCCAGGCTTTCCCCTCTCCAACCCATCACGTACACAACCACCACAGGCATGGCCACATGACTCTCCTTTCTAAAGCTATTTAGTTAATGGTTCCATATTGTCTCTAGAGTGAGACACTTCTTGAAATTTGGAAAAAAAATGGAGGCTGGTTCTTATGGAGCTTCCAGTCTTATTTGATACTACTTCCTCTGTCAACTCCATTTTCCTGAATGTAGCATGTTTTGTGACATATATTTGTTTGCATGTTGTTTCCCCCATTAGACGATAAACTCCCTCGGGACAGGGATTCCCTTTTGCCTCTTTTTGAACTTTCAGCACTGAATACAGTGTCTGTTATCCAGTAGCTGCTTAGTAAATGTTTACAAATTCCATGTTTCCCTCAGATTGAAAACTGCAATTCTATTTCTTGAATCTCCACTTCCTCTTGTTTGTAGAGTCTGTTTCCCTATACCCAAACCACACTTTTTTCTCAAAACTTTAGACTCTTAGACTTCTCTGAGTCTCAGCTTAGGTACTACCTCAATGCCCACAATGGTCAGCGCTTTCTCCCTCCCGACGGCATCTCACATAACTTATTTTTGCTGATGCTCTCTCCTCAGTAAAGAGTAAATGACTCGAGGAGGACGGCTGTCTGGTTTTTGTTTTTATCTGCCCAGCATCTAGCAAAGGGACTTCAGACAAGCACACTTAGTAAAGGTTAATTTTTGGTTCAAGATTGGATCAGTGAGACACAAAAATATTGTCTGGTATCAAATCAGGTATATTTGTTCAGTGTCCATGGAGCAGACATTAAATGCTCAGAAGAGAAATTGCAGCAGATCCTTCCTTTTGACTGCTCCCTACACAAAGCCAGACTTCCTGACTGTTCTTGCTCTATGGGTAAGCTAGTCTCTCAACTAAAGCTTATCATCCCCTTTCTCAGGCCCTTTTGGACCTGACACAAGTGTGAACACTCACCATTTGTTTGCATAGAAGGTGCAATATTTCAGAAAGCAAGACCCCGGCTCTTCCCACAGGAAGTAAAGGTTTGCTAAATTCTCTGTAACAGAGCACACAAAACAATGGTCACATTCACAGAGTGGTGTGTCAGCCATGCACAGTAAACATTTCTGATCAACTCCTTTTGTGCAATGAGAAAAGAACGCACAGCTGGCAGAACAGGGATGAGCAGAGAGTGCCATGCACATCTCCTGCTAAGTGTTTCAGAGGCTGGTATTGTTCCCGGACTTCTGCTTTTACCCTGGACATTTTAATGCCTAAATGGAGACACTTAAAAAGAAATTTTTAAGTTAAAGTGCTTAGGAGCCCCTTCCTGATGCCCAGGAATTACCTTCAAACCTCACATAGCATTTTCTATTGTAAACCTGTGATGCCTTTATCATGCAATATTGTGTTATAGCTGCATATGACCACATCTTCCCCCATGTTAGATGACAAACTGTTGGGAGGGTAGGGACCTAAAAAATGTCTCAGTGCCCAGTGGAGCGCTCAGTTCTGTCTACAGAAGGCACTTCACAAATACCCCCCCCACACACACCATTTTTATGTATTTTGGTGAGACAATTGGGATTAAGTGCCTTGTCCAGGGTCTCACACAGCTAGGAAGTGTGAAAGTAGCTGAGGCTGCATTTAAACCCAGACCCTCCTGACTCCAGAGCCAGTGCTCTATCCCCTGTGCCATCCAGCTGTCCCCAGGAACTTCATAAATATGTACTATATTGCATCTTTCTCCAAAGCCATTTAACTTCAGGGTCAATAAAGCTGGATCAAGCACTATGTTCTTTGATCCTCCATTTGCATTCTCTACTTCTTTCAAAGCAAAAGTACCATCTGACCAGCCAGTGTTGAAATTACAAAAGTGAAACCTATGAGGGATTATGGAAATTGCCGTGGCATTTTTAGGAAGCAGATGAGAAAGAACAGGGCCTTTGCCTACTCTCAACCAACTTGAACTATACTGGCAAACAGCTGATCTTCCGTCTTGCTGATGGCTGGGCACAACACAAGAGGCTCAGGGAGCTGAGGGAAAAGACTGGAAGAAAAGGGATAATTTTTAAGTTAGGAAATTTTAAGGAAGATGCACCTTTGAAGCACCTCCTGTGGGGCAGTGTATTGTATGAGAAAAAGCACTGGATTTAAAGTCAGAGGACTCAATGTTAAGGGACCTGTTTTGACACTGTGTCACCATGGACAGACATTATCCTTTGCCCTAATAATAAAAGTTAACAATTAGTGACATTGATGGCATTGTTTTAAGGTTTATAAAGGACCTGGCGTGGGCAAGTTGATCACTCCCAAGTCAGCTAAATTCATGTAATACCCCAGAGACCTGAGGGACTTACGTGATGAGTTCTCTCATAGAGATTCCTCCTTCTTTTAACATGGGGGTCACCAGCTCAGCAAGGTACAACCAAATATGGGGAATATCGATGGCCATGTCATCTGCCAATTCCAAGGTATCTGAAAACCTGCCAAAGAGAAAGAAAAGACATTGAAGTGCAAACATTAGTTCCAATTTGAGATATTCTCCTTATCTTCCAAATTATTAACATACTAAAGCGATGGTGACCAGCAGATATCATATTCATTATTTTGTATGTTCACACTGTATATAGAAGAGATATAAAGGAAGAAAAAAGCAGGATGATGCCTGCCCCCAAGGAGCTACAATTTCATAGAGTACAAAAAAATTGAGAAAAAAACACCTTCTTTAAGTCTTTGCTGATTGTGGATGTGGAAGACTGCAAACCTATCAGATATATTTGTATTATTGGTTTAACTCAACTGTCTTTTTTTTACTCTCTTTAAAAAATCTTTATTATAAGTAATGGGTAGGATTTGGGAATGGAGGAGGTAACTTAGAAATAATGGTGATATAAAAATAAATGTTATGAAAATAAAATAATTTAATGGCAAGAAATTAGATGCAAAAAGTTTTAAAGAGTCAATTAGAATTTTAAAATATCAAGCTGTCTGCAGAAAGCTACTATTTAAATAAAGACTTTACCTCATCGGCGTCAATAATTGCTAGTTTAAGTTCCTACTGTGTTTTCCTCATAATCTTATATAGGAGGATCAATGATCCAAGAAGGGAAGCAGCTCCCCCTCTGATCTCCTGCCTCCCAGTTTAAAGCTCTTTTACTTATTTTCAGAGCTGGAAATGTCAGTAAATGAGCACATAAGTAAAAGACTCAAGAAATCAAGTACTTTGTGAAATGCAGCTACCCTTTTCCATATTGATGGTTATTACATGCCTCATACATCTGAGCTATTGAGATGTTCTATGTAGCTTAAGCATAACAGGGAAGCCAGAATCTGGCAAAAGAAAACACTTTTGGAGGTCATGTACTTTTCTACCAACTCAGTAAGTTGTGAGCCTCAACAGAAAGAAATCAGGGAGCTTTCAGGACTCTAGCACGCTGATGGCTGGCCTACAACCCACAAGCAGAAGGTGGAAGCCGCTTTGCAGAGGCAGTGCCCGCCGAGGGGCTGCCATCCAGAAGGGGACAACATGGCTCAAGTTCTATGATTCTGCCAACAAAGTAAGCCTTGGAATCTTTGAGCCAGCTGGAAAGGTTCTGAATAATGGCCTGGCCAATGATGGCACCTGTTAAATCGTAAGAGGGTCATTGATAGTTTGCTGCAGGGCACATTTTTTAGCTCTGGCGCCTTGGGAAGGTTGCTTCTGTTAAGGCACCAAAGGCTTTGTGGTCTGTGCCGGTTAACACTCACCCTGACCAGAGGAGATCCTCAAGGTCCTGAACAAAGGACTGACCTGAAAGTTGTGGCCTGGAGAATACCCCTGTGCCAAACTGCTGGCCAGCAAGCCAGTGTCTCTCTGGGCATTGAGCGAGCCAGCATCTCTCTAATACTACTGCAAAGATCTCAGATCTTATGATCCTGAGAAGAAAACAGAGGCTAAGTCACCTCGGCGACATCCTTCTTCCAACCAAATGGAAGGTCTAGATGGCACACTGGCTCCTAGATGTCACTGGATACCAGGACCTGAACCATGTGCTGTCTGGGGGAGGCATAAGAAAGTTAACTGGAGGGCATGGGGACCAAAGTGTTGGCCCTCGCCGCAGGGGGCTCACTCTCAGCTCTGCTGCTCTCCTGCAGGGCTCGCTCGCTGCCTTCTACTATCCCCTTGAAGCTCTAACAAGATCATTCACAGTGAGTTCCTAGAAAACAGCCAACCTCATTTGAACTGAAATGCTCTTTACTGCCAAAGAACTCCGATGGGATGGCAGCAGCAAAAATCAGGGCAGAATAACCAGGCTGGCATTGCTCAGCAAAGTGAAGCAAGCTCAAAGGACACATAGGTGCTTGCCTATGAATTGCAGGCAATGGTAGAACTCTCTTAAGGACTCCATGAATGCAAGATGGCGAATCACAAAAGTAGACAGGTTATTTGTGTAAAGAGCTCAGCAACAAGTGAAAGCCCTTAATCCAGGTGGGCAGGATGGGGCTGAGGTAGCAAATCTGCTGTTTTCTTTTAGTCACTCCCTGATACACACAGGTTACCACCTTTGAAAAGGTTCATCTGGGGGATGCCCTCCCTGTCCCCATCCACTTGTTAAAATCCAACTTACCTTCCAAACCCAGCACCAGGACTGGTTGTTCATGAAACTATCTACCCCTTGTACTCTCTTCCCTCTCAGCATTCACATGACCCTTGGTTCACATACCTTACACCCTTATTACACCGTGTGTGTGTGTAACAAATGTTATCATCAATAGATGTTGATATCCCCTCCCTCCATCACTTTCCCCTCACCCTCAACCCTCCAGACTACGAGCTCTCCAAGGGCAGGGCTGGATGATCCTTACGAAAGCACAGCACCTTGGAAGACCCAGACATGTACAGGGACTAATCCACTCTAAAATGACTCATGGAGAAGACTGGTCTTGGATGACAATAAGCTGATGGAAGGTGTGCTTTCTTGGCAGCCAGGTAAAAGATCCAACACCTCCTAGGAGTGTCAATTACTTTTAGGACCTCAATATGTATAGCGTATTGGTCCCTATGTTCTTCAGGTATCCAGGTGTACAGTAAAGAGCCATCCACGCTACTGTATCATGGCATAATACCATGGTCTAACTCCAAAACACGACTGAGGTTATCAAAACGGCCACCTCCACGAGGTCAGGGCCTCATCTAATTCTTCTTTGTGTCCCCCATGGTGCTCACAACAGGACCGGACATAATGCAGATTCTCAGGAAAGGTGTGCTGAACTGAGTGTCAGTCAGCAAGGCAGAACCCCATCTCATGGGGTTTAGAGATCATCGAATCCAACAGTTTCATTTTACAGATGAGAAAAGAGGCCCAGAGAAGGGAAGTGGCCATCCTACGGTCCACTAGGAATTGGCAGAACCAGGATCCAAACTCCGTTCTCTTCTGATGCAGTGGGCTCTTCCCGCCACCCCAGGCTGCCTCAGGAGCTGAGGTTGGCAACAAATGCTTTCTTGTGACACTGTGCAGAGATGGAATCAATTCACCCTGTAGAAACTAGGGAAAGGGGATAACTAAGGAAAAGATGGGAAGCAAGGTGTCTTACAGAACTACCCAAGGGGAAGCATTCTCTTATGCAGAAAAGCGGCAGCTAGCTTGAAGAGATGGACCCTACCCGAGGGAGGAAGCACCGGGGGGGCAGCCTCCAGCAGACAGAGCAGAGCCTGATGGAGGTCTGAGGAACGCCAAGCCTTGTACAGGCGGAGGAGGCATGGAAGTCTGTGGAAATCAGACCCTCCCAAATGGTCAAATAAGACTGGACTATCTAATGAGAGATACGAGGAAGAAAATTAATTGAAGCACAGAAATCATGTTACAGGAAACTTGGAACACACCTGCTTCTCAATCCACATCCTTTTTGGGTGAGCCCCACAGAGTACTGAAATCAAGACTGGCCACTGCACAGGAATACAAAGCTTAAGTGTCTTATAGAAATGGTGATAAAAACTGCTTCTCCCAAAACGCAAGAATATCATGTGCACCAAGAGGGGGATTCAAGACAGACAAAATAGCAGAAATAATGAACCCATCTGCTGAGATGAAGTCCATGTACACCACACTGTCAAAGGTACTTTTAGGATCCCAAGTTACACTGGAACTTCATATTCAGAAAACTACTCTGTGAATATATAACAGCCTTTATCATATATTTAACCAGAAAGAATTGTTTGCAAGCCTGGTTTTAAAAAAATGGCTGTCAACAGTGTTACGGCTAACTCTCGCCTTCACTTATTCTCTCGATGTAATTCCCACCATGCAAAAACTGTTCAGATGACATGGAGTTGGGCACTCAAGGAGAGCCAAATGGTTTACCAAAAATGCACATTAGGGTCAGACCTGACACACCCTAAAGAACAGCAGACTGCACAGAGCTGAAACACTCATGGCATGTTTTACACATTCCTAATACATGGTTGCAAGGCTTGGTGGGGAAGCAACTGAGTAGATGCTGGGCCTGGAGAAGCCTGGAAAGCAGGCCCCTCAGCACCGTCTCACCCAGCTGGGAAAGATTCTATAAGGAAAATGGCTGCTGAACAGAGTTGCCCCCATGACAAGATAGCCAAGGAGTGTTCTTCCAGCATCCAGGGAAAGGTTCAGAAGGGATGTTCTTTGTTGACTTGAATCACAAAAAACTAAATCTGGTGGCAGTGCCTGGTCCAAAGATACTTCTGGGGCAAGAAATTTAATGGCTTCTTTGGAGGGGACCAGAAACCCCATGGGGAAAAAGGAAGGTCAATGGTCTGCCACAAGACCTTCCCTGGGTGCCCATGGTACTCTGTTCCTATGTCCTTAACAGAGACACTATGTGTTTCTTTGGATCTGTCTGTACCTTCTAATTTTCTGTCTGAGCAGTTTAATGCTGTAGTCCTTGTGCTGGGAGGGCCCAATCTCCACTATTGATTAGACAGATGGAGAGATGGATGAAGGAGTGGTCTGTGAGCACAAGCACCTGTCTCCTTTTCAACTGGAGCAAAATCTCATCCTTAACAAAGATGCAGCCACCGTCTCCCTTTCAAAACATGGTGGGGATGACACCTGTACATTAAGTTACAGATCTATGCCAGTATGTCTCAAGGAAAGATCTAGCCTGGGGCTGAAACAGCCCTTGCTTATAAACACTTCTGATCCTATCTCCATCATCAGGTTAAAGAAGCTCTTAGAGCTAATTCAAGTGAAAAGTTAAGGCTCATACGCCCAACTGTTATCTAACAAGGTCCCCCTTGTTAGAATGTGCCTTCTGGGGGATCCGCTTTGGAGTAGGGTTTGCACTAGAGCATACCTGAATTTCTGATGTGTCCCAGGAAGCAACCCAGCCTCTCAGGAGTCCTCTCAGCCAAGAATGACCCACAGCCGGGCCAGACCTCCTGGAATGGCTCTGGATTGGAATAGATCTCCTGGCCCCATGCCAGATGTAGGCAAACTTCTGGGAGTGATGGGGAGACAGAGTGAGGATGGTAAGGCACTGTGTAATCCAGCATTTCCCCCCCATTTCAGATTCCATAGCATTCACTGGTAAGGTGCCTTGTTATCCTGATACGCAGCAATGTGAGAGGCTGAGTAACATGAATCGGTATACCCAGTGCCCCAGCTGATCCAATTTCCTGGATGTCAACATCAGATTAAAGCAAGCAGAGCCAGCCAGAGCCCCCTGAATTTTGATGCTGCTAGAGAATGGATGAGTGCTGAGTTGAGTTTGTCCGTTGAGATGGTGTATTTGCCCGTCTTTTCCTTGAGTAGATCATGGAAATAAGCCACATAATCTCAATGACTTGGAACTGGGTCATGTATGGTACCATCATCATGGCCTTTATCGATGATCACCACAGACATTTGTGCCAAATTTCCTTGTTAAATTCAACAGGCACAAGTCAACTTCACCAGACTCCAGGTCATTCCTGGGAGCCAACTCTTCTGATTATACTAGCAGGGAGATGTTTCCCAGCACCTTGAGGCCTTCTTCAACATAGTCCTATGAATAATTTCCCCTGTGTGTTTAATCTTAGTCTCTCAATGCCACTGTGTGTGAGGACATTTCCAAGTCAGGCACTGACTGGGAGACCTGAGATGCCAGAGCTAACGGCAAGCTTAGATGACAGGATTCGAGAAAAAATGAGTGTCGAATACCAGTGACAGTTGGAACTTCATTGGACGAGATGCTGTCAGGAAGCACAATGAAGCAAACCTGGAATGGATTCTATGGAACTTCCATGGAACTACAATGGGCATAAAGGTCAGAATTTTTTGGAAGCAGTGAGATACAAAACATTTTTATGTCAAATCAATAGCTGCCCAGGACAGAAACCTCAGATATTCATGTAGTAGTTTTTTTGAACTGAGTTGATAAGCTCTCTAGAGTTTGAATTTTTGGGGTGTCTCTGCTAAATTGACCCTCTTATACATCCCCAAACTACCTAAGGTAAGAATGCAGCAAAATGGTAAACACACTCTAGTTAGGGAAGTTGTTCCCTTCAACACACAAGAAGTATTTGTTTTTCCAGCACTTAGCACAGTGCCTGGCACACAGTAGGCATTAACCAATGTTTGTTGCCTTGATGCCTACAACAAGGAGATGGGATTGCAGTAGGCATTCACTTGGGTAATCAGATCAGCACTTCCAAATAAAATCTATTCAGCTAAATTTATCATTTGCATTTTCAACCTTTCCACATTTCACTAGACACCTCCTCAAAGAATCCGTACAATCAGCAAATTGTTGTCAAAGCACAGCCCAGTGGACATTGGATATTTCTGTCCATGGAAGAAGCTGAAAAGAGAGAAGAGTCACAGACAGGAAACATAATTTTACAATTCACCATCGCCCAAGAGTCTGATAACTGAGGGCTGTCCTTGAGGAGGATACCAACCCTTTGAAGAAGTCCTGTTTGCTGAGTTTTTCTGATTGCACCAGCTGGTGTAGTAACTGGCCCATGTGGTCCCTGGTGATCTGACTCCTTTCCAGGGTAGACTCCACTCCCACTCGCACAAAAATAGGCAACAGGTTCTGTGCATTTAGCTCCTCTACACACTGCATGGCTTCCTGTTCAAATAACAGAAAGTGGCGTAATTACTTCAATAATTGGGACAGTATCAAGCAGAGAGGGCCAAATAAAGGAAAGTATGACATTAAAGGTAAGGACACAAGAAGCATCATAAAACAGGCTCACTGGCGTGGGGCCCACTAAATGACAAATGCCACTATTCATTTCATGGCATCTGTTTTGTGGATTCTCTAATCTTTCTGAAGATGTCTGTAAGGAGAGGAATGCCTTTTAGAATTTTTATTAATGACATGTGTTAGTCTTCCTTCTATCTCTCATGAGGAATGCAAGTGAACTTATGATGTCTGATTAAAAAGTCACATATGTATAGATATACTTATTACATAGTAGTAGTAGGTAGTAGAAGGACCCAAGACCCTGTTAGATATTTAATGACTTTGTAAATCCAGAGCAAGATAACAAGGGATCTTATAGATCTCCTAGCACAAGATTCCTCATTTTAAAATGACTCCTATCACATGCAGCATCCTGCATATTTATTCCATTTACCTTGAAATCATTAATGTGTAGGAATTCATCAATAATAGATTTAGACTTTCTCTCCATTTCCTCCTCTGACAGCATAGGTTTTTCAGGAACTGGAGCTGTGGCAACATCTGGTTTAGCTGGTGGTAAGGAAAAAAGATAGCAACGAGTAAGAAAGAGCACTGCTATATCCTTACATCCTTATTACCATTAATGCTCTCTAAATTCTGGACAAATATTAATCCTTGTTAAGAAGCTTCAGGCTATTACAAAAAAGAAAAGAAGTGGTAAAATGATAGCTCTTGCTATTTAATGTCTTATTTTCACTATGTTTTTTCACTAGTTAATAACAATCTAAGAAATAAGGAATATAGAGGTTTGAAAGAATGGCCATTATACAGGCAAAGGGAGACATAAAAAGTACTCTGATGACAAAACATTGAGGGGAAAAATTAGTTTTCAAAAGACCAAAGGAAAGGGTAAACCACATTCTTTGAAGCTTGAAAGTCTTCTTCCAAATCATCTAAACTCTCAGAAATACAGGCTACAGATCAAAAGGCTTTTATGCTCCAGAGAAAGTGCCAATATGGGAAGAAATCCTGAGGGCAAAGAAACTGTAAGAAGCCATAGTTATGGGGTCCTTTAAGTAGCCCTGAGGGGCATGAAGCCGTGTCCATGGAGCATAAGCCATCCAAGTAGTTAACAGGGCAAAGAAAAAAAAAAACACAGCATTTCTCTGCTTCCTTTCCAGCACCTAATAAGGACTGGTACCTTTATCTGTAACTGTTCAACTACTGCTATTTTACCTTCACCTCCCACCTATGGCTTCCCTCATGATTAGTTCTTACAGTTATATGGCAATCTATTACTTTTACTTCAAATTAGATAATTCATAAAACCAAATAACATCACTATGTGACCTGAGAATAGTAAAATAAATGGTGGGACCAAAGAACACTTCATACAGTGGATTAATAAACTCCTTAAACACTTTTAAAACTTCAAAAATCTAGCCGCGGGTACTTCCAAAAACCACCTCTTAATAACATTTAAACTCATACATCTTAAAAGTCTAGATTATGACATCTTGTGCGATGCATTTTTCTTCTAGACCTCCACCCCACACTAAGCAATTACTCAGTGTGTATTACTATTAGGAAGGCCAATTTTGTCTTACGGGAGACGCAACGTCCCTTACAGGGAGACAGATTCCACTCACCTTTGAATCCCCATGATAAGTGTTCCCACCACAGTTGTAAGTAAAGTGACTATTTTAGAGATTGCAGGTAAAAACATCGGAGTATAAATGCTGTTATTTATTACCTGGAATAGTCCTGGAATAGCCCATTCAAATACATACATACATTATACATGTCTAAAAAGGCTAAAGACAATAACTTTAGACAAAGGGGAATAAGAACTTCAGTCTGCCACCTGCAGAACTAAGAAGTTCACCTTGTGGTACAGGACAGGGCACGCTTACACCTCGGAGGTGAGCAGAGGGCAGCGGTACAGGGAGATTAGTGGGTGACAAAGTAGCTTCATGGCACACTGAAACATTTGGGAAAAGAGCAGGGGGACTTGGGAGTCTAATGTTGGGCAGAGTGGGCCGATGACCCGTGGCTGAAAGCCCTCAGTGCCACAGCCCTGCCTGGGGTGTGTCTTCTGCATCTCTGGGTCCCCCCCCCCCCAAGAGCTTCTCTCCCTAGCCCTGCTGGGAAGGCCTCCGACTCTGAGAGCCTGCCCCTGTCTCCGCCGCACAGACCAAGCCCCCGGCTCACCAGTCTCCCTCGGCTTGCTGCGGTCCGCCTCCGTACTGCTCCTGTCCATGTCCATACCCCCCGTCAGCTGCTTCACGGTCTCGAGCATCTCTCGTCGCTGTTCTTCTTGGGACTGATTGTCTAAGAGATCTTTGCTGCTGCTGCCGCGCATGAAGGTGTTGGGGCGAGGCGTGGAAGAAGCCAGTGGCTTGTCATTCTTCTCCCTGCCCATGCTGCCTCGACTTCCAACACAAAACAACACTCCTTCAAAAGGAAGCTCACGCCCAACTTTACAAGAGCAAGAATGACCTCTCTTTTAAGCTACAGAATAATTCTGATCCTCCACAATCAGGCTACAGAGTAAGTACTAATTCTCAGACACATTCAAGAGGCTTTTCCTGAATGATTTCCAAATAAATGAAGCTCAAAGCACAATAAACTTTATAGCCTTCCAATACATGAGCTAAGAAAGTACCACAGGAAGGTTTAAGATAGAACAATTCTGTTTTCCTAGGTGATAAAGAGATGTTCATCATAATAAAAATATTTTTTACTTGTCCCAATTCTTAAAAGTTAAAATGGCATTAAAAAAGACTACCTTGTGGGCTAGTTAGGAGATGACTAGTCAGAAAACTAAAGCCTGTTGCCTTTACTAAGGACCTCCCCTATGAGAAACGTAGCTAATCATTTAAGAAAAAAATATTCCTTTGAGCAAAGGAAACTGCCATTCTACTACTTACTTTATACTCAGAGAAGACTCCTAGAGGCCCTCACAGAAGCCATTTATTTTTTTATTATTATTATTTTTTTAAACAGTTTCCCAGTCCACAGCACATTAGAAGGACCAAGTTAGAACAGAATTAAGAGGCCTGCTTTAGATGGGCAGACCAAAAAAAGTGAGAAATTATGATCCCCAGGCTGCTCAAGGGGCACTAGTTACAAAACTGATGGAAAGCAGCCCAAGGCCTCGACAGAACTCACAACCCCCGGGGGCCTGCTGGATGGCAGACAGAATGCACACCACAGCTAATACTCAGTGACAAATCTAAGTTATGAAATCTGAATTAAATTTACAATATTCTCTTTTAAAAGATAGGACCTCCCAGAGTGCATTGTAGAAAGAGTACTATTCCAAATGGTCAAATGTAACCGAGGAAATGCCAGTATGCAGAATTTCATATAATGCTGGCCAGGAAGGCATTACTGCCTGAATGCCTGAAAAGCCAAGCAGGTGGGAGAAGAGAAGCTAAAAGATTCTCGTGTAAAACTGAGAAGGGAAACAAACTAGACATGGAAACAGAAGGGATTAACTTGAACTCCTAAGTGTGACTACATGGGATCTAAGAAAGCAAAGTGGTATATATAGGGGACCCTGGAAAGATTCCTTTTCTCCCTGCAGACCCCATCTTGGGGGTAAAATCTTGGAAACATTTTCTTTCTGGATCCCCCAGTCTGGGTTTAGCCTGGGTTTCCCAGAATAGGGAGCCTTGAGAAATCAAGGGAAGAAGCTATAATAAGCAAGTATCTAGGAAAAGGGCCCATGACTAACAAGGGCTGCAGACACTTTACTGATGCAGAGATTGATGTCTCCCTGACTGTGCACATTCAGGACCTGGAGAAGACAGGACAGTCACTCTTACCTGGTTAAGGCCCGGCGAGAATCAAACTCTAGAGGGGTGGACGAAGCAGAGACGGACGACACTGGAGGCTGCAGCGCGGAAAATCTGTTCAAACTAGTGGCACCTGATCGTAAGGAGTCTAGAAATGGAAGATGAGGGAGAAAAAAGAAACATCAGAAGGAATGCAGATAAGGGGCAGAGTCTACAGTCATCATAAGAACTAATAAATATTTTAAATATGACTGGAGAAGACCAATTGCTTTCCCCTTTGGAAAAAAGGCTTTAAATATCCCAGGTCTTCTAAGAAGGTTTCGTCCCTAAACAATCATTCTCAAAGTAGCTCTAAGTGAAAGAAATGACATGCCGAGTGAGCACAAGGAGAGCTAACAAATGGTTCCTATTCTTGTGTGGTCTAGAATCTCATTGAAAAGAAAGAAAATTATGTCACATACACAAATATTTAATGACTATAAAATGTGACATATAGATGTACAATAAAAGCATGATCAAATTAAGATAATATTTGAAAAACAAAAAAGCACTTAGCACAGTATATGTAGAATGCTCTATAGAAATGCTTATTTTCCTTCCCTTCACCATAATAATATAGAAACTATGAAACAGACTGACAGTTGGAAATAGCATTTCAAATGAGAGGGAGGGATCATTGATGGAAGGCTTTCTGGAGAAGAAGCACTTGCGATGTAAGTTCTGAAGAATGCCTAGGTGAGGTATATTTGTGTGTGTGTGTGTGTGTGTGTGTGTGTGTGTGTGTGTGTGTGAAAGAGGGAGGGAGGGAAAGGAGAAAAAGAGAGACAGAGAGGGACGCAGAGAAAGAGAGACGAGATAAGAGAGAGAGAAAGGGAGAAAAAGAGAAAGAGAGAGGAAAGAGAGGGAAGAAAGGAAGACGGAGGGGAAGAGAGATACAGAGACTGACAAAGACGGGGGGGGGGCAGGAAGGAAAGAGATGGAAAGAGACAGAGACGGGGAGAGACAAAAACAGATGGAGGGAGACAGAGAGACAGAAATTTTAGGAAATCCTGAAAATAAAGTCAAGGGCTTGAGATGCATTAATTCTACAATGCTGTCCAAAGCAGGTCTCCATTCCCATTAAAGCATCAAAGGATCAGATGATGTTAACTAGACCCCTGTTCCTCAGATGTTGAGAAGAGTGGTGGGAAGGACATGGTTGTGCTGGTTAAAGATGGGTGACAAAACAAACCACCACAGAATGGGAGAAGGGTTGTAATAACTGGTGAGGATGGAAGGGAAGGAATGGGGTCTAAGACTGTGGGACTGAAATGGAAGACAGAGGGTGGGACAATTCCCACAATTTGGTGACAACTCCCCTACCAAACCTCAGAGCAGTCCAAGAGGAGCTACTGATTATGAGTCCTGAGAATCACTGACTGCAGAGAATATGATTGAGAATCCCTCCTAAGTTCCTACACTTACCCGTCTCGCTCGCTTTTGCTCCCCCGCTGCTGCCTTTTCCCCAGCTGCCCAACTGGGCTTTAGGCACAAGTTGAATCTTCTCATCTATTGTGGGCTGGAACATAAGGGAGCTTAGTTGATATGGGCAGCATCCAACCTGTGGTCAAGGTTCTAATGCTCGAGATCGAGGTGCCAGGGGGTCTACTTATAATACCCCATTCCCCAGCCTTAAATGAAGGCCAATACCAAGTTCTCTCCCAAATGAATACTTGTTAGCTACTACTCCACAGGGTTGTAAGACAAGAAACAGAGAAAACAAAAATAGAAGTCGCCCAAAACACCAGGTAAAGACAGTTAAGCAGCATTCTGTGTGAGGGGAGAGTGAGCATGCAATGAGCAGGGAAGGACAAGCATGGGCACCCTGGAGACGACAGCCCAAGAGTGCCCTCTCTCACCCTCTCACGGCTAGAGCTTTGAATGCCCTGGAGCATTCAGTCTCAGATTACAAAACGCGTGACCATGGTGATTACTGTCACTCACATTTGTATCATGGCATCACAGGTTACAGGGTCCAAAGCCCATCATCTTACAGATGAGGAAACTAAGGCTCACAGAGGGGAAGGGACTTCCTAAGGTCCTACAAGGAGTCAGGGGCAAAGTGTAAACTCCATGGCCTCCTAACCCACAATTCTTTCCATCCGTCCTTAGCAGGATGCCTGCCTGAGCAGCTCCCCACCCTCCGGATACATACGTGCTCTACCCTGGGGCTTTACCTACACATAGGGCTTTAGTAAACAAGGCCTTCTTCTCCATGACCATGCATTTCAGAGGGGTATACTGGGGCTCAGACAAGGAAGGTGACTGGGCCCATGGATATACAGCTACCAAGCATCAGATCCCAGGCCCCCAGACCCCAATGCCATGACTCCTTGTTGCATCCCCCACCTATGGCTTACTACTAATGCTACTTTTCTCAAGTCAATGACACAAATTTCACTAAAGAAAAAATATTTTAACATAGACTCACAAGTCCTTGGACCCTTTTGCCGCCCTGTCTGTATTTTCAGGACTATATTTGCATTTGTTATTTAGTTTTAAAGTTCAGAAAATGTTTTCAACACCCTATAAAGTCTTTTAATGCCTCAGCATGCCATGGAAAGAGGCTGGATTTCTTTTTCTTTTCTTTTGTTGAGACAATCACGGTAAAGTGACTTGCCCAGCATCCCATGCTGGTATATGTTAAATGCCTAAGGCCAGATGTGAATTCAGGCCCTCCTGACTCCAAGCTGTGCTCTCTCTCCACTTCACCATGACTTGCCCCAGCCTGGATTTCTTTTCTTTTCTTTTTTTTTCTGAGGCTGGGGTTAAGTGACTTGCCCAGGGTCACACAGTCAGGAAGGTTGAGTGTCTGAGACCAGATTTGAACTTGGGTCCTCCTGAATTCAAGGCTGGTGCTCTATCCACTGCGCCACCTAGCTGCCCCCCAAGCCTGGATTTCTTAAAAGCCACTGCCCAAAGGGTCCAAAGTCGGGTATCTCAGACCAGGTGGACTGGACTCTGAGCGGGAGCTCCACCTGCTCATCACCATGTGTGATGGAGTCATCCATTTGGATATGTCTATCCATAGCACTCTGGAAATCATGGCAGTTCTCAAAGCATTTTCTTCATAACTCTTTTCAGACAGTAGTATAAGGTCCCCATGTTACAGATGAAAAAAACTGGGGTCCAAGGAGGCTTTAAGCTACATGTCTAGTGATGTCAGGGCCAGGACGCGGGTCCAGTGCTGTTCTGAATGCATCGGGACGCTTCCTACTTGGATGTCAGGCCACTGAGAGATCTAGTGCCTCATCTGGAGTTGAGGAGTTGGCTGGTGACAGGGTGGGGCTGAAGGCTCTCTCTCTACTAAGGTCATGTAAATAAACAAGGAGCATTCAGTATCATTAAAGACATGGGGGCTCACCTTAGTGATTTTGAGGAATTTGGAGGGGTCCAGCACACGGCTGTTCTTGGCCCCCTGCACAGTGTTCCACCCACCGTCATCCACTCTTTGAACACCTACAAAAAGGGACAGTAAGTCATCTCCCATCAGAGGACTATGATGAAGCCCTGGGGGGGCTGAATAAAGGTTAGTCAACTAAATGGCTGACTTACAAACTGTGGGTAATAAAATGCCCTATGGGGAGTTACAAAGCACTTTACAAACAAGATGGAGCTCAGCCTTATGAAGACCCTCTGAGGGTTTAGCATTGAGACAGAAGTGCAGGGGAGCCTATCTACCAGAGCCTCACCCCAGGATGGAGCTCATCAATTAACATCAAGACCAAATGTCCCCCAAATGAGCACCTGTTAGCTTCAAGGAAGGTTCTGCAAGGAGTGCTCAAGCTTTATTTTAAAGATAAAATTAAAGACCATTGAAGAAGAAATTAAAGAGGAGCAGCATGGGCTCAGAGTCGGTCACTGAACTGAGCACTGGTTCTCACCAATGCAATGCTCACAGAGACCAGTTGTGGTCTGTGTATTTTCTTTGGAACTATGCTAGATTATTAGATGATATCAATCTATTCACTTCATATATCCAAACCAGTCTCCTCAGGCTCTGTGCATCCACTTCTGTCCCAAAGAAAAAGCTCACCTGACTCTCTCTCTCAAGCCTCCCTCCCATGCTGGGACATCCTCTCCCAGTCAACAGTACCTGGTCGTCTCTTCTCTTTGGTCATCAGCTGCTGCACCTTTCTTTGTTCTTCCTGCTCTTCAATTTTGGCCTCTTTGTGAATCTGTTCAATAGTTTTGGGGCCTTGATCTGCCCTTCGGGACACCCAATTGCACTGTGAAATGAGCAAAGGGGAAGAATATAAGCCTTTTTATTGCTTTTGTTTTATTAAAACAAAATAGAAAAAGGAAAAAACCACTGCCACATGCATAGAATATAAGAGGATTTGAAATATGAAGGAATAAATATCTATTTCACGTGAGCTGTCCATCTTTTCTTTGCACCCTTGTAAATTTTCTTTTATTCTCTGCTGTGTGCTTTCTATTTTATTCCCTTTTCCCATCCCCCTACCCAAGAAAACTTCAATAAGCATGGATGAGTGGTGTGTTTGTGGGGGGGGGGGGGGGTGTCCACTCTCAAAGACGACTAAAAAGACATCATTACGTTAGAGTCCAGATACTATGAGTCCAACTGTGGCTAATCAGACCCACACAAGCTCAGAGAGCTCTACCATAGGTCAGACACAAATAATCCCCGTGAACATTTGGGAGCTTCTTTAACTTTGAGCATTTCATGTTTCATCTGAGCTAGTTCCAGCTCATAGGGCAAAGCTCTGATGTGGGCACGCCATGCTGGATGGTCTTGTGCCAGTATCTCCCATGCCATACAATTAATTCTAAAGTTGTGCTGAACTCATTGCTATGAAACCTGGACATACCAGCTGGAATACCAAGACCATGATAGGAAACCGAACCACATTTGTACACACACACACATCCCTCTATATATGTATTCACATATACATACACACAAAACATAGATATCTACACCACACATACATATATATATTATATATTCATGTGCATCTATTTAAAACCATACTATGCTTGTTTGTTGTTTCTCTGAAGG
Source organism: Sminthopsis crassicaudata (assembly GCF_048593235.1). NCBI lineage: Eukaryota > Metazoa > Chordata > Mammalia > Dasyuromorphia > Dasyuridae > Sminthopsis > Sminthopsis crassicaudata. The sequence continues at coordinate 610,870,916 of NC_133619.1, read as the reverse complement.
ACAACAGCTCTTTATCAGTCTTTCCATATTTTTCCAAATCCACCAACTTATCATTTCCTACATACCACAGCAATATTCTATCCTCAATTGTCTAATTGTTTTAAATATTTTAATATGTTTTAAATAGTTTAAAACAGTACGATTAAAATGGCTGACAGTTTCCCTCTTTTTCTCTTTTGATTAAATCTATAATTTTGTCTGAGATCATAATTTTTTTAAAAAACTTAATACATTCTACTCCTGATCTTTTGTTTTGTTTTGAGAAGCAATATGGGTTAAGTGTCTTGCCCAGGATCACACAACTAATGAGTGTTACATTACATGTCTGAGGCCAGATTTGAACTCAGGTTTGCTTGACCTCAGGGCTGGTCCAGTGTTCTATGCACTGTGCCATTTAGATGCCCTCTTGTCACTTTATCACTGTTTCTGTGTATCTCTTAGCCCTCCTAACTTCTGCTTTAGATTTTTGTAATTTTCCGGATAGCTTTCTGGAGGACCTTGGGACCAGCCTTGATCTTACTGGAGTAGTGCAGGAGGTTGGAAAGCCATAAGGAAGATAGTCAAAAATGAATTGTCTCTCTTCCAGTCCTTCATAGGCTAATTACCGCATTAAAGCTTAATACTAAATGTGTGTGAACTAGAGAACTAGTATTGTAGCCATTGCTGGTCTTATGTGATTCTCTGATTGTGGGATCTGCTGTATTTGAATTTTTTTGGGTAATATTTGCTCCTTAAGCTGGAGGTTTCAGAATTTGGTTAGAATGTTCTTATAGGTTTTTGTCATAGGGTCTCTTTCAGATGGTAACTGGTGGATTTTTTTTTTTTAAATAGTAGTTTTCTTTTTTATTTATTTATTTTATTTATAAAAATTTTTTGACAGTATATATGCATGAGTAATTTTTTTTATAACATTATCCCTTGTATTCATTTTTCCAAATTATCTCCTCCCTCCCTCTACTCCCTCCCCTTGATGACAGGCAATCCCATACATTTTACATGTGTTACAGTATAACCTAGATACAATATATGTGTGTGAATCCCATTTTCTTGTTGCACATTAATTATTAGCTTCCGAAGGTATAAGTAACCTGGGTAGATAGTAGTGCTAACAGTTTATATTCACTTCTCAGTGTTCCTTCTCTGGGTGTAGTTATTTCTGTCCATCATTGATCAGCTGGAAGTGAGTTGGATCTTCTTTATGTTGAAGATTTCCACTTCCATCAGAATACATCCTCATACAGTATTGCTGTTGAAGTGTACAGAGATCTTCTGGTTCTGCTCATTTCACTCAGCATCAGTTGATGTAAGTCTCTCCAAGCCTCTCTGTATTCCTCCTGCTGGTCATTTCTTACAGAGCAATAATATTCCATAACATTCATATATCATAGTTTACCCAACCATTCTCCAATTGATGGACATCCATTCATCTTCCAGTTTCCGGCCACTACGAAAAGGGCTGCCACAAACATTCTGGCACATACAGGTCCTTTTCCCCTCTCCTCAGTATTTCTTTGGGATATAAGCCCTAATTGGTAGATTTTTTAAAAATTTGTGCTTTCCCCTCTTATTCTAATACTACAATTTTCTTTGGTTTTTTAGATTCTATTTTTTTCTATTGTTGATCATAACTTTCAAGTAGTCCAGTTGTTATGCTTTTTTTTAATTGATCTGATCTCCAGATCAATTGTTTTTCTTAGGAGATGCTTCATATTCTCTTCAAATTTTTCATTATATTTTGATTTATTATTTCTTGAACCCCTGTAACTTTGCTGGCTTCCCTTTGTACAATTCTAATTTTCAAGGAGCTGTTTTCTTCCTTAAAATTCTGGATATCATAAGGGCAGCTAGTTTAGTGAATAGAGCAACATCCCTGAAGTCAGGAGGACCTCAGTTCAAATCTGGCCTCAGACACTTAACACGGTCTGGCTGTGTGACCCTGGGCAAGTAACTTAACCCCAATTGCCTCGGGGTAGGGATTCTTAATGTCCTTTTTCATTATCTTGTTTTTCTTGGATTGTTCTTTAAAAAAATTTTTTTTTTCTTCAATCTCTCTCCTTTGGCTTACAAAGCTTTTAGAAGTTCTTCCATGAATTCTTTTGGGATAGGTGACCACTTGACTTACTCTTTAGGGTAGGAGAGGTTTTTTTTCTTTAGTATTCTCCTCTGAAGATGAATATTGGTCTTCTCTATTTTCATAGTTACTTTCTATGCTTGGGTTCTTTCTCCTTTGTCTGGTTCTGACTCAGCTGTTGCACTGGGTTGCCATGGACAGCCCTAACTCTTAGGGGCCTCTCCTCTACAAAATGAGATGAATAAGGGTGAGGCTGGGAAAGCCCTGTACAGAAAGGAAAGCAAGGTGGATCTCTGACTTTTTTATGAGCATGCCCTCTGCCAATGCAGATCACAACCCTTTATGGCCTTCTCATTCTCTGTGATTCTTATAAATCCAGCCAACATATCAGAAGCCTTTCTTTGGGTCTTTTAATATCAGGGTAATCAATATGGCACTCAATCCATCTATCTGTTCTTCTTTTAAACTTAGTGTAAGCAAGGCCTAAATTCTTTGCTGATTAATTATATTCCTGTTACCTCACTTCTTGCATGTGAGTTACCCATCATTCATTACATAGTAGACTGTGTCCTGTGGGTTGTCATTTGGATTATCACAAGCTCATGGTTTACCACAAATCATGAGCAACCATACAGTGTTGTTAAAGAGGTGGACTTTAAGGGGCCTTCAATGTATTGGGCAATTTCAGCTCAATCTCCAGATTCCGATTCATCTGTAGGTCCAGAATATCATCATCACCTCCAGCCCTGATCTTATCTATCTGCAAATTAGATAATGTGAAACATTTTTATAAGCTTTGGCAGTAATGATTTAGTAAGCTCCAGATGCTTTTCATAACTTCCTCGATTCATAAGAGCTGGAAGGGACGTTAAGAAGTCATCTAAATTTGACTCCCTCACTTTACAGATGAGGAAGCTGAGGCTCATGGAGATGAAGTGGTCTCCATGGTGCTATAGCCACATGGTAAGATCACATCAGACAGGGTATCTGCAGGTCCTTGCAGCTTTTTCAGAGTATATCAAGTCCTGACATGGTACAACATAAGTGTGGCAATTTTATTATCAATGCTGATGAGGACAGATCATGATTAAAAATTACAAGTGTTTCATTTTGAGTTTATCTGTTGTTTTCCTTTGAATTTCAGAAATATGTACTATTAGCCTGTTCTGATTCCTTTGGATCTTATGGAGAGGGCCATTTCCTTCTCAACTGATCTTAAAAGAAACTGTGGCCAGTCTTCCCTCTAGTTTAAGATATTCCTCCACAACAGCTTACCAATGAACTTGTGCTTAATTGCTGAGGGTACTGAGTGTCAAGAAAATTAAATATTAACCAACCAGGCAATTTTTAAGTGTTTTTCACTTTCTGTTTAGCAATTACTCTATGCTGGTTAAATTTCTTAAAGAAGCATTGTGAAGAGTCATGTTTTGTCCATTCATAATTTTTTTTTTCAGCCTTTTAAATCTAGTGAGGATGAATGCATATTCACATTTTTATTCTAATTGGTTATTTTTATAGTTGCTCTACTCAATTACTACATGATAAAGAGATGATGCTAAAATAAATTCTATGTACAAGGCAAGCTATTAACCTCTTCCATTTATTGATCTTGAACTAAATGTTTCAAAATAATTTTTCCTGCTGTCTTCCATGCTTACATTAATATTTTCATCATCTGGATCCTAAATTCTTTAAAAAGAAATTTCTTGAAAGTATTCCTCTATGTAGAATGGTATGTAAGTTGCACTGATCTTCAGGATGGGTTATGATGGGAGATCCCATGAACTATTTCTTTAAATGCCCTGGGGTATATATCAAAACAAATTCTCCTAACATATTTATTCACCTCTTTGAGAGTACAACATTCTCCCATGTTAAGTCCAACTTCTTTTTATTGACAACTTTGGTATTTTATTATTTTAATAACAAAAAAGTTAAAACCTGCAACTTCTTTATGCCATCTTATTTCAATTAGGCAATCACAAGTAGTAGTGTTTAAAAAAGCTAGGACTATGGCAGTAAAAATTTAAATAGACATGATAGAAACTAAATTCTTTCCATGGAGCTGATAGGTGGTTTTTCCTTTTTTTGTCAGGGAAGTTTCAAGTTTATTTTAAACACAATTTAAAGAATAATCTCCTTCTTTCTCTTTTTCTAAATTCACTCTTTGATTTTTGGTGTCAGAGGAAGACTTTGCATGTTGATAAGAATGATGATAAGCTGGAGTGCTTTCAGAGAGGGTCCCACCTAGATGGTGAAATAACACAAGGTCTAAAGATTTGGGTGTGTTTATCCTGTATAAGTGAATACTTAAGAGGGAAAATTAAATTAATATAAATATAAAAGAGGAAATTATTTTCAAGTGTGGGTGAGACTGGATTCAGAGGTTTTACAACTCTTAAATTAACTAGGTTAACCTAAGATGTGAGAGAGTGTTTTTGTGTATTTCCGGGCAAAACTGAACTGCTTTAGGTAAGTAAGCAAAGATAATGAAAGGTCTTCAAACAACAGTGTGGAACAAGAATGAAAGCGCTTGAGTGATTTCACCTTAGACAAGGTAGTGTGGGAGATGGACAGATCATTAAGAGAGATGGAGGAGCAGCAGATAAATAGATGCAAATAAATTCAAAGCAATGGGAGGTGGATTCTGGCCACTAGAAAGACAAAGTTTTAAGATTCTTCCAATTTTCAGGATCCAAGAACCTCTAACTAAGGCAAGAATAGAGCAGATGTCAGGGACATTTCACCTGAAGATAGGATGTATTTGTTGGAGTTGTGAAATGATCTAGGCATTCTGGAAAGCAATTTGGAACTACATACAAAGAATTACAACACTGTGCATACCCTTTGATCCAGTAATCTCACTATTGAGTCTCTATCCCAGAGAGATCATAAAAGAGGGAAAAGGACCCATATGTTCAAAAAAGATTTGTAGCTTTTTTTTTTTTTGGTAGTGGCAAGGAATTGGATATTGAGTGGATTACCATCAACTGGAGAATGACTAAGTCATGATATATGAATGTAATAGATTACTGTTCTATTACAAGCCTGAAAAGATTTACATGAACTTATGCTCAGTGAAATGAGCAGAACAAGAGAACATTATACTCAGTAACAGCAAGATTGTGTGATGATTAACTATGACAGACTTATAAGTGATCCAAGACAATTCCAATATACTTATGATGGAAAATTTCATCTACACCCAGAGAATGAACTATGGAGACTGAATGTGGATCAAAGTTTGCTATCACTACTTTTTTTCCTTGTAGTTTTTTCTCTGTTTTGTTCTGATCTTTCTTTTACAACATGAATAATGTAGAAATTTGTTTTTAATGATTGTGCATAAATAACATATCAGATCTCTTCCATCTCAGGGAGGGGGAAGTTCAGGGAGGAAGGGGAAAAAAATTCAAAATCGTTCCATAAAATGAATGTTGAAAACGATTTTTACATGTAATTGGGGGAAAAATACTATTAAAACTCTATAAGAGAGCCCAGCATTAAAAAAAAAAAAAAAAAAAGATAGGTATTGGTGACCTGGACAAAGGACTTTTTCAACTTCTTCCTTTCATGCAGGCATTTATGTCTCAGTGAGTCAACAAAGCATTTTTAAATACCTACTGCGGAACTAGAACCCTTCTAAGTGCTAGGGATTCAGAGAAAGTCAAAAAACAATTTCTACACTCAAAGAACTCACATTAACCTTTTTCTTTTAATGCCTTTTTTTTTAAGTGATTCTTTTGTTTTAGTAAATCATTGAAGTTGACAATAGGAAAAGGAACAGTGAAACCCTTTAAATTCAAATATAGTCTTGCTTCTTTATCCCATAATTTTCAGGATATTTTTGTTAATGTAAAAGAATCAAATATAATTTAAAAATAATACGTGGGTTGTTTCTGAGTAATTACCACATCTATGAGAATGTGCTGTGAAAAGCAGTCAAAGGAAAGGGTCTGCTTCCCCACTCACCAGCCTTAGGTCGATTACGTCCTGAAGCATGAAGCGGATCCTGGATGACGTTTTTCTCTCTTTCACGATTTTCTCCATCTGATTAAAATACTGGTCCATACGAGGCTGTCAGAAATAGAATCATCAGTATCTCCAGAGAGGCTGAGTGAATACTATCGTAATACGGATCCCTTCTCCCACCCTAGGAAACTCTGCATTCTGGGAGTGTGACTGCAAGAACATTGTCCCCAAGGAGACTGCTGCTCCCTGCAGGGACCTCTCCAATCCCTGAGGAGTCCTCCCCACTATGGCTGGGGGCAGACCAAGGATCAAAACTCACAAAGAAAAGTGAGGAAACAGAAGCCCTGACAAGTGAAGGGACTTGTCCAGGTCACACCCGTGAGATTTGAACCCAGGGCATCTAACCCCAGAGCCAGTGCTCTTCCCATCATGCTATACTGTCTCCTACATGCAACAGGATCGATATGAACAAATGGCATTATCCAGAGTTGGCAAGCTGAAGGCTCTCAAATAGCCACATAAATTTAGGTTCCATGGATCTCTTGAGACTTTCTTTGAGTGCCTCCTAAGATGACCCTGCCCTTCATGGGGCCCTGTTAAGCACCCGGGCGTATTTGCAGGCACTCATGTTTATGACATGAAGACTTCTGTGGTCCACTGAAAAGGAAACCCAAACCATCATTTTTGCCATTTCTTACAGCATATTATTTTACTCCTCACTTTTTCCAGTTCTTGGTCACCTTTGCACCTATGGATCCTTTTTCTCTTTGATCTCTTTGGGATATAGATCTTGTAGAAAATTTTCTATGCTCACTAACCTTTTAGTGATAGGTCCAAATTGCTAAGAATTGAGAAAATAATTGATACAGTAAAAACAAACCCTGTAAAAATGGACAACACTTTTAAAGTTTTTAAGAGCTCTAATTGATGCAATGATAACCAATATTCCAAAGTACTCCATGATGCAGCTCACTGCCCATATTTTTAGACACAGAGGGGAGGGATTCAAGATGGAGAACAAGACAAGATTTTTTTTTTTGATGCAAACAATATACACATCTGTTTTGCTTGACTGTATATTTGTTACAAGGATTTTGTTTTTCTTTTTCTTTTTCCTTTTCTTCACAGTTGGACATAGATGGGAAAGGAGAAAATTAAAATTTAATTGAAAAAAAAAAAAGAAAAAAGAAAAATCAGCATAAATTAACAAGTACACTGTGAAAGGGCTCCCTGGAGGAAGAAATCTCATGCTCTACTCTTAGATCCCAGTTCCTCCTTTACCTTTGCTTTCTCAAAGTCTAAGTCTTTGCCAATCGTGGTGAGCAGGCGGCAGAGGCACTCAAGGGACTCTTCATCGTGGTTTTTCAGAAGTTTTACTACACAGTCGTGCATGATGGCCTCTGTTAGCATTTTGAGTTTAAAAAGCTCTCCAATGAACTTGATGTTGCCAATGGATCTTCGCCGGGCTTTGTCCTTGGCTTCCTCTAGTTCATCATGAAGTCTTGTCTTCTCCTCTGGCTAGTGTGGGATGGGAAAACAGAGATCATGACAAGGGAAGACTTAAGGAATTATCAGAACCTAAACTTGGGGGCTAAGAACCGTTGTACTGAAAACCTTCTGTACTTATTCCTGAAATGAACAAGGCATTTGAAGGATTGGCTCAAGTTCAGGTAAAATGTGTAAAATCTTAAAAGCTAGAATGGATTCTGAATGGACTACAAATCATCTGGTTCATTCTCTAACTCCAATCTGGACTTCTTTCCTAGCATGCCTGAGGGGTTTATCTACTCTTAAAGTAACAAGGAAATATACGGTGCTTAGGGAGCCCATTCCATTTCTGGCCATTTGCAATGGATATAAAATTCTTCTTCATGCCAAGACGTGAAATATATCCTTCTACAATTTCCTGGACCCTTGTCCTACCTTTTGGAAGTCAAGCGAATAAGTCTGATCCCTTTTCTCTATGAGAGGTCTTCAGAGAATTGAATAGGACAATCACGTCCCTGCTAAATCTCCTCCTCTTCGTCAAAATTTAGAAAATACCTCTTCCTTTATGACAGAAGACAGGTGTTCACTACACACCAACCTGTTGTGGCCACATCAGACAGATGTGGTTCATTCCCCGGGTACGGCACTACCTGCAAGTCCTATTCTTATTTGCGGGACGCTCAGATACTCACCGCAGTGGCTGCTTCCAGTTCTTTCTGCTTTTTTTCAAAGACATCATCATCTGCTTTATCTTTTTCAAACTCTTTCTGGCAGCGGTTCAGGAGCAGCTTTCGGAAGTTCACTGTGTTCCCAGGCTTGTCAGCCATGGGCACTTTTAGCTGTATTCAGACAGGGAAATGTACAAAGCAACATGATTACTCTAAGAGCCACCAAGTCACACTTTCCAAGGAGCTCTTTCTGTTGTTACAAACTTCTCCCAGAGCTCGAATGAGCACAAGGCAAGGATCTTGCCAAAAGCATCACTATAATCAGTTGCAGGCATTTCTGAATTTAGCTGCAACAATTTCACTGCGTTTTATCCAAAAAACAAGAGATACTCCTTTCTCATTAGTGATTCCCGGTTGCTTTGTTTTCTGAATGCCAATGCCCTTAAATTTTAAATCAAAATGAACCAGCCAGAGTTTTAAAATTTTGCACCTTGATGACCAACCCAAGGTCCCTAAATAGAAATTACAGAAGAAAGGGTAAGAAAAGTTTTCCTATATACAGGAAAACTCATCCAAGAGTGAACCCTATTGTGACACTAAAGGACAAGCGGTTACTGGGGTTAGTGAAACATACCTAGTCTCCTGTAGGCCATTTTTGCACTCTGAATTCCAACACTTTTATGTTTGATCACCTTTTCCAGTCCAAAAAAATTTGCATAATTGAAGGACAGAAGTAGTTCTGCAGAAGCGTGGTTTCATTAATAAGGACAGAATAAAGGATCACTGGGATAAGAGACGCTGACAGAGTTCATAGCCCCAGTGCGAGGTGCTGAATGCCAAAGGATGCCATGGAGTACAAAACCTTCAGGCCTAACTCTAAAGTACAACTGCTGGAACTTGTTTTCTACAACTATATTCAAATAGCCAAATGTAGAGGAATGTTTATAATTACTGAAATCATCAAAAGGGAAATCTGAGTGCTACTGAACAAAACTCCATGACTCTAATACAATGTGGCCAAGCACACAAGCCAGAATAGCATCACACTTTTAACATCCCATACTACCATGTCTGCACATGGCTGCTGATGTGTGGTGGGAAAGATTAGGAGAGGCCCTGGCTTAGGAACTGGATCAGAGATTTCACTGGCCTAAGCAGCGCTCATAGGGAGTTCCCAGATGAGAGAGCTCCTTGTACCCCAGGCCCATAGGACCTGCTCGTAGTCTCACAGTCTCATAGACTGACCTTGACCCAACTCTTGCTGGTTCCAAGGCTGCCCCACCATCATCTCTGCTATACTGCCTGGGTGCTGGAAAGGGGAAAAATGGGAAGACCACCCCAAACGACTTCAAACACAACTGCAAATCATATCCTTGGATACAGCCAGAGGTACTCCTGTTCTCTAAGGGAAAGAGCTTAATAAACAATGATGGCCGATGGAGACTTAAGTTGCCAAGAGCATTTCTTCCTGGAATGGATAAAGCTGCTTGGAGCTACAGGGCTGAACTGGAGGTCAGAACTTCCAAATTCAGATCCAACCTCAGAATCTTACTAGTTTGGCTATTTTGAGCCGAGTTACTTAACCTCTCTCAGCATGTTTCCTCATCTGTAAAATGGATATAAACACGGCCTGCCCTTGTCCCCTGTCACAGTTGCTGTGAGGGTTAAATGGCTTAACATACACACAGCACACTCCAGAGGCACTACCATATTACTATTGCTGCTGCTGTTCTGACTCCGTGTACGTGACTTTGCCCTGATCCCCATGCTCTAGCCCTCCACTGCACAGGACTCCAACAGGAGGCAGGCGCCCATGGCAGGGGACCAGCCGAGCCAGTGCTCAGAAGTTCTCTGCAGAGTCCAGAGCTGCCACCCTTGATTTGTGAAGCAAGCCCCTGGCAGCACCTAAACATCACGGCAAGAGGGGCTATCAGCACTGAAACAAAACCTCGCTGCTAGGAAGGACCGTGGCAATGGCTGGAGGCAAAGCACTGCCCCTCAGAGGACAGCCTCTCCAGAAACAGAGGTTCGGGAGGACAGCACTGGATTGCCTCAGATTACTTTTTAGTACATTGTGAATATAACTGGGCTGGACTGAAGATTTGCTGCAAAGACACAGCGATGTGCACCTCCTAATCCACTGAACATTTATCAAGCACCTGCTATGTGTCAGGTGCTGGGCTCGGTGCTAGGAATAAAAACAAAAAGAATGAGAGCAGAGTTTGTATTTAGAAGAGGCCATATAGAAAACCATGTTTACTAGTTGCGTGACCTTGGCCAAATCCACTACCTCTTGAGCCTCAGTTTCCACTTCCATCAAAGGATAGCTGTGAAACTCCAGAAAGATGAGGGATTGAAAGTACTTTGCAAGATGAGCAATAATATGGAACAGAAACAACAGTTTTTGGGCCAAGTTGGGAAGTAGGATTGGCTACAATATCAAGCTGAAGTAGGGTAGCAGGAAACAGAGGGACATTCTTTCAGCAAAGGAGAAATGCTCTGAACAATACAATAAATAGCAGGAAGATCTGAAAGGTTAAGTTATCACATGAATGGGTTAAGGAGCAGGCCAATTTCATTTATATGCATTGTCTTGTCAGCCCCACATTCACACATGGGAAGCTACACTTCCAACACTCTTTTATTTAAAACTCAAGGAGGGTCACTGGTGTATCAACACAGATGTCTCTAAACACCCTGCCAGTTTGGCCACAAAATCTAGCTTAAAGGATATCATCTATACCCATTGTGGCCAGCTGAGCAGGTGGAGAAAATGAGTAAGGAACAAGGCAGTTTTCAAAAACTAAGATTAAGGCAACATCTTTCTTCTTCAGAGGTAAGATTATTACAGTAAAAAGAACATTAATTCTTAATTTAGAAGTGATCAGGAAAAAATTAGTCAAAAGACACATGGGAATTGGTTAGTCAGATAAACAAATAGCAAATGTGATTTATTGGACACTAGGAATAAAAGGCATTAACTTCCTGATAGTAGATCAGCTTGAGACAACCACAAGTTGAAACTGCCAATTGTGCACACTGGTTTGTTTAGCTTGGGGAAAACTTGATAAGAAAATTCTTTTTCTTGAGGAAAGGGATTTTTAAGAAGCTGTTCAGTGAGTTTTACTGACTAAAGAACCAGCCAGCTTTCTTGTAACCACTGAAAGACACATTGTACATCTCTTGTCTTCATGTGCATCAAGTCTCTGGATGCCCACATGGCTCAGTTTTCTTAGGCATCAAGGATATTGGCCTCGAGTCATTTTTCTTGTTCAGATAGCAGCAGAGACCAGGGCCACTGCTGTTACTAGTCTATGTGTTTGGAGGGATAACTTTCTTCCAAAAGCATAAAATTCACCCAAAGGTGGAGGGGGAGGGATATAAAAGTTTGAAAAGTATATAATGTTATAGTCTCAATCACTGATATAAATTGTTCAAATCTGAGGGTCAATTGTAGGTAACTAGAAAATGAACCATTTCTGGAAGGAGAATAGTCAGATATAAGCTGAAATAAGGCTTAGCGGTCCCTTCCAATCCTAACACTCTAACAGTGATCTTAAAGTGGGAACCAGGGTCAATATCTGTCTCTGTCATGGCCTGATGTCACTTCCTGAGGCAGCTGAGGAAGCCCAAGGTCATCCACTAGCCACATTTTTGGAGACAAATGGGGTGCCCCTGGATCCTGAGGAGTGAGGGGACAACAGCAGGAAGCCCAGCCCTTCTGCTTCTGGGACCCCAGGTTTCTCCTCTGTAAAAGAGAGTCCACAGTCTTGATCATGCCTAATTCTTATGTGGGAAGAAATACTTTAAAAAAAAAAAATGTATGAGTTCTTATTCTCAGCAGAATGCTTGAGACCATTAGGCTTCAATGCAAATTGGAAGAGGAATCTATCCAAAGCATTCATGAAAATCAAATTTCTAGGTCCTCCGGAACGCACGGACTCCTGTCAGGGGAACATGTGGATTTTGTGAATCTGTTGCCATTAGGAACACAGGCAGCACAGAATGAAGAATTGGTTTTGAGGTTAGGAGAGACTTGAGGCCATAGATAATTCCCCCCCCTTCTATACACTAATTCAGGTTAGGTCATTCATCATGGGCTGGATGGATTCCACCATGCTGCCCATCCTGCTCTGGACAGCTCCATGGGTTAGGAAATGTTAGATTTCATGTAGGCTTTCTGGACCTTCCACTCATGCCTCCTATCCCCACCCAAGGCTGAGCATGACAACAATGCTCTTCTATACTCCTCTTAAGACAAGAGAGTTCTTCTATATTCTCCTCCACACCAAACATCCAGCTCCTTCCAGTGATTCTCCTCTGATGGGAAAGGCGCTCCTTCCTCATCCTGGTTGCTTTCTTCTGGACACTCTCATAGCCAAAATGGAAAAGGTCCATAGTCTAATAAAGGTCCCACTGAGAGCAGTCACCATGATCTGGGACATCAGCAGCATTTCAGTTCATGACTTTTTAAAGTTCTGACAAGGTGGCAGAAGAATCAAGATGCAATCTTGCCTTGGTGGGAACAGCAGCACTTCAGTTTAAAAGATGCTTGGAACCACTGGCAATACACACCCTAACGTAGGAACCTGCTTATGTTCTGAGTACAGTACACATTGCTGGGTACCTCTGATGCAGGTTTGTGGTCATCCGGAATATCTGCTACAAAATCCTGTTCTCTCTGAAGGAAGACTGGATATCACAGATGGGCCATTTTGGAGCCCTTTCATTCTCTGGTTGTATTATTATTCCTTACTGAAGGAGATTAAATAATAGTGTCCCCAGGGAGGTTCCCGTCAGTGTCATCCTTCATAACTGATATCATGAGATCAGACCAGTACCAGTGCAAAAGGCTACCACAGATCCAGGATGTCAGTATGAACAATGGGGAAGGTGATGCCTCTACATCTGCACCTGTCACACTTCTTTTGAGCTACTGCAATTCTGCTTTGCATTTATAGTACACATAACTTCAAGTATGCCATGCTGGACGGTTCTTATTAACGCCTTCCAGGTCTCACAACTGATTCCAAAGCTCTTCAGAGACCCATTGAAAGTGTTCTTGTATCACTTCTTTGAGCTATGAACGCTTGCCTTGGGTGAGCTCTCCATAAAATAAACGTTTAGGCAAATGTACATTTCTCCACAATTTCATAATTTTTCCACAGGGTGTAAACCATGATCCCACAAATGGATGGCATGGCACTGGCTAGTGCAGAACCTGCTTTATTGGTCTTGTCAGTTCAAAATTAGCACAAGCAGCAGACAACTGATAGCCCCGTTTCATCTCAGCCTCAGAGTCTGCACCGAGTGCACGATCATCTGTGTACAAAAGTCATCCACTAACTCTCGCCACTTGAATCTCGGCTTGCAGCCTTTTCAAATTCAGCAATTTGCCATCAGTATGGGAGCTGACACCTCAATGCCACGTTTGACCTCCTTGAAAATGTCTGATCACCCTGCTGAAAACACCATGGTAAAAAAGCACGCATCAAGTAGACTCCTTTAGTTCACTCTCCTGATGAATGGGAAAGCCTGAGAGCATTGTACATTATCGAGAATCTGTGCAGGTATGTCACCACAACACTGATACACTTTTCTAGACAACTCAATTTGACTGTCTTTTGCCAGAAGTTCTCTGACTTCTGACTCAATATCAAAGGCCTGTGTCAAATTGTGGACAGACATCCTGACTCAGGGGCTACTTAGCTGCCCCAATGTCATCCATTTTCAAACTTCTATTATTCCCCCTTTGCTTATGAGCTATGAAAGCCTGCAGCAGGCTCGTCTCCAATGAGCACCAACCCTACACCTTCAACTGCCAACCGAAGCCTTCTGTACGTTAGAGTATGTACACAATGTGGGTCTGAAGATCTCACCAATACCTCAAACTCAGGCTGTTTAAACCATCTTCTCCCAGGTCATTAAACAGATGTGCCCTAATTCCTTGATTTCTGCCAAAGACAAATCAGTCTCCCAGTTCACCTAGTCTGACACTGGAAGACTCATCTTCAGTGTTATCTGTCTCTTCCCCATTGTCACTTCTTATGATTTATTTAGGGACGACTCTTCATTATCTTGGATACAGATCAGGCCCTTATTACCTCATGCCTGAATTACTGTAATAGTAGTCAACACAGGTCTTCCTGCTCTCCAAGCTCTCCTCAATCCTATTAATTTTTCATATCACTGTCAGACAACTAAAACAATGATTTCTTCATATTATGTCCTGTTCAAGAAAAAAAAAAAAATCAATGGTTCCTCACTACTACCCATCATATCCATTTTACTAGATTTGGAGGTCTGGTTTAGTGATTAATGGGAAAATCAAATTCTCTATAGTAAGTTAAGTCTTCCTCTGTAAATGAGGGAGTTGGACACAATAATCTATCACATCTCTTTCATCTTATAGTACTTATAATGCTTTCTAAGTACTTCTCTAAGCAGGGTTTTTCAGCCTTATCTACCACTCTGTCAAATCCCTCTATTATTACCTTTTCTACCTATTTATATGAGGCCCATTTTTATAGGTCAGCCTCCTCTATGAAAGCTTTACTTTTGCAGTCCACATAGGTCACTTGCTGTGACAGCTTCTGGTATTCAACACATGCTATCTTTCTGTGTTCACCATAAGTTGCTAAATAGTGAAAAACACAAGAGATCATGATAATTAAGTTATAATCCAAATGACAAGAAGGAACCAATTACTGATACTCACTAAGTGTGGTAACCAAGAGCAATGAGAAAAGGAAACACAAACAATCCATGGCAGTTTTATGAACATGAACCTGGAAAGACCATCTTGGGACATAATCAAAGTGGCTCTGGCTCCCCTTTCTTGCACTGTTCTAAAGGTGGTAGCATGGAATTCCAGCTACAAAGGCTGAGAGGCGATAATCAGTTGTATTTAAAGAGACAAAGGAATGTGGCAAGGAAGAGGAAAATAAGACCTGGATTGTGGAGATTTATGAGGGATTCCATTAGCTAAGCTAGAGATTCTTCTTCTGGAAGGCTTGGACTTGTTTTTTAAAACTTTTTGATAAGTACATTTCAATAGAACTGGTTTCCATTATAATACATCATACAAATTTTGACACATTTAACCCCCATTACTCTAGGTTCCAGAGGCTTCATGAACCTAAAATCACTCACAAAACTCAGAACCTCAGAATTAAACAATTTTGCACTTTCAATAACCCTTTAATATCTAAGATTACTAATATCTAAGAGATTAAGATCAGAAGATTATGTTCAACTTTCTTTTCTTACAGTAGTGCGTGAGCACATACCCACAGACCCATAGCTTAAACTGCTCATACACTTACCCAGCATTAATTTTTCCCTATATTCTGGTTCTTTTATCTTCTGATACTAGGCAATATGGGGACTCTTTTTTTCTAAGTGTGTTATGGAATCAAAAAATATGTAAGTATATAGATACTGTATTTAAAATGAAGGCTGTTTTATACAGGGAAGTACAAAATTTCAATTAAATTGCTAAAAACACTCGCCCCTTTATATAGTCCCATAAACACTTCTGAGAGGAACGCATAATGATGGGAGAATACATCTTGTAGGGATTTCTGGTTTTACTCCTTCCTCTCTTACCGTTACTAAACATCGACACATGTTTGCATAAGCCACAGAGAAGCTGGGTTCATCAATAGCCTTTTCAAAGACCAAGTCGATAACTCCTTTCAGCCGTTCCTCTGTGTCAACAGTGAGCTCTGCCACCTGCTTCATCAGCTGGTTGAACATCTGTGGCGTCAATTTATTTAAGATGCTCCGAACCTTTCGGAAAAGCTCCTATAAAAATTATAAAAAGAATATCCACAAAATTAATGAAGCTATGTATGCTTTATGAAACACACTAGTTTAAAATTTTTAAAGTCTAATAAAACAGATTTATAATGAGTATTTTTCTTGCTTTCTTAACTGGGAGGGGAGATGGAAGAGAATTTGGAACTAATAATAAAATAGCAATACAAATATTAAATTCAATATTCATTATTATTAACAATGTATATTGATTAAAGGAATGAAAGGTGTCTGATGGAATACACTATCAGAAAAGCAAGGAAATTACTTTTGAAAGGCTCTAGGGGAATAAAGCTAGGTTTCAAGAAAGAAGACATCTGTCTCAGTTGGAGTAAGAACTTTCTAATCAGAGTTTCTTCATAGATAAGTACATTTTCAGTTGCAGGAAAGGTTCAAGCAAAAATCAGATGCAGTTTCATGCATAGGACAAGTGATAAAATTCTATGACCGCGGTAAGCTCCCTTCTAACTCTGAGATGGGACTTTTACTCCTTTCTGTGATTTGCAAACTAAATTCATGGCTTTTATCTAAATAATTTCTCTAAATCTATTTTTGGAACAAAGAACACAGCGACACTTTTCTATCCTGCTTGGAGAGAGGCAATACTTTTCATCCAAGTCTATGATCATTAAGCTTCACAAAGGAACTTCAGGGTGAAAAAAAAACAAGAAGAAAAAACACTGGCTCAAATTCCTTCAACAAGGATGCAAGAATGTCTCTTTTGTGCATGGTACTGAGGATCTGGCTGAAGATATAAGAAACATCAAGGTCATAGCAGAGACCAAGTCCAACAGAAACTTATGATCCTCATCCTTGGAATAATTAATCAAATAGTACAGGAAGTATCATAAAATTCAGAATATTACTTGAAGCTAGAAATTCTTGTAGAGAAAATGACATGAGCTAAATCTACAAAGAGTTATATAATGAGAAAGAGGGATGAAAAGGAGGACATTCTAGGTGGAAGAAAAAGAGGAGCAAAATCTTAAGAGTTGAAACATTACAGAACAGGCAGAGTCAATCTGGAGGCAAATGAGCATGGATCAGAAGTTTCATATTTAGAAAAAGTGGGCAAGAAGGCTCTAGATAGAAATTGGGTTTTATCCTGGAAATAATAATGGGCCTCTGAAGTCTCTGAGAAGAGCCATGATTTGATGAAGTCAATGTTTTAGGAAGGATTACTCTGATGCTTTATGTATATACTGTATTAGACGTGGAAACATGTTTTACATGACTTCCTGTGTATAAAGGTATGGTATTTCTTGCTTTCTCAGTAAGTGGGGAAAAGGAGTAGAGGGAGAGAGAGAATCTGAAACTAAAAAATAAACTTAAAATGTATTTTTTAAAAATAGGCAAATAGGGGGCAGCTAGGTGGCGCAGTGGATAGAGCACCAGCCTTGAATTGAGGAGGACCTGAGTTCAAATCTGATCTCAGACACTTAACACTTCCTGGCTGTGTGACCCTGGGCAAGTCACTTAACCCCAGCCTCAAAAAAAAAAAAAAAAAAAAAAAAAATAGGCAAATAGAGCAGGGAAAGACTGAAGTTAGAAAAACAAAGGAGGCTCATGGTAGTTGTGTAGGTAAGAGGTGAGGATGATTTAGAACGGAGGTTTTAAACTTGTGGCAAAATCCCTGAAAACTTGGATGAGGAAAAAATTGGCATCTTTATTTTCACTAAGCTCTAGCTGAAAGTTAGTGACTTCAAAGAGATCTCCAATTCCCAATAGATTCAGAGCACCTAGTCTGGAACCAAGTAGCAGAAAGAGACCCTTGCATCTCCTGTTGCTGCAACATGGGGGCAGCCCTGGCTGTTCAACATTATAAACTAAGTGAATTTTTTGAAGTATAACTCAATACTTTCCAAAACTGATCCCGTATTTCTGACTTCAGATTAAGCTTACTAATAATGGAATAGTTCCAAATTTACTTCCAAGGGCAAGTCAAAGAGAGTAAAGAAAGACCCCCCAGTCACATATCCCTGAGACCAACACCAAAATGAGGGTCTTGGAAGGGAAGCTCAGGGCCCTGCAGGTCAGAATAAGAGAAATGATTACTGCAGACTTAAACTGTGAGGACCCTCCCTACACTGGCACTAGGATGTTTGGAAGTTTCAGCCAAGTTATCTGTTTTCAAAGATATTTTGACAGGTCCCTAACATGCTGAAATGTGAAGAATCCAAATAAACAAAATTGTATATTTCTTTGCAGGAGCAAAGGAGTAAATAGGGCAGAAACTCACCACCAGCAAATTGATCCCAAGTCATCAATCTGTTGCTCAGCAGAAATTTGAAAGATTTGTCTATAAAGGGGAAGGCAGTGCAACTAGTATTCAAAGGAAGGAGGCTTGACAGAGATAAAATCACAGAATTTTGAAATAAAGCTATAAAAAGTTGAGAGAAAACAAACCTTAGAAAAATGACAGTTATCTCAGATGTATGGTCTATTCTGATCAGTAAGCAAGCATTCATTAAGCACTTACTATGGGCCAGGCACTGGCTGAGCACTAGGGATGCAAAGATAGGTTAAAAACCATGGTGAGGAAGAGGGAAAGGCTCCTACAAAAGACAGAGTGTGGCCCAGTGGCCAATAGGGTGAGACGTCTAAGGAACAGCAAGGAAACCAGTGCTACTGGACAGCAGTGAGCACAGAGGTTGAATAACAAGCCTCAAAGTAAGGAAGCCAAAGAACAGATTTTATATTTGATCCAGGAGGTACCAGGGAGCTCTGAAAACTGTCGTGGTCAGATCTGCACTTTAGAAAAATCACTTTAGGAGGCTCGTTAAGGACAAGGAACCAGGGACCGCTGACAGGGGCCCCACCAAGGCCTGGACTAAGGAGGGGCCTGTGAGCTTTGGCATCAGGCCAACTCTGGAGCCAAGAGGAGAAACCTCAGACGACCTGAAGGGTGCGAGCCTTTGGTGTGGGGAGCAAGGCAAACCTGGAAGAAGAAAGGGCGGGAGGGATGATGACTTCTCTTTTGGACCCTCCAGACCTCCAAGAAGACATCCAGGCCGAGACCAGCTGGAAATGTGGAGCTCAGGAGAAATGTGAGGGTCTATAAAAATGGGAAGTTAGTGAACCCAGGGGAGATCACTAAGGGAGATGGGAAAGTGGAAGGAGAAGAGTGGCCCAAGGACCAGGCCTGAGGGACCCTCCCCCAGTCAGTGGGCATGCAGATCAACCGAAGGTAAGCAGTAAGCAGGCAGGCAGGAGAGCCAGGAGGGACCAGCCCTCGGCAAGAGCTCTTAGCTAGGAGAAGACTGACACTGTCACAGATAGCAGGGAAGTCACAAGGGATAAGGAACTGAGAAAAAGGCCACCGACTTTGGAAGTGAAGTCCTTTTAGAAGAGTCTTAGTGCTTACATTTATTGAAGGAGAAGATTATGACCACTCCCTGTCTTGGAGAAGGCTCACCTGGGTCTTGATGTTTTCAGGGTCCTCAGCCAGGCTGTCTCGTTTCTGGCTTGGCTTCCAGGCATTCTCTGCCTTTTTGAGATGGACATCTTCTTTCACAGAAACTGTGATGATCTTCCTGGGCTCTCTTCTCTGGCTCGGCTGAGATCTTCTGGGGCCAACGTTCAACAACTAGGACAAGAACATTCCTGATTATATCAACACAGAGGACTCAACAGTTCACTGTGTTTGTTCTGATGCTCATGACACAGCAGCTGGAGACTGTAAACCATTCTAGATTCAAGCAAGGTTTAGGGTTATGTAATGTCAGGGACACGGGATTTTTTTCTTTTGAAAGATAGAAAATGTTTGCTCTGGATCCCAGCCCAAGGGCAGACAGGGTTTTCAGTGAGTGACCTCCCTCTCTCCAGTATGAAAAAGATGTGGTGTTTCTCTTGATGACAATGTTTTTTTTTTTTTTAAATGCCAATTATTAGATCTACTACAATCAAACTGTACTCCTCTCCCATGCATAGATTCTAAGAATTATTAGGGAAAAAGCCTAATCCTTCCCTAAAGCATAAAATTACTCTCTGCACATCTCTGACAAGGAGATACCCATCCTTTATGTGACTTTTACAACACAGTATACAAAAGTAACAGTAAGAGCACCAAATCTGCTACAAAAATCAATATATTTCCACATTCATAGAATTTAACAGGAACATAAAAAAAAAATCCCTTACAATTAATTTCTGGAAGGTACACATTAAGATTTAAGTTTTTCTTTTGGAAAATCTTATTTCTTAAGCTGGACATTAAAGAGAAAGAGGAGATATGTATAACAAAAGCTTGTCTGTATTATCTAAACTGCATTTAGAAACAGAACTTGTTCAATAATTATGTTCCAATATAAGCTTCCTGCTGCCTGTGTTTCCCTATGTGGAGGCCTGTCTACATACGGCAGCTAACACAATATCCCTAGCTCTCTCTGTTCTCCTGGGTTTATGAACTCTTCATACTCTGCTGCAACCAACACATTTTACCATGTCTTTCTCGTCATCAAAATTAAGGGATGTAATGACAAGGGGACGAGGGATTCAGCAAAATGTGACATCCTGTCCTATAAAATATTCATCACAGTAAATCCTTTCATTGCTTGGTTATCATCCCTTCAATTTAAATGTTTAGGTTGACTCTCTGGCTGGCAAGTTAACTGCTTGGTAAATCTGAGATACAAAATGTGCTGACAGACACCTCTTTTTCTGACATTTAATTCTCGAGTGCTGTTAAGAAGCTATCACAATTTAACTCTCCAAACCCAACCTTATCAGCTAGAATTCCATCTGGCTTGAGGCCACCACACTGCATGTCACCACTCCTATGGAACTTCAAGGAGAAAAGTCATGTTCTCAATGAGAGCAAATTTAGAGATAAACCCCAGTCTGATGTTTATTCATGAAATTTTAAAAGCTCTGAAAGGTTTTACACAGACTGTAGTCCTTTCAGATCCTTCCCTTTACACTTTGCCATTCAAGCTAATTAAAAATGGCTGTGCTGACAAGAAATTGGCAGCATTAATGTAAACTGTTCCAGCACTCATTAGTGCCAATGGATCCAAGATCAAACAAAATGTAGGCGTTTTGGAAAGTCAGTACCACGTCCCCTGTGACCAGCTAGAAACAGACTGTTAGAACAGGAAGGCAATATGGAGTCAGAGAGGTGGAAGGGACTTCAGGGGCTCTCTAGTTCAATTTGAACACAAAAAAGAATCCCCTGCTAAAACAAACTTGACCAGTGCTCCTCCAAACTTTGCTTGAAGATCTCTAAAAAGGGCAGCCCATTACATGTGGGTCAGCAATTGTTTTGCTGACTCTGAGCCTAGTGTGACCTCTCTGCTGCTCTACTCACTCTTCTTTGGTGTGGCCTCTAGGACCAGACCAACCCATCCTCTGCAGGACAGACCTCTCTCAATCCAGAGCTTCTCCTGCCTCTCTGCCCAGGCCTTTCACCTGATCCTCCTGGGATGATAGGGTCTCAAAGCTCTTTTATCATCCTGATTGCCTTTCTCTGGATACTCCTGCTAATTAATGGGTGGACAGAGGGTTTGGGCACTCCTTGCCCCATGAGCTCTGGATCAGTTGAGCTTCTAGTCCACTCAAATCTCTGCAAACTGTTGTCTACTCGTGCTTCCTCTATTCTAGGAGGAAACATGAGCGAAGAGAAGAAAATCTGAGTGGCCAAAGTGAAGCAATAGAACCCCAACTCAAAGTGAAGTCAGTTGTAACTTTTAGACCTCTGTTCTTGATGCAATAGCTCTCATTTTTGCTATAACATTCCTTGGCACAGTTAGGAAAATGTTTTTTTGGGGGGAGGGGGGAGAGTTGGAGAATCAGGGCAGCAGGTGGTGAAATGAATAGAGGGCAAGGTCTGGACGAAAAAAGACATCTTCCTGAGTGCAAATCCTGTCTCAGACACTAGCTGTGTGATCCTGGGTGAGTCGCTTTACCCAGTATCATCATCAATAAAATGAGCTGGGGAAAGAAATGACCAACCCCTGCCTCAAGTATCTGGGCCAAGAAAATTCCCATTTCCAGAAATGGAAATGACTTAACATTATCATCAAGTAATAGTGAAAGAATAACGAAGCAGGACATTCTGCTAATGAAAGGGTAGCATTGAGAAGACAACAGCATTCTAGAGGAAGCATTTCTCAGAGTACATTGCACTGCAAGGAAAACATACTGCCAACAGTTTGTATATAAAGAAGAAAAATCAAAATACTGTCTGTGTATTAATCATTCACGTTATAGCCTAATGTCCACTTCTACTAGTAACTTTTGCAGTAACTGGGAACATCTCTCACTTAAAATTTATATCACATGACATTTTTATCACAGTATTTTCATCACTGAATATTGTCAAGAATTGCCACTGAATACATTTAAAATTAGTTTAAAATAAAAGAAAATGCATTTTTTGGTTAACTTTAGGAAGCAAATTCTCTCTTGCTTGCAAAGAAATCAAATTCCCACTCTTTTGGATACTCATGTATTTGCATCAGGAAGATGACAAATAGTAGTTACATCTAATCTTTCTACCAATTTATATAAGCTCTTTTCCAGGCAGCTTAAAAATGTGATCACTATCACTGGAAGATTTCATTCTAAAGTAGCTATCAAAGGGAAGGACAAAGCCACAAGAAGTTCACTGGTGGGCTGCCAATGGTCTAGAGTTCAGTAGTTGGAATTACAAACTCATGTTTCCTTGTTATAGTCATATAACTAAATAGTTCTATTTCTGAAGCAAGGATAATATTGCTCATAAGTGTAAATTGTTTATTAAATTTAATGCAATTTATCTAGATCTACTAATTTCCTTAAGGATTTGTGGACTGTAATTCCAAATAAGCCTAATTAGCCACTTATACCAACTGTCTATGCTATCAGATCAGTTTTTCTTATATAGTAAACTGATTAGATAATAGCAGTTAAGTTTATATAGATTATATATGTTTACGTATACACATATTGCTTATGTGGATGTGTGTTGCACATGTGTGTACATACACACATACACTTCTGCAAAAGAAATGGATAGCCTTCATTATCAATAAAATGGAAATTCATTTAACTGCTATGTAATGGTGTCAAATAATTTGTTATCTTGAGTCCTTTTTCAGTTGTGTCCAATTCTTCATGACTCCTTTTTATGGATTTTCTTGGCAAAGATAATGGAGTGATTTGTGATTTCCTTTTCCAGCTCATTTAACAAATGAGGAAACAGTCAAGCCCTGAGTCACAGAGCTAGTATTTGAGGCTGCATTTGAACTTGGGTCCTAATGGCCCCAACAGAGGCACTGTGTCCCACTTGCTGCCCTTCAAATGATTACTAGGTAGCTTCTGTGTCAGTTCATTTATAAAGTGTCTTACAAGAATTAGCAGTTATAAACCCTCAATTAATTGTTAATATCTCATCCTAATCAATGTAATTCCTGGTAAATATTTCCCTGGGGACTGAGGACTAAGAGTCACTGGACCTTATTTTATGTGGAGCTATATTGATATAGAGTTATAGACAGAGATCATCTGACCCAACTTTCTCATTTTACAAATGAGGAAATTGAGACCCAGGGCGAGAAGAGAGTCAGCTGCAGAATCAATGGCAGCTAGAAGCCGGGGTCCAGTTCCTATGTCCACGTTTCAGCCTCACTGGCCCTCGAGGAGCTCCCATTCCTGCCGCCAGCCCTTGTGGTGGGTTCTCACAGGGGTTTGATCACTTAGAAGCTAACAGCTAATACCTGCGCCCCACTTTCTTCTTCTAAGGAAATGGGGAATCGCTGATTTTTACCCCCTTTCCATTTTAGAAGCTGGTGCACATTTGTCCTATCACACTTAGGAAATGGGTCATTCAAGGAGACATCATTAAGCTCCATTCACAGTTAAGATGTCTTACAACCACTGCCACCTGACCCAGGGCACGGCCATGGGAAGCACTCACAGTAAATGGCAGTTGAACTGATGAATTTTACCTGTATTCTATCACCAGAAATTGAGGATTTTTCTTTTTTCAATTTTGGAACCTCTTCACTTCACTGCTAAGATCATGATTTAAAGCTGGGGGGGAGGGGAAGCAATTTAGGTATCTTCTGGTCCAATCCTCACGTTCTGTTTTGTGTTATAATTATCTGTGTCTGTACCCAAGTCTCCTATTGAACTGGAAACTTCTTAAATTAAGTGTATGAGACCATGTCTTCTCCAATCTAGTCCCTAAGGCCAACCAAAGGGAATGTGCACAGAGAAAGTCCTTATGAAACATCTAAAATCAACCCTTTATGTATAGAGTACTTCAAGGGGCTCCATAAAAAAATGGTGGAAAGATGAGAGGATTTACTCTATGATCATTCCATCACTAACTTCTATCTTTTCAATTCATTTAAAACATTGAAATGTCAAATCTTTGCCCTCCTCTTTCCTTGCTAAAGACACTAAACAACTGCCCACATGATTTTTATAAACTGTAGAAATCCCACAGCCTCAAGCTCCATCAGTCCATGGAAAAGAGTCACGTACAGCCCTTTACTCTGCATCAATGGGGCTTTTGCTTGGAATTTTCACTAAATTGCACATGAGGGACAGAGAGATTCATTAATCAATTTTAAAAGTTTTTTTTTTTTAGTTGGTCACTGAAGATGATATTATAGGAGTAATAAACACTATAAGTTACTCTAAGAACTAAACTAACGTATAAGCCAATTTATTATAATATTTGGTAGTTTTTGAAAATTAATTTGTGGAATGACTGCAGGGACCAGAACTGGCACTGTCTACAAACATAGTCACATTATTATTTAGTATTTGTTTCTATGATCTGCTAAAAGAGAAAAATATAAATTATTAGATCACAGAAGTAGAAATGAAGTCAAGGCCAGTGCTTGTCCAAAGGAGGAATCGCCTTTCCTCTACATTAATAAAACTTTAAAAAAAAAAAAATCACATGACAGTGGACATGTTTCTAAAGTAATATAACAAAAGAGAGAGACGGGGAAAACCCCACTAGATTAGCATTTTAAAAATACAAGGTTCTAATCTTTCTTTCTATTCCAGTCTCATGTGGGACACCCATGAGAATTGTTTGTAAACATTTTTCCAAAGTTATGCTGGAATATGTTACAAAATAAACATCACTAAAATCCAAAAATTTAAAAAAAAAACCCACAATTTGGGCTGCAATATGAAAAAGCTTTACATGCTGGAATAGAAGGGCTAGAGCTAGTTAAGGTATAAAGCAAGATTTAGCCTGGCTGAAATCACATCATTACTACTCCCATAAATGTTCCAATTGATGAGTTTTTGCAGTATTACATAGATACTTAGAGAAAAGGAATAAAAAAAAAATTGTACTGTTTTGCAGAACTTAATTCTTGGTAATTGTGCTCTATTCTCATCCCTTTTTCATGACTATAGTCAGTATCAGATACAGACTGAAATACCTGACATGTAAACACACACACACATCTAGGTCATAATCTAGAATGGCATGTAAACATACATTCTGATAACATTTAATTCATAAAAAATGATGTAAAAAGCAACTTAAATCTATTGTATGAGTAGGTACAAGCTATTCTTGACTTTAACCACTGCCAACCACCGTATAGCAAGCTGGTAAATAAAAGTGAATGTTTATGATAAAGGAAAAAAAAAATCAATACTTCATGTGAGTGGCATATGAACAAAGCTGAGCAATATGATAAGCACAGATGCTGTTAACCATAAGAATAATCTGAATGGTAAGAATTTAAAAAAAAAAAAAAAAAAAAAAGGAACAAATTTAAACCATCAAAAAGAAAGGGAAAAAAAAGCTGTTAAAATATGAGGTTCAATGGTTCTAGAAAGCTGCTTTCTTAGACTTTGTGGTAAATTCATTTAGGAAATGGAAAAATCAAAATCTGGTTTAAGAAAAAGTTAACTGCTAAATTTCCAAATCTGTATGAAACTATGAGATAGTCATAGATACACAGTGTCTTTATGATGATAATTTTATTAGATCAAAAGGTCCTCAAAGAGAGGGCTCTTTTTGCACACTGTGGCATGGAGTACACTGTGGGCATAATAATGTAAATTGATTGATGTTTAACTGCCACAAATGCTTATGAACTTTAAATGTCTATAAATGAAATTACATTTCCAATAATGCAGTCTTAATGCAAAGCAGATTTCAAAAATGGTCATAAAAAAAGAGGTAGTGGGGAAATAAAAACACATCACCTTGTATAAAAATATTTAAAAGAGCATTCAAATAAATTACTCTTAACAGGGTGATCTGCAAATGTACACGAGACCCCAAATTCCTTTAGAACATTAGCATTAAGTGCTGATTGTGCCAATGAATCATCGGCCAAAGAGGCATCCCGGCCACTGACAGCTGACCCCAGCACGTTGACCAAGTGCAGAGCAGGCCCCAGCAGCCGAATCCTGCACTGCGCAGTGCCCCCGCGTGAACCGCTGATGTGCCGGCCACACCCCCGCTGAAGAGCCTGGCTGGGGCGGTGGGGGGTGGGGGCTCTGGGGCGGTAACGGTCATCTGCATTTTACCAGTACTGCACCATTTTGCATATGTCATGTTCACACTCTTATTTCTTGCCCTACACTCAACCAGAAGAGCAATAAGCGGGAAAGATTATGCCAGCCTCCCGAGCGCCCAGTAAGAAAAGGATCCAGCGCACCCCCAGAGGCAGGCTCTTCAGCGGGGGGTGAGACATCGGCAGTGGGGTGCACGTGGGGGCTTTGCCCTGCTCCAGGATCGGTAAGCCATGCCTGCTCTGCACTTTGCAAATCTGCAGTAAGAAAAGACAAAGCAGAGAGATGCCAATTAGGTGGATAATTGCCACTGTTCCTCCACCTCTCAGGACCCCAACAGAATTTAATCAATTGATTAAGGAGCACAACACCATTCCTAACACATTTGCAGGTCATTGTGAAGGAAATGTGGGGGGAAGGGGGAGAAGGAAACCAGACCAAATCAATGCAGACCAGCTTCTATTAGTTTAAAACCACTCAAAAGTATCCTTTATTTGCTTCAATATTAGCATGGAAAAAAAAAAGTCTCCACCTCTTCTACTTAGTCTTCTCAGGGAGAGGAATAAAAGCAGCTCTCTTGCTGTTAGG
This sequence comes from Sminthopsis crassicaudata, assembly GCF_048593235.1. Lineage (NCBI taxonomy): Eukaryota > Metazoa > Chordata > Mammalia > Dasyuromorphia > Dasyuridae > Sminthopsis > Sminthopsis crassicaudata. The sequence continues at coordinate 610,843,835 of NC_133619.1, read as the reverse complement.
CAAGACTTCATGGAGTCTGTGGTCAGTGTCTAACTAATTGGGTTGTAGGGAACAGGCACTTACAGGTACACCTCTTCCACCAGATGTCTGCCTCCCAAAGTCTGCAAAGGCTGGAGTAAAGTCTGGTCCTCGAGGCAAAATCCGAGGGTCCAGAGTTCGCATGGGCAATTTGGGTTGATTGATCTGTATGAGGAAGCAAAGGAGGATTTAAAAAATCACTGAGGTGTTCAAGATTCAAAAAGGCAAGGGCCTTAAGAGTCTTGAGCACCTGCTCTATAGAGCCACGAGCTAGCCAAATGGGGGTGAGTCCGCAACTTCTGCTCTTGGTGCTCCTGGAGCTGAGCCCGGCATAATCAGCATGTACTCTAGGGCTTACCTGATAAGGCTGAGGTGGCTCAGAGAGGGGTCAACATACTTCTTCTGGATGGTAGAATCAAAACTGAGCATTCCCTTGATCCAACATTAGCTCAGGACACCATAGATCTATTTCAGGAATTGGACTATTTTTCATTCCGACCATGGTTTAAGAATTTACTTTTGAGACAAAGGTCAACTTCCAAAGAACATGTATTTAGAACATAATTAGGAAAAAGCCTATACTGTCATGAAACAAGTCACAGATTTAAGGATCAGGATTCTGAAGGTGGTACCATGGGATATACAGGTAAATTACCTGGATTAATGAAAGCAAACCAGTTATTTTTGTTTCACTTCTTTCATACTTCCAAAAAAGAGAGTCAATCAATTATAGACGGGAAAAAGATGACACAGGATAACTAAATAGGAATAAGATTTTAAGAGGATCATGTAATTTGGTAAATCAAGTAAATAAGTACGTTATTAAGTGATTATCAAATAACTCAATAAACAAACATTGATCAAGGGCTCATTATGTGCCAGGCACTGTGCAAAGTGCTGTGCACACGCGCACACGCACGCACGCACACACACACACACACACACACACGACAAAAAGGAAATAAAGAATATTGGGAAGGCACTAGAACTGAGATGGGGTGGGGAAGGCTTCCTGTAGATGATGAAATTTTAGTTGAGACCTAAAGGAATCAAGGGAGAAGTCAATAGTGGGAGTAAAGGAGAGAGCACATCCAGAAAGAATCCCCCAGGGCCAAGTGATGCATCTTGTTCATGGAACAGCCAGGAAACCAGCGTGACTGAACTAAAAAGTACACAATGGGGAGCAAGGTATAATTAGATCAGTTGCGAAGAATTGTAAATGCTAAACAGAGCATTTTGTATTTTATCTTGGAGGCAATAGGGGACCACAGAAATTTAATTAAGTAGGGAGTGACAGAGATGGACTCAAGCTTTAGAAAAATCACTTTAGAGGCTAAAGAAAAGTTGGACTGTAATGGGGAGAGACTTGGAACAGGCAGATCCACTAGCAGATTAGTGAAAGGAGATGCCTGCTCCAGGGTAGGGGCAGTGTCAGAGGAGAAAAGGAGGTGAAAAGGAGAAAAAGAGATTGTGCAAAGATGAACTCAACAGGCTTTGTCAATAGCTTAGAGCAGTGGTCCTCAAACTTTATAAATAGGGGCCAGTTCCCTGTCCCTCAGACTGTGGGAGGCCGGACTATAGTAAAAACAAAACCTCACACTCTGTCTCCGCCCCTCGGCCCATTTGCCATAACCCGGTGGGTGCATAAATGTCCTCAGCCGCTGCATCTGACCCTTGGGCCGTAGTTTGAGAACCCCTGTCTTAGAATATGGGGAGGGGTGCGCATGTGAGAGAGAATGAAGAGAATCCAGGATGGCTCTTAGGAGAATCTGAAAGGGGAAATTCCGATTTAGAAAAAAAGCAAATATACAATGATTTTACACATACATACACATGAAAGAAAAAAAGGAAAAAAAATTACATAATAACTATTACATATTTTAAAGACATAGTAAGTTGTACATAATAGATCTGCAGTTTCACGTGCACTCATTCCCCTCCCTCCCTAAGTCCACAATAAAATAATTAACATTAAAAAATGTGAATAACATATTCCTAATAATAAGAGAAATGTAAATACTAAGAGAAGTACATTAAAATAATTTTAGTAAGGAAATTGACAAGTGTTGGAGGGGATATGATAACAAAATTTGGTAGCACCACTGGAACTATACCTCTAAATTTCACTACATTGTGCCTACTCCCCTAAGCCAGTAATAGTATTACTAAGTCTATGTTCCAAAAGGATCTAAAAAAAAGAGGGAAGGGACTTATACACAAGAATATTCAGAGTAGAATTTTTTTTTTTTTTTGGCTGTTAGAGCAAAGAACTGGAAATGTAAAAGGTGCTCATCAATTGGAGCAATGGTGTTTAAATGATGGCCTGTAAATATAACAGAATGTCATTGTGCCATAAGAAATGACAAAATGGAGTCTCAGAGAAATGGGTACGTAGTATGTTTCATCATTTATCCTTTGGAGTCATAGTCAATAATGACATCAATCTTTCAAAGTTAACCTTCTTTACAGTGTTGTCGTGTTTCCTACCCTCTTGACAGGGAGAAGGTAGACTACAGGTGTAGAAGATGCAGTGGCCAATGCAGAGATATGTTTTGTTTGACAATGATATTTTTAATGAGGGGAGGGATATTTCTACTTCTGTGAGGGGAAAGAAGGAAAGAACTGGCAGGATTAAAAAGCAATGCCAAAAACAAGAAAAGAAAAAGTGTCAATGAATATTTTTAAAAATGTACATGAGGACAGATGATTTGAGAGAGAAACAGAGATAGCTTTGGAACTGTGATTAATATACACACACTGTATATAAGAGACTCTGTTTCATATATGATCTTTTTCTGTCATTCTTATATGGAAATATTCATTTTTGTAGATGTCCAAATTAAAAAAAATCAAAACAATCTAATGTCTCCATGACTAGATTCTTATTAAAAAACAAAAATAAACCCTCTCACCTCTACTGTGACAAACAAGAACCACAAAATCTCAAGATACAGGACCATGGGTGTGAAACACTGCAAACAATGTTGGACTTGGGTTTAGTACATTAATTTCGCAAATTTTTAATTAGAAAATTTTATTTCTTGTTATAAGACATGACTTTTCTCTTTGGTATAAGAATGTAAGAGGAAGGATATGCTGGGAAATGAAAGTGATATAAAAACAAAAGATGAAAATAAATTTAAAATACTATCAGATAAGTGCAAAAAATCCAATAATGTTTTGGGAAATGAAAGATGATTTTCCCTCAACTCACACATCTGAAATCACAGAATCAAGAAGTTTTTGAGGCGCAGAGGATTTCAATGCTTTCTCAGTCCAATGACTATGTTTGTCAAAGGAGGATAAAGAAAAATGACAGGAAAAGGTCGGGCAGAATGGGGATGAGAAGTGTGCTTCCCAACTCTCAGGCTGTAGCTGCTCTTTTTGCAACACAACTCTATCTCCTTTGAATTCAGAAATCAAAATTTTAAAAAAGCACAGCTTTCAAAATAGTCTCTAACAAGATTGCCGAAGAAGTTCCAATTGTCAAGAAAGCTCCAGCCTGTCCTGATTCAGAATCCTCACCCACATTCTGTACAGTCCAATCCCAGCAGCTGTCTCTTGTTCCCTCTTCCATTTTGGGCTTTTGGACTGACAGTCTCCCAGTCCTGGAATGCTCTTTTGCTAGCGTTTTATATTTTGTTGTTGTCTGAAGATCACACAGGTGGTAAAAGTGGGATCTCAAATTGGGTCTTCTGCCTCCAAATGAGCTCAAGTTTTATGCAAATGAACAAATTAACTGCTCCCAAAATGCAGATGGACTAGATAACAAAGTTTCCAAATATCTTGCATATTTTTATAGCTAACTTTGACTTTCTCTAGAATTTATTCCTGTCTTGTTAGTAATATACAGGAATGTTGATTACTGTCTATTTTTTAATCTGTAACTGCATGGGTTTTCTAAGAAAACCTCACATCATCTGCAAAGAGGAATACTTCTCTTCATCTTTGCCAATGTTTATACTTTTTACTCTTATTATTATTGCTATCATTGCTATTAGTAGGTCAAATAATAATAAAATAAAAAGGGCATTCTTAACTTACTACCTTATCTTTCAATTTACTAGGAAAGCTATCAGTGTTTCTCACTGAAGATGATACTATGATCATATTAGCTAAGCCTGGGCTTTTTTAGGGTCTTATAAATGAATGACATATTTTGTTAAAGTCTTTTAATATATATATATATATGATCCTTTTTATTATGATTAATTATGGAAACATTTCCCCAATATTAAATTTCTGAGTATAATAACTTTGCTATGAATCTGTTAAGGAGCCATTTTTTATATGCTGATAAATTTTCTTATTAAATTTTTCTAAAATTATGAGATCAACTTTAATTAGTGATATTGATCTACAGATTTTTCTCTGCTTTATTCCTACTTAGTGTAGGTATAAAGATGACATGTGTATCACAATAAAGTTTGATAGAGTGCCTTTCTTCTCCATTATTAAAAAAGGTTATAAAGAAAAATCACTCTAAAAACCTGAGGTTATTCTGTATCATGGCTCCACTGTACCAATATCAAAAGACAAAATATCTAAAATCAACATATCAACTTAGTGTACTACCACCTAGTGGCTACTTTATATAATCATATAAAAGTTTATAAATGAACAAAAAATCAAGGATAATGAAGAGAAAAGAATGTAGAGGAATTAAGCATTATCAGAAACCAATTATTACAAAGTATTGATTATCAAAACAATGTCGCTAGGTTTAAAAAAAAAGTGGGGAAATACATCAGTGGATAAGACTAAATAAGCAAGATCTAGGGGAAAAAAAAACAGGACCTAGTGTTCCATAAACACTAAAACACAAATTATTGGGAAGACTTTTGATCTTAGGCAAACTGGAAAGCAATTTGATGGAAAATAGGTTCAGAACAGCATCTTATAACAATAGCAAGCATGAAATAAGACAATTTAAATATAAAAAGATTCTATATTAAAACAAGTCAAAAGAGAATGGAGGGATGCCCCTTTCCATATATGTGATCATGAAAGAAGCTGTTTTTGTCCATATACTTAGTTCTATCAATGTAGTCTTTAACTTGAAACTTAAGAACTACAATTTTCTAGTATTGTGACACTTGTGGTGAATAAGTAGTTTTAAATTCATGTTTATGACAAGGATAGGATCAAAACTATACTCCCTCAAACTTAATTTTATTAAAACTTGTTTTTTCATTTCTTACTTTAGGGAGAGAATTATAACCAGAGAGGGGACAAAAAAAAAAAATCGCAAAACATGAAAAACCATGTTGATTGTATGCAATTTCCAATCTTTTACAGTAAAAATTAAGGAGTTCTCTTTCAGCTGGAAAATAGTTGAACAAATTATGGTATATGACTGTAGTGGATTGTTATTCTGTTATAAGAAATTAAGAGAGAGATGGCTTCAAAGAAATCCAGAAGGACTTGTGTGAACAGTAAATTAAGCAGATCCAGGAGAACAATGGATATGACCATCCCAACTCTGTAAAGACAAACACTTCTGAAAGACTTAAAAAAACAAACAAACAACAACAACCAAAAAAAACCTATCAATTCAATGGCCAAGGAGGACACTGCATTGGACTGATTCTGAAGCCTGGAGTCTACCAGGGTGCAACCTGAGAAACTTTTTTTTTTTTTTTTTTTTTTTTTTAAAGGAAGGAACAGCTGATTTTATTGTATGGACACAGCAACTCTATAGTTAAACTTAAAAAAAAAAAAACCCTTTCAAAACTGATTAAGTTTAATTCATGGAATCAATATAAAATATGTTTCATAAAATGATACTTTTCACTGCCATTTTAATATCTTACTTGGATTTCCTAATTCAATAAGAAACCATAAGTGATTATGAAAATAGTCAACACATAAAATAGAATTATCTATTATTTACTATGACCTTCTAAAATAATTCATAATTTTCTCTGATTTAGAAAATGATTGAAATGTCTATTACAGCTAAAAGTAAATTATCTCTATTGTATTTAAATAAACTAGGTCTTGGTAAAAATGTTTTAAAACAGCTCAGAGCTATCAAGCATTGTTTAATCAAATTGAGTAATATGGTAAACTACAAGGAACCTGGAGGAAACAAAAAAATTCTTAATTCTTATTTGTAAAAGTTTCTGTGGAAGATCACAATTATCAGAAAGAGGTCCATATCAATCATCCTATGTAAAAGCATGAGTACATCTAGGTTAAGCTGTGAGACATGATTTTTGCACATGGCCAATGAGGGAATTTGTTTTGCTTGATCATGCATATCTGTTATAAGAATCTAGCTTTTATTTCCGGCCCCAATGAGTGGGAGGAAGCAAAAGGTAGAGAAACAGCTTTTTATTACTTGTAAAAATAAAAGATTTTGCATGATTGGGTACAAATTTCTGTATACAGCATGTTTAAATTAAATTAGAATTAAAGTCTGATTCCAAAAAAGGAAGTCAGAAAAATATTTTGACGCGAATAAAAAAGTTTTCTAAAATAAAAAACACAAACACAACCAATCCCATTCAAAATGCTTATGAACTTCCTCTTGGTGGAACTGAGACTTGGAACAACCACTCTTGGAAAGAAACTTAATTAGGTAATAAAATCAAGGAAACAGTATATGTTTTCTCATCTAGAGCAGTCCAATTTAAAATATTCCAAAAAAGTCACTAACAGATGGTCACCACAATCTTCAGAGTCTACAAATAAAGTTACTTCTAGATTGGAGAATGAAAAATTATGGTCTGAAAATGTAAAAGAAGATTATTATGCACAAGGAGCAATGAATTCTGAGAACAAGTGGAAAGACCTGTGTGAACAGATATAAGTAGAGAGAACAGAACCTAGAGAAAAATATTGAGTAACTGTGGTAACATAGATGAAGATGATACTAAGAGGATAACAGGCTTCAGTGCAGTGACTGGTATTGGTTCCAGAAGCCTTTGTTCTCTCTCTGTTTAGAGGTGGTGGTGTAGATATTATATACCTTTTGACTTTGGTCACTCTATCAGATAACTTTCCTACTTTTTTTTTTTTTTTTTTTTTTTTTTTTTAAAGAGGGTGCTATAAAAACTGTATGAAAAACAAAATTTTAAAACTTAGTTTTAAAAAACTAAGTTTGCATTAAAGTTAACACTTGAGATGGTTTCCCTTAGGACAGGAGTTCCCAAATTAGAGTGTGAACTTGTTTTCTTTTTGTTTTTGAAGTATTTCGCTAACTTGTGTTTCAATACTTATCTTTTGTAATCTTTTGTAATACATAAGTGCATACATACATTGTGCATTTAAAAACTGCTTGGGTTATTCTGAGAAGGGGTCAGTGACACAAACCAAATTAGGAACTCCTGCCTCAAAGGGTCTGACTCACCTTGTCAAGAACCACATCACTGATAGGAGGCAGGCCCTCTGGCTTCTGGATACAAGCCGGCATGAACTGGAAGTCGAGGAGGAATTCCCTGTCATACTGCTTCTTCCCTTCAGTATCAGCAGGCTTCCAGGGCTCTGGGAAGAGGGAGATGGGCAGCAAGGTGGATTGAGTCAGACATGTAGACGTGCATAGCTACACGAATCCACAGTTACGGTGACATACACAGAAAATAAGACCACACCTGGATGCCATCAAAGATTCTCATCTCTAATCATGAACCAATCCATACATCAACTAAGAGTCACAAAGCTATGTTTGGTTACAAAAGTAAATAGAAAACCAGAGGCCATATAATATCAACTTTATACAAACCTCACGTAGCCTAAAATCCAAAAACCATGTTTGAATGACGTTGATGTTTTTAAGGGAAAAGTTTAAAGACGGGGTCCTGACTGCCTGCGGAGGTTGGGAGGGGGATGCCAAAGCCTGGCCTTTTGCTCTTCTGCCTGTAAGGCGCTCCCAGATGCAGCCCTCTCGCTCTCCCTCCTCGTCCCTGCATGGGGGGGCTCACTCCCTGGGCCCTCCCCTATCTCTATCCCATTCCCTGGAGAAGTTGTTGCACACCTTTCCCCACTCTTTAGGCCTCCAGGGCCAGTGTTCCCCTCCCTCAGCACATACTTTACCTAACTGTCCTGGCAAGATAGAAATGAGGCAACCCAAGAGCCTGCCCACCCCCCCCTCTCCTCTCCAACAGCTCAGGCCCTTCCCTTCTCTTGCCCATTACTCAAGTCTTTGATGAAGAAATGGACCTGTGATTTCACCCCTGAAACTGCACTGAGACTCACGGCCTATACACTGACTCTGTTTAAAAGAATCAGGTGTAGAAGACTTTGGGTGTCGGATACTGTGTGTGTGTGTGTGTGTGTGTGTGTGTGTGGTCAGTGTATGTGTTGATCTGTTTCTCTGAATATTCTTTTTTGTTCTTTTTGTTACAAATAAGGGGTTTCACTAGACAGGGGGAGGTGACAGTCAGAAATGAGATGATAAAAAAAGAAATCAGTAATATTTTTTAAAAAAAAATTTTTCCAAAAAGAAAATCTGCCTTTTGACTACTAGGTCTACTGAATCAGGGAATCAATCCACCATTTCCTAGGATTAGATGTCTCTAAAAGTATCACACACATATGTATGTACATGTATGTGTATATATAATGTTTATAAGGTCATATTTTCTGATGGGACAAGTCATGAGTTACAGTTCATATGACTGAATGAATTTCTTCAGAGAGAAACTATGCTCATAGTATCAAATGTTTAAAAAAAAAAACCAACAACTTCTTCTTTATAGTGTTTTTTTATTTAGAGGAGGAAAATCAGTAAAAACAAATAAAGCTCTTCAATGTTTAACATAACAGCAGTCTGTACTAAATCAAAATATCTCTAAAAAATATTTGATGGGAATGACTTTTGAGAATATGCAATGTTCAGCTAGCATCTTGAGTTCAAAAGGAGCATATATATTCTTTAAATAGTTTCTACTCCTGTACTTCTTCCCTAATAATTTGATAAAAAAGCTTGAGTACTGCCAATTTTCTAAAGTGATGAAGGTATCACACTAAAGTAAAAGGGGGCTTTACTAGTGAAAAATAGAATAGAACAAAGAAGAGGAGGCAGCAGAGAAAATGTGTTCCCTCTTCTAATAATAATAAGCACGCCTCATTCTGCTAAGAGTGCTTTAAGGTTTGTCAAATCTTTCAATCGTCTGAGGGAGCTGGTATAAGAAAATTTTTCTCACATTACACATGAAGGTAATGGCTCACTACTTCCTAAATGAAAAAGGCAGAATCAATCTCAGGGCTCTCAAATTTTAAGTCAACGACATCATCAACAGCAATGACATATTACCTCTAAAACACAAAGCAGAGAGCAGACCCTATACAACTAGAACTTCCATTTCCAGTTTCACCCATTTAAAACATTATCATTTCATTAAGATTTGTTCATTGATGTTGCAATTTTATATAATAAAGTCACTCCAATATGACTCCAAGGTAACCTCAGGCAAAACAGAGCTCTTTACTAGGAAAATGAGTCTAACAAACATAAGTTATTTATTGATCTAACAGATATACTGAGAACAAGAGAAATTTAGCAGAACATGAGTACCATTACCTCATATCTAAGCAAAATTGGAAGTGCTGATTTGGAACTATGTTCAAAAAGTTGTTAAATTCTGCATACCCTTTGATCCAGCAGTGTCTCTACTGCTCTGTATCCCAGAGATATCTTAAAGGAAGGAAAAGGACCCACATGTGCAAAAATGTTTGTGGCAGCCCTTTTTGTAGTGGCTAGAAACTGGAAACTGAGAAGATGCCCATCAGATGGAGAATGGCTGAAAAGATTATGGTATATGAATATTGTGGAACATTAATGTTCTGTAAGAAATGATCAGCAAGAGGATTTCAGAGAGGCCTAGAGAGGCTTACATGAACTGATGCTGAGTGAAGTGAGCAGAACCAAAAGAACATTGCATATGGCAACAAGATTATAATATGATAATTTCTGGTGGATGTGCTCTTTTCAACAATGAGATGATTCAGACCAGTTCCATTTGTTCAGTGATGAAGAGAGACATATACACCCAGAGAGAGAACCATAGTAACCATGGTTCACAACATAGCATTCTCACTTTCTGCTATTGTTTGCTTGCATTTTAATTTCATTTTTTTTTCTTCTTTTTACTGGTCTGATTTTTTTTTTTTTTTTTGTGTGTGGCACGATGGTTGTATGGACGGGTATATATGAATGTATTGGATTTGATATATATTTCTACTGTGTTTAGCACGTATTGGACTGCTTGCTATCTAGAGAAAGGTATGGGAGAGGGGGAAGAAATTGGACTATGGGATTTTGCAAGGGCTAATGTTGAAGAATTGTCCATACATATGTTTTGAAAAGTGAAAAGCATTGTTGAGGATTGGATGGTTTCCATCTGGGCAAAAACTGGCCATGTCAAACATGCAATTTGATAATAAACCTCCTGTTTTCTGGGAAAAGGGACCTCAGATATTAACTAGTGAAGTCTATACTTAAAAAAAAAAAAATTCCAGTGACTTATCTGAAAGTGTTCCTTTTATTTCTGCTTAAAGACTTCTACTGAGTTTTAGGGTAAAGGGACACTACCTTTTTAATTATTATTATAGCTTTTTATTAACAGAACATATGCATGGGTAATTTTTCAACATTGTCCCTTGCGATCACTTCTGTTCCAACTTTTCCTTTCCTTCCCTCCACCCCCTACCCTAGATGGCAGGCAGTCTCATACATGTTAAACATGTTATAGTATATCTTAAATACAATATATGTGTACATATTTATACAGTTATCTTGCACAAGAAAAATTGGATTTAGAAAGGTAAAAGTAAACTGGAAAGAAAAACAAAAATGCAAGCAGTCCACATTCATTTCCCAGTGTTCTTTCTCTGGGTGTAGCTCGTACTTGTTCCTCACTGATCAATTGGAACTGATTTGGATCTTCTCATTGCCGAAGATAGCCACTTATATCAGAATTGATCCTCAAATAGTATTATTGTTGAAGTGTATAATGATCTCAGCATCAGTTCATGTAAGTCTCTTCAAGCCTCTCTGTATTCATCCTGCTGATCATTTCTTACAGATCAATAATATTCCGTAACATTCATATACAACAATTCACTCAGCCACTCTCCAACTGATGGGTGTCCATTCAATTTCCAGTTTCTAGCCAAAGGGCTGCTGGAAATAATTTTGCACATATAGGAAGGGACACTACCTCTTGAGGCAAATCCTTTCACTTATGGATAGCTATATTCGTAGGAAGCCTTTCTTGTTATCAAGCCTCAACATAACCCATTGTGTTATTAATGTAAAGAAAGGCTCCATGAGCAATAAAATATCATAACAAAGGTTTTTGTAGTAACAAAGAACTGGAAACACAATAAGTGTTCTGCAATTTGGAAACAGATAAAGAAATTACAGTACATGAATGTAATGGAATTTGACTGTACTATAGAAATAGCTCAGAAATATATAGAAATAATGAATACGATAAAACAGAGAAATTGTATGCAAAACGAACTAAAGTAAAGTGGAACAGAGCAAAATAATTAAGTGAAAAGAACCACAAAGTAATCTAAAATAGATATTATAAAATTACAAAGCACAAGATTATTCCCTAAAAAATTATTATGAGAAGACAATCTTACTCATTCTTTTACAGAAATGAGACTCATGAGTATTGAACAATGCATAGATTGTATTATATGTGTGTCAATAACTAATTCTGAATTTTTCTCTTATTTCTCTTTCTTTTAAAAAGTCTTTGTTATAATGTATGGTACCCTGGGAGTGAGGGAAGGGATACAAGAAGAAATTTAAGTACTTTAAAAACAAAAATTAGCAATAAAATTTACATATAGAAAAAAAGTGAAAAGCTTTAATAAAGGAAAAATAATTAAAAGACTAGAAAGTGTTGGATCTTAAAGAGATCTTTATTCAAAACAAGTCAACAGTAGAGAAGCTGCTGAGATCCAAGAGGAAAGGAAATGTAAAGGGCAGCAAAAATGATAAGAGAACAGAAGAAAATCAAAGTATGGAATCAGGACTAGATCAGAAATTCTAGTTCATTCCCAGGTGAGCACAAGGTGGGGAGAGACTCAGCTCAGACTCAACCTTTAGAAGCACTTCCCAAAGATTCTCTGATCACCACAAGGGGAAAGGATCACAACTCAAGTATGTGCTCAGAAACTACCTCCTTCGCTTTAGAACATGAGCTCATGGCTCATGTATTTCTCATACATTTCAAGAAATCCTGGGATCCCAGAGTCAGAGCTAGGTGGGACCATGGGCATTACACAGGCACTTAGTTCATCTTTCTCCTTCCTTCAAAAACAATACTTGGGTGAGGGGGCCAGTGCCTTGCCCGAAGTCACATATTTATATAGTGAATGGTGGAGCTAGAACTTGAATCTGTGATCTAAAATCAGCTCTTTTGCCCACATGAGCCATCATATTTAGAACTGGCCAATGACTATTTCTCCTTGGAAGCATAAGAATCAATAAACTATATTATCTCAAAGCCCATATGCTGGCTTGTTCTATAACCTGCCTGTGCTAAATTAAATAGGTTTGTTGAAATAAGACACAATATCATAATGCTAAAAGCACTTCTGTTGCTGTTTATTCTTGAACTTTTGTGCATTCTATATGCAAACCCAATTTCTGACAATAATTTTTTCAGATTAGGTATAATGGGGGGGAGGGTTTCTCACCTCCACAAAACATTTTGACCCAAAAAACTTCTTTCCTGATGTGTCCACATTGAGTATTGTAAATCCATGGAGGAAAATGGAAACAGCAACAGAGTAGCTTGAAAGCTTACAGTAACAGTGGATGCCCATCAGTTGGAGAACAGTTAAATAAGTTATGGAATATTTCTGTCCTATAAGAAATGATCAGCAGGATGATTTCAGAAAGGCCTGGAAAGACCTGCATGAACTGACACTGAGTGAAGTGAGCAGGACCAAGAGCACATTGTACTTGACAATAAAAAAATTATCTGATGATCAACTCTGGTGGACTTGGCTTTTTTTGAGGTGATTCAGGCCAATTCCAATAGATCTGTGATGAAGAAAGCCATCTGCACCCAGAGAGAGAACTATGGGGATTGAATGTGAATCACAACATAGCATTTTCACCTTTTTTTTTTTTTATTGTTGCTGCTGTTTATTTCTCTCTCTCCTTTTTGATCTGATTTTTCTTGTGCAGCATGATAAAGGTGGAAATACGTTTAGAAGAACTGCACATATTTAACCTATATTGGATTATGTACTGTCTAGGGGAGAGGTGAAGGAAGGAGAAAAATATGAACCATAAATTTTAGCAAAGGTTAATGTTGAATGAAAATTACCTTTGCATGTTTTTAAAAAAAATAAAAAGCTATTATGAAAAATAATTTTAAAAAGCTCACAGCAAAATATCACAGATACAGCCAAGTTGTATTGAAAGCAGATGTGCTCTCTGGTACTGCCTAAAGATAGGGGTGTCTGTGGGGTGCAGAGTTCACATAGCTTCTGAGTTCACAACACTCTGAAGTTGGGATAAAGTCTATTCTGGTACAGTATAAAGTGCCTCTGCAATGTAGCTTTAGCAAACTATAATGCGCTGTCTCAGTTCGGACCTCCTGGAAATACCTAGTTTTTTTAAAATATGCACACCTGTGTACTTTTTAAAAAATACATACTTGCATTTTCTTCTAATTGTGCTAGATGTATGTGCTTACACGGGGTATCCCACACATCTTTGTTTAATTTTAAACTACTAAATCTTAAAATTGCACTAAGACTCTTGGGGCACCCCATATACTAACCAACCACATCGATTCTGAAAAACCATCTCACACTGGAAGAGTCAGAAAGTGCAGTAGTTAGACATCTATTTCCTTTCATGGTTTGCTTGTTTCTTGAGTGCCAGAGAAAAAGAAACGCTTGGCTCCCCTCCCTGCGGCATGGTGTTCTTTCCTCGTGAGGATGGTCCTGCACACTGGGCCTGCCTGTCAGTTCTGGGAGCAGCCGTGGAGGCCCGAACATGAGCCCTGGCAGCCAGCAGGCACCCGAGGGGGAGAGGGCAGCACTCACCTGGCTTCAGAGGGAAGGCTACCCCATCGCCAGAACTGTCTGGGGAGCCCGAGTTCGCATCGACGCCTTCCCCTTCAGAAGCGCTCTCGGCTCCGTTACGCACGGGCTCGCTCTCCTGCTCTCCGTTTTCTTCCACAGCTTTCGCCTTTTTAAGGTCCGAGGGGTCTCGCTCAGGGTGAAACCCTTGGCTCATTTTATCCTGTTCAGATTCAAGTACTTTGTCACCTGAAAGCTCCTCTTCAACTTTAGGCTGAAGCAGAAGTGAACACAGAGTTAGAGTTTACAACAAAGCTCTGTATGTACGCATGCAGAAATACACTGACAGATGCATGAAGGCGCACGCACACGCGCCCAGGACTTGCGGTGAGGTGCGGCCATGTATAGCATACAGAAGTGTCATGACACATTTATTTAAGACACCATTTAATTCCCTGGGGCTAACACAGACAATTACCAGTGTTACTAAAATAGTTTAATTATGACTAATGAAGGCTGAGAATGGAAAGAACTGTTAATCCTTCTAATGTGCGAGCCCCTCCCCCCAGTCAAGATTAGGGACTGCTCCTGGTCTGCTCTTGGCCTCTGTGAGGAGATTTTGGGAAAAGGATCAAAAATAATGAATGGCAAAAGGCTGCTTCACTAGAGGGAGACTGTTTTCATTCTATTTGGGGAGATAGATTTTAGAATTCTGCAAGACCTTCCCCTTCTTCTCCAGGTTCCATCCAGTGAACTGTAGCTTCCGCTCTGCCTTCTCTATTAGAGGAACGGAAGAACAAGCTGATCTTGCTGGCTGCATCTCGCTTTCAAGTAGCCAATGGAGGGGAGGGCTCAAGTGCCCTTTCTAGTCCCCAAACCATCTGAATGTAAAATTCACTGGGGACGGCAAGCTCCCTCCCTTTGGAGTGAAAGATGAATGTGGCCATGATTCACAGGAGCCTAATCCAGCTTGAAGGCTGAAATCCTAGCCTGCATAACACAGCAGCTGCAGGGCCTGGAGCTGCACAGAGGGGCCTCCACACGGCCCGTCCAGGAGAGGGGAGGAGGGGAACAAAAGTAGGGGCACAAGGGACCGTTCACTCAAAATATCTCTGCAGCACTCAAGTTTCTGTCTGAAGGGGCATGAGGCATTCAGGCAGGCAGACACCAAGTTATTCTAAGATGCTGCTCTATATCCACAGATGAGTATGTGTGGAAGGATGCCTTTTGCAAATGGAATGAGGAAGCTAGGGAAAAAGGCAGAATACATATTTTGAATGGGAAGAGGATGCCTTATAGAGAAAAACAAAGATCTAAAATTCTAAGAAGACAAATACATGTGGGAAAAAATACTACTTCTGATAACATATGACAAAAAAGCAGTCATTTCCTGAATGTTGAAGGGAGTCTGACTGAACCTGATTATGGCTTCTTCAACCAGACTTTATTTCTTTTGATAATTAATATAATTTAATTTCTTTAAAATTCTACCAATATACGACCAAAGTGGGATTTGTTCTGCTTGGCTATGCATAATTGTTTCAAGGGGCTTATTTGCTTTTGTTTTTGCTTTTTTTTTTTAGTGGAGGGGAAAGAGGAAGAGAACATAAGATTTTTGCTAATTAAAAAATGTAAAACTCATTACCAACTCAGATTATACAAATATGACAGTAATGATCGATATGTAAGGGACATTTAGAAATAATTTTATTAAAAATAAAGAAAACCACATCACACGATTAATTGTGCATGACACCTCCTTGCTTCTAAATCTGGGCAATACAAAAAGTAGCTAGTGCAGAAGAAAAAGTGAGGAAGGATGCAAGATTGAAGTACTCCTGAGCTGTGACAAAAATCTTCTTTGTTTATTATTAGAAACAAGTGGATAGAGAGACTCAATTTCCGTCCAGATGAAGAAGCCTAAAGAAACAAAGCCATGAGCCACGATATGGAAAGTGGACTGCCAAGTACACAACTCTGGGGTCACCCTGGAAACATTTCCAAAGGCATCCACCAAGGAACATGCTGAAATAAATCTGTTAAGCCAGCAAGATGAAGGCTGTGAAGACACATGGACTTAAACTGTAACCACCAGATTTCTTAATGACCATTATTATTTTCATGGAGACCAAGTGATAGCACTTGTAGTTTGGATTTTTAAAGTTTATATACATAATGAGCTGTATCAAACGAACAGACAGAATGTCACAGGTTTATATTCAGGTTGTGTGGAGCACCTGCATCCTCTGAGAAGTTTTCAATAAAAACATCTCTCTATAAAGAATAAAAAGGTGTTCAAGATGAATCATTTATGTCATCTGACAAGGGGATAATTTGAGACTGTTTATGAATGATTCCATAAAAAAATTATTGACATAGCAGGAACTATAAAACCCCTCCTTTGCTGACACGTATCTTAAAACACTTTTATTTTAAATAGATTTGGGAAAGGACAGTTTACAAGGTTAACTGACAAATACTATATCTTCAGGACTACCAGAAAGAGGCAAATGGGATGAAAATTTTGACATTAGGCTTTTATTGAGCCATCACTATAATTGCTAACTGCTGCTCGCTTTGGAGAAAGGTGGGCAGGGCACCCAGTCTCTGAAGAAGCTCATAACACCTCATCATTTGCCAGTAAAGCAGGGTGGGTAGGAAGGGAGTAGGGTGGGAGTCGGGCTATAGAGGCAAGGCCTGGCTCCAGAACGGTGTCTCCAGCCATCCAGCCAGTGGCTTGCTAGGGGAGGACCAGCAGCCTCCATACGCAGAGCCTATCCACTGGACCAAGAATCCTAGGCATGTACCTAGGAGAGAGCGCAAGAACAATGCTGCCTGAGGGGGCTCAACCCAGAGAATCCCTGTCACCATACCGGGAATGTGGGAGACTCCCCGGCCTCCGGAAGGTGCTGCAGGCATTTGATCCTCTGTAGGAGCAACATTTTCTTGTTCAGCTGCGACACCTGTGCAGCTGCTATTCACAGCTCTCTAACTTCCTGCCTGTTCTTAACTCCTGATCACCACAATGAAATTGCAGCGTGCAACATTTTAGTGGTTGCTATGGGACTAACTGTGACATCAACAGAGCATCATGTCGGAGCAATGACAAGGGAACACCGCCTAGCAGCAGGGCCTACGGGGATGGGGCCAGACTTAGGGCTAGCTGTAGAGAGCACACAGACAGGTAGCTACTACCAGGGAATTTGTAGACGTGAAATGGTAACCTCTGATTTCCGACAGAAGCAATTATTTTAAGGCAACGGATTACACCAGAGAAGATTCCAAGACTGGGGCTATGAGCCAACTGTAGCCAGAATGTAGTCCACTTTCCAGCTCCAAGGAGAGTAATGATGTTGAAAATATTGATGTTATAATTATAAAATTGCAGACCCCAGCCCTTTGTGTTAAATTCTACCCTTCATCCTATCTTGAAGACTCTGGCAGAAACTGCTAAATTGGCATTTACAACAAAACCTAGCTTAGGAAATAACTGCGCGAGGAAAGCAGCTTAATAATAGTGGAGTCGCCATTATGGGGCTAATTTGAAATCTTTGAATTTTCCAGGAGTGGGCCATCATGCCAACTGCCATCACTTGTCTACAAACAAATCACAAACTTAGTGCTGCTTTGATTAGCTCATCTATTATTGTGGAGTAAATTTGATTTGTTGAGGACCAAGATAGTAGTAATGTGAAATGAGCCTCTAGCATTCCAGATCAGCTACACAAAGGAGAACAGAATGGCTTCCAACATAAACCATCACAGCTGACACAGGCTCACCTTCCTCCACTTCCAAAAAGTGAAAAGGGGTGGCGCAGAGAGGGAGAAAGTAGACAGAAGTGGAAATCAAACAAAACTGTTAGGAAGCTGGTAAGTAAGGCAAATCCCAGAGTTTTTGAAAAACACTACAAAGAAAGTTCAAGGAAACTAACAAATCTCTCTTTAGTCCAATGACCCAATTGTGATTTTTAGAAAGCCTTGGCTGACCCAAAATTGAGATATAGAGATCCCCAGTGCTCTCTTACCTCTGATTCTGCTTCTAACGCCTCTTCAGTGGTTCGGGTTCGATCTTTTGGTTTCTTCCACATCTTTGGTGCTGTTACAGCTGTTTGGGCTGCAATACAAAGTTATGCTCATTACTTGCCAACATCGAATCATGGTAAGGAGAATCAAGTCATGTGGGAGAAGGGAAGTCAGGAAGTGTGTGGAGGGATTACAAGTAATATTTTATAACTACATGAAAGGGACCACACTCAACAGGGTCAGGGTTTTTTCCTTTAGCATCTGCTTTGAAGAAATCATGTCAAAAATAAAAGTAAAATTAAGATGAAATGCAATTTCACAGCATCAAACAGCCTTCATTCAGCTTTACATGATCAAGAATCCCCTCTCAAAATGGCCTGGCCGTGTCCTTAACCAATATTCTCTTTTGTCTAAATACCCAGGTGACAGGGACGTTTTTCCTTCCAAGCCAGTCTATTTCATTTTTGGACAATCTTAAGTGTTGGGAGATTTTTCCTCCATCACCTCACTATAAAATTTGTCTTTCGGTAACTTCCAACTCCTGGTTTAATGTTCTCTAAAGACAAATTAAAAGACTAACTCTTCCACAATGGAATTCCAAATTATATCCCATATAAGGATTGCCATATGTCAATCCTTCAAATGGCTGAAGGCAGTGAGTGCACTTCCAGATCTTCCCTAAACTAAAGCCCCAGGTTCTTCACATATGTTCTTTTACAGAATAGTCCCCACTTGACTCATCATGCTGACTGATCTTTTCTGGATGCACCTTAGCTTATTAACATCCTATAATGTGCCTGGAATTTGATGCAATTCTACAGATGTAGTCTGATCAGGGACAATTGGAATAAGACAACAACAGCTCTCTTTGAATACCAAGCCTCTATTCACAAGGCCTCAGGTAGAATTAGATGTGTAGCTATGTAAGACAGGGTGGACACATTAAAAACTTGCAAGCAACTAAAAGCCAAAACCATCACTCCTCACGCAACTGTCTAGCCTCTCCCTCTTGTATTTGTAAAACTGATTTCCTGCTACATTTGTAGCATCTTATGAAAGTATATTGATCTAAATCGTTGAGATTTTTCTGGAGCTTGACTCTGTCATCTAAGTTTGCCTCTTCCTTCTAGCTTAATGCTATAAGATATTGTTCTAAACTACTTAGGGCCCAACAGAACTCTAGGCTCAATATTTCATCTACACTTAAAATAGAATGCCTCTAGGAATAAATCCTAGCTTCCTTTCTTTGACTGTTAAGCACAGTTCTATAACCTTGCACTTCATTACCTTACCAGCTTTGTGTCATATGCTTCTGATCTATGCTTCAGCCAAGGCATACTCTGGATGTTCTTTTACGCATAATCCAGATTATTTCTATTTCTCTTTGTTCTCTATGTCATCCTTCTAAGTCTGAAATTTTGCATACATAAAACTCTTCAAATATCATCTCTTTTGCAAAACTACAAAATACTTTCCATACAAATAAAGTCAGATCTAACCAACTGGAAAAATATTAAATGCTCTTGGATAGGGAGAGCAAATATAATAATAAAAAAAAAAAAAATACTGCCTAAACTAGTCTATTTATTTAGCACCCTACAGACTCCTAAAAAAAATTCTTTCTACGACCTAGAAAAAAATAACAAAGTTCATATGGAAAAACAAAAGTTCAAGAATTTCAAGGGAACTAATGAAAAAAATCAAATGAAGGTGTCCTAGCTGTACCAGATTTAAAATTATAAAGTAGCAATCACCAAAACCATTTGGTATTGGCTAAGAAATAGACTAGTTGATAAGTGGAATAGGTTAGGTTCAAAGAACAAAATAGTCAAAAACTTTAATACTCTAGTGTTTGACAAACCCAAAGACCCCAACTTTTGGGGTAAGAATTCACTGACAAAAACTGCTGGGAAAATTGGAAATTAGTATGGCAGAAACTAGGCATTGACCCACACTTAACACCGTACACCAAGATAAGGTCAAATTGGGTTCATGATTTAGACATAAAGAGTAATATTATAAGCAAATTAGAAGAACATAGGACAGTTTACCTCTCAAACCTGTGGAGGAGGAAAGAATTTATGACCAGAGGAGAACTAGAGATCATCATTGATCACAAAATAGAAAACTTTGATTATATCAAGTTGAAAAGTTTTTGTGCAAACAAAACTAATGCAGACAAGATTAGAAGGGAAGCAATAAACTGGGAAAACATTTTTACAGTCAAAGGTTCTGATAAAGGCCTCATTTCCAAAATATATAGAGAACTGACTCTAATTTATAAGAAATCAACCCATTCTCCAATTGATAAGTGGTCAAAGGATATGAACAGACAATTCTCAGACGAAAAAATTGAAACTATTTCTAGCCATATGAAAAGCTGCTCCAAGTCATTATTAATCAGAGAAATGCAAATTAAGACATCTCTGAGATACCACTACACACCTGTCAGATTAGCTAGAATGACAGGGAAAGATAATGCAGAATGTGGGAAAACTGGGGCACTGACACATTGTTGGTGGAGTTGTGAACACATCCAGCCATTCTAGAGAGCAATTTGGAACTATGCTCAAAAAGTTATCAAACTGTGCAGACCCTTTGACTCAGCAGTGTTATTATTGGGCTTATATCCCAGAGAGATTTTAAAGAAGGGAAAGGGACCTGTAAGTGAAAGAATGTTTGTGGCAGCCCTCTTTGTAGTGACCAGAAACTGGAAACTGAGAGGATGCCCATCAGTTGGAGAATGGCTGAATAAATTGTGGTATATGAATGTTATGGAATATTACTGTTCTGTAAGAAACGACCATCAGGATGGTTTCAGAAAGGCCTGGAGAGACTCACATGAACTGATGTTGAGTGAAATGAGCAGAACCAGGACAATATTGTATACTTCAACAACAATACTATATGATGATCAATTCTGATGGACGTGGTCCTCTTCAACAATGAGATGAACCAAATCAGTTCCAATAGAGCAGAAATGAACTGAACTGGCTACACCCAGCGAAAGAACTCTGGGAGGTGACTATGAACCACTACATAGAATTCCCAATCCCTCTACTTTTGTCCGCCTGCATTTTGGATTTCCTTCACAGGCTAATTGTACATTATTTCAAAGTCCGATTCTTCTTGTGCAGCAAAATAACTGTATGGATATGTATACATATATTGTATTTAACTTATACTTTAACATATTTAACATGTATTGGTCAACCTGCCGTCTGGGGGAGAGGGTGGGAGGAAGGAGGGGAAAAGCTGGAACAAAAGGTTTTGCACTTGCCAATGCTGAAAAATTACCCATGCATACATCTTGTAAATAAAAAGATATAATAAAAAAATATATCATCTTTTTCATAAAATCCTCTAAGTACAAAATGATCCTATTTTTCCTCTGGCCTCATTAATCAGAACATTGTGTGCTGAAAGTGTTCTAAAGAACATGGCATGCTGGGAAAAAGACCAGGAGAATAAAAGAAAATACCCAAAAAGTAGTGAAGAGTACAGGGGACTGAGCAGCTGGTAGAGGGATGTGAAAAGGCAAATATATGCGGGACCACCAATCACCACATAGTTAGGCTGCTGCAATTACCCAGATTTCTCCTCTTTGGAGTCCCTGGGCAATGAAATTCAGCCATTCTAAGAGTAAAATGGGAAAATGATGGACTTGCCCCAAAGTGAGATGTTTCCAACTGCTTCACTAAAAATGTTTAGGAAACCAGGATGGGATTGTCTTTACTTTTCTTTGTATCCTCAATGCTTTAATTAGCCCAGTTCCTAGCACACAATAGACACTTAATACATGGATTGTGTCTCCTGCTAATCAAAGACTATTTTCTAATAAATATCCACTCTGTGTTAAAGGTCTTCTGGATCTTTTAATATTTTATTTATTATTTAAAAAATAATGATTTATTGGAAACATACTATCAATGTTCATATGCCACCTCGGTTCAATACCCTGTTCAAAATTTCAATTTTGTTCAACTGAAAATTCAAATTTCAAAACACAAGTACTGATAAGGTATAAAAGATTGTCTGGATGCTGGGAATACCAAAGGAAAAAAAAAAAAAAATCTTCCTCATATTCAAGCAGGAGTATGGAAACAACACACAAACAAGTGAATAAAAATATGAGCAAAGTAATACAAAATAATTTCAAGAACGAAAGAACACTGTCAGTAATTATGTTATGCAATGTTGCCTATTGAGATGTACAGAATGGCTTTTGCTTAGACTAAATGGTTTCAGTCTTTTATTCTATTCTTTTGTTTCTTTATTAGAAGTTTTTCTTTCAAATATCATTTACTGCATTCAGTGTACATATAGCAACTTCATCTAAAATTAATTAAGCTGATTCTCGACTTCCGGCCAAGATGGCGGCGTGGAGGCAGACAGCTGCTTGAGCTCCTCGTATTCTCTCAGAACTTACTTCATGACAAGCCTCTGACTTAATGCTTGACCCAGAAAGAAATCCACAGATGGTCACCAAGAGAAGACATCCTTGAGAGTCGCCAGAAAAGGTCTGTGTTTGCTCGGGGGAGGGTCAATCAGACTGGGCGCAGACTGAGGGCAGGCAGCCAGAGCAAGACAGGCAGCTCACACAGCTCAGACCAGAGGGGGAGGGGTGTGATCTCTGCCATTTCTGTGAAAGGGCTTTTGTCCCAGTGTGGATGCTCCGTCTTGGCAGCAAGCCAGGAGTGGTGGAGAGGGTGTAAACACCGGAGGTGAAGATTAAAACCCCAGAAAGCCAGCGTCTCTCAGAGCCCGGCCACCCCCAACCCCCACCTGGACTGACTCGGTGCGTTCTCAGAGCCTCAGAGCGCAGACTCAGTACAATCATTGCTGTTCTGTTAGTGGCTCTCTGCTGCCCTACCCCCAGTCTGTAGAGGAAGCCCATTAATACCATCCAGCCCTATCCCCCGCAAAACAGACCAATTGTTTCTCTTGTCAGTTTGTTTTCTTTGATTCCTACTCTGACAAAATGAACAAAAAATTCAAAAGGGCTCTAACCATTGACAGCTTCTGTGTGGAGAGGGAGCAGACTTCAAATGCTGAGGAGACTAGGAACAGACTGTCCCCAGATGTATCCCCTGGGAGGGATATAAGCTGCTCCTCAATACAAAAGAACCTCATAGAGGAAATCAAAAAGGCTCTCACAAGAGAGCTGGAAGAGAAATGGGAAAAGGAAAGGGAAGCTTGGCAAGAGAGCCTGGAGAAGTCATCCCATGCATTCAAAGACAGAATGGATAAAGAAATCAAATCATTGAGAAACAAGATTAGTGAGCTGGAAAAGGTAAACAACTCCAAGGAAAACAGGATTAGTGAGCTGGAAAAGGTAAACAACTCCAAGGAAAACAGGATTAGAGAGCTGGAAAAAGAAATCAGCTCTCAAAAAAATAAAATGGATAAAATGGAAAAAAATTCCATAGAAGATAAAAACTCAATTGGACAATTACAAAGAGATATAAAAAAAGTGAGTGAAGAAAATACATCATTGAAAATTAGACTGGAACAAGTAGAAATGAATGATTCAAGGAGAAACCAAGAGGGAGTCAAGCAAAACCAGAGAAATGAAACAATTGAAAAGACTCTCAAGTACCTTACCAGAAAGACAACAGACCTGGAAAACAGATCCAGGAGAGACAATTTGAGAATAATCGGACTCCCTGAAAAATGGGAGGAAAAAAAGAGCTTGGACACCATTTTCGAGGAAATTATCAAAGAGAACTGCCCAGACGTTTTGGAAACAGAGGGTAAAATAGACATTGAGAAAATTCATCGATCACCTACTGAAAGGGACCCTAAAATCAAAACGCCAAGAAATATAGTGGCCAAGTTCAAGAACCATCAGACAAAGGAAAAGATATTGGAAGCTGCTAGAAAAAAACAATTCAGATATGGAGGATCCACAATAAGGATAACACAGGATTTAGCAGCATCCACATTAAAAGAACGCAGGGCCTGGAACATGATATTCCGAAAGGCTAAGGAACTTGGTATGCAGCCAAGAATAACTTACCCAGCAAGAATGAGCATCGTTTTCCAGGGAAGAAGATGGACATTTAACGAAATAAATGAATTCCATCTATTTTTGATGAAAAAACCAGACCTACATAAAAGGTTTGATCTTCAAATACAGAACTCAAGAGACTTCTAAAAAAGGTAAAAAGAAATCTTGAGAACTATACTTCTGTCAAAAAATATGTAAAGAACATATGTACAATTTGTCTTAGAAACTAGAGGTGGAAAGGAGATTATATCATAAAAAAGTATAAAGTGGTGGTACTACATCTCATGAAGAGGCAAAGGTAACCTATTATATCTGAGAGAAAGAAAGGAGGGAGATGAACATAGCGTGTATCAATAGACATATTCGATTTATGGTGAAACTTCTTCCACTTCATTGAAAAGTGAAAGGGAAGGAGTAAGCTAAGGGGAAGGGAATACAGTAATTTCGAGGAAAAGGGGTAAAATAAGGGGAGGATCTTTAAGGTGGGGGAGGGATCCTAAAAAGGGAGGGCTGTGAAAAGCAAGTGGTGTTTACCAGTTTAATACTGGATAGGAGGGTAAAAGGGAAGGAAAGGGGAAAAGCATAAGCAGGGGTTAATAGGATGGCAAGCAATATAGGATTAGTCCTTCTAACCATAAATGTGAATGGGGCAAACTGCCTCATAAAGAGGAAGCAGTTAGCAGACTGGATTAAAAGTCAGAATCCTACTATATGTTGTTTACAGGAAACACACCTGAAACAGGATGAGACATTCAAACTAAAAGTAAAAGGGTGGAGCAGAATCTATTATGCTTCAGGCAAAACCAAAAAAGCAGGAGTAGCCATCCTCATCTCAGATCAAGCAAAAACAAAAATTGATCTAATTAAAAGAGATAAGGAAGGGCATTATATCCTGCTAAAGGGAAGCATCAATAGTGAAGCAGTATCAATATTAAACATGTATGCACCAAGTGGTGCAGCATCTAAATTCTTAAAAGAGAAATTAAGAGAGCTGCAAGAGGAAATAGATAGCAAAACTATAATAGCGGGAGATCTCAACCTTGCACTCTCAGAATTAGATAAATCAAACCACAAAATAAATAAGAAAGAAGTCAAAGAGGTAAATAGAATACTAGAAAAGTTTGATATGATAGATCTTTGGCGAAAGCTAAATGGAGACAGAAAGGAATATACTTTCTTCTCAGCAGTTCATGGAACCTATACAAAAATTGATCATATACTAGGGCATAAAAACCTCAAAATCAAATGCAGTAAGGCAGAAATAGTAAATGCATCCTTTTCAGACCATAATGCAATCAAAATAACATTTAATAAAAAGCCAGGGGAAAATAGACCAAAAAATAATTGGAAACTAAATAATCTTATACTAAAGAATGATTGGGTAAAACAGCAAATCATAGACATAATTAATAACTTCACCCAAGAAAATGACAATAATGAGACATCATACCAAAATGTGTGGGATACAGCCAAAGCAGTAATTAGGGGAAATTTTATATCTCTACAGGCCTACTTGCATAAAATAGAGAAAGAGAGGGCCAACGAATTGGGTTTACAACTAAAATTGCTAGAAAAGGAACAAATTAAAAACCCTCAGACAAACACAAAACTTGAAATTCAAAAAATAAAAGGTGAGATTAATAAAATTGAAAGTAAAAAAACTATTGAATTAATTAATAAAACTAAGAGTTGGTTTTATGAAAAAACCAACAAAATAGACAAACCCTTAGTAAACCTGATTAAAAAAAGGAAAGAGAAAAAGCAAATTGATAGTCTTGAAAATGAAAAGGGTGAACTCACCACTAATGAAGAGGAAATTAGAACAATAGTTAGGAGCTACTTCGCTCAACTTTATGCCGATAAATTCGATAACTTAAATGAAATGGAAGAATACCTTCAAAAATATAGCTTGCCCAGATTAACAGAGGAAGAAGTAAGTAGTCTAAATAGTCCCATCTCAGAAAAAGAAATAGACCAAGCTATTAACCAACTTCCTAAGAAAAAGTCCCCAGGACCAGATGGATTTACAGGTGAATTCTACCAAACATTTAAAGAACAACTAACTCCAATGCTATGTAAACTATTTGAAAAAATAGGGATTGAAGGAGTCCTACCAAATTCCTTCTATGACACAGACATGGTACTGATACCTAAACCAGGTAGATCGAAAACTGAGAAAGAAAACTATAGACCAATTTCCTTAATGAATATTGATGCTAAAATCTTAAATAAGATATTAGCAAATAGACTTCAGAAAATCATCCCCAGGATAATACACTATGACCAAGTGGGATTTATACCAGGAATGCAGGGCTGGTTTAATATTAGGAAAACTATTAGTATAATTGACCATATTAATAATCAAATTAATAAAAACCATATGATCATCTCAATAGATGCAGAAAAGGCATTTGATAAAATCCAACATCCATTCCTACTAAAAACGCTTGAGAGTATAGGAATAAATGGACTATTCCTTAAAATAATAAGGAGCATATATTTAAAACCTTCAGTAAACATCATATGTAATGGTGATAAACTAGAACCTTTCCCTGTAAGATCAGGAGTGAAACAAGGTTGCCCACTATCACCATTACTATTCAATATAGTACTAGAAACTCTAGCCTTGGCAATAAGAGCCGAGAAAGAGATCCAAGGAATTAGAGTAGGAAATGAAGAAATCAAATTGTCACTTTTCGCAGATGACATGATGGTATACTTAGAGAACCCCAAAGACTCTGCTAAAAAGCTATTAGAAATAATTCAGAATTTTAGCAAAGTCGCAGGATACAAAATAAATCCACATAAATCCTCAGGATTTTTATACATTACCAACACAATCCAACAGCAAGAGATACAAAGAGAAATTCCATTCAAAATAACAGTCGATAGTATCAAATATTTGGGAATATATCTACCAAAGGAGAGTCAGGAATTATATGAGCAAAATTACAAAACACTTGCCACAAAAATAAAGTCAGATTTAAATAATTGGAAAGACATTCAATGTTCTTGGATAGGCCGAGCGAATATAATAAAGATGACAATACTCCCCAAACTAATCTATTTATTTAGTGCTATACCAATCAGACTCCCAAGAAACTATTTTAATGACCTAGAAAAAATAACAACAAAATTCATATGGAAGAATAAAAGGTCGAGAATTGCAAGGGAACTAATGAAAAAAAAGTCAGAGGAAGGTGGTCTAAGTGTACCTGATTTAAAGCTATATTATAAAGCAACAGTCACCAAAACCATTTGGTATTGGCTAAGAAATAGACTAGTTGATCAGTGGCATAGGTTAGGTTCACAGGACAAGATAGTGAATAAAAATAGCAATCTAATCTTTGACAAACCCAAAGATCCCAAATTTTGGGATAAGAATTCATTATTTGACAAAAACTGCTGGGAAAACTGGAAATTAGTATGGCAGAAACTAGGCATGGACCCACATTTAACACCACATACTAAGATTAGATCAAAATGGGTCCAAGATTTAGGCATAAAGAATGAAATCATAAATAAATTGGAGGAACATGGGATGGTTTACCTCTCAGACTTGTGGAGGAGGAAGGAGTTTGTGTCCAAGGGAGAACTAGAGACCATTATTGATTACAAAATAGATCATTTTGATTACACCAAATTAAAAAGTTTCTGCACAAACAAAACTAATGCAAACAAGATTAGAAGGGAAGTAACAAATTGGGAAAAAATTTTTACAGTTAAAGGTTCTGATAAAGGCCTCATCTCCAAAATATACAGAGAATTGACTTTAATTTATAAGAAATCAAGCCATTCTCCAATTGATAAATGGTCAAAGGATATGAACAGACAATTTTCAGATGATGAAATTAAAACTATTTCCACTCATATGAAAGAGTGTTCCAAATCACTATTGATCAGAGAAATGCAAATTAAGACAACTCTGAGGTATCATTACACACCTGTCAGATTGGCTAAGATGACAGGAACAAATAACGATGAATGTTGGAGGGGCTGTGGGAAAACTGGGACACTGATGCATTGTTGGTGGAGTTGTGAAAGAATCCAACCATTCTGGAGAGCAATCTGGAATTATGCCCAAAAAGTTATCAAAATGTGCATATCCTTTGACCCAGCCATACTACTACTGGGCTTATACCCCAAGGAACTACTAGAGAAGGGAAAGGGTCCTGTATGTGCCAAAATGTTTGTGGCAGCCCTTTTCATAGTGGCTAGAAGCTGGAAAATGAATGGATGTCCATCAATTGGAGAATGGTTGGGTAAACTATGGTATATGAATGTTATGGAATATTATTGTTCTATAAGAAATGACCAACAGGAGAAATACAGAGAGGCTTGGAGAGACTTACATCAACTGATGCTGAGTGAAACGAGCAGAACCAGAAGATCATTATACACTTCAACAATGATACTGTACGAGGATGTATGCTGATGGAAGTGGATTTCTTCAACATAGAGAAGAGCTAATCCAATTCCAATTGATTAATGATGGACAGAACCAGCTACATCCAGAAAAGGAACACTGGGAAATGAATGTAAACTGTTATTTTTACCTTCTGAATCCAATTCTTCCTGTGCAACAAAAAATTCGGTTCTACACACATATATTGTATCTATAATATACTGTAATATATGTAACATATATAAGACTGCTTGCCATCTGGGGGAGGGGGTTGGGGGAGGAAGGGAAAAAATCTAAATAGAAGTAAGTGCAAGGGATAATGTTGTAAAAAATTACCCATGCATATGTACTGTCAAAAAATGTTATAATTATAAAATAAAAATAAAAAAAAAAAATTAAAAAAAAAAAAAAATAAAATAAAATAAAATTAATTAAGCTGCAACTAAGCTGAAAATTAGATAACAAAAATGGGGAGGACTGTATTTCTAATAATAGTAAATGGTTTTTGAACAAGATACTGAAGACAAAGATTTCAAAAAGGGAAAATTACAAAAGAAATCAAAAGGGAGGAGATGTACAAGAATGAACACAGTGGCCAGCTGTTGGTAGAATTGTAAGTAGGTTCCATCAATCTGGAAAACACTTTAGAACTATACCCCAAAGTCATCAAATTCTGTAACTCCATTGATTCAGTGATACTGCTTATTAGGAATGTAATCCAAAGAGGTCTAGGACAAAAAGCAACCATGTGTAATAGCAAAGAATTGAAAAGAACTGTCCATGAATTGAAGAATGGCCAAGGAAATTATGGAATAAGAACGGAATGGAATTTTATGGTGCCATAAAAACGAGGATTTAGACAGATTCAGAAAAATATGGAGAGAGAAGTTAGTAGAAATAGAACAATTTTGCCATGACCACAATAACCTGAGGGTAAACAACTACAAAAGACCAGGATTTTGATCAGAGCAGCTCCCCAACACAGCTTTTACAAGGATGAGGGTGAAGTTCTACTTGGTAAAGAAAAGACCTAAAGGAGCAGACACATATATGCCTTCTCGTGTTAAGCTGTTGCTTGACTATACACATGCTAAAAAGGAGGGGAAAGAGAAAGAGAAATAACAAGGATGGAAAAAAAAATTGTAGTTTGCCGAAATTAATTAAACATGAAGATAGTAGTTAGATTGATATTTACTAAAACATCTTTTTTAAATGAGGGCCTATTATGGGTAAAGGGCAAAAGTGGCACACAGTAGGCATTTAATAACTGTTTACAGATTGACGGACTGATACAATGAGTCTCATCTTCCCTTAAGGCTCTATACAGTTTCCTAGATTCAAGACCATACCTTGTGGTTTGGAATCCCTGTGTAATCCTGGATAAGTTATTTAGCCCTTTACCTCAGTTTCCTCATCTGTAAAATGAGCTAGAAAATGGTAAACCACTCATGTTTTCTTACTAAGTATGCCATAAAATTGTGTATGCCATCTTCTGATGGATAAAAACTTTAGTTTTAAAATATAATTTTTAATTATCCAACATACATACTAAAGTAAAAAGTGTTCACAAAAAGTAAATTATATGTACATGCTACTAAACCTCAAAATTCATTAAACTCTGTGAGTTCAAAAGAACACCCCAAAATATCTGCTCTGACTGCAGAAAACGGCCTGGATACAAATCTTATATAGCTGTTAATGGAAATGATTCTTCACAAGAATATTGTACCATCGGTGACAGAGACACTATGCTCAGGGCCCAGAATCACCTGGAAGGAAATTGAACCTGGGATAGAGAGAAGCAATCAGGTTCCCACTGGACCTTCTTAGTACAAACAACTCACCCAAGGAATTAGGCTATGCAGCTCCCCCCTTTCTGGCTGGAAAGCTATGTTTAGCAATCCTTTTTATCTCCAATAGGCTGGTGCTGTCGTCCAGACATTGTACCTTCTTTGCCCAGGGGCAGCTAGGTGGTGCAGTGGATAGCGCACCAGCCCTGAAGTCAGGAGGACCTGAGTTCAAATCTGACATCAGACACAACACTTCCTAGCTGTGTGACCCTGGGCAAGTCAGTAAACCCCAACTGCCTCACCCCCCCAAAAAAATAATCAATGAGCCCTAGAACTCTCAAAATTGAGACTACTGGAGAGAATCCCAGGGCTAATGTCCAGAATTACCATTAGTCAATGGAAGAGGTTAGACTGTGAGCTTCTTTCAAGGTCTCATAAGCAGAAGAAATTCTCCCTTTCTCGATCTCTTAATACTGGGTGTTCCTAGTCTTGTTATACCAGGAACTCAGCAACATACATGTTTTGAGACAATTAGTATGTAAATAAATGAATTTTATTGCAACATAAAACATCCTAAAATTGGAGCCAGTGTTTTAACTCCTCCATAAGAAGTTTTTGTAGGTTCCTAAAAATTTTCACTTCCGGGGGCAGCTAGGTGGCGCAGTGGATAGAGCACCAGCCCTGAATTCAGGAGGACCCGAGTTCAAACCTGGTCTCAGACACTTAACACTTCCTAGCTGTGTGACCCTGGGCAAGTCACTTAACCCCAGCCTCAGAAAAAGGGAAAAAAAAAAAAAAATTTCACTTCCTTGATCAAAGTGAATGGGCCTTCTGGCCTTCGAAGGCTGCTGTTTTTGCCTCTGACTGGTTGCATGAAGACATTCTTAAATTTCTCAATAGTGTGAATTTCATGCCTCACCACCTGCTCTAATGAAAAGATGTGCCGATTCCACGACCATCCCCAAACACCCTTCAAAGCCTCACTGGCACCAAGTGTGATGAATGGGAGGGCCTACTTTGGTTGCTTTAATTTAAGTCTCTTTGGACAAAGGGTCAACAGTGTTTCCAGTCAAAAAATGCTTCTTCAAGGTCATAAAAAAGGGAAAAGAACCCACATGTTTGTAGCTGCCCTTTTAATGGTAGCAAGGAACTTGAAATTTAATGGATGCTTCTCAGCTGGAGAATGGCTGGTAAGTTATGGCATATGAATGTTATGGTATATTATTTTTCTATAAGAAATGATGCACAGGCTGATTTCAGAAAAACCTAGAAAGACTTATATGAACTGATGCTGAGGGAAGTGAACAGAACCAAGAGAACATCATACACAGCAACAAAAAGATTACAGGATGATTAACTGTGATGGACTTGGCTCTTTTCAACAATAAGGTGATTCGGGGCTAATTCCAATAGGTTTGTGATGGAGAGAGCTTAGTGTTTCACCTTTTTTTGTCATTTTTCCTCTTGTGTTTTTTTTTCCCTTTTTCTTGCAAAGCATGACAAATTAAGGAAATATTTTTTAAAGAATTGCATAAATTTAATCTATATCAGATTGCTTGCTGTCTTGGGAAGGGGTGGAAGGAGAGATAAACATTTGGAAAAGGGAGAAAAATTTGGAACATAAGGTTTTGTAGAGTTGAACATTGAAAACTATCTTTGCATGTATTTGGAAAAATAAAAAGCTATTAAAATGTTTCTTAAGCAATTTTAAAAGATATATTCTTATCTGAAGATATCTTTAGTTTCTTGACTGTGTAACTTTTGTGATATAGGAATTATCTTCAAAAATGTTATATTTGTTGTTATCAAGTTGAACATAAATATTTCCCCAATTGGTTAAAATTTTTTATTATATTCTCGTTATAAAAATGTAAACATTTTAATATAATCAATCTAAATCAAACACATCTTGATATTTTTTGCTATTTTTTCTCTATATTATCTCTTTGCTTTTTATTAACCTAAAAGACAGCTTAGTAAGCTAGACTTCGGAGGTCATGAGGACTTCAGTTATAAAAGCTACCTTGGTTCTTATTAGCTGTGTGGCTTTACACATAATATCTAACCTTAGTAAGCTTCAGTTTTCCTTATTTGTAAAAAGGGAATTATAATAGCACCTATTTCACAAGTCTGAATATGAGATTTCATATACATTCATATGCATATGCACAGATATACAAAATTCACTTTGTAAACCTTAATGGACTATATAATTGTTAGTTCTTCTATGAAGAAAATACATAAGTTTTTTGACCAATACTACATTAATTATGCAAATTAAATTGGCAAGTATTTTAATTTAATTTTATAAATGTAATCCATCAAATGAGTATGAACCACTACATAGAAT
The DNA here is from genome assembly GCF_048593235.1 of Sminthopsis crassicaudata. NCBI lineage: Eukaryota > Metazoa > Chordata > Mammalia > Dasyuromorphia > Dasyuridae > Sminthopsis > Sminthopsis crassicaudata. The sequence goes on along the minus strand of NC_133619.1, from coordinate 610,811,235 downwards.
TCCCAATGCCTGTATTTTTGTCCACCTGCATTTTTGATTTCCATCACAGGTTAATTGCACACTATTTCAAATTCCGATTCTTTTTGTACAGCAAAATAACTGTTTGCACATGTATACATATATTATCTTTAACATATACTTTAACATATTTAACATGTATTGGTCAACCCGCCATCTGGGGGAGGAGGTGGGGGGAAGGAGGGAAAAAGTTGGAAGAAAAGGTTTTGTAATTGTCAATACTGAAAAATTACCCATGCATATATCTTGTAAATAAAAAGCTATAATGATAATAATTTTTAAAATTCCTTTTAAAACAAAAAAATAAAGCACAGTTGGAAGTTTAATTTTTTAAATTAAAAAAAAAATGTAATCCATCTAAGAACAATTCCTTATGTCTGGCATTCTCCTCTTCTTCACCTTGACCTCCCAGCTTCCTCTTTTGTAGATCTCTCCTTCTTGGCCTTTCCTGCTTGACTGTACCTTCTATGTACCCCTAAAGTCACCTTGTATCTATTTTATAATATTCTATGCGTGCATATTGTCTACTTGATATGAGGGAGCAGAGTGTCTGGTACAAAGTACATAATTTAACAAATGCTTATTGATTGACTGAAACAGATCTTTAATCAAAAGAATAATAATTTTATAGTTGATCTTACATAGATCATGTAAAACCTAAGTTAATTCCCAAATATTTGATTGTTCTTATTACTATAAATGGTACATGTTTTTCATAATACTTTCTTGATGTTTACTGATACTAAATAAGAATCTAAATTGGGTTAATTTTGTAGCCTGATTTTGGCAACTCCTTTGTCTGAATATTTTTGAGCCAGTCAGATGCCCCAAATATACTGTCACCCACAAATAACCACATACCTCAGGGCAGCAAGATGGCACGTCAGAGAGAGCATCAGCCTTGGAATCAGGAGGACCCGAGTTTAAATTCAACTTCATACACTAGTTTGGCAAATCATTTAATCCTTACTGCCTCCCCAAAAACTGCCTAGCACCACATACAAAGAGTCCTATAATTCATTTTAATTTTCAACATTAATTCTACTAATAGATTTGTCTCAGTCCAATTGCTGTCATATAAAAATAATGAAAAGTGAGAATACTTCTAATGTTTCTCCATTATATATATTATTGGATATGGATTTAAACAAAGATTTTGTTACTGTGGTTATGATTTTATTATTTTATTTCTGTTCTTTTTATTGTTTTTATCATAGACAAATAGTGGATTTTGTTTCAGATTTTTTTTCTGTATCCATAGATGATTAGACTGAGTTAAAAAGTCAGGAAAATAATTAAAAAACGCATTAAAAGACAAGTCAACAATACTACACAACAAAATCCATGAGATGCAGCTACAACAATTTTTAGAAGCAAATGTATGTCACTTAAGTTACTAAGATAAAATTGGATTACGTGTCCATCTAAAATCACTAGAAAAAGGACAAAGCAATAATCATAAGAAAATAAGAATGAGATTATAAAGTTAAAAGTAGAAATAATCTGAATTGAAAATGAAAAGAACTTTTAGCTTTGATAAATGTATTAATAATAATTTTTTGGTAAATGCTAATAAAATTCACAAATCATTAGAAATTTATCCCCCCAAAGTGAGAGAAAAAAATGAGAAATATTACAAATTCAAAACATGATAAAATTTGAGATAACAAATACAAAAGAGATTAAACAATCTCAAATTAGAGAAAAATAAAGTAAATGGCTATTTATGGATTAAAAAAAGCATATTACTCAAAATGGCAAAATACTATCTTAATAATGGAAAAGGGCAATAAGAAATAAAATAAATCGTCAAATAATTATCCTGGTAAAAATCCATCTGACTGGGGCAGCTAGTTTGAACCTTAGTTAAAATCTGGCCTCAGACACTTAATACTTTCTAACTCTGTGACCCTGGTTGAGTCACTTAACCCCAACTGCTTCAGCAAAAACTAAATAAATAAATAATAAAAAATCCATCTGGCCCAGATTCACAGGTGAATTCTTTTAAAACATCTAAGAACAAATAACTATCTGTATTACACAGAAACTTCATAAATATAAAGTTGGGACACTGTAAAATGCCTTTAATGACTTTTTAAATCTGGTAAAAATAAAACTAAAAAAGAAAATTTGGACCAATTTTTTAAAAACAGTGGACCCCATCTAAATGGGAGGAGGGGAGGAAGAGAGAATGGGAGAGGAAGAACAAAACTACTCTAAATATTAGCCAACACAATACTCCAATACATAAAACAATGCACCATGGCCAAAGAGGATTTATAATCATTATATGTATAAGTTATTCAACAGGACAAAATCTAGCAATATAACAAATAATCCTCAAAAAACTTTCCTATAAATATGTAGAAAAAAAAGCCTCTGTGTTTTTTTAGATTTCATGGGTACCATCAGAGCTCATGGCATGATGTGCCCACTTCTTTCCCACTTAGTCATTTCATAGAATCACAGAATTCAGGAGCAGATAAAGGCCTCCAAAAAAATCTCCATATTGTATTCTCAAATGGTCACCGAGCTTCTTCCTAAAGATCCTCACCACAATCCCCTCAGAGAACATCCATTCCAAACCTGCCCCCATTAAGCCTCCATTTGCCTCAATTTCCCTTGATGGCTTCAAGTTCTGTCTCTGGGCACAAGGAGAACCAATAGGATTTCTCTGAATACTTGCCAAAGCGCAGGCTGGTCCCTGGGAATTCTCCCTTCTCCCGGGCGGTCCTTGGTATCCGAGTGCCCCCTGCTGTGTCCTCCAGGTGTGGCCGGGCCGAGGCAGAGGACAGACCCCCTCCCATGTCTGTTTCTCCTAAGGCCGCCAGGACCTCACTAGCTTTCCAGATCCCCCCGTGGCACTGCTGACTTCTGCTGAGCCGAGCACTATCCGACAACGCTTCACTTCTGGAATCTGAAATCCCGATCTGGGGCTTGTGTCATCTGTGAATTTGCCAGGCACTCTTCAGGAGGCCCATCTCCTCATTCATTTCTCCGTGCATAGTGGTCTTGAGAGGCGAGGCCCTAGGGGCCACAACAAGCCAGGCCTGCTTCCCTTCTTCCCTAGCAGCTCTGGACACGCCATCTCCTGCCCTTTTATCAAGCTCAGAGACGCTCTGAATGAAGGTGACACCATCCTCATTTCCAAGTGGGGAAACTAAACATTCCTGTGGGAGCCTGACATATCTCCTCAAACACAGACACCAGGAGAGGGAGTGAGGAGAGTGTGGGGCTGAAACGCCAAAATGTGAATCTCCTAATACTTGTATTCAACAATGGACTTCACTGACATGGTTAGGTTTATTTCCCAGTGGTTTTCCCCCATCCTTTTTCTCAACCCGTCAAAGTAATACTGAATCCTCAACTGTCAGAAACCACCCCACAGTGCTCCGTTTCCATTCACTTACTCTTTCCCACCTGAAGCCATCACACATCAATTCCTTTCAGTTTCACACGTGTCTTTGGAAACTCCTGTTCCATAATTAATAAAATTACTTTCATCATACACCATATTCTGTCTTGCTCCTTCTATCTTCTGGTTCGCCCTGAAACCTGGCTTCCTTGGCCAACCTATTCAATAATGGCTGTCTTCTACTCCCTCTCCAGTTCCTGCCACATGAATAACTGGAACTCTCTTTGCTCCCCACTGTCATTTCTAGACTCTTCCGTGACCACTCTCTCTTAGCAGCATCTCTTCATTTAAGATTTGAGCTTTCTAGATTAATTATCCAATTATAATTCTGGTAGTCATTATCTACTTACCCTGCGCCTCCCAGGGATATCCTTCCCACCCTAGCTACTGCTCTTATCACCTAGGGGACTTTAAAATACATGTGGATTTTATTTCTCAGTTCTTCAAACTGTAAAAATCCCAACTCAACTACAAACCTTTGATCTTGTAATTCTAACTGTTCAACTTCCACATTCAAGAATTCAGTTTCCCTTATGTAATCATAATCTTTTATCTTTCCACTTTTTCCCTATAACTTCCTCCTAAACTTACTCATATCTTTATCATGATCTCCAATCTCTCCCCTCTCTCAGAATTTCTCCATGCTACCATCCCTATTCTAGATACCCTTCCCTTTCCAACATAAACGATTCAATTGTGCATTCTCTTCTCTCAAATCTCTGCCTCTCCTGTACTATATTGACCATGGATTGCTCCCATAACTTGAAGAGATAAGGAAAAGTCACAAAAGTCTGATCATCTCCCATTTCTGTAACCTTGCAATTGCCATCCCTATTCCTGGAATGCTTCACATGGGAGTGTCACCGTGCTCCAGGGGAGCTTTCCAAGTCCCTCCAGCTGCTAGTGAGTTTCCTTAGAAATGAACCTATCTTCTTTTCTTTTTTTTTTTTTTTTTTTTTTTTTTTTTTTGAGGCTGGGGTTAAGTGACTTGCCCAGGGTCACACAGCCAGGAAGTGTTAAGTGTCTGAGACCAGATTTGAACTCTGGTCCTCCTGAATTCAAGGCTGGTGCTCTACCCACTAGGCCACCTAGCTGCCCCCCTATCTTCCATCTACTCCATTTGTAGCCTACATGTACCTGCTGCCTCTCCTTTAGGCTGGAAGACAGCTTCTGCTTCATATCCCTAGCACTTAGCACATGCTTAGCAAATAACAGGCACTTATCCCTCTCCACTAATAAATTTGTAACTGTGGTAAGAATGTCACATAAGCCTTTACCTAAAGCATTGATTAAAAGTGTTAAATGACCAAAAAACAAGAACAGAGCCTGGAGCACTTATGACACAGGGCATCAAGCTAACACTGGATTCTGCATCTGGTTACTCAATTAGCCTGGAATCCACGTGTTTATCTGACTGCCAAGCTCAAGTCTGGCTCTTTCCTCTCATAACATCACCTGGGGGCTCTACCTTATTCTCCTGTGGACCAGTTTGTAAGTAACACAAAAAGGATATAAGGTTCCTTTTGACATCACTCGTTTCTGATTAAGCTATGCTGACTTAGTGATCATTATTTCCTATTTTTCTGGATATTCAGTCTAAGAATTTGGTCTGGAGTCACTAGCCTATAGTTTGTAAACCATCATCACTTTTTCCTTTTTGACAATGATGACATGAGGTCTTCTCCACGTCAGTGGTACTTCTCCCATTCTCCAGAATCTTTAGCAGCACTAACTGTGCCTCAGCATCCTCTCTCCTCTGCTAACATCTCTTTCAGGATCTCCTAGTTTCTCCTGGGGACCAATGCCCCATGAGCCATTGCTGCTCTGTTCTCAGTAGGTCGAAGAACTCTTTTTGGAAGAGAAAGAACAAAGCCACTTTGACTCCTCTCTGCTGCTGATTTTCATTGTTTCACTCATCCCCAGCAGCAATTCTACCTCTCTTTGATCCAGCTCAATTCTGGTTAAAAAAAGAAACCACATGGATGTTGTCTTGAGCTTTCTTCAGTGGCCTTAAATCCTGCTGGGGTTTGGTAATCCCGACACTGGAGGCTGATCTCCATCATATCCACATAGATACAGATCTTTTAGCCCCAAGCTTTTACTCAGATTACCCCAAGTGGTCTTCTTAGGCTCCTCATCCAAGCCATTTCCTAGATGTATCCTCTACTTCTGATGCACTTCCCCACATGTCTTTGAGTCACTGGCAGCTTTGACTCAGAGACTGTGGCACACGAAGATCCATAAACTGCAATGCCTTTTAAAAAAACACCGCAAAAACACCTGCTTCAAAAGACCACTTAGTCTAACTCCACAGTTTAAAAAAAATAGCAAATCCTATTTCTATAGGACTGAGGTTAACAGTGCACTGTTATCCCAAGGTGAAGTAGGTAAGAAGTAGTAGAATGCGAACTTCTCGATAATGGAGAACTGAGGCTCAGAGAGGCAAGGGGACTCCCAAAATGACTTTCTTACCATCATAGTCAGAGTTGGGACTGGAGGTCAGCCAGTGTTTTCTTCATCACTTTATCAACTAAAGTAAGCTAAATAAAATTGGATAAATGATAAGGAAGGGGCTCAGAGAAAGAAAGGGGATAAATACACTCTCTTTGAGATGATAGGAGCTCACATTTCCACTCCTTCCCCTACCCCTCTGAACCCAACCCCTCTCCTGCTTCTGGCCCAGGCCCCACAGCCCTTAACAAGAGGAGTAACCACTCTGTAAAAAGAAATCCCCTTCTTTACCACCATCACCACCACCTGCCAGCAACAGGCAGGGAGCCCCAGAAGCAGCCCCATGGAGACAGGGGCTGGCAATGCCTCATGTCTGGGAGTGCTGCCATCTCCCCCCTTCTACAGCCACACATAATGAAGACCTCAAGAAGAAAGTTGTTACCAAAAAAGCCTCAAACTTGTCATCAGGCTCTACCTCAGCAATGAAGGTGGGCTCAATAGAAATGACCCATCTCTTTTGCTGCTGTGCTCTAAGTTCCATAGTCTTTTCCATCCAACTTCTTGCAGAAACCATGAGCACCTGAAGACTGAATTCTCCACTTATAGTATCAGCACAAACCACAGTGCCTGGCACATTTTGTTTATTTTTGCTGTCCAGCTGTTTTTCAGTTGAGTTCAACTCTTTATAATTTTATTTGAGGTGTTCTTGGAAGAGGCAATGGAATAGCTTGCATTTCCTTTTCCCATTCATTTTACGTATGAAGAAACTGAGGCAAAGAGAGGTAAGGGAGGCCACAATTTAACTCAGGAAAATGAGTCTTCTTGACTCCAAGCCCAGCATTCTTTCTTCAGGGTCACCTACCTGACACTTTGCACATAGTAAATATGTAATGAAAATTTTAACCATTCACTGGAAACTTTGGTCCTAAGAAATGGAGGTATGAATCTAAGCCCAGATTCCCTGATTTCAAATTCCATGATCTTTCCTTTAACGTGCTCTCCTGGCAGTTACAATTACTAGTCTGTCCTAGACCCACCAGAGTACCTCTGATCACTGTCTTTTGCAGTGTGAGCTCTACCTGGCTCGCTTCCTCTGAGGCCTTCAAAGGTCTCTGGCCATAATCTCTTGAATCTATAGTTTAATAACCAGTAGCGCACTCAAGAACAGCCACGTGTAATCTTAAAAGCCTTTATTATACCTACTCACATAATGCCCTGACTGATGCCCTGACTTGTTGGTTCCCGGGTGAACACCTGGTCAGAAGACCCACGTGTTCACTACCAAAACCCTTACCTATTTTGGCTATCCATCTTGGCTTGGCCACCCAGGCTAGGAAGCCTGGATGAAGAACGCCAGGTTAAAGAGAACGACTGCTGCCTGCAGTGGGCTTACATAGGGCCTGTGAGGTCACACACACAGCCAGTCAGCGAGAGAGTCACCCATTACGAAGCTATCTCAAAATGGCCAGGATCCCGCCTACAAGGCAGTCCTAATATCCACAGAAATTACTTCCGGACCACTCAATCTCCTGATGCACTGTGGCGCCGCCCATTTAAAGGGCTCTTACACTTTCCACTAGACAACAGGTTTTGTTAAGTCCTGTGTGAGTAGTTGACTACAGGAAGCAGAAAAAGCAGGATGCAGTTGCCCAACTGTCCGAGTGCAGGGGGCTTGGGATGTGGTAAATAGGACGCAGCTGCAGGTCTACAGGTTTCAACATCAGAGGCCCAATAGAGCTTTGTTAGTTTCAAAGTCTTAATAAGTCCCAATCAATGGCTGAAGAGCAGCCATCCCTGGGAGGAGACAACCACTGTCTTATTCTATTAATACCCATCACAAGCTACCTCCTCTGACCAACCAGCTCTCTGTTGCCGTTTAGTTCCATCTGCTTTTATGACAATAAAGTCCTTCCTTTGGGAAGAAACAAGGCAGGTCTCTTGATAATTTTTACTAAACAAAACTTAAATTCCACTGCACTCCTACCTGAATATCAGGGCTCGTGACATTAAATTCCTAATGGGCAATTGCAGAACCAAGGACAAAAACTACTGAATATTCTTTATAAAGAATATGTCCTTTTATTTTTAACTGTAAAATACAATGCTTTTTTAAAAAATCCTGCTAGAACCAATCTATAAAGCTTTATTAATTATCTTTGGAATAGTATGGCTGCCATGTCAGATTTTGCTCTTTAAAGTTACTCTAATGATCCAATTCACTTCCAGTTGATCAATGATGGACAGAAACAACTACACCCAGAGATGGAACACTGGGAATTGTTAGCACTACTGTCTATCTACCCAGGTTACTTATGCCTTCGGAATCTAATACTTAACGTGCAACAATAAAATGGTATTTACACACATATATTGTATCTAGGTTATACTGTAACACATGTAAAATTTATAGGATTGCCTGTCGTCAAGGGGAGGGAGTAGAGGGAGGGAGGGGAAAATTTGAAAAAATGAATACAAGGGATAATGTTATAAAAAATTACTCATGCATATGTACTGTCAAAAAAAATTTTATAATTATAAAATTAATTTAAAAAAATAAAGTTACTCTAAAATTCACAGGGTTTTGTAGTAAAGGTATGACCTATGGATTAAAGACTGAAAATGAATGTGTGTGTGTGTGTGTGTGTGTGTGTGTGTGTGTGTCTCCCCTTTTCCAACTCCCCTTCCCCCCATCCTAGCACCAGAAAAAAAAGGTCAGATAATATAACATTTTAATTTCAAATAGATCCTAGGTTCTCAACACAAATTTTTAAGCAATCAAGGCCAACTCTTTTCTAACAGATAGCAAAAAGCTAAAGATGTCACATTGTACCTGCAGCTACTTTTAAAAAAAAATACTTAAGCTGTGGATCATGATGGGTCACATTACTGAAATGTGGGTTTGTGAAAAATTTCGCAACAGTAAAAGGTTTTTGAACACAATGAATAAACATTAATTCAAAATCAAATGTATTCTGTGAGAGCAAGGATCATTCAATCTTATTTATTAATTTTTGCATTAGCCCTAACACTTCTTACAGTGCTCTGAACATAGTAAAAACTTAATAATTATCTGTTATTTTGGATATGTTGTCAATATATAGCTTAGAAAAATGGTTGAGGCAATTGTCCAGATAATAAGCTCTAAACTAGACTTTTCCTTAGAAATAAATAAATGTTTACTGAATTGAATCAAATCGCTTGGATCTTGATACACTCACTATGGTGTAAATTTGGTTAGTGAAGACATTTTTCAATGCTCAATCATACCTGGCTTAGTATTATCAATGATATAGCAAGTTAGCAATCATTCCCCAAAGTGAACATAGTAACTGTAGCCTGCTAATAATACCCAGAGGCAGCAGCATAGTAGAAAATCTGGATTTCTTGAACTCACACATTGACTGTGCTACTAAGCACACTGCATTATACATTTTACATTTGTGTGACCTGTTCCTTTTCCTTTATGTGCCACAGTTTCCTCCTCTTTAGCTACAGTTTTCTCCTCTGTAAAATGAAAGAATTGGTCCAAATGACCACCAACGATCTCCCAAAATCTAAATCCTGGGGCTCTATTAATGGTAAATCAAGATTCCTAAGACAGGATCCTGTAGGTTAACATCAAATGGTGAGTGGTTTCTAAGGCAACCCAGATGTAAAGCACAAGAGGCTTTAAAAGTGAAAGATAATATATAACTTGAATTCTATTTGAAATTAAGAGAATTACACCTCCTTTCCAGGGTTCCAAGTCCTAGTTAGCATGCCTGTCAAAGCATCACTGACTTCAAAGATTTTAGCATGGCCTAATAGGAGAACAAGGACATTACAGCCTACAGAGCCTGCATTTGTAAGCTATGCCCTCTATGAGAGCCAGCTTGGCTCAGCAGGAAAAGAACCCTTGACAGGGAATTACAAGAATTGATTTGAGTAACTGAATTACTTGTTGCCTCAATTTCTCCCTACTCAAAATGAAAGCATTGGATTAGATGATGTTGGACATTCTAATATTCTGTGAACTATTCTCTTATGTCTCAAGCATATGATGTTCCCATCATATAGACAGCAGCCAGTCCAATACATATAGACAAAATGTGGGTCAATGCAAATAGTACCTGACCTGTAATCAGAAGAATAGGGTTCAAATCCTGACTCCTCATGACTTCATTGAACAGGAAGGTAGCTTTTTATTACCTACTTCACAGTGTTGTTTTTGCTGAAGTGTTTTCCGTAATCAGTGTAAGCCATTACTAATATTACTGAAGCTTATAATTTCTTTTTCTGTTATCTCAGGTAACTAACTAGAAGAGGTAAATGAAAAGATACATTACCAGCATAATCAATCTACCTACCTGAATTAACATATCAATCAGAAAATAAAGTTTAACCTGAGTGGCCTCTAAAATGGAATTTGATCAATGGGAAAAGGGAATATTCCTTTTATGCCTATCTATCCTTTGCCTGACTAATTTGTCCTACAAGTCACACAAATACCAGTGTGATTAAAAAAAAAAAAAAATTATTACCAAAAGGAAATAGTAAAAAAACCTGTCAGGTTTAGACTAATAAATTCAGTTCAAAATATTCCATCCAACAATTCCTCTGGCAGCCTCAGAGATCAGCCTGAGCTTACTATGATGGATCCATTAACACTCTTTATAGGCCATTTTAGTATATTTGATTGCTGCCTTTGTAGGCTCATCAGGATTTTATGATTTTTTTGCATTTTAATAAATTCCATTGTGCCATTTTCAATTCATTATTAAAATGGACCAAAAATTAATTTAGGATTAATTTAGCACAGATAGAGAACTGACAAGCTCTAAGACAGAAGTATATAATTTAATTACACAACAGATATGTGCACACATTTTGTATTTATTAATTCCATGTCACCTGCAAACACACCCCCCTATAGGTAGCTTGACACACGTAGAAAAGATTGATCCTTGACCAGTCACTCCTGTTTGCAGTATATACCAATTCCCCTGGTAGGATAGCTCTTAGTAATTAAACTCAACTCTAACCTGGGAGAATAACAGGGAAAATGATAGCACTTAAATTCATGACTTTTAGCAAAGACTATAGGAAGCAGAACTCTTTATTACTCCTACCTAAACCAGTCCCAAAGAGGTGTGAGGAAAGTACTTGGCAAACTATAACTATTATGATCATCAACCAGGAGAAAAAAATATTTAACTCTCAGGAAATTCTGCCTCTACAAAGGGATCATCAAGTCCTAGACTATTTGGCCAGTCTGTTGAAGCCTAAAGACTCCTTCTCAGAAGAATGTTGTTAAAAACAAAATATAAATGACATAGGATTACAATGGAAATCAATTATTATTGAAGTAAAAAAACAAAACAAAACAAATTCACAAACTGTAGGTTAAGAAATACCACTATAGAATAAAGGCATCCAACACCTTAAAATGTTGAATTCTAGTATCTTGATTTTATGTTACCTACCTAGTAACTGCCTTCTTCAAATGTACGGGCTTCAATTTTGTACAGCAACTGTCTACCTATTCAGGCCTTACTTCCTTACTTAACAAATAAAAGCTGGATGACTACTTCCCAGGTAGGTTGTAGAGGGAATTCTCCAATTATGGCCTGAACTGGCTAGTACTTAACAGCTCACATTTACAGGGCACTTTCAAAATCCTTTTTGTGACAAATGAAGAGGCTAGTTAGGGCAAAAATAATCTTGAAAGTAGACACCACATGCTCCATCTCCTAAATTCCCTTTTACACTATATAGCACACAGCAGCCATTCAGTAAACAAGGATGATTGTGATGGGGACTGGAATGATGGCAATGACTTCTTTTTCTAACTCAGTTCTGGGAACCCACCCTTATCCAATTGCTCACCATCATGTACATCAACAACATTTAAGGAAATAGTGCTGAATCTTATGATTAAGATAACTACTCAAAAAAAGACTAAGCTCAGTGGTTTTAAGATAAAACTACCACATTGACAAATGTAGCTGAAAACAAGGAAGCTTTCAATGGGGATTTTAAGATTTCAATAAAGAGCATATATAAAACCAGGGCCTCCAATATAGTAGATATTAAGAACGATTTAAGCAAAAGGAGAGTATATACTTTCATGATCAATAAATCCACTTAAAGGAAAAAGATTCAATTATATGAAAAGCAGAGAGTTTCAAATTTCTTAGGATGGCATTGTATTCTCTCAAAATCAAACATGTAATCTCCAAACTTTTATCAGCTATTCTGGTTCCTGTGTTCTTTAATCTGAGTTTAGTGGAAGTGGCTTTATATACAATGAATTCCAGTCATGACTTATTTCTTCCATTCTGAAGTTAGTAGCTCAACCCAGCAAATAGTCAAGATCACAAAGGCCTTGGATACGACTCCATTCCCATAAACCATACAATTGTACTGCTGATTTATAACAACTTAGATGTAAGAATTAATGGGCTATCAAATCAATAAATGTCACATTCCCTCAATGCATTTTATATATTTTATGGAAAATTCCATTTATATTTTACGCCAACTAAGTAGAAAGCTTATTTTAGAACACACGGGGGGGGGGGGGGGGAGGGCACAGGAATTTCCTCAGATGAAAACAGCCTAGAGATTTTAATCTTCATTGGCTATTTTCTGTATTAAACAGTCCTCTATTATACCCTATTCTGACACCTCTGCATGGCCCAGAGGTGATTGAGGGGGAATCAAAGGCTACTTGCAGAACACTAGGTTCTACTGATATAAACTGAGGGATGATGCCCAAGATATCTACCACTAGAACAAGAAAACACTAGCTCTCAGGTTTTTGCAAGCTATAGTAACCTAGAAAGACAATTTCTTAAAGGATGTAGAGAGTCTGACCATCCTGATGAGTGGATAACCCAAGCAGATGACAATAACAGACCCTAAAAAAAATCTGAAATAAAAAAAAATAGCCAGTTAAAAAGGCAATGCATTAAATACAAGTTCTCCTCAAGTCTAGCAAAGCAAGATTATGAAAGCAGGTAAAGCTTACCTGGGACAGGGCTCTTTCTTGAATTTAAGTTCTGAGAATCTATGCTTTCCTCCGTTTGCCCATCTGCTTCCACCTCAACTTTTGGTTGGATGTCTTTTGCATCATCACTAAGGGCAGTTCTTATGCTCTCCTCTTCTTCTAAACCTCCAGGAACAGCAGCAGGGACATTGGGAGCGCTAGTTGTAGTGAGAGCAGCAGGGATTGGAGGAGGTGAAGCTGGAGGAGCAGGAGGAGATGGAGAAAGAGACAGAACAGCAGAAAGCGTGATGGGCATTGGAGCGCTTTCCACTTTTATATCTTCTGGGGGGTTTTCCAGAACTTCCAGATCAACAGTCAAAGGCAACGTCTCCTGTTTTAGCATTTCAACAATACTCTCTGTAGCTGTCAATTTTTCACTAACTCCGTTCATTTCATTAATGAGGTTTGTGGAAGCAATCACTGGCAGATCACCGGGCACTACAGTACAGGAATCCTTGCACACGTCATCTTCCAGCTCATGGGGTGGTGATGCACTTGACGTTTCTGTGCAAGGTATAGGACTGGGCAAAGGGATGGCATCCTCTTTTGGGGAAGTGAGTTCACATCGAACATCTCCATCCACTGGGAAGGCAGGCAGATTACACAGAGGGATAGCAGTGCTGGTGGGAGGAAGAGTACTGAGAGTGACTGGAGCCAGAGGTGTAGGTGACAGAGGAGGAGGAGGAGGAGGAGGAGGAAGCTCTGTGATGGATTCCACTGGACTTGTCTCAGGTATTGGACCAGCTTGTTCTTTCTTTTCCCCACTGGGCTCTAGGGTAAGAACTGGGGAAGGAGACTTCAATACTGGATCTGGTTTTGGCTTCTCTTCTGAGGGAAGAAAAAACACAAAGTCTCAAGAAGGCTTCAGCTACCAATTTGCATCACATTATCATGGGCTACTTATTTTGTCTTATCTCCAAAACTCTTATAACAATAATAGAGAGACCAAAAACCTGTTAGCCCAAGAAAAATAGGAACCATTTCCCCTCTTTCCTTCAGATCACACCCACTGCCAACTCATATCCTTTGGAAAAGAGGCTGTCCCCACAGCCTGAGATTGGATTTTAGAGTACAACTCTGTTTTATATCCCAGAAACCCAAATTTGCCAAAGGGATCTATGTCAAGGCAGAAGATTTAATGGGGAGAGCTAACTGAACCTGTGGATGATCCATCCAGGGAAACCTTCTAAAGGCAGTGGGGGCATTCCTTTGGCAGAACCACTTTCAGCCTAGCCACACTTCTCTCCAGAAGAAACCAATTCCCAATGTAGGCAGAAAATTTAGGGTTCCATGTGTTTAAAAAGAGGTCATCCTAGAAATATTTGCTGACTAATAGATTTTTCCCATTATGTGAAATAAAAACTCCTTTTAAAAATTAAACTAAACTTATGGAGTTTTTTTAAGTGGAAAGAAAATGGAAACAAGAATCTCACAGGTTGGCTAAATGACAATTTTGATAATTTTTGCGGGGGCTTCAAATGGTGAAGAATTTATTAAAATAGGCAAAATGGATATTCATAAATAAAGGTCAGCAATTAAGACATTTGTTTTACTAAGTCTCATTCAAAACAAAGTCTAAAAACCTTCAGGATGCCAAAAACATAATGAATTTCAAGATATGTTTTCAGTATAAATAAAATCCAGGTACCAAAATGCAAGCTAATCTGGGGAAGTTGAAAATGAGGGTGAGTTTCCAGGTGAGTGCTTATTCGGCAAGATAACAGACTTCACTGGAAACAAAAACTGCATGACCATCATTCAAAAGAAAGCAAATTTTAAAATGCATTAGAAAGAGCATCCCTATGTTATTAAAAACATCTTTACTTTCCCTTCCACAGACCTTGAAGCAATACTGACTCTTGCCCTCATTACCAGATATTGGCCAAGGAAGCTAGTCAACAAAGGTCTGATCACCTAATCATATACACTGATGGTAAATATTATGAATAAAATCATAAAGCTTCTGGTTTTTTTGCTTCTGAACTAAATGGCCTTAAAACTCATTTTAACTTATGGATATCATGCTAATTAGCTCTAAAAATCGGCCCCAGACCATTCATCTGATTATAGTGGTAAAATGGACACAAGGGTAATGCTTCCATTATTTACAATACAACATATCATTAGAACCACGAAACTCAATTACAGGGCAATAGTGTTCTTTATGGAAATTATTAAATTACTAATTCACTCTTGTGGCTGGTTATATATATGGCCTTGGGTACACCCACTCTGGGAATCACTCCCCAGAAAAAAATCCCATATGACCACTAGGTGAAATGACAAGGTGGGCAAAGAACTACAAACCGAGTGCTCTGTATTCATCATAACAGGGAACATAGCAATTTAAGTACAGCTTTCCCAAGAGGAATTTCCTTTGGTGGAGTTTGGGCTTGAAACATGCCTAACATGGCTAAAGTCACAGGAATCATGACGCAATCACTTCTTCTACAACTTAAGGGTGTGGGAGAAGCTCCAGACAAAAAAAAAACAAAAAAAAAAAACCCTAAAAAACCAAAAATATAAACAAAAAAACCCCACCTCAGGCAAACAGGAAGCTAGCTAACCCTTATGGATGAACTTCAGAACAAGACCTGGCTTCTATTTCCTTTACTCTTTTTTAATGAGCCCACACCCCCAAGTGTCAGGAACTGTCTGGGCTAAGGAGGGTTTCTGATTCTCCCATGTTCTCTTCACTTCTAATAGGTTTGAGGGACCCATGGTGAAGTCATATAGCAATAAACAAAACAACTTTTATGTAAAATGGTTTCTCTTTTCTTCATGGTGTTCTGAAATAGTTCTTTTTGACAATTTATAATTCTAAAATACTGATGTTTATTACTGAATACACTAATAAAAAAGCATGAAGCACAATCATGTTGCTTAGCTTCTCTCAAGCCCTTTGAAAATCTAGGCCTGAACTTGCAAAAGGGTTTTTATACAAACATTAAAATCCTTCTTCACAAAATAAATGAAAAAGGCCATTTTGTCCTCAGAAATCTCAGGTTTGGCAGCAGGATGGTATGTAAAAGATTTTCTAACTTGGCAAAGCTGGGGAGGAAGCTCAGAAATAATTCTGTACTAGGGCTAGGGGTCAAGTCTGAGGTGTCCTGACAATAGAGCGCTTGGGGAAGACATCCCATCTCATCAAAGAACAATGTAGGATGAACAACCAAGTTTCCAATATAAGGCTTCGAAATATACTCTATATCCAAAAACCCTAGCCATCTGGCTGATTTTTGATTCAGGAATTCTGCATCTTTGTGAGCCTGCAAATCAAAGTATCTGCAAATACTAAGTTTATTTTCTCCCTGTAAGGTTTTTTTTTTTCCCATTTTAATTTTCAGAATTTTTCAAGGTGCTCTAAAAGAATCTGTCAAACCTTGATAAAAGCGTGGTTTTAATGCATTTTAAATTGGCTCCAAACAAACACAACTCCTCTTTTATTCCTCTTCATTGGCTAGTGGAGTATATGAAAGCCTAATTCTGGAGGAACATGGATAGGACAGTGTCTTTAGTTAATCTGTGGTCTGCAGTTTTTTTTTTTTTCTTCCATTAAGAACATGTTAATACTTGATTTCATGAAGTTTCAACATAAATAACATTGGCATAATGAAATGGTTCATGTTTACCCAACTCTTAAGATCATGCATGAAAAACTATACTTACATCTCAATAATTACACAGTATTACTGCGTGATACAATGGGAGTATAACACAAACCCAAGTTTTATTATGTTTATAATGTGACCCTTAACATTTGGCCTGCAGAATTAAATTCCTCTCCACTTTAGATTTTAAGGCAACTTAAAAAATATTTTAAAGAATACTAATAATACATTGAAAATGTATTCTAAAAACATTCTAGAATAATTCTTAATAATTCAAAGTAATAAAGGATGAATAATTCAAAGAAGCAGATATTCAAAACTTATTTCTATATGGCTTTGAAATGCAGGCAACCACACATAAGCATATACAACTTGCATACCTATTTCTGCCATAATCTTGTTTCAGATTTTGGATAACCTGAAATCTGGCTGAGCATAGTTAATAAGGAAACAATGGCTATCCCACATACACTGCTATTCTCAATGGGTTACATACATTTGACTGTATTACCACAGAACTCATTCTGGAATGAGTCAATTTTAAGTCTCTTCAGGAAAAAATAAGCTTTCTCCTTTTGCATTTCTGGAGACACTAAAACTAGGACTTTCAAGGAAATTTTTCAGCATTTTGTAGCAGAGTTAACTAGATTTATATTATCAATTCAAAAGCCTGGGGAGTCTAATATTTAAGGGAGAGTAATGGCATTTGTTTAAAAATAGTAAAATGATATATCCAATAAAAATTATAAGCAAAGTGTTATCAGCCTTGAGAGTAAGTGCATACAGGGTTAGGGTGCAAAAAACACTTTGTGATCCCTAAAGTGCTACAGAAAGGGGAATTGTTATGTTAGGGAACAATGAGATTTTAGGTACAAATGGGAAAATCTGTAACAGGCCCTGACTCAGTGTCCTCAGAAGTACACTGTGCTGGTCAATGTCTTTCAGCTTCCTTAAGGTGAAGATACGACCTAAGTCTTGAAAGTGGATACCTTCCTCACACAGATAAGTGTGGGGGTCATGGGGGGAGGGAAGAGGAAGGGAGGGAAACATAATTAACAAGAAAGAGACAGAGAGAAGACTAAAGAACTCAAGAGAACAGGGAGAAAACAGCCATAAACAAACCTTGCTTCGGGTCGCTAGGCGCAGTGACAGGGGTGCCGGCAGCAAGATGAGTGTTCTCCACAGTCCCATAAACCACGGGGCTGTGCTCGGGGACCTGGCTGGACAGCTGCTGGGATTTGAAGTACAAAAAAGGGTGATAATGAGCGTGCGAACATAAAAACTAGCAACATGGAACGCAAGCAAGTAGGAGAGACAGAGTGGGGTGAAAGGTTAAAAAGAAAAAAAAAATAAAGCAAGGAAAAAAAGGGAGTGACCAATTGAATTAAAAGTACATGGGAAAGGTAAGAGGGGAAGGAAAAAGGCGGCAGGAAAGGGGGAGGGAGGAAGAGATGATTACTATTAACCACAGCAAAAGAAGATGGCGCAACAGTCACAAATACAATTCATTCTCTTGTGTTCTTTCTCAGAGCATGAGGAATCTTCATGCAAGCAACACTTTTCAAACTGGAGTGGAAGAAG
Source organism: Sminthopsis crassicaudata (assembly GCF_048593235.1). Lineage (NCBI taxonomy): Eukaryota > Metazoa > Chordata > Mammalia > Dasyuromorphia > Dasyuridae > Sminthopsis > Sminthopsis crassicaudata. Next base: position 610,793,132 of record NC_133619.1, on the reverse strand, counting down.
GGCAGAAGTTCTTCCCCACCTAAACAATTGATTTTTGCTAAGTTGTTCACCTAAAGCATGTGAAGGCCTTTGGATCAGAGGAGGCGGGGAAGGAAAGGTGATCAGTGCTCATCTGGTCTGATCCAATCATTGTGCAAATGAGAAAACGGATTCCAGAGAGAATTCTAACTTTCTGAAAAGGCTGTCTTCTTTTAGGAAGAAAAAATTAAAAACAGACTTCAGGAGGCTTTTCTGTTTAAGACTGGGGAGAATTCTCTTCCACCTCCCCCCCCCCAAGTCAGCCCTGCTCCCCCTAACGCTTTAGGCCTCGGAGCTGCCAGGTCCTTTGGAGACAACCTCGTGCAGCCACCTTTTTTACAAAGGGTCATGTGAAGTGAAGGCCAGAGGGTTACAGGATTTGCCCTAGACCATTTCTGAACATGCAATAAAGCCTGAAACCCAGAGACTCTGACTAGAGACTCTCTCCTCCTTTGTCTGCACCCCCACTGTCTAACCATTAACTACAGAAATTGGTCACTGGTTGGATTTCCCCTAGCCCCTCCTTGCACAGCTCCAAGGGACTGAGACTCACATACTCAGCCTCCACAGGGCAAAGCCACGACTCTCTCTAGAGATCTGGGGTCGATTCCTTACTATTCTCTAACAGGCTACTCCATGAAATTCTATCAAAGGTGAGACCTCCCTCCTCCTAGATTGAGGTAGAAAATTCTGAAGGGAACAAGTCTCACTAGAAGCAATATTCCAAAGACATAGAATAAACCAACTTGGACATCTGCTATAGGAAATGGAAAACACTGCTGGCTTGGTAAATCAGTTTGTAGTATGTGTTATTAGAAAAAGGGGAAATAAACCCCCAGAAAAAAACATTACTAACCTGAGCTGTGGTGGACAAACCTCTATGATTCCTGGGATGTTAGAAGATAAGAGACACCCCATTAAATGGATTTACACTCACTTGACATAGAGCTATGTCCTAAAGAAGGTCACAACTTCCCAAATTTGCATCATATTCAGCCTCAGGGTCAGTCAAGAGGTAGTAATATCGACTAAATTGATAAAAGACTACTTCAAGTGAGTCCAACAAAATTAATTTCTGTGGGACTGCGGCTCTTCCCCTTATAATTAAGATGGCTCAATGTATAGGGAAGTGATCTTCCTTCTGAAGCAGATCTTCCTGGTTCAGGTAATAGGTAGCATAAAGAAAACCTTCCCTTGCTGTGATGCTTCCATCTTAAAATTATAACTTGCAGAATGGAAAGAGGCAAGACCTGGAGTCATCAGAGACCCAGCTTTAACTTTCACCTCTGACCCTTAGGAGACATGTGACCATGATTGGGTCACTTCATTTTAGGCTTGAACTCTATGCAGGCTTAGTGAGCAGACATTGGATGTTAAGTGCGTGCTTTGTAAAACTTAAGAATATTATATAAATATCAGTTGTTATTTATAATCAGAGCCCCAGATCTCAAGTACAAGGCCAGTAGGACTGATAGCAAGAAGAAATTTCTGCCTGTGATATCTGTGTCTTTTGGGATTCCTTTTTTAAAGTGGAAATGGTGTTATTTCTATTTCCCCCGTACTTGTTGGACCTGATTTCCCTACAGTTCCAGACAACTCCTTATTAAACTCCATATTATATAGATTATGCCTGGGGAAGCTAGGTGATGCAGGTACAGAACATAAAACCTCAAGTCAGGAAAACCTGAGTTCAAATCTGCCCTCACACACTGACTAGCTGTGTGATCCTAGGAAAGCAACGTCACCCTATTTTGCCTCAGTTTCCGCATCTATAAAAGGAGCTGGAGCAGAAAATAACAAAGCACTCTGATATTTTTGCCAGGAAAACTCCAAATGGGGTCACAAAGAGTTGTACAATGACAACAAATATATGTATATTTTTTAAAAATCTGAGTTATGGATTTCTATTTGAATTTCAGTTAAATAATGGAACAGAGCTATAATTATTAATCTATTCTAAATCATTCATGTGAGAAAAAAATTGGCTTATGACTTGAGTTTTATATTGGGAAGACTTCAGAGCTATAAATGAAAATACTGACACAGTTCAGTATCACTGGCTGAAAATAGCATTATGATGGAGACACATGGTATAAATGGATGTCTGTTAGGATGACTTAGTTTTCTACAGCTTCTAAATAAAAATATGATTTGTCTCATTTACTTAATAGGAAAAAAGACTAAGTCATTCTAAATGACTTCAAGGCTCAACATTGAAAAGAAGGTCAATTGTATTCACCAGACCACAAAAAGATACAGTATTCAGAGAAGGTGCATAGAAAAAGTAAATGCAAATCTATACCTCAAGACCATGACCTTAACATATCAAGAAATTTTTTAAAATTCTAATGTAAAACAGGCTAACTTTGAAATGACAATTTCTCCACAATCTTCCATATCTAAGAAGCATTATGAGCAAATGTCAATGAAAAAGGAGTGATTTTTTTTTTTTTTTAGGAATAAAAAGCCAGAAAATAAAAAACATTTAGAAATGCATATTTCTAAACATAAAGTTAAGGCCCAAGATATTAGCATTTCCAATATTACCAGATGGTAAAGAAAGCCACAGAAAAACGGTAATTACCCCACAGAGATTTCTCATCTAGGGTCTTTATGGGAAGGTGATACATTCCCACTAGGACAATGTTGTTCATTTTTCTTAATCTCTTTTTGTTATAATCTTATCTCTGAAGGAAGGTAAAAGCTAATCATGCAGGCATGCCTAACTTAATGGATCACATATATTTTCGAAAAGTTTGGGGGTAAGGGAAATTATTTTTCCACAGACATAATTTCTGACAAGCTCTAACTTTAATTTTGGAATGATCTTCAATTTATCTAGGAAAAAAAGGTTTGTATGTATGTGTGTGTATATATATATACACACACACACACATACATACATACATATATATATATATATGAAAAAAAGGTTTGTATGTATGTGTGTGTATATATATATACACACACACATACATACATACATATATATATATATATATATATATATATATATATATATATATATATATATATATATATATATATATATATATATACACACATACAGAGAGAGAGAGAGAGAGAGAGAGAGAGAGAGATCAAAATCAGGGTGATAACCGCTACTATGTCAAGGAAAGATCATACTAAGTCTATTTTGTCTCAGAAGGAAAAACTAGGAGTCTATGATGTAAGCTACAAAGAACCAGGAAAAAACTAGTACCGGTGACAGTTTTCTTAGGCATGACTCTCCCCAGAGACATGAAATATTTTCAAACAGAATTTGGACAGCCGTTTTTCAGCCATGCTGTTTATGGAATTCTTATAATGAATGAGGTCTCTTCCAACTCCCCAATTCTGATGTTTTCGTGGCAGCAAAAAACAATGGATCCAACTTCACCTACTAACTTCCTGAGTTTGTGGCAATGGGTCAGTCATTGAACTTCCTGTATTTTAGTTTCCTCATAGGTGAAGAATCTAAGTCTAAAATACTATGAATCCATGATGATGTTTTCTGACAGCTTAGTTTTAAATCTTTTCCTTTTTAGGACTTGAGATCAGTCTGGATCACAGCTTTGCCAGGCTGGGAAAGCACCTGTGAGGCTGGGGTCCTTTGCAGAGAAGCAGATCCTCCTATCTTCATCACCTATTTATTGGTTCCCAAGGGGAAAAAAATGTGGCTTTAGCCATCCCCTTGCTCCATCCCTTCAAGACCCCTCTCAATGCCACACCCCGTCCTGCTTTCTCCTTCTTTTGTTATATTGTTAGAAATATGCAAACTTCGGTAAGGACTCCAAACTCTTGGATTTCCACATGCATGTTCATTTCTCTTGTCATAAACCTGGTTTTCATACAAGTCTTGTGATACTGTCATTGCCTACTGGCATACCTGAGCACCATTCTATATCTGGAAAGGCTATACAGAGATGATTCTTTGTACAAAAATTATTCACTAAATAGAAATTATTCAAGGGCTTCAAGCCTATGCAACTTTGTTCAGCATCTGCAAATGACATAGCAGAATGAATGAAAGAACTAAGAACAAAGCTCTTGGGCTAGTGACAAGCATTAATTTAACTGTTGGTCTCCTTCAAATATGACTCTGACTAGGATTAAAGAGTTGAAGTACTATAATGGGGACAGTTGGCCCACATGCAACCTCTGGGCTCCACTGTCCACCTGAGAAAACAATGGTTCTAGAACATCTGAGTACAGAAGACTGAAGGGAAGAAATTGGCTGCAACTGCCCAGGCTGAGATGGTGGAATTGAGACAGAGTTTTGGAAAGCACTGATCGACATATACGGATCATTTTTGCCTATATAAAGGGTTGAAGTAGCATTCTCCTGATACTTTAGGCACAGTATTTTAAGCATATTATAGTCATAAAAAACCTTTACTACATAGATATGCTAACATGCAGACTCCCATGAAAATGACTTACTCTCAATGAATAAGTATTTATTAATCACTTACTATGTGGCAAGCACTGAGAATACAAAGAAAATCAGAGAAACATGGTTGTTTTAAGAAGGAAGAGTCATTAGGCTTATAATTAAATTAAATAAAACTCAATTATAACCATTAAGTGTTTGATCTGATCCTCTAATACATTATTTGTAAAATCTCTGACTACTTGGCCTTAAGGCTAATATTTCATCATCAAAGTGAAATTTTATTGTAAATTTTGCTATGCAGACCCCAATACTAATTTATAAAACAGAATTACAAATTTACTCAAGAGGTACAGTAGCATGTTTCTTTTTTACATTCTGGCCTAAAATAATTAATGGATAAATCTCAACTTCATTTTATAAATGTAAAAATATAAATATAATAAAAATGAAAAAGAATTTACAGAAAACTATTCAATAAATCAGAATTTTTAAGACCTATCAACCAGGCCTCAACTTTGTTTAATAATAATAATGAACATTTACACAATATTTTAAGGTTTGCAAAGGACTTTACAGATATCTCATTTGATCCCCACAACAATGCTAAAATGTAGATGGTATCACTCCCCATTTTGCAGATGAGAAAACTAAGGCAGATAGAGTTTAAGTGATTTGCCCAATTCCTGAGTATCTGAGAGTGGAACCAAATGCAGGTCTCCCCAATTACAGATCTGGCACTCTAACCACACTGCTAGCTAACCCCTTGCTTACCATTTATGTCAATTCTTTAGATACACAAAGAAGAAAAGGGGTGAATTTCTTTTAAATCATTTCAATAGTTAAGCTTTTCATAAAAAAAAGCTATTTTAAAATCAAGGTTAAGTTTAGGGAAGTCTGAAAGACTGAAAGAAAGGAAAACAAACATTTTCTATCTCTTAATTCCCAGGACATGAACAATGGTGATGAGGGAAATTCATCCACTGCAAGATTTTATATTAAGGGCAGAGTCAATGATGAGCTAGAGTCCATTATGAATGGCTATGAGCAAAGAGTGCAGAATCCTATCAGGAGTGAGGCTCAGAGGTCTTACACAATATGTGTAATCTGAATTCAGAGTCTTGAACACCAGGGGTCAGGATAGAGCCTAGTGTACCTTCCATAAAATCTAGACTTTGCCTCAAATACCCTCTGACACACTTTTTTTTTTTTTTTCCCCCTATTTTCATTTCAGAAGTCACACCGTTAAGTTTCCCCCAGGAAAAAGCCTCAACTTTACTTTCCAACAAAATGTGAAAATGCTAGGGATTCCAAAGTACTAAACAGTTGAATGTTAAATATCAGAAGCAGGTGCACTCCAGTGAACATTTAGAAGGTTTGTATCGAAAGCTAAACAAGTAACCACAGTCTATTATTTCTTTAGAATCCACTCTTTAGTGAAATGTGACTATCTCTTCACCAATATCATTTTTACGTTTAGCTCCAAAATTCATTTCTGAAAGCCTCAGCCAAGAAATTAACACATACTGTACATATGGAACACATGCCTGCAAGCCAAGCATCTCCTGGAAGCATAATATGAAGATCACTCACCATCCATTTGAGCATGAAGCTTTGGAACAAATTGAATTAAATTTAAACAAGAAGTTAAGGGCTACTTTTGTTCTTACTCCATGACATGGGTTAGATGGCCACTGGAACACACGTGAATGACACATTCATTTAGCAGGGAGTGTTAAATGACTCAGGCTATCAGGAAGCTGCTACACAGATTTTCAAAATGAATCTTATTTCACAGTTAGAAAAAATGAACCTGACTTCCAAGAGTCATTCGCCTATGAGACTGCAGACCATACAAGGTAACTACAACTTATGCCCAAAGGGCATTGCTCTCAGGATCATTAAGCTGTGGGGTACCAAAAAGCACTGCTCAGCCTGAGGCTTAAAGACAGATATCCACAGAAAAAATTAAAGTATGGGTCACTTTATTAGTGTGAAATAGAGCAATACAACCCAGGTTAATGTCTAATAACCTGGAAACTCCCTTTAAGTGAGATTTCCATATACTTTTCCCCCAAAAAATTAAGTTTTTATTTGCAAAAATTCCTGAAGTCCCTAACCTGACGCACTGATTAGTGTGAAAAAGAACAATCCAAACCAGGTTAATGTCTAATAACCTAGAAACTCAGTGAGATTTCTTTAGATTTTTCTCCACAGAATTTAGTTTTTAGTTCCAAAAACGCTTCAAGCCGTGATGGGGCCTTGTCTTCTAAGCACTGAAATAAGGTTGGATATAATCATTTCCATGAAGGGATAGTAGATTACAGGTAATAATTGGCTAGTGCAAAGTATGCTGCTCAAGGTGCTCTTTATAAAAGCTTTATATGGAGATAATTTTGAGAATGAAATAAAAAGACCAAGGAGTCTTTCGGACATCAATGGTGATTAGGCAAAGTGCCAGAAATGTTTTCCCCCAAAGATGATTAGCCACCTTTATAAGAGTTCAGATGACATTATATATTATATATATATATATATATATATATATATATATATATATATATATATATATATATATATATATATATAATCCTCCAACAGGGGAGTGGGACAATGTATAACAGCTTCTAGACTCACACCTAAGCAAAGTCATAATCACCAAAATATTTGTTATTGGGCAAAAAAATAGAGGTTGATAAGTCAAACAGGTTAGTTTAGTTGCACAAAATACACAGAAGAAAATTAGCATAATGACCTTGAAAGCAGTCTAATGGAAACTAGGCATTAACCAAAATCTCACATCAAATATCAAGCTAAGCTCAAAATGAGTTCATGATTTAGACATAAAGGGGGTAATAAGAATATTAGAGGTGCACGGAAACCTTTACCTGTCAGATCTGTAGATAAGGGAAGAATTTATGAACAAACAAGAGAGAGATACACAGAGAGAGAGGGATTCATGGAAGGGAAAATTTATTATTAAAACAATTAAAACTAATAGAGCCAAAATAAGAGGAAAAGTAGGACACTAAAGGAGGGGAGTCTGCAGAAAATAACTGATAAAAGGTTTTTCATCTCAAATATGAAGAGAACTGAGTCAGTTATATAAAAAAATAAAGGCCAATGCTTAATTAGTAAATGGTCAAAGGATATAAATGGGCAGTTTTTAGAGGAAGAAATGCTGAGTTACTAATAAGTAACAGAAATGTAAACTAAAACAACTCACTATCTTACACTATCTTATGTTGGCTGCATTGGCTAAGATGACAGAACAGCAAAATAATGCTGGAGGGACAATGGGAAAACAGGTACATTAATACAATGCTGATAGAGCTATGAACTAGTCCAATCTTTCTGGAGAACAATTTGGAACTCAGCTTAAAGGGTTATAAAACTGTGCATACTCTCTGACCCACTAATATCACTAAATTTATACCCTAAAGAGACCAATGTACAAAGACATATGAACAAAAATATTTATAGCAGCTTTTGATGGTGGTAAAGAGTTGGAAATGGAGTAGATTACCACCAAGTGGGGAAAGGATGAACAAGTTGTGATATATGATTGTGAAAGAATATTATTGTGCTATAATGAGATTATTTCAGAAAAAAAAAACACCTGGGAATACTTATATGAATTAATGCAAAGTGAAATGAACAGAAGCAGGAGAACAATCTACATAGTAACTGTAACAATAATTAATTGTAAAAGATTTAGTAACATTAATCAAAACTCTATCATAACTACAAAAGATTCATTAGGTAAACTGCTATTCACCTCCAGACAGAGATGGATTCTGCATGTTTTCCTTTATTTATTTTTTTTTTTGCTAATCACCCCTACCTCCATCCTCAGAATGTCTTATGTAGAAATGCCTTCATATGTAGAAAGGGTATTGTATTTCTTGTTTTCTCGACAGAGGGGAGAGAGGATGGAGGGAAAGTGAGAAAAAAGAAAAAAATTTCCTAAAGTAATGGCCATGTCTCAATGGTCTTTATTATTCCATTAGAAGGTAACATGAATTGAGTGCATAAAATGCTAATATTTATTATATGATTTCCAGAAAACTTATTATCTACCAAGGAAGGATGTGGTGAAATATCAAGAATTTTTAAAAATGCATTTGTCTTTACATTTTATCCATTTCTGAAGTCAATTAAGTGGTGCAGTCAATAGAATGCCAGAAAAGGAGTCAGAGCATTCATCTTCCTGAGTTCAAAATCTGATCCCAGATATTAACTACTGTGTGACTCTGTGGACAAGACATTTCATTCTGTTTGCCTCATCTGTAGCATGAGTTGAAGAATGAAATGGTAAATCACTCTGGCATGTTTGCCAAAAAAACCCAAATGGATCATGAAGAGTTTAACACTATTGAAAAGACAACAAAAAGCTCTTCTGGAAAGGAAAAAAAAAAAAACTTCTTCCAAGTCTGCAGGTTAAATCCTCATTTATGGCAGAGAGAAGCCATTAAGCAAAAACATCTGCCAAGATAGTTTCATCTGACCATGAACATATTACTCTATCCCATTAATTTTCTCATTTATTTCATGAGTAGAGTTACTTTTTGAACTTCACAAGGAGCAGTAATAATTATGTGTACAAACAATAACATTGAGCATGTACATAGCTTGTATGGTTTTTCAGAGTTTTACAAACTGTGACACAAATATTATCCCACTTTACCCTATAACAACCCTAAATGTAAGCTATTATCTCCACTTTGCATATGGGGAAACTGATGCTGAGGAGTAAAAGTAAAATGACTTTCCTAGGATCACACTCTTAAGTATCTGAGGCTGGATTTAAACTCAGATCTTTCTGACTCCAGATCCAGCACCTTTTAATTTAAATTTCTGAAAATTTACTCAATTCTGCCACATCAAGGCTTCTATATTGAAGTTTGTACATGCTGACCTGACAGAACACATATTTAGACTGGATGATGACAGTAGAGATATTTACTATCTGTGTGGCCTCTGGCAATCACTTGAATCTTTCTAGGTCTGTTTGTTTCTCTTATAAAATGAGAGGCTTCGACAAGGCAGCCTCCAAAGTTTTATGCCCCTTAAATCCTATGATAATGCTACAGAGTTGAAATTGATCTCTTACCTTATTTTCTAGTATTTTAAGGTGTAATCAATTTACTATGTATTAATAATCATGCTATTATATTAGTTACTTTCCCTTGAAGACTGGGACCCAGAAACTCTGAAAATCCTTGAAGGCAAAAATCTCCAACTCTGCCTCAGTGAGGGATCCTGCCCCTAGGGATAAACAGTTTCACCCTGGTTATCTGGGTGGGGTCACAGCTCAGTCCTGAAACTCATTGAATTCAATTCAAAGTCTAGCTCAAGGTGAAACTCATTGAGGAGCCAACTTGGACTCCATTCACAAGCCCCCTTCAGCTTGTAGCCATAAAAGAGACAAACTAAACCCTCTCTTTGCAGAGGTTCCAAACATGCCAGTTCCATGCTTGGCCTCCATGTCAAGGGCCTCTATCTCTTGGAATACTCTTTCCAGTGCCATCCTCTCTTTACCCTCACCTATTTCCCCAACCAGACTTTATGCTCCTTTGTCAGGATTTCTAACTTTACCTCCAATCCCCATAATAAATCTTTTTATCAATCTAGGTTTTCAGGTCTGTAAATTCCTTTACAGAAAATCTCTGTGCCACCAGAAGAAAGTCCCCAAAACTCCCTACCCTTCCACCGAATCCCAAGGAGTTGCAGGGGAACCAAACCTCTTCATTTGGTTTCCTGAACCCCAAACCTGCCACTAGACCTTATCATTTAACTCCCTGAACACCAGAAACTCTAATCTCATTTTGATTCCCTAAATCTAAACCTCATCACCCTTAGTATGTGAACCTGAACTCTCTCAAAACTTAGGCCTGCAGCTACAAGCTTCCTATTTGTAATAAAAGATGCACTATTAGCTAAGCTACCCTGCTACTACTATTTCCTCATGTATACTTTAATGTACAAATAACAACTTGGCCCTATCTTATCTCCCAACTACCAAGAAAATAACATTGAGCATTATTAGTTCTCTTTTCCTGGGTGCTTTTCATCCATAAAATTCCAATGTGATCAAGATAGTACCAACCAGATGGCAACATCCCTGTTCTCCCTTGAAAAATGCCAACTTACCAAAGGTTGTTGGTCAAGATGTAAGGCTACCTGGTTATTGCCTGATATGAACTATGATTGATGACCTCAGCAATGATCAATCAGAATTAAAATATATACCTTTGTCATGCTTGATCGATATCACTGTATTTTTAGATTCTTCTATATAACTATCAGAAAGCTGTTTTAACAAATGCATCTTTGGCCACTTGTATCAGCATTAGTTTTGGTAATAAATTTATTGGGCTTGGGATTCTGTGCCTTGGTTTCTCTTAATTGCAGATTTTTATGACAATATTGTTTAACTGACAGATTCTTTTTGGGGTTGTTAATACTAGGCTTGTTCAGACTGGCTTCTTGGTCTTGCATACCCAATGTTTTTCTTTTTTTTCCCCAATGTTTTTCACTATTTTAAATCAAGTAATCAACAAGAATCTACTAAATTCCAACTGTATGTCAGGCACTATGGTAGGCACTGAAGAAACACAGAAATACAGATAAATTTACTCTCAAAAAGATGACAATATATACATAAATAAGTGATTTGCAGCATACTACTCAGAAAAAACCCCAAAATAAATAAAAAATGGGAAGGATGCTAGCAGTAGGAAGGCTTTATTTGGAATGTGGTATATCATGATGAAAAAAAAAAAAATAGAGAAAGAGAAGAGAAAGACCCTGCTACCATAAATCAAGACATGGAAGTGCACGGATGTGTGTATGGAAAAGAGAGAAATGTCAGTGCTGCTGGACAGTACCCAGGGTTAGAAGAGGGACAGATTTGGGAGGAAGCATAAGGAGTTCTGTTTTGGGAACACTGGGTTTGAGATGTCACAGAGAGAGCAGTTTTGAAATGTCCTTTGGGCCTTTAAATGAAACAGAACTGAAGCTCAGGAAAGAGACTGGGCCTATCTATCAAGATCTGACAGGGATGGACTTGAAAGCAATAAGCCATGGGGGTTGAGGAAGTCAGACCAGGAGGGAAATCAGTAAAAGAACTCTGGCAGAACACAAGTTAGGAGGGAACCAGCAAAGAAGATAGAGGAGAGAGAGGATTTTGATAGTGAGGAGAACTGGTTAATCTGCCTGGTACTGTGCTGAGACGAAAGGCAAAAAGGAGGTCCTGCCTTCAAGAAGCTCACAATCTAATGCAATCAAGAAGGAGCAGCATCATGAAAATGAAGGCAGGAGATGGTTTCCAGGAGGCTGGGGGGAGCAGTATCAAATGTAGCAGAGAGGTCAAGAAAACCAATGGTAGAGAAAAGCCTGTCAAGGTTGGCAACGAAGAGATCACTGGTGCCTTTAGATCACAAGAGCACAAAACAGACAGATTCAAGGCCTGAGGATATGAAATGGATGCAACAAATGTAAATGGCTTTTTCAAGGGGTTTAGGTCAATGTGCTCTTTTACTTTCTTTAACTTGACTTCGGTGTGAGAGGAGACAATGCTGGGAGATGGAGCAGGGAGGATCATCTGAGAAGGCACAAAATCAAAGCACAAGAGGACATGAATCAAAGGGTTTTTTAATGACATGGTAAAAAAGGCAATAAAAAAACTCAAGACCCACATCAATATAAAAAACAATTTTAACAAAGGATATTTAAGGTTTCATTCAACCTGAGATAAACTGTGCATAAGTTTATGTGATATCATGCAAAGAACAAAGACATCTGATCAAATCAGAATTATTGTGTATATCAAATAAAATAGAAAGTTATAATTATCTTGTCAACCCAGATATGAATCAATGGTAGTATATCCTCAACATTTAGAAATAATATTTTTCCTTTTTTAATTTCAGAAGATGCCTTAATCACTACCAGGGAAATAGATTGCAAATTAATAACTAAGTACCATGATTATTGAGTAATCAATTGATAATCTCACTTACTTCCATGATCTAAAGGAATTCCTGCAAACATTAAATCAGGAACATCAATTTTTAAAATTACTTTTTTTTTTTTAAACTTACCAGAAATCTTTTTTTCCCCCTCCCATCCCTACCCTATCAGATGGAGGTCAGATGGAAGTGGGATGAGGAGAATAAATTTTTGTAATAAATATGCAAAGTGAAGCAAAACAAATTTCTCATGGGCCATGTCTAGAAAACATGTGCCATTCTGTATCAAGGGCATCATCTCTTTGTCAGAGGAGATGGATAACATGCTTCCTCATTAAACCTACCATGTAGATCAAAGGTTTGGTGATTTTATCTTTGCCACTTCTTTTGCATGCACCCATCAACTCCTCTGACAGCACCATCACCCTAGTGCAGGCTTCTCAACAGCTCACACCTGGACTACTGCATCAGCCTGCTTGAGGAAGTGGGGAGGGGCAAGGTGTGTGTGTCTGCCAGCCTCAAGTCCCTCCCCACTCCAATCCATCTTCCATTCAGCACTAAAGAGATTTTCCTAAACCTCAAATCTAACCATATTACCTTCCCTATGAGTGGTTTCCTCAGCTCCCTAATACTTTGCTATTCAAAGTCCTCCTAAGCTAGCCTCTTCCTACCCTTCTAATCTTCCTGCATCTTACATCCAGATCCAGTGACACTGACCTCCTCCTGCCTTTCTACAAACAAGACTTATCACCTTTGAGCATTTTCCCTGGTTGCCACCCATGCTAGAAATGTTCTCCTTCCTCATCTCCACCTACAGCCTTCTCTGGCTTCCTTGAAGTCTTAACTAAAAATTCACCTTCCTCAAACCCTCTAACTCGCAGTACCTTCCTATCTATCTTATACAAGGCTTCTTTTCTACATGTTTGTGTGCTTGTTGTCTTCCCCCTTTAGCTTATAAGATGCTTGGGCCAGGGAATGTCTTTTTTTTTTTCTTTCTGTATCTCTAAACCTTAGCACAGTGTCTGGCACATAGTAGGCACCTGAATGATTACTAACTTTTATGGCTTTCTAAATTTTTTTTAGTGCACTGTTGTTATATACAATGTTCTTGGTCTCTTTACTTCTTTCTCCATCAGTTCACAGAAGTTAGTTTTCCCCATATCTCTTAGAAATCAGCCATTTTCTCAATTTTTTTTTTAAACAGAATATAGTTCTGTCACAATCGTACAATACAATGTAGTCAAGAATTGATGCACTTTTCCTGAATTTTCTGGGTTTTGCCACCACAAGAATTGCTACCAATGTTTTAGTACACAAGAGACCTTTTCCTCTTTTTTTAACCTCTTTGGGGTACAGGACTAGAAGAAGTATCAGTGAGTCAACAGGAATACCCTGAAAAGATACTTTTTCTGTATAATACCAAATTTATTTCCAAAAAGGTTGGATCTATTCACAATCTACCAACCATGCATATATAACATGACGTTTTTCTATAGCTCCAACATTCTTTTTTTTTTTTTGAGCTTCAGATTCTCTCTCCTTACTTCCCTCTCTCCTCCTTAAGAAGGCAATTTAATATAAATTACACATTTACATATTTCCATATTAATCACATTGTGAAAGAAAACAAAGAAATTAGAAAAATTAAGCTTTTTAAAAAATATATATTGTTCAATTCTGCATTCAGACTCCATTAGTTAATTCTCTGGATATGGATAGCATTTTTCATCATGAATCCTTTGGAATTATTTGGATCATTGTATTGCTGAGAATACCCAATTCATCACTATACAGTATTTTGTTACTGTGTACATTGGTCTTGTTCTGCTTACTTCACTTTGCATCTTCATGTAAGTCTTTTCAGACTTTCTAACAGCATAATTCCATCATTATTCCATCACTATCATGCTATAACTTGTTTAATCAATCCCCAACTGAGGGGGGATTTCTTCAATTTCCAATTCTTTGACATCACAAAAAGAGCTACCATAAGAATTTTTGTTATGCATAGGTTCTTTGGAATACAGACTTAGTAGTGATACTGATGGATAAAAGCCCTTTAGGCATAGTTCCAAGTGCTTTCCAGAATGGTTAGTTAGATCAGTTTACAACTCTACCAATAATTTTATATGTATATATATATATATATATATATATACACAAATATATATATATTTATAATATATTTTTATATGTATAGTGTTTTAGTGTCCCAAATCTACTACAACATGTCATTTTCCTTTCCTATCATATTAGCCAATATGAAAGATATGAAGTAATATCTCAAGAACTGTTTTAATTTTCATTTCCTTAATCAATAATGATTTAAAGCACTTCTTCAGATCGCTACATATAACCTTGACTTCTTTATCTAAAAACTGCCTGTTCATATACTCTGAAATTTACTAGAAAAACTTATTCTTGCAGAATTGACTCTATATAAGTTCTCTCTATATTAAAGAAATGAGGCCTTTTTTGGTTTGGTTTTGTATTTTTTTTTAATTAAAGCTTTTTATTTTCAAAACATATGCATGAATGAATTTCAAAATTGATCTTTGCAAAATCTTGAGTTCTTGTTTTTTCCCCTCCCTTCCTCCCACTCCTTCCCCTAGATGGCAAGTAATCCAATATATGGTAAAAATGTGCAATTCTTCCATACATATTTCCACAACTGTCATGCTGCACAAGAAAAATCATTATCAAAAAAGAAAAAAATGAGAAAACAAAATGCAAGCAAACAACAACAAAAAGAGTGAAAAAAGTGATGCACACTCAGTCCCCACAGTCCTCTCTCTAGATGTCGATGGCTCTTTTCATCACAAGATCATTGGAACTGTTCTGAATCATCTCATTGTTGACAAGAGCCACGTCCATCAGAATTAATGCTCATATAATAATGATATTGCCATGTATAATTATTTCCTGGTTCTGCTCATTTCACTCAACATCAGTTTATGTAAGTCTCTCCAGGCCTCTCTGAAATCATCCTGTTGGTCATTTCTTACAGAACAATAATATTCCATAACATTCATATACCACAATTTTTCAGCCTTTCTTCAATAAGCATCCATTCAGTTTCCAGTTTCTTGCTACTACAAAAAGGGGTGCCACAGTTTTACCCATGTGGGTCCCTTTCCCTCCTTTAAGATCTTTTTGGGATACAGGGCCCAGTAATGGCACTGCTGGATCAAAGGGTATGCAGTTTGATTGCCCTTTGGGCATAGTTCCAGATAGCTTTCCATAATGGTTGGATCCATTCACAACTCCATCAACAATATGTTAATGTCCCAGTTTTCCCACTCCCCCTCCAACATTTGGAAATGAGGTCTTTTTTAAGAGAAACATAAAAAAAATTACTAAGTATTTACTTATTTATTAAGTAATTACTAAGTATTTGCCTCCATCTTATTAGGATTCACACCTGCCTGCCTCTCTCTTTCCCCTTTCCCCCCTTACATCCTGTCCCTTCTCAACTATTTTATTTTCAATCAATACCTCTCCCAATCTACTCTCTATCAGCACCCCTCCCTCTTCTTATCCCTACCCTCCTCACTTCCTCATAGAGTTAGATTTCCATACCTGAGTGTATATATTACATTGAGCTAATTCCAATGAGAGTAAGATTCAGGTGCTGTCTGCTTCCTCCCTTCCATTATAAAGTTCTTTCATGCCTTTGTGAAATAATTTACTCCATTTTACTTCTTCCCTCTTCTCCCAAGTGCATTCCTCTTTATCCCCCATTAATTTTATTCTTTTTTTGATATAGCATCATAGACAATTCATACCTGTGAAAAGTTTTAGTTGTTACTACAAGTTACATCTTTCCATGTAGTAAATAGAGTTTAACCTTATTGACTCCCTCTCTTTCCTGTTTACTTTTTTATGCTTCTTTTGAGTCTTGTATATGAGAGTCGATTTTCTATTTAGCTCTGATTTTTTGTTTTGTTTTTGTTTTGTTTTTAAATCAGAGATGTTTGAACATCTTCTATTTCATTGAATATCCATTGAATCCATCCAATATTCATTGAATATTTTTTTCTCCTTTAAGGATTATACTCAATTTTGCTAGATAGGTAATACTTGGTTACAAATTTAGATTTGTTATCCTTCAGAATATTCACATTTAAAAGCTTGTCACTACTCTAACGTGGAAGCTGCTAAATTTTGTGAAATCCTGACAGTGGCTTCACCACATTTGAATTGTTTGTTTCTGGCTGCTTGCAAAATTTTCTCCTTGACCTGGGAATTCTGGAATTTTGCTAAAATTCCCTGGGAGTTTCCATTTTGTAATTTCTTTCAGGAGGTGATCAGTAGATCCATTCAATTTCTATTTTACTCTGATTCTAGGGCATCAGGGCAATTTTCTTTGATTTTTTTGAAATGATGTCCAGACTTTCTTTGTGGCTTTCAGGTAGTCCAATAATTCTTAGTTATCTTTATGAATCTATTTTCCATGTTGCTTTTTTTCCCATAATGTTATTTCACATTTTCTTCATTTCATTTTTTTTTTTTTGGTCTTATATTTAAGGTTTCTTGATGTCGTGAAGTCATTAGTTTCTACCTATCCGATTCTAATTTTTAAGGAATTATTTTCTTCAGTGATGTTTTGTACATCTTTTCCCATTGGACCAATTCTGTCTCTCCCTTTTTTTTAAGGAGTTCTTTTCTTCAGTGAATTTTTATGCCTCATTGACCATTTGGCATAATCTGTAAAGTATTTTTTTTCTTTAGTATACTTTTGTGTCTCTTTTACCAAGCTGATGACTCTTTTTTTTCAAAGTTTTCTTCTCTACTTCTTATTTGATTTTCAAAATCTTTCTTGAGTTCGTCTCTCTTAGTTTTAGCTATAGTCTATTTGTCATGTTAAGGAATGGTTAATATATCATAATGTTGGGTTTTGTTTTGTTTTAAAACAGACGTTGGTGAAGTATTTTGCCAAAAGCTTTTTTGCAACTACTGATATGATTGCTTTTTTGAGAAGGAATGTTAATATGGTTAATACATTTTCATTTTAAACCAACCCTGCATTCCTAATATAAATCCCACTTAGATATGTTGTTTTAACCCCTTTGCTAATGTTTTATTTTAAATTTCTGCATCAATTTTCATCAGATATATTGGACTATAATTTTTTGACTCTCCCTGATTTATGTACTGATATGATATTTGTGTCATGGAAGGAATTTTTGGTAACATCTTTTGTGTTTCGTAAACAGTCCAAATAATAAAATTGTTCTTTTTAAAATTTGATAGAATTCACCTATGAATCCATATGGTATTGTTTTGTTTTGTTTTCCTTTGAGAATTCATTTATAGTTAGTTCAGTTTCTTTCTCTGAGATTGGGTTGTTTTAACTCTGTTTCATATTAATTTGGATAGCTTATGCTTTTAGTAAATATCCATTTCTTTCATTTAAGTTGCTGGTTTTAATTGGCATATAGTTGGACAAAAGTTTCTAATAGCATTCATTACTTCTTCATTTGTTGTGACTTTTCATTTCTGATCTTGATAATTTCCTTTTAAGAGACCAGCATCTCATATATGATGCTTGACCAAGTATGTACAAAAGTCTTTCATTGCTGCTAGCATGTTATGGTCCATCTTATCTATTGTATATACCAATCTACAAACCTATGGTCTCCTTGTCATGCTAGCTCCATGATGACAAAGGCTGCTTTTTTTTTTACTTTGTATTTTCAATACCTGCCTAAAAGGACAAAGGATCACATGGTTCAGAAGCTACAAATATGAAATGCCTTTGTAACTTAAGTTTCTAAAAAAGAAACTTATATGACTAATCAAGGTTGGCCATCAATTAAATTTAAAGAAAATACAAATATATTAAATTTGATTCAAGAGGGAGAATTGGTAGTGAAAAGTGTTTTGTATATGCAGTCTAAGGACCTACCTTTGAATGCTTACTGTTACCTATGCTACCTATGTAATACTGAGTAATCCATTTGTCCTCCATGGGACAAATGGGGGTGTTGGGGCTGGATCATTAATCTAAGCACTAAATCATTAAGGATAAACATACATATACATACATAGAAGGCCTTAAAAGAGATTTATATACATGCTAAATTTTGTCCTCTAATTCCGAAGGAATGAACTAGTCTATACATTAATTTATTTCACTTGATAATTCAAATAAGCCCATTAGACCCAGTAGGTTTTTACTACAGATTTCAGGAGATATGTATGTTTAATTTGCTGACTAAATATTAAATACAACAGAGGAATGGAATGCTGCAATCACAATTAAGAAAATATGGAACCATATCTTGCCCTTAGCATACTAGCAATATGATCACAGGTAAGGCACTGAACCATGAAATCCCAATGTCATTATCTATAAAACAAAGTTCCTGTAGTACTTTCATCACAGAATTGCTGTGGGACTTTAGCTACTACATACAAGATTCTTACCTCTAAAGGGAGAGGGGTGGATGAGAGGGCAGTGATTAAAAAATCTGTAATTTGCCAAAAGTTTCATTGTCCATTCTTAGTGCTGGATCAAGATATATACAAATACAATGTTCCATTCAGGCAACCAGCATTTGTTAAGGACCTACTTACTGTGTGCTATGCATTGATAAGTCCTTGACAAATCAGGACAATGTTATCTAAAAACAAGAGCATCATTTCTTACCCCCTTTGGTGTCTTGGATCCTTCTGTCAGTCTGGTGAAGGTTGTGGACCCCTTCTAAGAGTAATGTTTTTAAATGTATGTAAGAAAGTAAATAGGGATAAAAAGAAAACCAATTATTTTGAAATACATCCAATAAAATATTCTTTTAAAAAATCAAATTTATGTAAGTTAAGAACCTCCCCTCATCTACAGGGAATCATTCTTTGAAATGCTATGCTTAATATTAGTGTCATATATCCAGTTATAAGATGATTAGGGATTTAGAGAGTAAAGCTTTTCACTCAACTTTGTTCCTTTGAGAAACGAGAGGTCCAACTTGAGCAAAAGTCTGCATGGGATGGGTCTTTAGGGATTTTGGAGTCCATGGACCTGGCCTTGTTCTACCTCAGCTCTAACAGACAAGTCATATGACCATTTAACCTTTCCAGAAAAACATTTTTATCATCTCTAAAAATGGGAATAATAACTATTTGCCTCACGCCTACTCTAACAGTTACTTATGATACTTGATGATTTGCCAAGGATTTTGTGACAGAATCTGATCCTCACAACCACCTATGATGCAAGGGCTTCTGTTACTGGGAAACAGGTTAAACCTATTTTGCCAGGATCATACACAGCTAATGGGCATAAGAAGAGGACCTGAACTCAGCACTCCCTGAATACCAGTCCAAGTAGCTATCCATTGTGCCTTGTCCCCCAACGCCACATGAGACAGACTGAAATACTGGGTAAAAACAATCACAGGCACCAGCTTTCAACATCACTAAATTCAGCTCCCACCTTCTTTCAAATAAGAAAACAAAGACCCAGACAAGTAACCACATGTGCTCCCCAGGATGGAGCAGCAGGCCTGGGAGCAGAACATGGATCCTATGAATTGTTCATCTTAAGGCTTTTCCTCATGCTGCTTCCCCAACAACTCTTATGGGTTCAATATGTGATACAGGATAATGAAGACAGAGAATATGACTGGTTTTCAAATAATAGAAGGTTTGTTCCATGAAAAGGTATAGATTTATTGTTTGCTTTGCTCCATAAGAAAAAAGTAATACCAATTGGGTGTAAATGACAAGTAATTGGAATTCAGTTCAACTTAAGTCAAAATTAAGTATTAATTAGAACAGTCTAACAATGTTATAAACTACATTATGTAGACTAATTAAACTTTCTGAGGAAGCAATTTTATATCATTGGAGGTATTTAAGTAGTGGTTAAATAACAATTAGCAAGGGTGAAATACAAAGGTAATTCTTTATACAACTCCTCCAATACCAACTGTTCTCTTTTATTTTTTTTTTCAATTTGTAGTAAAGCCTCAGTTGTTTTTATTTGCATTTTATGGTGGGGGATCTCTTCCCCAAACAAGGGATAAAGAAGAACATTTAACTAAATATACAATGTTGATTATGTGAAAATGAAAAGTCTTAACATAAATAAAATCAATGCAGCTTTAGCTTAGGATAAAAAAGAAAAATGTGAAAAACAATGTCATCAAATTCTCTGATAAATAGACAACTTTCATAGCAATTGCTAAAGAGGATGTATTTTGCCCCTAGTACCATCCAGGTAAGCTGAACCACTCATCACATGCAGGCAGCTTAGTTCTGATTTTAGCCTTCTTATGTGTCCAGCTTCCAGTTCTGTATGTAGTAAATGCTTAAGAAATGCTTATCCCCTTATTCATTCATAATCCAAAGGCATCCCTCTACAGAAAAGCAGTCAAAAGTCCATGGGCTCAAAGCACTGGTTGCACATGTGATACTGACATATAATGCACCTTCTCCAAATCTTCATCACTCTACTAACTTCTTTAAGAAATCTGAATTTAAACCACTTCATGCCCAGCAACTTGGGCAAGAGGATGGAAGTTGGCAAGAGTAAATGTTGGACAAATAAGTATAAAAGAGAAGATATTAAAAATTAGAAGAGCAATCGGTAAAATGGAAACCAAAAGAACCATACAAATAATAAAGGAAACTAAAACCCGATCCTTTAAAAAATACAACCAGTGAGTTTTTAGTCAATTTGATTTTTTAAAAAATTTTATTGGTTAGGGGACAGCTAGGTGGCGCAGTGGATAGAGCACCAGCCCTGAAGTCAGGAAGACCTGAGTTCTAATTTGATCTCAGACACTTAACACCTCCTAGCTGTGTGACCCTGGGCAAGTCACTTAACCCCAACTGCCTGGGGGGAGGGGGGATGTTATTGGCTAGGCAACTGGAGTTAAGTGACTTGCCCAGAGTCACACAGCTAGTCTGAATTTGAATTAAGGTTTTCCTGATTCTTGGGCCAATGGTCTTTCCACTGTGTCTTTTAGAAATCTGAGTTTTTTTAATGGGCAAAAAAAAAAAAAAAAATCTAAAATGGCAAATAATATACTTGAAGAAATAAAAGTAATTAGAACCTCCTCTATGTATAGCTATATGCATATTCACGGACTGGGAAAGGGGCAGACACATGATGGTACCTGACAAAATAGTCAAAGCAACCAGTTTTTTGTGTGTGGATATGACAGGAAAAAAACATAAGCAAAGTAGATGTCATTACTTGGGAAATATTGAGCAAACTGTAATATAAGAAATACAATGTAATATTACTGCGATGTAAGAAACGATCAATATGACTAATATTAATAGCTGGAATTTATAGAAGACTTCCAGGTTTGCAAAGTACTTTACAAATATTCTCTCATACAAATATTCCTCACAACAACCCTGTGAGGCATGGTGCTATTATCATTCATGTTTTACAAATGAGAAAACTGAGGCCCACAGAATTTAAAAATCTATTCAGAGTCATACAGCTAATAATAATGACTGAGACTGGATCTAAAAGCAGAATTTTCCTGTCTCCAAGTGCAACAATCTATCTACAACTCTACCTCGATGTTTCTCATTCAGAAGAATCATAAGTCATATAAACTGGTGCAAATCAGTCCAAGGAGAATCATTAAAGGAATTTACACAATGATTATATCACGAATAAAATGAATAAAAATAACAAAAACATGCTATTTAATGACCAAACTTTGCACCTAAGACATATGACAACACACCTCCATCCTTTCTTTATAGTGGTTGGTGCAAACAGGAGTAGAATAAAGCATGTACTGTCACATTTATCTGATGACTTTTGTCCTGGTGAACTGTTTCTCCTCTTTTGCTTTTGTATTATAAGAGATTGCTCTTTGGTGGGGGAAGAAAATATAAAGTAATGTAAAATATGTTAATTTAAAAAATTTTAATGGAAGCTAGTGGAGTAAATGAAAAAAACAATGATTATCCAAGAGTAAGAAAATGTAATAGACTACCCTATTTTTGGAAGAGACTTAAGGGATTCCTTAAATTAAAAAAATCATATAAGTTGAAAGATTTGGTCACAATGTCATTTTCATTTGCTTTGCTGTTTTTATTCATCAAAGTTAAAACTGGGATTGGAATTTTATGTACAGAAACAATTGTTCACTGCAAAGATAAAAAGGACTAAAAAAATTTATTTTTTTAAAAAAATTATGCTTTGAAGTATTCTATTTTTATCACCCATTATTGTCCCTTTAGGCTGTTAGCATTTCATCTCTAAAATACTTTTCAGCAAATCAAACTCAAGCAGTACAACTTTTATTATCTCACTAATCAATACAATACATAGAACTGGATAATGTAATTCAAAATGAACATCTAGAATGATGTGAAACAAGTCAAAAAGAAAGCATGCAACTCAAGCTAAAAAAACAAATCTGTAAGAATGTATTTTTTAAAATATAAATATATTAGTGAAGGACTATTATTTTAATCTATTGTCATCATCATCATCATCTCCTTCTTCTTCTTAATTTCCCCACTAATTTCAAGAGCACTACCAACCTTCCAGGTGGACTCCTCACTCGCATTAACCACCTGTTATATCTGCCACCTTCTCTCCATTCACAAAGCAACCACCTCATGGCCTTTCGCTTTTCATCTGGGCTATAAAAATAATTTGCTACTTGGTCTCTCTTCCTTAAGTCTTTCCCTATACCAATCTACCTTAAACTCAAGTTGACACATGATTTTCTAAAGCCTCAGATGTGACCATAAAAGCCCTGTTAAAATAGTAAACTTCAGTGACTCCCTAGTAACAGTAGGATCAAATACACACTTTTTTGATGCTGAAATGTCTTCAGAGTCACTCTTTACTACATTCCCAGGCTACAAAAATGCAAGCCCTTTGATCCAGCTGTGTCTCTACTAGGTCTGTATGCCAAAGAGATCATTAAAAAGGGACCAACATGGGCAAAAATGTTCGTGGCAGCCCTTTCCATAGTGACAAAAAACTGGAAGCTGATTGGATGGCGTCAGTTGGAGAATGGCTGAAAAAGGTATGATATATGAAAGGAATGGAATGCATTGTTTTATAAAAATGATGAACAAGCTGATTTTAAAAAGGCTTGGAAAGATTTAAACAAACTGATACTGAGCAAAACAAGCAGAATCAGAATACATGGTGCACAGCAACAAAAAGATTGTGCAACAATCAATTATGATAGACTCGGTTCTCTCTCAGAAGTTCAGTGATCCAAGACGATTCTAATAAATTTCAGATGGAAAATACCATCAGCATCCAGAGAGAGAACTATGCAGACTGAATGTAAATCAACACATTCTATATTCTTTTTTTTTCTTGTTTCTTTTTTTCATGGTTTTTCTTTATTCTTTTCTCCCAATATGATTCATATAGAAATATGTCCAAAATGAATGTACATGTATAACCCAAAAAAGTATGTCGTTTTACATGTAACTAGAGGAAGAATTTTTAAGGGAAAAAAAAAAAGAGAGAGAGAGAAATGTGAGCTCCATGACAGCAATTTATTGTTTATTGTTATGTTGTACTCCTAAGGTTTAGTACAGTTCCTAGGATACAAAAGGCACTATCTAAATGCTTGCTAATTGATTAGATGATGTACACTTAATGTTTCCCAATTGCTTCCAGATAGAAATATACTGTTATTACCCGTCCCCCCCAAAAAAGAAAATCAAAACATAAATATAACTTTGTAATTTTCTTATCTGAGATTATGAGATTATACACATATACAAATACACAAACATGTAGAGAATACATAGAGCTAGAAAGAACCATAAAGATTATTAGCAACTCCAAGCCTCTCATTTTACAGATGAGGGAAATGAAATTAGAGAGATGAATTAAAAATAGATGGGATTAGAAATGAATTTTTTCATGTGATCCTCTTAAAACCAATGAGAGTTACCCCCATAAATGTAATTTTTTTAAAGTGTGGAAGGTGACAAGTGAAGATGTACTGCATGCACCAATCATGCCTCAAGAACTCACTGCCAACAAGCAGCATCTACTTCTGCAGAAAGGCTCCCTATGCAAACATGGCAACAGCTGGCTTTGCTGACTTAGGCTAGCCCCACCCATTCTTCCTACACAAAGGTGAGCAAAACCATGTGAGGTATGCACTGTATGGCCCTCTCAGCCCCTGGGGGTCAAAGGGAGCAGTACAGGAACAGCAACAAGGGCACTGCCCTCCCCCACTCCCCCAGCCATTACAACAGAGATCAGAAGTTCATAGTTGGGCTATTGCTTGGCTTTGGAATGTGCTTGAAGATCCGAGGGAAAAATATATTCTCTTTCTATAAAGAAGTGTTGAGCTAACTATGGTCAATTAAAAAATTAAAATACTTTGATCTATTTTTGCTTCTATATGTAAATTAATGCCAATACAGCTAGATGGTATTGCTGAGGTTGGGAAGGGACCCTAAAAGATCGGGGTCACAGACTGGTGTCACAAGGTGTCTCAAAAGAAATTTGCAGGCTTGAACTCATTTCCAAGTCAAGGGGCAAAATTTATTGTAATGCCAATTGGAATGGTCTAAATTCCAAGAGTAAAATTTAGCAAAGAAACACAAGCAAAGAGACTCATTTATCTAGTTCTTCATGTTACAGAAATGCTCATTTTATGGCCTAGGAGTAGAATCAAGGAGTGGTCTCAAGAATTTGATTATCACTGACTAACAGATATTAATATTTGTAGGACTATTCTAAAGCCAGAAGATGTGAAATCAGACAGATTGTTAGAACAATGGTATTCACTCAGGGTCACAGATTCCAAAAGCTATAGGACTTTAGAATCCCTAAAGTCAGGGAACCTTAAAATTACTGCTGTCTCCCCTAGAAGCTATATTATATCAATATGATGGAAAAAAAGACTCAGCCTAGAACAAAGCTCAGACACCTACCACTGCTGGGACTGACACTACTGGCCAAGTCACTTAACTGCTACCTGCCTCAGTTTCCTCAACTGTAAAGTAGGAATTATAATAGCACCTACTTTCCTAGGTTATTGTGAGGATCCAATGAGATAATTTGTAATAATTGTCAAGAGCTTAGCACAATGTCTGGTGTACAGTAAGAGCTATATAAATAGGAGTTATTGTCATCATCATTATTGTCACTATTATCATGTAGGGACTGAACATAGAAAAGAATTTGGAATTGTACTGTTTTATCCCATGGGGAATAACCAAGAACAAATGGAAAGAGTTTCTAAGTAGTAAATTTAGAGTGAATATACAGAAAAAATTTGTAACTGTTCAAGTTATCTAAGAATAAAATAGCAGGCACCAGGTTCTTCTCTGCTGGAAAGCTTCAATTACAGTCCCAACTAGACAGTCGACCCCTCCCAACTCAGAAACTAAGTATTATATGAGATTTCAACCCTGGATAGGTATTAAATCTGTTTAAAAAAAACACAAAGCTCTCTAGGGTTGCAAAGTTATCTCCAAATAGCTATATCTAAAGAACTTTATAATTAATGAGTAATCTATGATCCATCTGGCCTTTGCAAAGGACATCACAATAATGGAGAACATCTTAGCAAAACATACTTTGATGTCTTGCCTAATCCTAATGATTGAAGCATCATTAAGCAAAGTTATCTTTCACTGCAGCCATGATGGAACTGTGTATAATCTTTTACATAGGCAAAAAAGACACCTTGCTGGGAAACATTTATAACTCCAGTTTACTCAATGATAATGGCTTTTCATAATCAACAAATTGTAAAAACAGCGGGATCTTGTATTTCTTAAATTGAATCATTTGATCTGCTGCATTTTGCTACTTTCTCGTATTTCCATTCAAAATATTATTGATAATATGAAGAGATCATTCTCTATAATTTTATGCTGAGAAAATAAGTCAGGAGCTATTATCTTTTCAATCACCTTTTTTTTTCCCCTTAGAAATAATGTCCGTGATTTACTACAATGTTTTTGTATCTTCCTCTCTTTCAGGTAATACGATGCCCATGTATTATTTTCCCCTGGCTCATATACACAATCTAATCCAAATGTCCTTCTCATCTTTTCTTCTTTAGTGCCATTTGAATTCTTCAACTAGCATACTAGGATGTGAGATGTTAGAATCTAAAAATAGTAGCTTACTCTGTATGACAAAGATTGCTTTAGAAATGCTAAGAGACATTCTATTTTTCATTTGTTCATTTGTAAGTGGTTTGAAATGGTCTCTGGATTAAACGACTTAGATTAGCAATTTGGATACAAATACATTTTCCTCTCTACTATTCCTTCCTTTACTCTTCCTACAATTCCCTCCAAATGAGTTTCTAATCTAAGCCAGGACTGTTTTTGGCTGCCATGTGCCTTCCCTTGCCAATTATGAAGATCATTATTTATAGAAAAGTGATCCCTGGATTCTTTTAGCCTCTCCCAAATAAAAAGGGTGGCTACTTTGCATCTGCTGGACATAGGGTTGGATGAATACATATGGAAGCAAAGAAGCAGTTAGTCACTTAGCCCAATGTCTAGATATTTTGCTTAATCCAGTTCTAATTCTGGGAGATCATTTTGTCAACGTGTCAGGTTGGAGCTGCCATAATTGTCTTCTCATTCATTTTTGCTCTTGTTCTAGTAAGTCATTTTCAAATCATATAGAGGTTGTTAAAAGTATTCCATATCTGACCCCTCCAAATAATTCTTGTTCAATGAAACTAGAAAACTAAAATTTTCCTAAGTTTTTGTACTGACAGTCCATTTATTTTAAGTGGTATAGAGTCCTATATATCAGTAGAAGAAAAGAAAATGGAAGGAAAAAAAAAGTTACAATTAGAAAAGGGCCCTTAGAACACTAAATTCATAATATAGGAAGAACTTGAAAATTATCTGAGATGATGTCATCCAGTAAATTCAAATGCAGTTAAAACTGAGGGTGCCAAGAACAGGGCTAATACTGACATATCAAATGTCAGTGGGACAGGAGTTTTTGCAGAACATCACAACACAGTCTCTTACTTTAAAAACAGTGACCATGGAAAGTGAAAACAGAGACAAGGCTAAAGTGAAGAAAGCTTAAGAATAGCTGGCTACTGGCCATTGGCTTAAGTGATTGGATATGGAAGGAAATCACTATTTAATTCTGGATCCCAAAGAGTGCCAGAGAGGGAAAGACAACATCTGAATATAATGGCAAGGAGTACAAAAAGTCACCAGGAGGTCATTTTAATGAGATTTAATGTTCTGACAAGTAGCTAAAATCAATTAAATTAGAACCTTATTAATGACATCTAAGTAAAAAATTTGCATGTTATGACAATGAAAGATAAGAAAACTTTAGTTGCCTTCTCACTGAACCAATTAAATGAAATGAAATCATATCTGTGAAGTACTTAGAACAGTGCCTGGCACCGAGTAGGGGCTATATAAATGCTCTTTCTCTTCCCCTCCTCCTCCCAATTCCCTAGTGACGCTAGCATAAACTCCTCATTCCAAAATCTGTCTCCAACAGAGAGACAGATTCTTCTACCATAATCTCCTAATTCCTCTCTCTGCTTATTGGTAAAATCAGAACAGATCAACAACTGTTCCCTCATCTGAGCATCCTATCTAGCACTTCTCTGTCTTTTAAAAGACCTCCTTCCTTGCCTAGAAAACCCTTGCTGCTCCTCTAAGTCTCTGGGAACTCTGACAAGTCTTTCCATCATCCTCAGCCAGCTGTTAGTTCTCTTTCTTCACAGAGATAATCTTGAAGATAATTTACTTAGAGAGGCATAAAAATGGGATCCCTCAAAATTTAAAATTCCTTGAGGGTAAGACTGTTTGATCTGGGCTTTTTATCTCCAGAGCCTTCTCACACAGCAGGAAGTACTCTTTAATTGAAGTGTTGATTTGTGTTTTATAAAAGTGATTTCTGATGTGTTTGACCATTCTAATGTACATTTCTGCCAAGTCTAAAATAGCCTTTTGTGACGATTTATCATTTCCAAGCTGCAGAGGGGGCCTACTGCTTTCTGTGGATTTTCATTTCCATGGCCACACTATCTGTGATTGTGTTCGTCCTCATGGTTTCATGTCCTAAAGTGATATGATATATGTATTTATGAAATTACTTAATTGATGATTAAAGGATCATTTCCTCAAAGAATGTTATTGAAAGGCTCACAAGGTCCTCCATGGAGTTGATAATGCATGAGTTAACATATGTGCAATCCTAACACAGGGTGCCACAAAACAGTTTAGAGTCCCAACCTCAGTGCTTGCATTAGCACAGGGGACAGTTTTTAAAGCCTAATATTCACAGAAAAAAAAACATAAACTCCTTTCCACAGGAGAGCAGCAAGAGCTCATTAGGAAAAATGATAGCTGCCAAGGTTCTTGTGAAGACCACATATCTAATTGTTACCAACAGTCTTTTTTAAATTTTTTATTTCTTTTAAAAAAACCAATATGTAGAATCTAGATATTCAGGACTATGAGACAAATAATGGAAATGAAAAATATAGAAAGTGGTTCTAGAAAACAGCAAAGCTCAGGAGTGGTTAGTAAGCAAATGCATATAGGATCCCACCAGAACTGACTGTCTCTTACCTGAGGAGGTGTCGGTGTCGACGTAGGTCTCCCTATAGGAGGGGTAGGGTTTCTGCTGCCACCTCCAGACATGATCTCCTCTGTTATGTCCTTCCCACCTTGGTTTGGATCCCGAATCCGTATCTACCAAATAAAAACAAAAAAACCACACAGAGACTGAATGGGGATGTTGTAGAGATTAGTAGTTGCATCATACAGATTTCCTAGGGAGGCAGTAGGGAACACTGCTAGGAATACTAGGTTGGTCAAAAGGCAAAGCTCTGCCATATACTCTCTATATGACTAGATGCTAGTCACTTTCCTTCACTGAGTCTTAGTTTCTGCAGTTGTACAATGAAAAGGACTCTGCTATAGCCTCTGGGGCTCCTTTTAGTTCTGACCTATGATCTTATTGTCCTTATACATTCATTCAAGCCAGGTTCCAAAAGATGCTTCTGTAAGTAAGAGGTAGATAAAGAAAAGCCCTGGACTTACATAAATAACAAAATGGTTAATTTCTAAAAATCATTCAGATTCAAAATTTCACTCAAATCCAATCACTCAAATTCAAAATTAGTGCCCATTAGATCCAACTTAAATTAAGATCCAAAGACTTGTTCAAGGAAGATCCGTTGCTCTGAACTTCTCAGTCAAGAAAAATTTCAGATGATTTCTTTCGAACTTCCTGTGGGTTCAGGGTTTTGTTTATTCTGCTCAGGTCAAGCTAGAGGTAATTTAATATTTACTACAATGTAAACAATGATCAGTGAATTCTGTAACTGTAGAAAAAACTCATTCCACTTCTTTATGAATTACAATTTTAAAACCTATTACATCTGGGGTTGGACGAGGTTCCCTTTAAGGACTCTTTTTCAGCTTTAAGTCAATAATTCTCTGTAAAAGTCCCTCCTTTAAATAAACATTCTAGTTAGTTTGTAAGATTCTGGTTGCTCTCCTGAAACTAACACTTGTTACATGCATCTTCAAATGGGTAGATACCCCCATTTAGACAGCACGTGAAGAGCCAGTGAAATTAGCAGATAAAGTAAATCATTTATGCCTTATTTAATGTCTGCTGTTATCATTAAAGATTTAGGACAAGAAGACATTATTTGCAGTGGCAAACATTTATCTGTCGGGGTGGTTTCAAAACCTCTTTATATATAAACGAAAGCCTTAGGCTGCTAACAAAGCACTAGTGAATAAGCAAGATTTGAAGAAATGAGCCATCTGAGACATCCTAACTAAGACATCTCTGAATTCAACTTCTCAACTTGGGAGACATCCTTGACTCTTCACTTTCATTCTCCCTCCCTAGTGTCTAATCTAGCAGCCAAATCTTATTAATTCAACCTTCTCAATTTCTTTTGCATACATCCAGTTACTCACATTGCAATCACAACAGTCCAGGTCCTAGTCACCTCTAGCTTGGAATACTGCAACAGTCTCGCCACCATCTCCCTGTGCAAGCTAGTCTCTCCCCGTTCAAACCCGCCCACCACACAGTGGCCAAAATGAGATTCTGACTCTGTCACTCCCAACAACTCTGCTTGGCTCTGCAGGAACTTTAAACCTTTACAACCTGGTCTACCTTGCTAAGCTAATCTCTCAACACATCCTTTCTTGCATTCTATCTTACCAAAGTGCAAGCTTGAGCCAAGCCTCAAGTTGTCTGGCATGTTTAAAACGAGCTTCTTCCTCACTCAAACCTCTTTTAAAAATCCCTTCATGGTAGAGCTCATACAGCAAATCCAATCAAGAAGCATTCCCCAATTTCTGTTAGCAACACCCTTCCCCATATGAAATTATTAACACACATACATTGATAAATAGATGTGTGTTTAAAAAAAAACCCTGGATTTCTAACTCTGTGAATATGCCACTATTAGTCCAACAAAAAGAGGAATCTCCTCAGCAGAGACATTTCTAATTTGGAAGCATTGTTTATTTTTATTTGATTTTTTTCAATCAACAAAAATCTATTTTCTCTATATTGGAAAAAGAAATCGAAATCCTTGTAACAAGCAATAATCAAGCAAATTAAATTCCCACACTAGCTTTATCCAAAAATATGTGTCACATTTTATACTTCTGAGTTCATCATTTCCCTCTCAGTAGTTAGATATTACACTTCATTCACTAATTGTGAATGTTCTCTAAGACTTTTTCCTGGTTCATTTTTTCTTCTCCCTCTATACTATTTTGTTTGATGATTTCATCAGCTCCCATGGATTCAACATGTGATCCCTTGAATCTCTGTAGAACACTTGATCCCAAAGATTCTCAACTCTATGACATCACTTCTTTTTTTTTCTTTTTTGCTGAAACAATTGGGGGTAAGTGACTTGCCCAGGGTCACACAGCCAGGAAGTGTTAAGTGTCTGAGACCAGATTTAAACTCCGGTCCTCCTGAATTCACTGCGCCACCTAGGTGCCCCTCTTCTTCTTCTACTACACTAATCCAGAACGCTAAAATGCCAAGCATACTTTACTCAAATCAAGATCTATATTTGTTCCTCTTATCTGTTAGCCTCAAAAGTGAAAATAGTGGCATGAATGAAAAAAGAGTGAAAGGAAATTCGACATTCTAGTGGAAAGAGTTTGATGAATTGGAAATGAATACATTTTGTTCAGTTGGGAAAATATGCATAAGGACTTAGGATGACCACATTAATACGACATTTTGGGAACTTTTACTTGAAACTTTTAAATAAACCCAGAATAAAGCATGGTATTTAAGAAAACGGGATTCTCTCTCAAGAGTTTATAAAATACAGCTCCCTCCTCTAGGCAGAAGTGGGGAATTACCAGAATTGAATTATTATATATACTGCCAATACATACTATAAGTATTTCACTTATTCTTACTTAACTTTTTTTTTTTTTTTAAATGGATGGTTCAATCTGTGGAATAAAGAACAATATCTTGAAATGATCGATGGAAAAACAGAAGAAACTGATAAAGCTTGCAAGTTCATGTTGTTGTTGTTCAATCACTTTCATTAGTCTGACTTTTCGTGATCCCACATTTGGGATTTTCTTGGCAAAAATACTGGAATGATTTGCCATTTTCTTCTCCAGTTCATTTTACAGATGTGGAAACTAAAGCAAACAGAATTAAGTGCCTTGCCCAGGATCAACACAGCTAATAAGTATCTGAGACTAGATTTGAACTCAGGAAGATGAGTTTTCCTCCAGCACTCACCCATTAAACCATATAGCAGCCCTAAGAGTTTATGAACTTTCCTTTAGAAAGAAAGCAGATTTCTTCTTCTCTGGCCATTCCTAAGTAACACATTTTAATAATAAGCTACAACCTTTGCACTAGAGAACCAGACCTAAAAAAGGGCCCAAGCACTGTGTGATCTCCGGGGGTTGCATTCAAATTTTACATTTTCTGTTAGCATCTGAAAATGAGCCATTATAAAGATTCTCTGGAAAAAATGTCTAAAATTGCCTACAAGTTATCAGAATTGCAGCAACAGAGGGATTTACTGAATAGTTCATTTAACCAAGGTACATAGCTGGTTACTGTCTTTAAAATATTTTTGAAAATACATTTCAACTTTAATTGAAATACGTTTATACAATGCTCCAATAATACATTTCTCAGAAAGTTCATGGTTTATCATGTTCCTCTGCTCTGGGGTGTTTTGTGATACAAACAATAAACCAAAACAAAGAACAAAGGAATTATCATTGAAGTGACCAGGAAGCTGCTTTTGGAAATGGCTTTTGGGGATCATTTATTGTCTTGATATGTATGGCAGGAAGAAAGGGGGGCTATTAGATGACACAGATTAGGGGTGTTGTAATAACAAGAGGACTAGGTTTGGGGTCGGAGTATGAATTCTGGATCTGTCACTGCCTTGTAAAATGAGGATAAGGAATTACTGCACCACTTTGAACTTATAAAGGTATAATGGGGAAAATGCCTTGAAATGCTACAGAAATATGCTCTCTTATTCCTGTATATGTTGGTTGTTTCTGTCCTTCTGTGACTTGTTCATTGACTACTGTACAATTTATAAGGTATTTAGGAACTTCCCCTTGTTTGAACCTAATGAACATTTCATGAGACAGGCATGAAGGTTTTCTATTGTCTCTCCAGATGATAAAGGAAGCAGTCTCTGAACCAGATCCTTGCTGACTCCAAACCTGACTTAAGACTCCACCTGCTCTGAACACTGTTGATACTCTTATCTGATGCTCACCTGAGGGGAACATCTGGATCCATGTGGAGTAAAGTAAGGACAATTCAGAAGTGTGGGGGGAGAGCAGCTCTCCTCTGTCAAATGTTTAGAGTCATTTTACTCTTAAAACAATATCTATTTCCCATAAAGAAATGCCTGTGCTTCATTCACTGGTTTGAACCTCTTTAACTAACTCTACATAAAAACTCAAAAGGGTCATCAGAGAGAGGTGATCATGTGGAAGTCATTAGCAGCTGGTCAAGGTAACAGTCGCAGATCATGCATGGCCCAGGACTCCTGTAAAATCTGCCATCAATGCCCCCTCCCAACAGTGAGAGGACACTCGCCAATGAGGAAAACCTACAAGATCAGGCTTTCTTGTAGCTGCGCTTCCTGATTTCCTGTCATGTAGGGCCTCATAGCTGCCTTCCCCAGTGTAACTGAAGAAATAAATCTCAGAGGCTGAGCATATGTCCTGGTGGCCGTGGCTGACCCAGAGAGATCTGTAGGGCAAGAACAGGACAAGTCCTCTTACCGTTTTTTTCTCTCTCTTGGCTGGCGGAGGCTGCTGCTGTGTAGGCACTATGATGGGTGCTGACTGGTACACTGGCTGACTCGGATAGAACGGTGTTCCTAGAGAATTGGGAAAGGAAGCAAACAAGGCTTTGGTTTGTTGAACATCTCTGCCCAATAAAGAGTGACTTTTCCCCCCTTTTAAGCCTTAACATGGCCCAAGAAGAGCCACTTTTAAAAATCCCAACCATTTTATTTGTCAGTAAATCTCTACAACTCACTTCCAGCTATGGAAGGTTAACCAGCAAAAGGCTGAATTCAGTCATAATTAGTGGAAAATCCCTATCTTCATAGTGCATCGAGCATAAAAGGGCCTACACAATTTTACTTTCAAACAATCAACAAATACTTAGGAAATGTCTACTATGTAATAAGGCACTCTGCTGGGGAAGAAGGGTAATGGCAGAGAGGGAAAATTGATTGTTATGTTTAAATTACAGTCCTTGCCTTGAATGAGTTTACAACCTAGTAGGGGAGATGAATCATAAATACATGAAAAGTTAATCAAACAAGATTTAGATAAAGGCATCAGTACAAGATATGTCACAAGGCAGGAAAGGACTAATTGCCAAATGAATGACAAAGACAAGGAGGGATATGGAGCCCAGAGGAACGTGTGGTGATGGTGGGCAGGCGTGACCTGGGAAGACTTCAAAGAATTGGAGGGACTTTCACTGACTTGGCACGATGGAGAGGTTTCGACTAGACAGAGAAGAATGCTCAAGGCCTTCCAGATTTGGGCAGGGAGATGGGCAGAATGGCCTAAAGTTAAGGAGATGGGAAAATGAAGCATGTTCAACAAGTTTCGCTGGAGGGGAGCAATTGGACATTAAAAAAATAAAAAATAAAAGGAAACATGGTTTAGGGTTCAGCTGCACAAAGCTCCAAATGAGGCCAAGGAATTTAAATTTTATCCTAAAGGCAATGGGGAACCACTAGAGGTTTTTGAACAGAGTGAATGACAAGACTGATATATATATATATATATATATACACATGTTGTATTTTTATTTTAAGAAAAATTAATCTGGCAAGGTCTACAGCAAGGACTGTAAACTCCAAAAGGACAGTGACCATCATAATTAAACTTTGTATAACCCCCAGCACCTGATATAGTACTCTACACATAGTAGGCACCTAATAAGTGTTTGTTGAATGAAGGAATGAATTAATGAATGAATGAATGGACAGATGGATGATAGGTGGACGAATGGATAGATGAGTGGATGGATAAACTGACTGGAGAAAAGTGGAGGATAGAGACTGAGGGCAGGGAGACCAGTTTAGTGAAGGCTACTTCAATAGTCCAGGCAAGAGGAAATGAAGCCTGAACTAAGTGGTAGCATTGTGAACAGAAAAGAAGGAACTAATGCCAGGACATCACAAAGAAAGAATCAATAATAACTGGTGACTGAATGAGAGGTGAGGGAGAGAGAGGAGTCAAGATGACTAAGGTTTTTAAAGCCTACCATTAACAGAAATAGCAAAGTCTGGAAGGGGAGTCAGTTTTGGGGGAAAGATGATGAGTCCAATTTTAAGCATGTTGATTTGAGCTGATGGGAAGGCATCCAAGTGGAAGGAGGCAGAAGGCAGGTTGAAACACAGGCCTGGAGCTGGGGAGAGAGGTTAAGGATGGGAGTCATCCGAGCAGAAGTAAGAATAGATGAGATCTCCTAGGGAGAGTATATTTTCCAGCAGTTAAATGTACAGCATAAAGAGGGGGCAAAGGCTACTGACCCAAAGGGCTTAGGGCAGGAAAGAGCTTCAGATAGCATCCAGTACAACCCCTTCAATTCACAGATGAACGGAGGCTGAGTGACCTCAGTTAAGGAATGGCTAAGCTGGGATTCAAACTCAAGCATTTGACACCTAAGCCCAAGTTCTTTCCATGATTGCATACTGCCTTTAAGATTATTTTGGAAAACTTTTTTTGGAGCATTGCCTCAACGCTGAAAACACAATTCTGAAACCATGCTGACCTCTCAAGTCCTTAACTACTGAACTTGAGAAATAGCATACTCTCACAAATGAGGTTTCAACTGTTCTTAGAACAACACCATCTACTCAGCTTGCCAAATTTTTCTCTCTAAGGGAAATAAGACCCAAAAGGTGAACCAGTCATTTTTATAAAATCTCCTACTGAAAACACTGTTGAGTCAACAGCGTAGTAGGAAAATGGTGCAATTTCAGAACACCAGGGGTTAAGCAAACTAACACATAGCAAGGCTTCCTTCTAATGGAAGACATTAGAACTGGGACCCATTTACCACACCAAATATTTTACAAAATAATTAAACTTAGCTTACAGTTTATTTTAGGATTATGATGGAAGAGAATTTTAGTATCATAGTTAACTGCCATTTTTACCCTAGTAAATTATTGCTATGAAGAAATAACATTAATGGTATTGTTTAAGGAATGCAAAAAAAAAAAAAAAATCAAAACAAAAACGTTTAATCTGTCACTTTCCTTCACTTGTTTTAATGGAAAATAATTTATTTCAATGACTTTAAAGTTATTTCTTTTTTTTTCCCATTCAATTCCATTTAGACCTAGTATCAAAATAAATTCATTCAAAACATTCTTTTAAAGTGTGAGAGTGTGTATGTATGCACGCTTACCAAAATGTCTGCCACAGAAAAAGCACTTAATGCTTTATCTATATGCAGACATATACATTTTAAAACAATACATAGAAAAACAAAGATACATGCACACATATACACACATCAAAACACTCAAAAATACCTCAAAAGACAAAAACACTGAGGTAAATCAGAGAGGGAATAAATATGTGAACCCTTACAGAACCTGTAAGTTAGGAGGGATCATCATCATTAGAACAAAATCTCAGACTTGGAGCTAAAAAAGATCTTGCACCCAACTCTTTGTGATGCCATTTGTGATTTTCTTAGCAAAGATACCGGAGTAGTTTGTTATTTCCTTCTCCAGCTCATGTTTACAGATGCAAAAACTGAGGCAAATGGGGTGAAATTTGTCCAAGGTCTTAGAATTAGTGTCAAAGGCCGCATTTGAATTCAAGTTCTCCCAACTAAAGCGCTGATGCCTCTATCCACTAAGGTGCCGTCTTGCTACTCCATAAAAAGGATCTTTGTGATATTTCAATCACCTGCAAAGATGCGGTCCCAAGAGGGAAGTGTTCTGCCTGAGGACACCCTACGCGGCACAAGTGGGTTCCCAACAAGAGAGCCCGGGAGACTGTGCTGAGGCACTAGTGCTTCCCTGCTCTGAGAAGGGTCTCCTCACAGGTCCATCAGCCTCCGTTCAGCAGCCTGCTAGTCTGTCTGCCTCAGGCTGGTATGACTGAGCAGGGTCTGCTCCATGGGCTTTCTGACAGGTTTCCCGGTCCTCACGGCTGTTTTCTAGCCACCATGCTGCTCTATATTTCTCAGTATCAACAGGTTATTATAGTGTTGTGTGTGTGTCCTTTGCATACTTTCTAATCTTATTTTTATCATTTGTCCTAATTGTCTTATTTTGATCTTCAATTCAACAAGTATTTATTAAGCACTTATTATGCACCAAGCACTGTGTACAAGGCTGGCCCCAGGAAAATAAAGTAAAAAATGAAAAGATTCCTTCCCTTCAGGAATTAACATTCTAGTATAGTGAAACAACATGTGAACGAATACATAGATACAACAATCTATACTAATTCAAAGAAACTGGGTGTAGGGACATACTAACAACTGGGAAACCATGAAGACCTTAAATAGGAGGCAACACGAGTTAAGCCTTGAAGGAAGGTGGGGATACCAAGAGACAACTGAGGATAGGGAGCACTGCAAGTATAAAAGACACCTGGGGGGAGTGAGGAGGGATCTATGATGCAAGAGGACAGGGCCCAGTTGGCTGAAAAACAGCATGGGGTGGTAGAGGAGCAACAGGAAATTAATCTGAAAGACAGCCTGGAGTTGGACTGGGAAGAACTTTTAATGCTCAGCAGAAAAGTTCATGTTTCTTCTTAGAGCTAGCAAAGAAGCATGGGAGCTTTCTGAGCAGAGGTCCTAGAGCACAGCCAGGTCTGAGTTGGAAGAACCTTAATCTGCCACTCCTATGAAGGATGGATGGGGGACGACAGACACTGAAGACAGGACACTATCTCAGACAGCGCTATAGCAGTGTACAATCTAATGGTTTGGAAGCAACTCCCATAACACCACAGAGCCATCATCAGTCCAGGCCATCCCAACTCATTATTTGAAAGGCATTCATAACAAAAGCTTGAGGCTGATGTGCAGAATATTTGAGCTTTTAGCCTCTTCTGCTGATTAATTACTGGGCCTATTTTCCACCATCCTACCCTAACACTATCCTTTGGAGTTATTGAAAACCTAGGGTGGCCTAGTATAAACAATCTTAACAATACCACAACTCCTCTGTTTTTTCATCTTCTGCAATGGAAGATTTTTAGATAAGCTATAATATTTTTGCAAATGTTCAATTTGAGCACTGTACTACAAGAGTAATAAATGTCAAGTGAAATGTTTCTTACTGCCTTTGCACACACAATAAAACTTCACAAATTTCTTTATTTCTCTCTCTGGAGGAAACCTGAGATCCAGCTTTCCATGAGCTCAACCTCCTTTTCACTTCTGCTTCATCACAGTGAGAAGCTCAAGGTTGTAATAATCTAGTTCCTCTTGTAATATGACCATTCATCCATAACTTTACACTGTCACATTCAGAGCACCAGCACTTCAAGTTCATAGATGGTCCTACAAACCATACCATTGTTGGCACTTTCAATCACTGAAAAACAGGACAGGGGGCCAATCCAGAACTACAGATCACTCTGCACTTTGTGTTGTTTGAGAAGTTGCCAAGGACAAAAGATTGATCTCTTAGTGCCCAGGCTTCTCTAATATGACGGTTATCCAGGCTGACCTTTGCAAAGTTTTACTTAGAGACTGCAGCAATTTGAAATATGCCATGGAGATGTCAGCCACTACTGAGAGCTAGTCAAAATCTGGGACAGGGTTTAATGAGGAAATGGTATGAGCAAAGAAATGGACAAGGGAGAGGGTAGGAGACCTATCAATCAATGGTCATTCAGTCCACAAACATGTATTGAGTGTATACTATGTGCTTGGCACTGTTGTAAGCACTGGAAATACAAAGAAAAGGCAAAACATAGGACCTACTCTTCAGCTCATAAGCTATTGGGGAGATAACATGCAAACAACTATGGTCAAACTAGCTACAGGTAAGTAAACTGGAAATAACAAAGGGAAAACACTAAAATTAAGTGGGACCTTTAGGAAAGACTTCTAGGAGGAAATGGGAATTTAGGTGGGACTTAAAGGAAGCCAGGAGGTAACACTGAGGTGTGGGAGAGTTCCAAGCCTGGGGAGCAGTCAGGAGACAGAATCACAGCAAGGAGGCCAGCATCATGGGGGAGGTGGGCCGGCGGTGAGGGTTACAGAGCCCTCTGAACTCCAAAAGGGATTTCCTATTTCTTGTAACTGATGAAGCAGAGAGGGGACAGGTCAAGTTAGTGCTTCAGCTGAGTGAAGGATGAACTCCCGGGAGGACTGATGGGTCATCCTTTGCTCTCCTTTCTCCAAGTCTCTGATCACCTCATTCAGCCATTCCTGGAATGATTTCCTTTATCCACCAGACCAATTCGGATGTTGCTTCTTCCATAAACTTCACTCCTCCCAGGGGAAAGCTTTCTCTGTACTTCAGAGTTTTCCCAGCACCAGGTCCGGAACTTAGCCACCTAAACTAATCCCACTCTCCTCATACTGTATAAACACTAAGGCCTCATGCCACCTAATGGAAAGGGAAGGTCCTTGAGATCATGATTAGAGTTATTAGAATCTCCAAATGTACTTAGATTCACTGAATGAATGAAGCAATTCAATGTGAAAGTTTAACATTACACAAAAAAGCATTCAAAACACAGTAGAAGGAAAAAGAGAGGCACAGGGGCTGCTGGGAGTGGCAAAAATAGGCAAATCTTTATACTTGGCTCCTGTACAGCCAAACTTCCTCTTCTCCTTTCAATTCTTAACTTCAGGGAATGGAAAGAATATGCTGTCCTATAACATCCTTTCTGAGATCTCACAGAAAACAGTACTGAGGTCTAGGCAAACATCACCAAGTAAACCAAGACCCATAAATATCAGTTCTCTTTTGAGAACTGGAGGGAAAAAAAGTTCTCTTCCTAATCTCCAGTGTAGAATTTATTTTTCTAAAATGGCTTTGGTCTTGGTAGTAAGGGTGAATGCTCTGGTCTCCTTATTCTATACAAAAAAAATACAGGCACACCCCTACCCTATATTAATGATTTTGTGAAAAATTTAGTCAGACATGATTATAGAGGAAATTACCAATTGCCCTCTGTACTAATTTCAAAGTGGATGTCCTTAAACACCTCAAATTCAACATGTGAACAACAGAATCCATTAACTTTCCCTAAACCCATCCCCCTTCTGAAGTTGTTCTTTGGAGAATGCTACCATTCCATTTACCTACTTTTTAGTCACCCATGGAACTAATATGGTAAAGCTGTCACCCCGCAGGAACACAGTCACAGGGACCTTACAAGTCCAAAGTGCCTCAATTTACATACAGAGAAGGAACTTGAGATTCTGGAGTAGACCGTGTCACCTGCTCAAGATTACAAAGGTAAAAACTCTTCCCAATGACGCAGATTTCCCTGGCCAACAGCCCCATGAAGTAAGTATGTTCTGAAGCATTTCAGCAGACAGGAAGCCAAAGAGCTGGGATTTCATACCAGAACCCCAATATGTAAATCCTGGGTTGGCACACAGGACAACTAGCAGTCCCCAGATCTGCAAAAGGTATCCACAATGCCTTCAAAGGGTGAAAAATAAGTCACATCTTCATTCTGCCCAGCTCAGGGCTTGAAATGAGAATCAACAGCTTTCTTGTTGCTACAATGATACTGATCTAATCATGCCAGAGCCACCTGAGCACCCCAAAGGGGAAGGGGCTAAAAGAGCTAAGTCTATACATAACAGATCATTTTTTAAAGTCTTGCCTGTACTTAAGACCCACAATGACTAGAACTATAAAATCGAGTAAACCCTTTCCTTCCCTGTTAGTCATTTTTAGATTTACCTATATGAACAGTAATGCTGTTTGACTTAGAGTAAAATTTTATTAAATTAAAAGTGAATTTCAATTACTGAAGAGCTTAACTTTTACTTACAAATCAAAAATAAACTTATTACTTATGAGAATTTTGCACAATAACTATATATGGCATTTCTAACTTTTCAAGACACTTTGCTATCTAATGTTATTTTACTTAATATTTTATTAGAACTTATATTAAATATTTATAAGTAAAATATAATATTTTATATTTCTCAGTAGTTAACATAATAATCAATAATTATTAAAGAATAAAATAGGATTAATAATATTATTTTATAACTTTATCCCCATTATAACTTGTAATATAAATAAAATGAACCCAGATTCTATTTTATAGGTGAGGCAATTTGAGGGTTGGATGTATTCTCGACAAAGCAGGAACTAAATCCCCAAACATGTAATATTCAGATTATTAGCAGATAATCACAGAACTCACATCTGAATGGTCTTATAAGAGCATCTAGCCCAACTTATTTATTCTAGATATGAGAACTGAGGGTCAGAAATGTAAAATTCTCACTGAGCCAAGGGTGACGCAACTCACAAATGGCAATGCAAGATTCAAAGACAAGTCTTCTGACCCAAAATTTAGGCTTTTTTCTGTCTTACGGCTCCTTGCCAAGGCTGTATTTTCTTGCAGTGTTTCTTCATAATAATGTGGTACATTCCTGATATAAAACTTAAAACACATTATTTTATGTGATCCTCGTAGCCACCACTTGCTGTTGATGGAGCAGAAGAAAAGTGATTTGCCCAAAAACAAGGCCATTAAGCAGCAGAACATAAATCCAAATCTTTAGGATCCTTCTATGATATTTCCCTGAAAAAATCTTGGGAACTCCCCAGCCCCAATCAATAAAAACAACACGTCTGGTAAAAATGACTTGATTTTTCCTACTTACCATAGGCATTGGGGAATTCCCCAGGCCCTGGTCCAGGATAAAAGGGGCCAGGCCCCGGAGGCTGGACAGGATACTGTTGAGGAGGCCCAACATAAGGAGGACCACTATGCCGATACTAGGAGAGAGAAATTGTAGATGCTTTAAAAATAATTGGTATATAACAGTGAATGGTGAACTTTAGCTCTTAACAAGTAAGTTCCAAAGAGACTCATTTTAAATGTGATAAAGCAATCTTATTTAAACACATTCAAAATTATTATTGGTAACTAAAGATTCAGTAAGGGAAAGATCTGAGTGGGATGTTTCTAGGAAAAGACAGAACAAAGCAGTGCTCAGGTAGATAAAGAGCTAACAAGATTATCTTGATTTGTGACTGGCAGCAGCTTTCAAGGAACCTTCATGGTATTTATCACAGATATAATACAAGTAGTCACTTAGCTGATTTGGGGATGGTATGAGAAGGATGTAGAATTATCTTCTCATGGTCAAAAATAAATTTCTCCCCCTTCCTTTAATTAGATTGTAAACTCCTTGAGAGTAGATTTTTGTTCTTTATTTCTCTGAACCCATCCATGGTACCTTTGATAGGTAAGATCTAACATGGGCTTTACACAAAGAAAGCACTAAAAAATGTTTGTTTTACTGCATTGAATTTTCTATCCCCCCTCTGCATCTGTGAAATTAAGAGGTCAAAACTATCTCTATATCTAATGAAAATGACAAATGGTGAGGTACATGGACAAAAAATAGTTCCCATCTCAAAGAGGAATCCCACTGCTTCCTCTCCCTGCTGACCTGATAGTAACTTTTGAGTTTACTGCAGACATTTTTCTGGGTCCCATGTACCTAGGGAATACATTACCTGTGGTATACAGTACTGAGGGCCCTGGGGCATTGGATACGGCATTGGCAGATGGTTAACCATCATGATGTGTTGATTGGTTTGATACACTGCAGTTGGTGTTTGGGCACCGGGACGGATGGAAGGGCTGCTGTTCTGGATGGTAGCTCTAGGAGGCTGTATTTGAGGCCTCTGAAAAAACTGAGGAGGGGGAAAGAGAAAGGTTTATTTTCTTCGGCAAAGAGGATCAAGTGAACTGTTTGCCGGAATCTTTTTAAATTTTTCTCATCAACTTGAAATCTAAACACAGTGTAAATGAAAATAAACTAGAACTGAATAACTAGATTAAAGCAAAATTAATATTCTATATAATAGGTTATGTTTTCAGTTTGGGTTGTCACATGTCTGAAAATTGTATAATTATCTCAATATTTTAAAGTCTAAAACACACATCACAATTTCAACTTTGAAAAAGCATATTTAACAAACAATTAGTTGAAAATGCCTTTTGCAGATTATATTCTGTTGTAAAAGTCTCGGGTTTTTTAGGCAGTCTATGGATACCTCATATCAAACAAGTTGCATAGTGTTTAAAACAGGCCATTATCTGTTCAAGAGTCATATAGGATCCTGAAATCATTTCAATCTGCATATTTAAATGTAAGTTTATAGTCAGGATTAAAGTGGCCTCAGAATTCCCAAACAATTATTTTCAAACTTCAGTTAGCCAATTGAAATGTGCTGCAATTTTCGAGAAGATGACAACCCCATTCTGAACTAAACAAATCTCTCCTGTACATCTACTTGAAGTAGTTTGCCATACAAGTGGAGAACACAAACAGATCTGGCAATAAGATAACCTAGTGCAGTGTTGAAATCTAAAACAGCATCAGAAGCAAGCAACCATAACCAAAGTCATTCATTGTTCTCACATTAGGCTCAATGGCCTTGAAACAAAGACCAAAAAAATGAATTCTCCACATGGATATATTGATTCAATAGAAAAAGGAATAATGGACAAATAATATCAGTAATATGGTGGTAGAGGAATAACTAGGCCATGCAGAACCAGTAATTTGTTACCTGGATAGGTCTGAATCCTCCCTTCAATTAGGAAGCAAGATAGCAGCAGGAAACAGAAAGAAAGCCAATGCAACAGCTTACAGATCAGTAGGAAGGGGCAGGACAAAGCATGCAGCTCAAGAGAAATATTATCAGTATATTTTTCTAACAACAGAAACTTAGAAAAGTAAGCTAGAATTGGACTCACAATTCTCCAATTAGGTATTATTAGAAGCTCAGAACTGAAGGGCAAACCACTAAGAAGAAAACAGTGGCAGTAGCATTTGATGACAGCCACAAATTGTCTAACTGCACATAAGGTGCTTACAAGGAAATGACCACTTGGTGGTAGGAACAGAGTCAGGTCTTCTCTTTGTACGTGGTTCCATTTAACACCAATGGTACAACCGTGGATTTGTTATTTTTGGCTTCTCTGGGCTCCACGCTCCATTATGAAAATGAGATGATATTAATTAAGGGGACCTCAAAATATATTAGTCTTATCTAATTGTTACTTTCTCTTTGCCACCAAGAATGGCTGAGAATCATCATATAAGCGTCTTTAGGGCTAGAAGCATAGTTTAGAATTTTAAGTCTTAAATCTATTTCAAGCATTCTTGGCCAGCATAATGCACACTAGTCCAAAGGAAGGAAATGATTAGCTTGGACACTGGCTTCTGCCTCAGACTCTAAGTCTTAAGGTACCAAAAACTGGCCAGAAGGAAGACTTTTAATCCCAGGGCCAGAAA
Organism: Sminthopsis crassicaudata; assembly: GCF_048593235.1. Classification (NCBI taxonomy): domain Eukaryota; kingdom Metazoa; phylum Chordata; class Mammalia; order Dasyuromorphia; family Dasyuridae; genus Sminthopsis; species Sminthopsis crassicaudata. Next base: position 610,748,758 of record NC_133619.1, on the reverse strand, counting down.
ACATAATTAAGAACAGCCAAGGGGTGAAATAGGGTCCAGTGCCCCAAGTTCATCACCATTAGGCCTCAACACCAAACCCTAGCTTAACACAGCAAAGAATAGTCGGGCAGAGGCGGCCCCATGGATGTGAATGAGAGGAAAACAACAGTAACGGGTGGGTAGCCAGGGGAAATGGGATTAGGAGATGTGATACAGTAGAAGGAAAGCATAAAAAGCTGATGTGGGGGTGACACGGAGACATGGGAAGTGGAGTGTCAATGTGGAAAAGGCAGAAAATGGGGGCTTGTCACAAGTGCAGCCTGAGCTTGCACAACTACTCTCGGCAAGATCATGCCTGTGATTAAGCCAAAATCTGACTTTTCTACCTGGGCCTTCCTTCTTTTGCCCCTTTTTTAATTTCTCAAGAAGCCCAGGAACTTTATAGAGATGAGTATCACAGGATACTCTGTTATCAAAACATTTCACAGAGTAGATGGATGACTATGCTTAAAGTTACTGAGAACTGGATACTCTGCAGTTTTTATTTTCTCCTTTTGGGAATCATAGTAGGTCAGAACTGGAAAAGGATTTTAGGGATCTAATCCAAACCCCTGGTTTTACAGATGAAGACACCGAGACCTAGAGAGGGAACAGTATAGTACTTACCTAAGGTTTTTAGAACTAGTTAGCTGAAGATCTACCACTAGACCTCCAAGAATTTCATGTCTGCCAGGGTTAGCTCAAATGGCTTATAATATGAGCAAGACATAAATGTTATTTTCACTTCATGACTAATCTGGCAATGTTCTGTCACAAAAAAATCAGCATTAGAAGTGACCCTCCAGTGCACCTAATCTAATGCCTTTGGGCTGAGAAGGCACTGCTCTCTAGAGCCGCTGCGGCCGCAGCAGACCCACAATTTCTAGGCCATTTCAGGTTTCCTACAGGTGCACAGAAAACTTTGCAGAGCAGCCTCAGAGCTGGGAAGCCAGGCTTCAAGCCCTGCCTCTGACATACATTGACTAGGGCCTCTCAGCAAGCGCCTCTACCTGGGGGCCCTTAAGACACTCCAAAGCTGCTGGCCAACGAGAAGTTCTGTCCTACGTCGGTAACAGGAATTTCTAAGAAAAGAACAGATCCAAGCCCCTCTGCCTCTTCCTTAAAGGAGTCTCAAGGGGTCAACCAGGTTTAGGACTGAGGAACAGAAGGCATCTCAGCCAAGTGAAGAAAGGGCTGGATCAGAGAACTTGATGTTGATGCGGTAGTGATTCATCACTACCTTGGTAACATGGAACAGGTAACATTAACTCCACAGGACCTTCCTTTCCTCATTTATTTAAAAAAATGGCTGGGGGGGAAGTAAGGGGGTAAAAGTTGGACCAGAACTCAGGTTCTGAAACTGTAGGTTTCGACCCCATATGTGGGTTTCAATCTCATAAGTGAATGAAGGAGTTGCAAATTTTTAAATTTATTGTCAGTAAACATTTGAATTGTAAACCCATTTTACAAACCTAAATACCTCGGGTAAAAATTTCTCGAGCAAAAAGAAGTTGGGAGTGGCTTAGATGACTCTGATCCTGTTCCAATTTCGAATTCTAAAATGCCAAGACCTAAGGTCAGGGGGAAACTCCTGCCTCCTAAGGCAGTCCAGTCTATTCAGAAAGGGTTCTAATGGCTAAGAATGTTTAATCTTGAAATAAAGGTCTACACGAAGCAAGCATAAGAGACCTAGGCAGAAAGGGCTCAGAGCACCTGGGCCACCCACACAAAAAGTGAGCTGACCTCTCAGGTAACTGGCAGCCCTACCACCTTATGAGGCATTAAAAAAAACAAGTATAAAGAAAGAAGACATGCAATCACTTATCACAGTCCATGGGGGGTTCTCACTACCATTTCAATTGCCTTGGGAAAACAAAAGGTCAATATCCATCCACATATTAAGTAGAGAAGAGAAAAATCCCAGATTATTGAAATGGTTTTCCCCTAATTCTCTGGATCTGCTTTCTCAACATTATGGCAATAATTATATAAGGAAGCCTTGGGCTCTTCTGAAAGTTTCCTCCACATGAGTTTCTTTTTGATAGTCACTGAATCTACTGGGACTCTAAAGCAGACCTCTCAAAAAACCACACAAAGTCAGAGTCTAAGAGACTTCCTTAGAATTTATCTAGTCTAAAACCTTCATTAACATAGGTAGGTAGGAAGGCTCAGAAGTGGGAAACTATTCACCCATAGTAATACTAGTCAATGATGAAGCAGACTCTGAAGTTCCCCAATCATCCTACTAAACCATTAGGGTTTCCTGCACTTTAAGTGGGTTTTAAGATATTGCTGTACAAGAATATTTCCTTAAATAGGTCTGAAAGAGAAATAGTGAATTTTCTTTTCTACTTAGAATACTGTGGTAATAACTTTGAGACCTGAAATATAAAATGAAGAGGATCAGAAATCAGAACTTCCAAATCCAACTTCAAGGTTGGTAATAAACATATGAGAGAAATTCTGAGCAATCCCAAGTAAGGGATTTTGCACATTATTCAGACATCTGGTGAAGCCTGCAGATGCCTTCTCAGAATCATATGTGTATATGCACAAAACAAAAAGTAGATAATTACAAAGGAAACCAACTATTTTGAAATAGTCATCAATTTTCCTTAAGTGGCCAAACCTCAGGTGAAGAACCTCTGATGTAAAAGAAAGAAAAGATTTTGTCTAACAGCTCTCTTGCCAAAATTCTGATTTGATTTCTAGTAAATGGGGGGCGCAAACAAATAGGGAGAAGTGCATTAGGACTTAATATTCAAATGCACCATTCAGTAAAACTAAAGTCTCATTTATTCCATGGTCACAATTCTTTTTCCCTTTTAGAAAGCTAAATTTGTTACTGTCTTAAAGTGTACTCTCCTTAGAGAAATATAATGAGAGATTTAATTCTACTTGGCAGAATATTCTCCCTGCCACAATTCTCTCTTTTTGCTCAAATTCTTACTGGTATCACCCAATAAAAAGCAATCACTAATTAGGAGCAATTCTTTTCTTTTAAAGCAAAAATCTTATGAACCAACAGATACCTTAATATGCAACATACAAGGAATAATAATGTACATAACTGAATAAATTGCAAAGAACAAGAAGAGAATACTATCCCTATATTTCTTCCCAAATATGAAGAAAGTTCTATTTTGGTCTAAATAATCCAAACTTCTATTTGGAATATTCAAGAGGATTTCAAGGATCAGAGGGGCAATGTACCCCCTCTCAATTGACTGCTGTTGACAGCCTCAGACAAGCTCTTAAGGAGGGCCCCTATGGCTCTATTGTCCATCTTCACTCTTTTGTTGGATCCTTCCTCTCAGCTGAATTCTGCACAGCTATTTGATCATGGCAATCACAGGCTTTTTCATGAGTCTTATTTTAAATGATGCAGCTCATGAAATTAGCGGAAATTAGCTGGAGTCACCCTACACAAGTGAGATAGGTAAAGTGATCTAACCAGAAAAGAGACTGGCAATATAGAACCTATAAGAATTTATTTAGGTTCAGAACTAAGCAGATAAGTATACAATTCTTCCTATCTGTTTTTCATTATAACATGAAAAAATTCTTATTGTGTAAGAATGTAATAAATTTAATTAAGCTCCTTTTGCAAAATGAAATTATATTTTTTTTTTGGGGGGGAGAAAGAGAAAAGGAAGAGGAGAGACAAAAAGGGGAATCATCCTGACTATACTGGCACAAAAGTGGGAAAAAATCACTAGGACAATTCATGTGAGCTTTAGCCTGACCCAACTTTGCTAAACCCAGAATTCTTCATATACTTATCTCTCCTTGAAGTTAGAATCATTTTTACAAGTAAGAAGTAACAGATTCTTTTTTACTTGGCAACACGTAAATAAGTTCCACATGTAGAGAGCTCCCTTCCAAAAAGGTGAGTTAGTGATTTTGATGAGGTACAGATGAAGAATCTGGACTACAACAAAGGCCTCGTTCCACTGATTAGGAGTTATCCCTAAATGATGTGAAACTCTGAGAAGTCATTAGCTGCCTTTTCAAAACAAACCAGAATAAAATGTCAACAGGTATTCAGCCATTATGGAAAGATGAAGAAGCTGAATTCTGAAGATTGAGACTGCTTGAAAAATTCTAAGTATTAAGTGCCAAGGGGGAGGCTAAAGTTGGATCTACTGGCTACAAGCCTTGGGCATTTTCCATCACACACCATGCTCATCGAAATTCAGCAAGAGTCCATTAGTAAACAATAGGCAACAGCCTCTGTTTTTGGATAGAGATTAGACCACCTAAAAGAGCCCCATTCTTCCTGGATCCCCTAAGTTTCCTTCTAAATATTAGGAAATTAAAGAAGGAATGAGTTGTTATTGTTGAGCTGCTTCCGACTCTTCGTGACTCCATGAGCAACTGCGCGGCAATATGGTTCATGGGGTTTTCTTGGCAAAGATCCAGAGGTGGTTTGCCATTTCCTTCTCCCGTGGATTATGGCAAACAGTGGCCTGCCCAGGCCACAATTAATGAGCCCAGTGCTCAGTTCACTGAGCCACCTAGCGGAGTTTGACGCTTCAGCAATTCTGTGTTTCCCTGACTAGCCTACTCTCCCAGACCAGGTGTTTTCTATATATGATCTCCTCTGATCCTCAGAATATCCCCACTAATTAGCATTACTATCTAAAGATGAGAGCAATGAAGTTGAGATAAGTTAAGGAACCCGCCCCCCCCAAAGCACATTAAATCCCGGAAATGCCAAAATCTAAATAGTCCCCTATATACTGATTCCAAACCCAGCATTCCATGTCCTCTACTCTAGTACTCCTGTGAATTTAAACTTAAAACAGAATATCTTATTAGAAACTACAAAACAGAATTATAAACATTTTTAGGCAATTATATTTAGGTGTAGAATCTCTCTTACTTTCACCAACTGTTCTAACAAAGACACACAAATCATTTTGGGGAACAAATTATCCCCCAAATCTTCTTTGTTCTCAGATAAACAATTATCATATAACACCAGTTCTAATAATCTCCCTATCTCATTGAGCATCCTCTGCATATATATTCATCAATGGTTTGCCTAATCCATGGCACCCACACATTGAATGTATTTGTATTCCAGTTACATTCTGTCCAAGAGAGGGTATAAGGATGGCTATTTGTCCTTCGCTCTTGAAGAGGACCCTGACATCAGGGAGAGGATGCCACAACCTGCAAGTGAATTGAATTTAGGGAGAGGGCTGTACAACGTCACCTGCCTCCCTTTCCCCTCCAGAGCCATCTAGGTCCAGTGGCCATAGATCAGGATGATCAAATATAAAATCCTCTCTGTATGGAAGTCAAGGGCCTTACAGTCTGGCTTATTCACCCACCTCCCCTCTATAGTCCCTGCAATGATGGGGTTCTCCCTCCTCATCTCTGCTTCTCCAGGCATCCTGTAAGGCTTCAGGAGCTTTTTCCTCATCCAGTCCTGCCTATTTCTCTTCCAGTCAATCAATCAGAATATATTTAGCACTTACAATGCCAGGCATTGTGCTTAAATTAAAGTGCAGCAGATACAAAAAGAGGCAAAAGACAAGAGCTTGCAATCTATGAGTGAGCAACATGCAAACAAAGAAATATAAAGCAAGCTAACTACAGGATTAACTAGGAAACAATCACCAAAAGGCAGGCACTTCTCCTCTTCCTCCTCTTCCTCCTTCTACATCTTTTTCTCCAAGGCTCCAGAGGAACCTGAGCATCTTTCATTCTGGACACTACAAGTCTATAAACACAGGCTAAAATTTCCAATATTTTTTCTTGGCCATCATCTTACTTTTGCTTATGCTCTACTTAAAACTCCCCAGGGCATTCTAACATAAAACTGCAGGCTAGCCATACTTTTCTATATCCCAGTTTGGGCTTTTAAAATGAATTGTACATATATAGAGTTATTAAATTTCTTAGGTTTGGCCTATTTTACTCTAGCACTAATTTTTTTTTTTTTTGCTCCCAATTTGGTGATCTAAGGTAATAACCCACCTAACTTTGTGACATGCTTCAGTTAGTTAAATGACATGTCATCCAAGTCACTGATTGAAATGTTAAACAACAGGGAGCCAATGAAAAGGCAATAAATCTCTACACTAAAGATATAATTACTTTTGGGGAACAAATCTATTGATCATCATTACTTGGGCAAGTTAAAAAAATTCCTGAATCTGTCTAAACTATTCATTTGGATTATTTAGACCAACATAGAACTTTCTTCATATTTAGGAAGAAATATAGAGTTAGTATTCTCTTCTTATTCTTTGCAGTTTATTCAGTTATGTACATTATTATTCCTTGTATGTTACATATTAAGGTGTCTGTTGGTTCATAAGATTTTTGCTTTAAAGGAAAAGGCAAGCCTCAATCTTTTTGTCTTGTCTACAAACATATGGAGAAAATGTTTGTCAAATGCCTTGCTTTAATCCAAATATACTCCTGGATCTTTAGTCTTCTGATTTAGAAGGAAGGGTTGTCATGCGTTGCTCTCTACTGACCCATGCATACTGAGAGCACACTTCTCTTTCCAACTTTTATTTAGATACTCTCAATTCATCTCTTTAACAATAATGTATTCAAAAGTATGAGCAACAATAAAGTTGAGGTCACTGGTATACACTTTGCAGAACACTTCCTTCCTTCCCATTTCTGAACATTAGGACAAAATTTATCATGCCCAATTACATGACAATTCTCCCAAATTTTGCAATGACCAACAGCAGTTTAACTACTACACCCATCATCTCATTCAAGATCCTGAAAGGAGTTCATCCAGTTCTAACGACCTGAATTACCATTCACAGCTCTGGCTCTCTTCTTGGTTATGCAGAAATCTAACCATAACTATCTCACTTTCTTGGTTGACAGATCATTCTCTCCTTGGCAGAAATAAGAAACAAGCGGAAAATATACTTGTTCTTCGTTTTTGTCTGTTCTCCACTACCATCATCCATCCTATCCACCCCCTCATAAATAGTAGACTTCTCCCTTTGTTCATTCTCTTCTTTCCTTGATCCAGCTAATTGCCCTTCTCCTAATTTGTTTTTCCTTGTTCTTAGCACCCGTTATAGGCTTATTTGGAGCTTTAAGTCTCCTTCATTATTTCTTTAAAAAAAAAAATAATTGCTGGCTGATTAATTTGGCAAAGTGATCAATAATGTCAAAATAGGTTTTAAAAATATAAGTCAGGAGATATGGATTCAAGTCAAGACTCCATCCGTAATTATCTCTGCAGTTTGAGGCACATATTAAGTATCAGTTTTCTCTTCCATAAAATGAGGAGGTTGAATGATATTTAAAAAAATACATTCATCTAGCACTTTAAGAATGACTAAGCTTACTCTCCCATTTTGTAGATGGGGAAATTAAGGCTCAGAGAAATTAAAAATTAAATGCCTTACCCATTTATGTTCACACAGATGGGAAGCCAAATACAACTTTTCAGTGAAGTCCTTTTAATGACAGATCACCATTAAGTGCTAGAAAAATCCCTGAACACATTTCTTCTACAATGGGGGAAAAAAAAAAAAAAAGATAAGCTAGTATTTTTTTCCCTTTTTGTCTCTCTCTTATAATTTGATTGGTATAAGAAACACCCAATAAGAAGTCTGCAACTATTTTGAAGTCTTAACAGGTATCTGGGATATTGAAAGGTTAAGAACCAAGGGAAAGAAGGATAGTACTTGATCTTTTTAACTCCAAAGTCAGCCCTCTAACTGCCATCCTTATACTTATACCTTAAATACCTGAAAAAACAAACTCCATCTACAAGTATAGGCATTTTCTTCATCCATCAATTTCCAACTCAGCTACCACTTCCTCCATGAAGCTTTTTCAAACACTTCCTACTTCCAAGAAGGATGGGTGTTTCTCTCATGGTTGTCACTGAACTTTAAATTTTTTGTCAGATATAATAAAAATTGGAATGATATCTATATGAAGATCTTATCTCATATAAGCTCTTAGAAGACACAGACTTGGTTTTAATTATTTTTGCATTTGCCCCTGGCACTTATCATAAGATTCTCAAAACAGAAGTCATCTTGTGAAAGTCTGAGTGAAACTTTACAGTTTAGCACAATTCATTGTGATTATATGGCAAAAACTAATACTTGGTAAATGAAGAAATTAATTTTTTTCTGAAATAATAAATTCCAAATAGTGACAGAAAGTCACACCAAGTAGCCCATGTATTTCTGGGTTTTCTGGAAGGGTATGTGAAAGAAATACTACAAGTGAAATAAACAAATTCTATACATTAGATTTTGAATGGAGATTAACTGAGGCAAGCAGGTCACTTAGTGTCCATCTTCCTTGGATCTCATCTTCTCATTTCTCAAGTCTCTGACATCTTCCAGACAGCTGTCCAAGCATATGTGACCAGGCCATTCCCCTGCATAAGCACCCTGGAGTGCTCAACAGTGTCTCTAAAAGGAAACACAAGCTCTTCACAGTCTGGTGTCAGCCTCTGTCCTACTTCCCACTGCAGGAGGTCCATAGTCTGTGGGCTCTGACCTGGAGAATCCCCACCCCTTGGCCAGGTAAGCTCATGTTCCCCTTCTTCTAGGAAGACTTTCCTGATTCCACTCTCTTCCTTCTCATCGCCCTGTGCCTGTGTCCTGTCCTCTGGGCTGCCTGACTGAAGGTACCATCTGCCCTCCCCTCGGTGGATCCTGCTGGAATGCTGCAGGTACCCCAACCTCTGCCCAATGGCAAGACCCAGGCCGAGCACCGACACAGAGCCCAGGATTCCTGCGGGTTTCTTTTCATTTCCCCTTGTGGTCTGCAGAGCACTTTTTACATGAGAACACCTGGGGAGACAAGTCTGCTAAATGTGGTTATCTCCACTTAGCAGAAGCCCTGTGCCATAACCGGCAGAAAGACAGCTACAAAACCAGGAGGACCCCGTGGTTCAAATCTCACCTCTGAGAAGGAGAACATCTTCATCATGGAATGAGTTCTTTAAACCAATGAAATCAGCTTCAATCTCTCAAACATTTTTAAAAGAAGAATTTGGTAATGGTGGATTGCTTACTACCCTTCATAGCACTAGAAATAAGAAGTATTTTCAAATCCCAGGGAGTACAAAGTACTCTTGCAGTTAGTCGATTTGTAAGCTGAGTGCTGTGCAGCCCTGGACGGAGTGCTTTCTTTCCCAATCTTGCTGTCCTCCTTCAAATGGCAGCACCAAGCTTTAGACTGGCTTCACAAGCTTGTTCTTTGTGCACCTTCCAGCACCTCAGGAAGGTGAGTGTTCTTGGGAGGTGTGATGAGAAAGCACTGCAACGACCTGCCCCTGATGCTAAGGCAGTGCAGGTTGGGTGAGAGGCGCCTCACTACCATGAAAAGAGCTCTGAATCTGACTTGGGCTTGAGACCTGGATGGGACCCTCCCCAACCTCACTTGGAACCCAAACCTGGGGGAGACTGGGGCCAAGACCTCAGGATCTTTCCCTGTCAAATGAAAGGGCTGGACTGGATTATCCCTCGGCTCCCTTTACAATTTTTTGTTTTGTTTGGTTTGGTTTGGTTTTTCCCTGAGGCTGGGGTTAAGTGACTTGGCCCAGGGTCACCCAACTAGGAAGTGTTAAGTGTCTGAGACCAGATTTGAATTTGGGTCCTCCTGAATCCAGGGCTGGGGCTCTATCCACTGCGCCCCCTAGCTGCCCCTGGGCTCCCTTTATAGTTAAAAATCTCTGATCGGAGCCTCCTTGGCAACAGCTACAGCTAGTCCCAGTTCAGCTTTTGCCAGCTCTTTACTTGTGGGTTAGGACATATCCTTTCACTACTAGAAGCCCCCATTTCCTCATCTGTAAAAGAAAGAGGTTGGAATAGACTTTACGTCTGTAAAGTCCACAGCCACTACCAACTGTATCAGAGCGCAGGCCCACACCAAAAAGTAGATTTGGACACAGAGTGGAGGACTGATTCCACCACTATTTTCATACATTATATGGTGGTGCTGCCTTTTTCTAATCCTACTAATGCTCTAACTGATAGGAGTTCTTAGATTTCCTCAATGTAAGGCGCCTTTAAAATAGCTCTTCAAAACAAACAAACTGACAAACACATACACAAGAACATTCAGAGAACGGAGACCAGTGTGGTAAAAGGCCATATTTGTCAGAACTGAAGAAGAGTATTCAGAAAGAAAGAAGTGGGAGCTAGTAGCTTTCAAGCCTGTTAAGGGCTGCTGTTTGGAAGACCCATTAGACTTTATCTGCACAGTTCCAGAGAGCAGAACTAGAAGCAACGGGTACAAATTGTAAAGCAAAAATTTTAAGGTGAATACAAGGAAAACTGTCCTAACACATAGAACAACAGAAAAGTAGAATGGCAAAGCTGCCTGCCACCCCCCTCCCACAACCCACCCATGAGCACTCCAAGCAAAGGAATAAGGATCACTTGTGCATCTGAGTGACTGTCAACTGGGCTAGATGGCCTCTACGCTCCCTTTCCAGTGCTTCAGATTCTAACTTGTGAGGGAGCCTCCCTGGAAGGGGCCTTAAAGATCTGCTAAAAAAGTGTGAAAGTGAAGAAAATCAGGTGCCGAGGTAAGGGAATTTTCTGTGGGGTAGTCCTATCACTAGCTCCATATAGGGCCAGAGCTGGAAGCAAGCACTGGCTTCTGTGGTAAGTGATCTCTTCCACACTTCTAGCTGTCACTAGTGAAATCGGCACATGACAGACAGACACAACCTATGTCTAAGACCTTTGGGAAGATCTTTACCGCAGCCAAGTAAAACTACAACAGAAAAATAATGCCCAATTTCAACACAGGCCCCAAGAGAAATCAATTTGATCCTCCCCAGCAAATGCTTTCTGGCTTTGGCCAATGATCTTTTTGTTTATGGAGCTGACTAAAGGGACTGTGCCACTGAGTTTTGTGAACAGTGCGTAAGCAAATACTGAGACATAGGGAAATATGTTGCAAAATGTTTTTGCTCTGGAAACAAGCTTAAAAATCAATTCTCTCATCTACTTCATGATGACAAAGCTGTCTCCTTAGCCCAAGTAAATAACTAGCACCTGATCTCTATTGAGTAATCCAGAAGGACAGGAACACAAGTAACTTTAAACCACAACCAGACAAACTGCTCTGAGCACAAATAAAATTAGCTATGTGAATTACAATTTGAATTCCAAGATGCCATTTGTGTAATTCTGGGTGAACTCTCTGAACTTTGTTTTTAATTCTGATGGTATTTAAAAAAAAAAAAAAAGCACACCTATCTATAGGCTTCCAGAGCCAAGAATATTTTCTATGTAAATGTACTCTGGATTCCTTATTTCATCTTCAAAGGGGGCTAAAATTTAAACTTCTTTCCCTTTCTTCACATTGCAAATGGGTCAGGGACCTACAGATTAAGAATCCCTGGAAAAGGGAAGGAATTGGCTGGGTGGGGTGGGAGGGATCAGAGGGTGCACACTGAGGTGCACTCCAGCCCAGAGAAAATATTCAGGAAGCATTAAGACGCTGAATCCCTGACTTACACAGACTTTAACATTCAAGAACCACCCTAGCTGGTAACAGAAATATTCAACAAAAGCAGCTTTAAAATAGCTCAATTCTTATTTTAAGTCTCATTATTAGTTTTTACTTCGTTTCATTCTAAACTTGCTTAAATACAATAAATCTATAGGTTTCTTGTTACAGTAAATAGCCTTAATGAATATGAGATTAAAAAAAAATCTTAGAAATTTTATCCATTATTATGTTTTTTAAAACATAGTATCATCAATTAACATTTTCTAAGTACCAAAATGGTATTAAAACCATTTGAAATAAATTTTTTTCATGTAAACCATACTAAAATTTAGTCATAAAAACCATAACTGAAAATTGGTTTGGTTTTTTTAAACAATGATAGGCAAAGGTTATGAAACATAAAAGTCTCTATAAAGGTATTAGGAATTGTTACACTTTGCTCTGGAGGTCAAAGCCATTCCTTGACACATCAATATTCTAGATCAGCAGAAAAAGAGATCCATGTGCATGGGAGCAGTTACAAAGCCACTGCTTCAGTCCCACCAGCCTAGAAGGTCCTAAGATAATGACATGGCAGCAGTAAGAAGTTGGGGAGGGGGAGAGGGAAGGAGTACGGTCTGTGTAAAGAGGTCTCCCTTCTCTGAGAGCCAGGACTTTTTGGGTTTTGCCTAATTATGCTTGTACACTCCCAACATAACTCCTGATGAGTTCCTTGTGACTTCCTCTTCTGTTTATTCCACTGGCTATTTTAGTGGGGGAAAGGAAGCAGGAGTTTTGAAATCAGTACACCCCGGAGAGCAGCTCTCTATGAAGTGGGAGAATCTAGGGAAAAGAACACATTTAAATAGCTCTCTTCCACCTCAGAGGCCAACGTGCTCCTCCCTGCCATTAGCTGCTCAATTTCAGAGCTTGTGCTTAACGGTTTTTACTTTTAAAGTGGACTCTAAACACACAGCAATCCACAAAGAAGGGAAGCTCCCCTTTGCCTGTCACTTGCACACATGGGTATCACCCATGTGACAAAAGCACAGAATTACAACTTTAAAAAAACAACATCTGATTCTACCAAAACAATGTAGTTCTTAACAGATCTAACAAAACTTGGTTCTACTGGTTTCTGTCTGGAGGACAAAACAAGTCATGCTGGATTTTTTTTTTCCTGAAAGAATGGGGAAAGAATATCTCACACCAAATATCCTTAGACATCGTAAATTCGACATGTGCAAAACTAAACTGTTATCTTCTCTCTCCCCCACCCCCACCCCATTCTCCTTTTAATAACTTCTCCACAAGAGGGAAGTTCACCTTCTGGAACCACAACTGAAACATCAGCCTTAACTCTTCATTTTCTTTCCTTTCCATCCCATCAGAGGTCAAGTAAAGTGGATCTGACCTTCCTAGTGTCCCTGGCACTGGCCTCCTCTCCTGGGACAGGGCACCTGTACTGGGGGAGAACTCACCACCTCAGGCCTGAACTGTTGAACTAGCTGATCCTCCCTCAGCTGCCAAACTGATCTTTCCACCAAGCAGGGCTGACTATACCACACCTCCCCTACTCCCTATTCCTCTGTCTGGCTTTTCAAAGCCCTTCTAATTTCCCTCCCATGACCTGGGGCACTTTCCCTGACTGGCCCCCAAGCCAGGAACTCTGTCCCTAGCCTCCAACCTGCTGGATTCCTGTATATTCAAGTCAGGGAGTGGGAATGCCAAAAGCCTAAGACAGAAAGTCACAGAGCCGGGACAGCTCAAGGCTTCCTCCTTCCAGGACCTCCATTCCACACTGCCCAACAACTTTAAGGGAAGGCCAGAAAATAAAACGAAGCGGAAGCTTCCTGCTGGAGGCCTCCCCCACCCAGTCTATGTAAAGGCACATTTCTTTCAAGCGATCAAGTTTCCGATCCATGGGAGCACGACTAGCCAGAGCCAGAAAGCCCTCCGGACTCCCACTTGCTTGCTCCAAGGTTCCTGTATGACCTCGAAGCTCCCAGTGCAGTGAGGGGGAAGGAGGGAAGCAGACAAGTTAAGAGGTTGCAGCTGTTTTGTTTATCATTAAAAGGCCACCTCTTTGGAGTGAAGAGCCACAAATTCATCTTTTTCATCAATGAAAAAAAAAGATTCAATAATAATAAACGGAAATGATTTTATATGGGTCAGTTTTGCCAGGGGGCATGCAGTCCTAGGACACAGGTTCTACTCCAGGGGCCCTTCCATCCGAGGGCCTCTGTTTGTTTTGGTGCAAGCGCCCCTCTCTAAGGGCTCTTTCACCTCCTAGACCCAAGAACAAAAACTCCAAAAGTAAACTCCTTTTCTAAAAGAACAGTGAGGCTGAAGTAAAAGCCAAAGGCAGGTCCTCCCATGTAGCTCCCAGGCGGCATTCTCACAGAACACTCAGAAACGCCCAATCCAGATTCTGCCTCAGATCCTTACTAGCTCTAGGAGTCTGGGCAAGTCCCCCAAACCAAACTCAGCTTCCTCACCTGCCTGACAAAGGGGAGGGTGCATCTGTCACTGCGCTGCCATGTAGCTCATGTGAATTCATATCTGAAAAGCACTGTTCGAACCTTAAAACAAAGCTAGCCTTATTTAGTATTAGCTAAATTACTCTTCTGCTCTATCATCAAAACTGGTTGTCTTTTCATATATCTTAAGTTTATTTTCCCTATTATGATGTCTGATAGCACTTTTTATAGTTTTTCTAGTTTAATCCCCATAACAATCCTATGAGGAAGAAAGCACAGGTAATGTCAATTCCCTATTTTACACATGAGAAACAGGATGAGAAAAGTTAAACATCTGGCTCAAAGATGCAAAGCTCATAAAAGTTTTTGTTGTTTGGTTATTTTTCAGTTGTATTGGGACCCCAACTGGGTGTTTTCTTGGCCAAGATGGTGTAGTTTGCCATTTCCTTCTCCATCTCATTTTACAGATGAGAAAACTGAGGCAAACAGAATTGAATGACTTGTCCACAAAGCTAGGAAGTGTCTGATATCAAACTTGAACTCGGGAAGAGGTGTCTTCCTGCTTCCAAACCTTGTGCTCCATCTACTGTGCCATCTAGCCACCCTTCCCAAGGGTTATCAGAATTCCAAACTAGTTTCTTGGCTCTAAGTAAAGATGTTGTCACCTAGTGAGACACCAACAACCGCTCCAGATTCCATTTAGCCCTCTTGTTTTTAATTGATAGCCCAGAGCAAACTGGTGCCAATTTACCTTTCCTACCTCCATACATATATTATACAGTTTTCTTGGATTTCATAATCTTCAGAAGTATAGGGAATTTTAATTCACATTTAAAGTATGAAATTCTTCTATTAAGTCAACCTATTCTCCCTATAACAATGACTAACAAATAACATAACATATATAGCACAGCAGGTTATCAAACACTAGGGAAACTCTTTTCAACAAAAATGTTTACTGGACAAGTGATTTTGAAAGAGAGAGAGAGTACTAATCTCTATAAGAAAGAAAGTACCTCCCCTCCAAACCCTCTAAATGGTTCCTTAAATATATGAAAAACAATATGCAAAGTGATTCTTTTTATTCAAGAGTTTCTAAGAGAGGTGTACTAAAAGATCTGTTAAAATCTAAGACATTTTTAAACTTTGTTATTCAACAATTATTTTTATTCAAAAATTATGAGTTGTTAAAAAAGTTTAATTATAAAATAATCAATACTGTGTATGTTCTAAAAACTTAATTCAAGCAAAAAAACCCCAAAAAACCAAAAACTATATTACCATTAAGTTTGTTATAAAATCTAAGTTAGTAATAATTAAAGTTGAGTGAAATTAGAAACATCACTCTTCTTTGCTCTAGATGTTAATATTGTTACATCAGCATGTAATAGAAGAACCCTTAGAATAGAGAACCCTTAGAATGTTGCCTATGCCATTTATTCTACTAAACCATAACAATTTTTAGGGCTGAATTTTTGAAAAATTTAAAAGGTATCCTCAATTGAAATCTGAATAATTTCCTTCAAAACAAAGGGCAGATACAAAGTGCAAACTTTGCAGAATCATTCAAGTACACAGTCTGAACCAAAGCTGACCAAGGGCAATGGTATGTGTAGGGCAGGGGGCCTCAGACTCAGAGCTCCAGGACCTGTTGGATGGCAGCATTCTAAGAATTAGCAGCTGTTAAACAGCCCCAGCCGGTTAGTTAAGATTGTGGTCAAAGGGGCAAGGGTACAGTACCTGATGATGGGCAGGTCGAGGCCCCGCTGCAAACTGAGAAAAGGAGGGAGAAGACAAACACAAAAGGAAAGGCACAAATAGTCAGAAACAACACAACAAAAACCAAAATGTCACACAATCTGCCAAAAAAACAAAAACAAACAAACAAACAAACACAAAAAACCCACAAGGAAAAAAAAAAAAAAAAAAAAAAAAAAAAAACCACAAACAGTCAAAGCTTTGCTGCAGGACAGTGAGAGACAGGTACTAGGTTCCACAGGCTAACGTCACTGCCATTAACAGGGTCTTGTTTAAGAACCTGCAAAAAAATAGGGGAAGCTACTTGCTAACTGGGGTGGGAGAAGTTTCTCAGGGTTAAAGTGCAGACAGGGCAAAAGAAGGCTGGGAAGGGTGGGAGTGGGGCCAAGCAAATGAATAGCAAGGATGCTCTGTGTGACAAACAGGACTTCAAGCAGAGCTGGAGGTGGTGAGAAAAGCTTGGAGGCTGCTCCAGGTCAGAGTGGAGCATGAATGTGTCCAGCTCCACACCTGGAATATGTGTTGAAAGCTTAGTCTTTCTCTTAGGTTAATTGTGTTCTAGTCCCTTGACAGCCAAAGGTGAGGAAGGCTTAGCCATTCACATATGTAATGAATAAATCTTTTCTAGTGTTTGGCTGGGAAGGAGTGAGCAAATAATGTTTAATATTATAACCATCCAAGCACAAATCAAATGAAGTAGTTAAGCATAACAGCAAGCACACCCAGGCAGACAACTAGTGAACATCAGTCTTCTACAAGAATGAATAAAGATACTACTGGAAGAGGGCCAAACTATTCAAAATACTGTGAAATCTGAGCCCACAACTAATACTTATGCACAGTGGCAAAATACTCTGTGTGCATACTTTATTACTAGCTGTCCCTGAGACTAACTAAAAAAAAAAAAAAAAAAAAAAGTAAAATATAATTTTTCTGCCAACCTGAGGAATGTTTGAAAACTTTTCCCTAACTTACAACACAAAAAACATGTTTTCCAAAAAGGAAATTTTAATATTAATTCTCTAACCATAAATATATCTCAGCAACAATACATTTCCCAATGTATAAAACATTCTTTTAATCAGGAAAACCAGGACAAGATGTGGAAGCTATAACACTGCTCTACTGCCTAACTATCAAGTTAATAACAAAACCACGCTCTTCAAAAGGAAAATGGAAAAATAAAGTAGGAAAACTGATTCCTTTCTACCAACCTAAGGCATGAAAGATCATGTTTTCATTTGTCTGAGTACCCCAAGTCCACAATGGTTGTAGCTTATTATACACAAACTAATCTAAGGTCTAAATTAATCCCAATAAAAAAGATTCTACATTCCTTAAAAATCTGCAAGACCCCTGGAAATGCTCATTTCTCTAGGTTGCCATTTGAATCCGAGAATGTCAAATGTCTTAGCTAGAAAGGACCTGAGTCCATGTCATCCAGCTCTCTTTTGACAGAAAAGTGATCTGCAGAATGACTCCAATCAATTTCATCAAAGCACAAATCTAGTGTGTCAGACAATTAATGTCACAGGAAAGCTCAAAGCAGAATTCCCTTACAAGCTATAAGTTCACATATCTTTCTAGTAAGCAATGTCTAAGTGAGCATGTTTTGAATAGATATAGAAGGATATTAATTAATTCCCCCTCTAATCTATGTGCTTAAATGGGGCTGAGGATGAATTTCCCTTTTAATGGAAATAGTGTGCTACTTCAAAATAGTGATCACTCACAAAAACTATTATTCTTGTAGGAAATTCTCATCTTAAAAGGACATGTGGCCTTATAATGATTTTCCATATCTTATTTGTGAAAAAAAAAAAATCAGATCACATGTGTGCTATAAAAATAAGCTTCCAGTATAGTCAACACAATCTTCATCAGCCATTAATAAAAGAGGGAAGACAACTGCTCCCAATCCAAATATTTGTGAGGAAGGTGATAGGATAGGAAAGGGAAGCCACATTTTAAACAACTTAACCTGAGAGCAATAGTATCTGTCTTATCACTGTTCCACAGAAAGGTCCCATTTCTAAGGCTCTAAAATCAATGTTGAAAATTTATATATTTTAAACCTTCTAATTAAAAAGGTATTTTCTATGAGCAAAAAGAATACGTTATAAAAATAATTATCAATTTTTTTTTAAGTTAGTGGGAAAGTACCCTAGTCTATTTTGCACTAGTCACCATTGGCTATTGAGCTTTTATTTTGGTTGACAACATTTGTGATCCTATGGGTAGCTGTAAGCAACAGAACAAACTGTAGTCGCTGCTGGCTCATAATAAAAGTTGAAACTTTAGTTTCATTTGGCTTTTTCTTTAGATGGAAAAGACAGTAGATATAAAGGAAAGCAGCTTTCTGTGAAACCTGGATCAAAATGCTTCTGCCACCCACCCCCTTAATGGTCTGTGTGTGTCTCTCTCTCTCTCTCTCTCTCTCTCTCTCTCTCTCTCTCTCTCTCTCTCTCTCTCTCTCTCTCTCTCTCTCTCTCTCTCTTTTTCTCTCATATCTCTCTCTGTCTGTCTGTCTGTCTGTCTCTCTCTGTCTCTCTCTCTGTCTCGCTCTCTCTCACTCTCTCTCTGTCTCTCCCTCTCTCTCACACCCTTTGTGCAAACTAGGCATGGCCAACATATGTTGATGTCAATTTGGCACACTAAACCATAGTATTTTAAAATAACCACAGAGTATTACAAAAGCCATGATGCTCCCCTCTCCCCAATTATGCCTTCAGTAGTCTGACTATATTGGACAAATTGAAAATAAACTACTATTTGGAGTTCTGATGTGACAATAAGAAACAAGGGTAAATTGATAAATTATACTTGGGCTTACCAGCATTTAAAAAAAAAAACGCCCAGAATTTCCCCAAGTTAGAATTCAAATAAGATCTTCTTGGTCTTGAATAGAATAATGCCACAAAGATGGTTTGGGGGGTAGGGGGGTACACTTGAAGCCGGTTGGATTGCAAAGGCAGCTGTCCAGGGAAGAACAGAAGAGCCGCGGAGGTGCAATTGCCAATGGCCCCATCAATGCAGAAATAGAATGGAGTGAGCTCTGGCTGCTCTACAAAGCAGGGTTAGGGTCACTTTCTGAGTGGGACAGCTTACCTCTCCACACCAGCGGGGCTCGCTGTGAAGTGGATGAGACTAGACTATGGAAGCCCAGGATGTCAAAAATGCAATCCAGAAAATTTCCTCACCCCTGCTTTACCCTCCCGGCACCATTACAAATGAAATCAAATAACTCCAACCCAAAACAATAAGCAAGAGTAGTTTGGGGCCAGCTAGTCTTGCACTTGTTTTGGGAGCATGTAAATGGAATGTTATATGTGTGGTTTTTAGTAATGGGGGTGGTAATGGTCACTAGCAGAGCGGATGGCAAAAATTGCATAAAGGATAGTTTAAAAAAAAATAACGTTTACGACCACAGAAAATGGCTGAACAACTGCAGACAATTTCCCCCTTGATATTTAATAAGATAATGGGAAACAATTCTAATTTGCATTTTGAATCAAATAGACCTTAAAGTGCCATCCCTTTGAATTTTTTTACATTAAAAAAATTCCCAAATTCTTCCTATCTAATTCCCATTGGCGAAAACCCACCCACATTCTTTCATCCTTCTCCCACTAAGCCTGGCAGAAACTGCCATGGTCTGTTATACTTTCAGGGAGGAAGCAATCAATGCATTTCTGTAGATCAGCCAATAAATGGATGTGGTCCCAAAAAAAAATAAAAAAAATAAAAAAACTCGTGCCAAGGGCACTGCTGCCTGCAAGAAGTACAGTTTGTTATATTGCTTACAATGCAGTATTTTATCCAGCCTCTTCCAGCCAAGGACCTGTAAACGGGAGTCTGTTCCAAAACCTTCCTCCTCTTCCAGTTGTCTGTGCAATGTATTGGCATTGTTCTGCTGGGCTGTCAAAAAAACTGGTTTAGAGATGCAGCTCTTCAGTCAGGTTTTGCTCCAGTTCTAACCATGTAAACTTACTCTTGCTTTTCAACAGTTTAAAAAAGAGGGGTGGGGGGAGAGGAGGACCATAGTACTCACTTACTGTTTATGAAAGTTTAACATCATTGCTCCGGGCTAATGATTAGAACTGGGGCCTATGTGAAATGAAATGGTGGGATCTCCGTCCCATTCCAAGGGGTCCAGTGTCCGCATCCAAAACCACTCTCGGGACTGAGCTTCCATTGGCCACCTTGTTGGCAATTTCAGTAGAGAGGTGAAGAATTAAATGGGCCACTGAGCCTGACCCCCCCACACCCCGCCTCCTCACCACCCCGTTCGCTCTCAGGGATGACTCTCCCGCAGCTCGACGAGACCCCGGGCTGAGAGCTGCTATGGGAGAAGGAGGGAAGGGGCAGCGTGAGGAGAGAAGGACAGAAGGCTTCCAGACAGGCTGAATCGGACAGGTGGCACCTGGCACTAGGCTCAATCCCCGTGACCCACACCAGAGTGCGCGCGGGCACAGAGAGCTGCTCTCTACCTACCAAGCAGAGCGCCTGGGCCCGGGAGCCCAGGAAGACCCTGCCTGTCCCCTGCTCGGGCCGTGCTGTGGAGTCACAGAGCTGATGCAGAGAGGGTTAACGTGAGATGCCGCAGAAGCGCTTTCTAGCCAAAGCTCATCATGCAGGGCAGGGCAGGGCAGAAAAACGTCCAGAGGGCGTCCCTAGGAACCGGTGGCACAAGGAGCCTGAAATCTGGGCGAGCTCTCAGTCTCTGAGGAACCCAGTGCACTCGGCAAAAAGGAGAGCAGGAGAAGAGATCGTATGTCTGGCTGCCAGCCGGCTTCCCCCCCAAGCACAGCTATGCTCAGTTGTCCCGGCATACCCATCTGTCCATACTGTTAGAATGGTTAGAACTGATCCAGTGACACTGATTTACAAGTCTTACTCCCTAGAACACTGGAGACTGAGAGTGCAGTTACAAAAATCGAATTGAGTTTTCTAAATTGCCTTGCTTCTTTCTCTTGGCTACTGAAAAATACCATTAATGGATAAAGTACTGAAATGAGGTGAACTTGAATGCAACTACACTAAAAAGAAACCACGTTACTGAGCCAGAGAAATGGATGGAAAGACATCCAACTTCTCCTTTTTGGGAGGGATACAAAATTTAAAATGAAATGTTCCAATGGGGAGGGCTCTGAAAATGCAATGCAAACCAGTAGGAACAAACACTTTGGAACAAACTTCCAGAATTCAGTGAAACTATTTTGAAAAGAACATCAAGCTACTGTACACAAAAACCAGACAAAAGGCGATATAGAAATCTACATGGAACTAGTTTATATTCACTTACCGGAGAGCGGGTTTGAGGCTGTGAGTTCATTGTCTGAGGGGCTTGGGGATACACCAATGTGGTTGGAGCTGCATTCTGTCCAGAGGGATAAGGGGTCTGTCCAAAAAAAAAAAAAAAAAAAAAAAAAAGAGAGAGAAGATGATGATGATTAATATACCATTTGTAAAAAATATAATTAAGAGTTGCAAGGGTCTCTAGAAATCACCTAAGCAAATTTCTTTTATATTAAGGAAACTGAGGACCAGAGTGATTCCTCCCCCCCGTCAAGATTTTCTACACAAGTAGTAGGAGAACAAGATCTTCAACGTTCAAATTAAAGAGTTCTTTGCACTATGAACAATTTTCAGATGATAAAATTAAAGCCATCTATAGTCATATGAAAAAAAGCTCTAAATCTCTATTGGTTTAGAGAAATGCAAATTAAAACAACTGAGATACTACCTTACACCTCTCAAATTGGCTAAGATGACAAAAAAATTATTAATTATTATTAATTATTATTAATTAATGATTAATATTGGAGGAGATGTGAGAAAACTGGGATAGTGGGATAGTGCATTGCTGGTGGAATTGTGAAGTGATCTAACCATTCTGGAGAGCAACCTGGAACTATGTCCAAAGGACTATAAAACTTGGCATACCTTTTGATCCACAGGGTTATTGGGTCTGTACCCCAAGGAAATCATTAAGGAGGGAAAAGGACCTACACATGCAAAAATGTTTGCAGCACCTCTTTTTGTGGCAGCAAAGAATTAGAAAATGAGTGGATGCCCCTCAATTGGGAAATGGCTGAACAAGTTGTGGTATAAGAAGGCAATGGAATATTTTTGTTCTATTAAAACTGATAAACAAACTGATTTTAGAAAGGCCTGGAAAAGTTTACATGAACTGATGCTGAGCAAAACAAGCAGAAACAGAAATTCATCAGACACAATAACATCAAGAATGTGGAATGGTCAATTATGCGACTTGGTTCTTCTCAGTGGTTCAATGATCCAAAGCAATCCCAATAGACTTTGGACAGAAAATGCCATCAGCATCCAGAAATAGAACTAATGAGATTGAATATAAATCAATACATGTTATGTTCATTTCTTTTCTCTTCCATAGATTTTTCCTTTTTCTCTGATTTTTCTCTCCCAACACAATTCATAAAACAATGTGTGTTAACATAAACAAACAAATAAATAAAGGGGAAAAAGTTCTTTCCACCATATAATAATTTGTGAACAACCTCAAGGTTGCAGATGAAACTTTACTAATAAATATGGTCAACAGTTTCTCCTATTGCAATTCAGATTTATCACAACACATATTAGTAGAAAGGTAATTATTGATGGAAAATACTTTCAGTTTGTTAATAATTGCTGACCAATAAATCTAATCTAATAAACAGATATCAAAAACCTGCTACATGCAAAGATTTATGCCAGGTCCTGATATTAAAAAGACAAAACAATAAACTGTGTCCAGGAGTTAATCTGAAGAGTGGTTTTGGATGTGGACACCAGCAACTTACATCCCTCTGGATACCTAGAGTGTTGCGAGCTGTCGTCTCTAGAAGCTGCCGGATCGCTCTCTGGGAAGAGATCTGCTGTGTCTACTCAAATCTTTCAGACAGATTCTTCTTCCTGTAGTGAACCGTTGTCTCCAGGCAGTTGCTGTTAACTCTTGTCCTTAGAAGTGACTTCCCTTCCTGCAGAGAGCCCCGTCAGGCCTGATGTAATGCAGAGAGTCTTTCTCTTGAATCCTGGCTCTGAATCTCCTCCAGCTCTTATCCTTCTCCAGGCCGATCTGCCCTTTGCGCCCAATGCTGTCTCTTTTTATCCTCCCAGAGAATGGGCGTGGGATAATGCAAGGGCTTCTGGGAAGAACCACCCCAGCCAATGAGCTTGCCCCCTCTATCAAGTCAACCTGAGTTCTCACCTTGTAATTGTCCAGAAAACCTGAATTCTCACCTTGTCACTGTCCAGACAACCTCAGTTCTCACTTAGTAATCCTAACATCTCCCCCTTTCTTTTGATTTAGAACATAGGACAGTCATGACCTTGAAACATAAATCCATCAATATGGGAAGTATTACAGATAATTACATAAATGACCTTGAAACATAAATCCATCAATATGGGAAGTATTACAGATAATTACATAAATTACATAAGCATATAGTAACATAGTAACATAACACATGCTAGAAGCATATAACATAATCATAAATTGAAAATTTATAAATGTCCATAAGTCCATTGTCCATTAGTCTCATCTTGTGTGAGGAAGTCCAATGATTCCTGCTGGTTTTAAAGTTCTTTAACAGTCTTCTTATTATCCATGCTCTTTCAGTGTCAGATGTTTCTTAGATCTTCTCCTTTATTTTGAGGTCTTTCTCTTTTTCTGTCTCTCTCTGATGGACAAGGCGAATATGACTCGTTGGCACCCATCTGATTCCTTCTCCTGCTGAAGAAATACAAGCAAACCCTCTCCCCCAGGCAGTTAACCTATCTGGTCCCTTCCATTCACCACTTTCTGGATCTCTCCACATCACCTGGCGATTATCTAAGGACAGTGGAGATGCTCTCACTGGACACTGCCCTTCTGGTGGGTTATAAAACCTGTCTGCTGGAGCCAGTGCATCTTTGTCAAAAATTAGAAAATTAATGGTATAGAGAACTAAATTTAGAAGTTCCCTAGGGCTACCTGTGGCTCCCCCTTTCTTTTGTTTTTGGAGGAGTGTCTTAATATCTCTGTTTCTTCTCTCTACTATTGCCTGCCCTTGAGGATTAAAGGGTATGCCCGTGGTATGTAAAATCTTATACTGTGCACAAAAGTGTGTAAAATGTTTGGACGTATATGCAGGTCCATTGTCTGTTTTTATTGCTTGTGGCACACCCATAATTGCAAAAGCTTGTATAAGGAATTCAGTGACCACTCGGGCTGTCTCTTTTGCTGCTGGCATTGCAAATGTGAATCCTGAAAAGGTGTCTACCACGACATGAATAAAAGATAGACGACCAAAAGATTTATAATGGGTCACATCCATTTGCCAGATTTCATTGGGTCTCAAACCACGAGGATTCTTCCCTGGAGGGAGTGTAGGAGCATGGAAAGGAAGACAAGCTGTACAGCTTTTTACTATGCTCCTAGCTTCCTCTCTTGTGATTCCAAATTGTAAACGTAAAGCTCGAGCAGCCTGATGATATTTAGAATGAGATTCTTGTGCTTCCTGAAATAAAGGACTACTGGCTAACATGGTTAGAAGGCTATCTGCCTTTGAATTTCCATCAAAAATGGGACCTGGAAGTCCACTATGTGAGTGGACATGCAAGATATAAATCTTGCCTGGATGTTTTCTCACTTGCTCTTGAAGTTCCTTAAAGAGCTGATAAATATTGGAGGCTGCAAATTTTATTTGGGCTGTGGCAATTCTTTGTACTACACCTACTGAATAGGCTGAATCAGTAATTATATTTACGTCTCCTGGGTAATAAGTGAGAGCTAGCATGATAGCAAATAATTCATTCTGTTGAGTGGATTGAAAAGGAGTCCTGATTACTCTCTATAGTACCACTCCTGAATGGAGCTGAGGTTGCGTCTGGGGCTGAGGTCCCTGTTCGGGCGCCAAATTGCGAAGGTCTGGTCTAGCTCCTCTTGTCAGGATAAGCAAAAGTCCTTGCCCCACGTTGGGCGCCAAATGTTGCGAGCTGTCGTCTCTAGAAGCTGCCGGATCGCTCTCTGGGAAGAGATCTGCTGTGTCTACTCAAATCTTTCAGACAGATTCTTCTTCCTGTAGTGAACCGTTGTCTCCAGGCAGTTGCTGTTAACTCTTGTCCTTAGAAGTGACTTCCCTTCCTGCAGAGAGCCCCGTCAGGCCTGATGTAATGCAGAGAGTCTTTCTCTTGAATCCTGGCTCTGAATCTCCTCCAGCTCTTATCCTTCTCCAGGCCGATCTGCCCTTTGCGCCCAATGCTGTCTCTTTTTATCCTCCCAGAGAATGGGCGTGGGATAATGCAAGGGCTTCTGGGAAGAACCACCCCAGCCAATGAGCTTGCCCCCTCTATCAAGTCAACCTGAGTTCTCACCTTGTAATTGTCCAGAAAACCTGAATTCTCACCTTGTCACTGTCCAGACAACCTCAGTTCTCACTTAGTAATCCTAACACTAGAGGAAGCAATACATATGGGCAATTGCGTAAAGAACACTGGGTACAGAGACCTGATGCCACAGGTCATTACTTGGGTGACCCAAATAAATTCTCTTTCCAAACTGGCAAAATGGGGATCCAAATGATGGAATCATTCTTCCTTCAAAAGGATATTGTGACACTGATCCCCAGCAACCTCAGAAACATAAAAATAAGTACCCATTGTTCTTTGTGTCCTTCTAGAAATACTCAGACATGGAACATACTGCAGCATTAGGATTTTCTCACAGCTGCAGGTTCAATGTGACAAACCATCTACTTAACCACTTAACTTGTCTAACTTCTACTACAAGTCAACCATTCTTGCAGGACTTGTCAAGGGGCAGGTGGTATTTAACAGTTAATAAACACAGATTTATAATTTTCAGGAATCTTACCAATAGTGGAGCTATAATCCTACTTTATGTGGTCTCACAGAAAAGTAACAGATATGAGTGGCAAAACAAATCATCATCCCAAATGTAAGAAATAGCAAATATGAAGAGTCCAAAGAAGCATAGAAAGGATAATATTAACTAGTGCAGAGTGAAGTAAGCAGAATTTATACAACGACTACAGTGATATAAAAACCCAAATTGAGTGTGGCGATTGCCCTCAGAGCTGAGAACCTCTCCCTTCTCTTCAGAAGTTAGGGACTAACAGTGTGGAATTAATTGCATATAATGACAATCATGATTAATGTGTCAGCTGGTATTGATGAACGGATGGTGTTTTCACCCTCAATTTTTAATATCTATGTTATAACTAAGGGATGGGTCATTGAGGCAGGGATGGAAGAGAGAAATTCAGTAACATATGGCAAGCAAGCACCAAAAAAGGATCAGTAAAAATAATCAATCAACAGTTGGCAAAAAAAAATACTAACAAGTCAAAAGACTATTCCCTAACCAGCCAATAATCAACAAGCATTACTAAGTACTTATGATGTGCCAGCCAGTAGGTTAAAGGCTGGGGATCTTCCATTTTAATGAGAGGCAACATGCACAAAAATAACTATGCACAATCAAGACAAAGACAGTGTAAATAGGAGGTCACCTCAAAGGAAAGCCAATGAAGGGATGGGAAAGGAAAGGGCTTCTTCCTGCAGAAAGTGGAACTATCAGACAAGGCAAAGAAGCGCAGAAAGGGGAAGAATAAAAATCTTTCAGATGTGAGGAATAGCCAAGGAAAAGGCAGCAGGAGACATGAAACTTTATGCATGAAGAACAGCAAAAAAGCTGGTGCAAATAACACAGCATTTACTGATTGATCTTGGAGGGAGTGATAGGGAAATATGTAGTGATATATCATTTAGACCTTTCAAATCAGTCAATAATCGATAACATTTCCCCAAGTCCCTAACTAGCTATTAAGACACACCGCTAAGCATTGAGCATACAAAAATAGGCAAGACAGCCCCTGCCCTCAAGGAGTTCATAATTTAATGCAAAAGACAACAAGCAAACAATAGATAAATAAGCTACAAGCAACATAAAAATGAAATAATTTAAAAAGACAGAAGGTACTAGAATTAAGAGGTGTTGTTGGAACAAAGTTTATAAAAGACAGGGTTTTAGTTGGGACTTAAAAGAAGCCAGTGAACAGACTTGAGGAAGGAGAGCATTCTAGACATGCAGATTTGATTGAGTTACACAAAAAAGGTGACAATATGGTCACTTAAAACTTCAGTAACCATAAACTACAGAAAGATCAATTTAAGAAACAATGGAAGATGGACAGCAGGAGTGAGAAGGCACTGGAGCAGACAGATCAATAGCAGATTACCTCAATGGTCTAGGCGGAAAGTGATGAGGGCTCACATAAAGCAGAATGTGCACATGTTGGAAAAATTATGAAGGTGGAATTGATAGTATTCAGAAAGAGATTGATATGTGGGGTGACTAAGGATGATGAGTCAAGGATGATAAGCCAGTTATAAGTCTGGGTGACTGGAAGAAGGGTGAGGTCCTAAATAAAAATAGAAAATGTTAGTTAAAATATTTATAGCAGCATTTTTTGTAATGCTTATAATTGGAAATAAAGTGGTTGACCATCAACTGGGCAATGGTTAAGCAAGCTGTGGATGGAGTGGAATAGAACACTGCTATGCTGTATAAGAAAAGCTGCATATGACTGATAGGTTCTTACTAAGTGCTAAGTCAGTACTTAACAATTCTCTAATTCTGGCCTTTACTGGGAGTTTTACTTGTGAAATCCTGGGGGAGGAGCTTGCATGCTTAGGAGGAGCAAGTTCATTGGTTGAAGTAATTTTCCCCAGAAGCCCTTGCATTATCCCACGCCCATTCTCTGGGAGGATAAAAGAGGGCGGCACTCAAAAGATAGAGTCTTTGCTAGGTCGGAGTTGAGGCGGCTCTCTGGAGGAAGAAGTCTCTCCTCTAGACTAGAGAGCAATCAGCAGTTTCTGGAGACAACAGCACGTTACATATGATGAATACAGAAAAGTCTGGGGAAATTTTATATGAGTTGAGAAAAAAAAAGTGAGAAAAAGTGAGAAAAGCCAAGAAAACAATATACACAATAATTATAGCAATGTAAATGAAACGAACATCAAAAAATCAAAAGAGAATGTAGCAAAATTTAAAAGATTAAGTCACAAATAGAATAAATTTGCACCTCAGGGCGAACATAGACCTGTGAAAAACCAAGAAGACTGGTGGCAGAACTGGGGTCCTCCTGAACAAGCTGAGAAGATCTGAAGAAAAACCCAGGCCCAATTAACCCAAAACACCTCCCAACTAGCTCAGTAAAACATCAAATGGGGAGCCCTTGGGCCTAGCTGGATGTGTCTGGAACCTAAGCAAGAAGCACAAGGACTCTTACCTCCCCTACTCAGGGTCTGAGTCCGGGAAGACTGAATGAACTTGGGTTGATTGGCAAAGCTAGGCCCAGCTGTGCATCAGGGTACAGCCCTGGGCCAAAAGGAACCAGAGTGCGAGGAGCAGGACTGCTGTGGGGTACGGGTACTTGCTGGAGGGTGGACTTCTTGGTTTGGGGTTCCTGGTCAGAAGGGAGAGCTGAGGTGAAGCCAGAAATATCAGGATTACACTATTACTTCTTATTAAAAAAGAAAAGAAAAACAAACCAGCAAAGAAGAACCCCATCATGGAAGCATACTATGGGAACAGGGAAGACGAGTTCATTTGAAGTAAAATAACTAAAATAAGCTTCTACCCCCTGGCTCCCTGCCCAGAGAGAATTTATAGAACTCAAAAAAAAAAAAAAAAAAAAAAAAAATCTAAAATCAAATGAGACATATTGAGGAAAAACTAGAAAAGGAAAGAAGAGTCTCAAAGATGAAAATAACTCCTCGAAAATTAGAACTGAGCAAGGAGAAACCAATGAAGCCATAAAAGACTAAGAATGAAAAAGTGAACAGAATGTGAAACATTTAACAAAAATGACAGATCTGGAGAACAGATCAAGAAGACTAAATCTAAGAATAGAAAGCTGTGACCAAAAAAAGGACTTTGACACAATAGTGTAAGAAATAATAATAATTTAAAAAAAAAAAAAAAGAAATAATCCAAGAAAACTGTCCTAGAGTGATAAAACAAGAAGGAAAGATAGAACTAGAAAAAATCCACCAATCACCACCTCAATGAGATCCTTTGTGGAAAATACATAGAATATTAATGGCAAATTTCAAAACCCCTAGATCAAAGAGAAAATTTTGAAAGAAACAAGGAAAAACAATCCAAATAAGCTGAAGCGACAACTAGAATTGTACAGGATTTATCAGCAGCCACAATAAAAGACTACAGGTCCTGGAATCACATCTACAATCAATCAAAAGAACTAGGTCTGCAGCCAAAAATATTATATACAGCAAAAATTATTTATACTATTAAGCGAGGAAAAAAAAATGGACATTTAATGAATTTGCTGATTTTCAGGACTTTCTATCAACCAAACCCAAACTTAATAGAAAATTTAACATACAGAACTAATAAAGATTAATTTCAAGAAACTCAACATGAACAAATTATTTATTTTTCTAACATGGAAAATGTAAAGCACATATGTTTAAAGTTGACATCAACTACAGGTAGATCAAAAGAAAATGGGGGTAGAGTTAAGGTAAAATCCTAAGTATCATACAAATGACATGTAAAGGAATAATAGATACTGTGACATTAGAGGGGGTAGAGGGTTCGTAGTTCTGAAAACCTACTCACATTGGGAATGGATTCAATAGGCAACACTACTTATATAACATAAAGGGTATATCAGTCTCCAAAATCTATAAAGAAATAAGGAGGAAGAGATAGGTGGAAGGGGAAGCAAAGGGTGTGGGAAGAAGACAAAAGAGAGATCCATGAGTTAAGAAACAGCAAGGCAAGTTAGAAGCAAAATGAAAGCAAAGGGTCAGATGGGATAAGAAAGATATGTGTGTGTATGTGGGGTAGGACTATATAAGTGTATAGATATGTGAATGTATATATTTACATATGTGTATATAACTATATCCTTTCTTAACTATAGCCTGCTTGGGGTGGGAAGGATCAAAGGTGTGGGGGGGAAATAAAGTAAAAAAAGTACGAAGAGACAACCAAAGAACAATTTACAAGGAAGATGGACACTCATGAATATAATTTTTCCATATGTATTTTTTCCTGGTATTTCTTCTTATATATTTTGAATCCTTCCTGATGTTCTGCTGTTTTATTTTTTGTATTCCTTTTCTGTTTTTCTTTTTTCTTATTCTGTTTCTTTAAATAAAATAGATTGTTTAAAAATCAGAAAAAAAAATTAAGCATGATTTGAATGAAGACAATTCCTTTCATGAAGGTAGATTGACAGTTTTTACACATCCAGCATTTTCCCAAATCTTTCCAATGCATTGTTCACCTATAATTAATTTTCTTATATATTTTTCTTATATAAGATGGCTCTCTGGAAGGGAGACAGATGCTTGAGATAATTATAATAATGTAACAAGCAAAAGATATCAATAAAAGCTTTTTAAAAAAAAAAAAAAAAAAAAAATTAGCAAAGAGAGGGTTTTCAGGAAAAGGAACTAAGTTCTGTTTTATAAATGTTAAAATCTGACTATCCATGGGTCAATCGGCTGGATGTGCCCAAAATTTAGTGGTAATAGCTAGCATTCATATGTCACCTACTCTATGCCAAATAGTACATTAAGCACTTTATGCATATCATCTCATTTGCTCCTCTTAACAATCATCATTACCTCTATTTTAATGGAAGAAAATGAGACAGAGATTAAGTGACTTTCCCCAAAGTCATACAGCAAGGTAATGACTGAGGCAGGATTTCCTGAGTTCCTACAGCCCCAGGAGTCTGTCTCTAAGGCAAGCATGGCATGCCCACATGTGGGCGCACATACATAGTTGCAGTGGGTAATGCAGACTTCAAAAGGGAGACTAAAAAGATCTGAGACTCCTCTGCCTCAAGATGATCATGAAGCTCGTGGAAGCTGATGAAATTGTCCAGTGATCATCCAAGAGAGAAGAAAAGAAGGGCCTGGAACAGTAAAGAGGAAGCCCAAGGTGAGTGGGAATGAGAAACAAGAAAGGAGCCAGGAGAAGCCAGAGGAGGAAAACCATGGAAGAGCAATGTCCTGAAACTCTAGAAAGAGGAAAGTATCGAGGGAGGGAGAGCCATGAGCGCCATGCTCCCAGCCCGTGTAACTCTTTCCAGTCTGTCTGCTCCCAACCCCGCCATTCAGCTGCACCTGCTCCTTCCGATGTGCCAATCTCTTAGCTGCCAAGAGTCTTTCCTCACTTCCTTCGGGCTCCCAAAGCTGTCAATCCCTCTTTGCTCCTTCAGACACCTCACCTGGCCTTCTTGACCAATCCTTCCTCCGCTGCATCTTCCTCCAGATCATATCCTGTCTCACAGGCCTATCTGACTTGGTGTTCTCAGCAGCTCCTAGAGATTCAGTTATCTCTGTGCTGAGGCTTCTCAGTTCTACCGAGGCAGCCCTCAAGTTCACTGAGTGCCCATTTCACAAACTGACTTGGATTTCCAGTGACCACACAATGTACCCAAGATGTTCAAAACTGAACAACTTTTCCTTTCTCCAATTCTCCCCTCTTCCTAACTTCCCTACTACAAACTCACTACTAAGGGACCAGCCCCAAGTCCTCCTCCTCTCTCATCTCCCTATAATCAATCTGTTGCTGCCATTTCTGTTACATGCCTCTTTTCTCAGCCCTAACACTGCTCTGTCCTGAACTGTACAAAACTGTGGCCATTCACTGATCAGGGAGGAGTTCATTAATACATACAAGCACCCCTGCATTCGTGGCAATGTTTCCCTTTGTGAACCTAAGCTTGGATCAACTTCCTGTGGAGTATATTCAGACCTCCTGCAAAATATTTAACCTCATCTCCTACAATGAAAAATTCTGACTCTGAAAATAAGACTTTATATTTATCTCTATCACATTTTATTTGACCCACTACTCTTAAGCTCTCTTTTACAATCATGTCGTCTGGCATATTAATTATTGCCTCTAGTTTTATGTCATTGTTAATGTGATAAATAGGACATGGATTTGTATATAAGCATATGATGGATAAAAATGATACACCTGTTGAACAGTTGGTCCAAGGCCATAAAGCCTCTAGAGTTCTTCCTTATGTACATGAGCCATTAATTACCAAACTTTGATTCTGGCCAATGAGTCACCTCTAGACTATGGAAAAAAAAAAAAAAAAAAAAAAAAAAAAAAAAAAAAAAAAAAAAAAAAAAAAAAAACTTTAATAAAGAAAAGAAGAAGAAAAAAACATTTTCCACAAAATACCATGAGATTGCTAAATGCTTTTCTCAAATTGAGTTAATTAAAAATTGTTCTAAAAATAATTTATTTATTTAAAACTTAAGTGCAAGATAACAAAAAACAAAATAGAAAAAGAAATACAGAAAAAGAGAAAAACACATCAACATGTGCCCAGCAGAACATTGTGGAAGATTCAAAATGAAACAATAAATTTCCATTCAAGAAAGAATATGTAATAAAAGATACATTAATAACAGTCCATCTTCTTTAATTTTTGCTTCCTTATATCCTCTGCTATATTTTTTACTTTGTTCTTTTTCCTCTCTTTTCTTCCCCTCACGTCCCCAAACAAGCTGTAGTTAAACACAGATATATTTGTGTGTATACACACACACATATACACATTTAAAATATTAGTAATTACTAGTAGTTCTAATGTTAGAAATGTTCTAATCAATAATTAATTAATGTTCTAATATTAGTATTTCTCTTAATTGAATCTTTTTAAGTTTGACTTTGTCTGAGATCAATGATTACTACTCTTATGTTTTTTCTAATAAATTTTACTCCTGATCATTGTAATTTGTATATATCTCTTATATCTTACCCCTGCTACCTCTTCTATTTTATTTCTACCTATTGACTTGCTTTACTATTACTGAACACCATCCCGTGGCCCTACCCCTAAAACTCTCCCCTCATCTCCCCCTCTATCCATGATTTATACCATCTCACCTTAACCTATTCCTTCTCCCCTCATTTCTTTAGATTTCACTGTGGGGGGGGGGGAGGTGGGAGGGTGGGAAGGGAGGGTTCCCTCTTTAAAACATTCCCAATGTGAAAAGGTTTTCAGCACTATCACCCTCTTTCCCCTCTAATCCATCTGTTGGTTCTTGCTTTCATAGCTCATTCATACAATATAATTACTATTTTTATCTTTTCCTAGACAAGTTTTACTTTTTAGAGTCTTATCATACTTAGTTCTATCCCAATCATTCTTTTGGACTAGCCAGTTGCCATTGTCAATAATCATAGACATATGATTTAGATTTCCATGTATAAAACAGAAATAATTTGTTTTTATTGAGTATCTTAAAATTAGTCTTTGATGTTGGTACTCATACATTACATTTCCTATTGGGTTCAGATTTGTTTCAGACAAAATCCTAAATTTTCAGGATTTAAAAAATCTGAGTTTGTCAAATGTCCATTTTTTTCATTCAAGTATATTTTTTGCTGGATATGATATTTGGGCCACAATCCTAGTTCTGATTGTCAATATGTATTATTCCAGAAACTGCAGTCTTTTTTGTAGTCACTGAAAAATGCTATGCAATTTCTTTTTGTATAGTTCCAGCATAATTGAATTATGTTATAAAAATTTTATTTTTCATATGGGGATTTCCATATGTTTTCCTAATAGTATCTCTTTTAATGATGATTGGTAGACGTTTTTGTATTTTTCCTCTTGCTCTATCACTTTAGGTCAATTTTCTTTTATTATTATGTCAAGGTTCTTTTTTTTGGTCATAGCTTTTACATAGTCCAATTATTCTTGTATTTTCTCTTCTTGATCTGTTCTCTAGATTGTTGTTTTACTTCTAAGATATTTCATATTCTTTTCTATTTTTTCATTCTTTATTTTTATTATTTTCTGGTCTCAACTTCACTGGCTTCCCCTCACCCAAATCTAATTTTCAAAGAGTCACTGGATCTCCTTTTCTAGTTACTTGACTTTCTTTTCGTTTTAGGGGAGAGTTCATCCCATTTACATTAACAGTTATGATTACTAGCTTTGTATTTCCCTCCATCCTATATTCCTTGGGGTTTTCCTTGTGGGATATCTTTGCAGAGGTGATCGATGGATTCTTTCAATGAATATTTTTAGAATATTAGAGCAGTTTTCTTTACTGACCTCTTAGAAAATGCTATCCTGGCTCTTTTTTTGGTCATGGCCTTCAAGAAGACCAATAATTTTTTAATTATCTCTTCTGGATCTATTTTTCAGGTTGACTGTTTTGCCATTAAGGTATTTCACATTTTCTTCCATTTTTTTCCATTCTTTTTAGTTTGTTTGGTTGATTCTTGCTGTCTCACAAAGTCATTAGCTTCTTCCATTTGCCCTGTTCTAATTTTTAATGTGTGATTTTCTTCAGTTTTTTTTTTCCTCAATTTGGTTTATTCTACTTTTTAAGGAATTGCTTTCTTCAGACAATTTTTTCCTACCTCTTCCAAACTGTTGGTTCTCTCATTTCTCATTCTTCTACTCTCTCATTTCCTTTTTGAAGTCTTTTATGAGTACTTCTTTTTTTAATTAATTTTATAATTACAACATTTGACAGTACATATGCATGAGTAATTTTTTACATTATCCCTTGCACTCCCTTTTGTTCCAAATTTTCCCCTCCTTCCCTCCACCCCCTCCCCTACATGGCAGTCAGTCTTATACATGTTAAATATGTTATAGTGTATCCTAGATATAATACTACAGTGTATTATACAGTGTACAGAACCGAATTTCTTTGTTGTTTTTGCACAGGAAGAATTGGATTCAGAAGGTAAAAATAACCTGGGAAGAAAACAAAAATGCAAACAGTTTACATTCATTTCCCAGTGTTCCTTTTCTGGATGTAGCTGATTCTGTCCATCATTGATCAATTGGAACTGAATTAGCTCTTCTCTTTCTTGAAGATATCCACTTCAATCAGAATACGTCCTCATACAGTATCGTTGTTGAAGTGTATAGTGATCTTCTGGTTCTGCTCATTTCACTCAGCATCAGTTGATGTAAGTCTCTCCAAGTCTCTCTGTATTCATCCTGCTGGTCATTTCTTACAGAACAATAATATTCCATAACATTCATATACCATAATTTACCCAAACATTCTCCAATTGATGGATATCCATTCATCTTCCAGCTTCTAGCCACTACAAAAAGGGCTGCCACAAACATTTTGGAACATTTTATGAGTATTTCTAAGAAGCTTCTTTGGGCTTGAGACCAATTTATCTCATTCTTTGAGATCTCTTCTGTGGATATTCTGTCCTCTCTGGGTTTGTGTTTTGATCTGTCACCACAGTAGCTTTTTATGGTCAAGGTTCTTTTCTATTTCTTGCTTGTTTTCTTTCCTTTTCTTTTGTTATGTCCTCTTTTTTACTTTTATAGTGGAGCTCTGCTCTTGGGATAAAAATGGTGCTGTCCTAAGCTTCCTGTGCAGCTCTGAGCCTTGGCTCAGAGGCCCCTTGGGTTTTTCAGGAAACAGACTTTCAAAATTTGCCTTCTGATCTGGGACTGGAAGCTGTCCCCTTGCTGTGCTCCTCTATTGATACAAGACTGAGGGTCTTAGATGCTGATGTGCTGGGGTTAAGACCCTCTCCCGGGCTTTCCCAGAGTATGTTGAGCTAGGCTTAGCACCCTTTTCACCCCCGTGAGACTGGCTTTTCTTGAAGTTTTTCCAATCTATCTTGAGCTTGACGTTTGATTCTGTCAGACTCTGTTCAGAGTTTGGTTTCACATAGTTTTCAAGGGAAACTGGGAGAGTTCTAGCAGTTTCCTGACTTGACTCTGTCATCTTCTGCTCAAAAGTTTTCAATGATTCCTGTTTTTTTGGTTGACTTCCTTTTCATATTCTTATTTTTCTTGGATTACTCTTATTTTTTGCGTTTTTCTCATTTCACTTTAATGTCACTTTTAAAGACTTTTTTGATTTCTTCTATAAATTCTATTGGGGAATAGGGCCAGTGAATGGTACTCTTTGGAAAGGGAAGGCTTTTTTTTGCTTTAGCATCGTCCTCTGAAGATGAACACTGGTCTTCTCTATTCCCACAGTAAATTTCTAAATTTGGGTTCTTTCTCCTCTGCCTGCTCATTTCCCCCTTCCCCAAAAAAGTAAGAACTTAATAATGTAATCAGCTCCTGCAATGGGGGGGTAGGGAGACAGCACCTCTGGCTTCTGTCATTTTTCCCCTCTGACCTGGAAAATCAAAGCCCATAGGTCTCTCCTCCTGGAAGTCCCTGCAGCCAGCAGTTCCTGTCCTTACTGGGTAGGTGGGTCCCTTCTCAGCCATAGCCGCTCTCAACAGCCCCAAGGAGCTGGTGTTCCTGCTCAGCCCAGGGCCTCTATCAGCCTCTGACTCACCCCTCTGTTTCATGAGGTGAGAAAGTTCCTGAGGCAAAGGCTGAAGAGCTGGCCTGGGGTCTTCCATTCACACCAGTTAATCCTCTCTCCTGGGGGCTTTCTTTGGGACTTATCCAGATCTCTAAGAGGACCCCAGTTCTTCCCCCTCTTATTTGTTTTTCACTTCTCTATTATTCACTAGGAGGTGCAATTTGGTTTCATTTGTGGGGGAAATCTGGAGACCTTGTAATTTTTCTGATCTACTCTGCTACTCTTCCACAATCCTCTAAACTGTTGTTTAGCAATTGTTCTACTCTATATAATAACCTGATCAGAAAATGAAACAAGGCTAGTCCCCCCTTCTTTCCTGCAGGGAAAAGAGCAAGTTTAATAATCAAAAGCGGGGCTCCTCTCAGAGGCCTCCAGGTCCAGCCTAGTGCCCCAGTCTAATGGGTGCAAACCTTTGGGCCTGTTTCTTGTTTCACACAGAGCTTTTACTAAATAAGATCATACCACAGCTGAAATCACAGGAAGACTTTTCCTGATCCCTCTTAATTCCAGTGCTTTCTCTCTGGCAGTTATTTTAAATTCATTCTGTATTCATAGTTATTTGTATTGAGTACCCATTAGGTGATGAGCTAATTGGAGGAAAGTACTCTTTTTTATCTTTCTTTGTATTCCCAGTGTTTAGTACAGTGCCTGGCACATAGTAGGACTTGATAAATACTGACTGACTATGGAATTGAGACACATACCATAATTTAAAAAGAAGTTAAATTATTCTTTTCCTAAATCATTCTTTAAATCCTGTACTACAACATGTTTCTGATCTTTGATATACAATTTATGGGTAGTATAGGCCCCTGTTATAATAAATTCATGACACCATAAAAATTAGATTCTTCACCAAAAAGTAAAAAGTTGCTCAGAAATCTATTGTCAACTCAGTGGTATTTAAAATTAAATTTAAAATTTTATATAAAAAAGTAAGGAGTTCATTAGTACTCAGTTTATTTTTATCTAGGAGTTGAACATCCATCCACATAATCTTTCAGAGTCACATGAATTCAGTATTTCAAGGCCAGTTGGAAAAGGGCAAAGCTGATTTATCTCCTTTGGAATTCTGTCTGTGACAACAAACTAGAGAAGTTCTAGTTGACAAGACAGGAAAGAGCAGGTAGTCCACAAATGAATCCACTAAAATTAAAGCCACAAAGAAGTACAGCACTGAAACGCATTTTTACATTTTTTTTTAATTATTAAAACTTTTTATTTACAAAGCATATGCAAGGGTAATTTTTCCGACATTGACCCTTGTGTAACTTTTTGTTTCATATTTTCCCCTCCTTCCCCCCACCCCTTCCCCTAGCTGGCAGGTAGTCCAATACATGTTAAAATACATGTGAAACATATATCTTAATAGCTAGATGGAGAGATAAGTGGATGGGTAAACATGTCAAGAAATATCTGCTTCAGTGAATTAGGTGATGTCCATCGATCTAAAAAGGATCAGGACGTACCTAAAACATTTTTCTTCAACATAGTTACTTATGTTTTCATTAAGTATTAAAATAATGAAATTTAAGGCAATTTAAGAGGTATTGTTAAAGACCAATTCCATGTAAGGAACTGAGGTAGGCACTAGAGATGCTAAAACAAGAAAAATTATAATATCCACTCTTACTAGGATTGCAGTTTAATGTGAAGGACAGATAAGATCCATACACATGGAAGTATGACAAAGGTGAAAATATCTGGATTTAAAGTGGAAATAGAAACGAACTATATTAAAGGAAGATGGAAAACACATTCAGTCTGGATGATGAAGAAAGTCACTTCAATTTAAAGGAAAAGAAACATTTCCAAAAAAATAGGAATTGAGAGAAATTGCATTCCCAACAGAGAAAGAGCTGATAGGGGTTGAAAGATTCCATTCTAATTGCCCAACCCATGGCTGGCCTTGATTCACAAATCCTGGTCAAAGGTACCCTTTGAATAGCCGGGTCTAACCCCCACTATCAGCTCAGCTTCCCCCAGCCCTTACCTGATCTGAGCTAACTGAAAAGCCCACCAAGAACTTAGGGGTATCGCCCATCATCTTTTGGGTATAAAAGAGGTGAGCCAGAATGCCCTCTTTGCAGGAGCCCTCCCAGCCAACACGTGGTATCCTTCCAGCCATGTAAGGGTTTCTGTGCGCCCAGCGGGCCCTGGCGTCTTTCTAACTGAGCTTTACTTCCAAATTCCTACAATAAATGTTTTATTTATCAATCTAGGTTTTCGGGACTGTAAATTCATTTTACAGGGGACACTGTGCCTCATGGGATTATCGATGCGCCGAGAAATGGGGTTCCCCCTTTCCTTTCCCTCATTAGAGCCACCAATGACTCAATGGGAAATGAGTTCAGAAAGCAGTTAGTAGTTTAATCTAGCCAGAATATAAAAGATACAAAGGGAACAGTGTGCAACAGGGTTAGAAAGATCACAGAGAGAACCTTAAATGGCATGGTTGGAAGTTTGGCATTTTAAATTTTAAATTTTTAAAGTTGAGATTTATTCTTTTTTCTCCTCTTTATCTCAGAAAGATAAAAACACTGGGCTATCCAAGGCTTGGCCAGCAGAAAAGTATAAAACTTTGGCGAGTTTTAGAATATTGCAAAAGTTTCCAGTATGGGCCTAATAACAAAGTACTATGCTATCCAATAACCTATTTTGATTAATAAGGATAAGCTGATCCCCAGTAAGTCCACAGTAATGAATTTTTAGAACATACAAAAATGTCAGCTTGGCTGCTTATATTCTTAATGATAAGACCTTTGTTTCCAGTAAAGCAGTGAGTGGTTATAATACACTAAAGCAATTGAGTCAAGTTGATTTTTGCATTCTTGCTAGTAATGAATCTTGAAGAAAAACATTTTAACTAAATCAAAGAATGGCTCATATGTATGACTTGGTAAGGAAAAGTTTTTCTATTATGGGTCCAGGAGTAATGAGAAAGTACTATTTTATGAGATATCATGCTATCTATTTCTAAAAATATGCCCATAAAATCACTTTTGCAATAGCTTATATTATCAAAAAGACACAAAAGTAAAAAAAAAAATTATGTTAGGAATTTGGCAAAACCCTCTAAATTAAATCAACGTGTATTTTGATATTTAAGTGACTAAATGCAAAAGTACAAATGAGGAAGAAATTTTTTAGAAATTGGGAAAACAGGATTCAAAAGAAAGAAATGAGCCCCAATTGCCTACAACCAATAGAAGCCTCACATCTAAATATCATGAATAATTT
Organism: Sminthopsis crassicaudata; assembly: GCF_048593235.1. Classification (NCBI taxonomy): domain Eukaryota; kingdom Metazoa; phylum Chordata; class Mammalia; order Dasyuromorphia; family Dasyuridae; genus Sminthopsis; species Sminthopsis crassicaudata. The sequence continues at coordinate 610,709,381 of NC_133619.1, read as the reverse complement.
CTTCAATATAAGAGTTGGTAAATACTGATAAAAAGAAGCATTAAAAATATATCACATAATTAAACTAATGATATCTCAATGAGCAGTGAACAATTCACTACTAATGTGGGAGTCACGGCTTTTATAATAGCTATTAATATGCAGTCAGTCCACCTGCTTGTTAAGAGAATAAAATCAGTAGAAAACTAGATGAATAAAAATGGGATTGCTTCTAACATAACATTAAGACATCCCAATCTTATTCTAATGAGCTCTTCCTACTAAATCAGGGGTTCTCAAACTACTTCTCCCGGGGCCAGATGCGGCCCACCGGGTTATGGCAAATGGGCTGAGGGGCGGAGACAGAGTGTGAACTTTTGTTTTTACTATAGTCTGGCCCTCCCACAGTCTGAGGGACCGTGAACTGGCCCCTATTTAAAAAGTTTGAGGACCACTGTTCTAAAACATAGAACTCCTAGATGAAAGAGAAAAAGCTTCCATTAACAAGGGAAAAAAAATTTAATTTCATGGAATCAGTCAGGATCACACAAGATTTAGCAACTAATACATTAAAGGAACAGAGGGCTTGAAATACAATATTCTGGAAGGTTAAAGAGCTGAAATTATAATCATAACCTTCTCAGTAAAACTGGGTACAATCCTTAAAAGGGAAAAAAACAGAAATTTAATGAACTAGAAGACTTTCAAGAATTCCTGAAGAAAAAAAAAAAAAAAAAAAAAAAAAAAAAACAGAGCTGAATAGACAATCTGACTTCCAAATACAAGACTCAAAAGAAACGTAAAAAGCAAAGAGAATTTTTAAGGGATTCAATGAAGCAAAACTGTTTACCTTTCTATATGAGAAGATTCCAATAGTAATCTAGTGTTTGATAAATCCAAAGACCCAAACTTCTCGGAGAAGAACTCACTATCTGACAAAAATTATTGGGGAAATTGGAAATTAAGATGGCAGAAACTGGGCATTGACCCACACTGTTAGGGTCTTTTTACAATGCATCAGCCCAGTCCAAACAGGAGGTTGAACTTCAGTGGCCCAGAAGTAATTTCTGTGACCAGAGACCACCTCATGGGCAGGATCCTGGTCATACTGAGATAGCTTCGTAACAGGAATTGTCTCCCTCTCTAACTGGTTGTGCCTGTGACTTCACAGACCCTTCTTAAGTCCAGTGCAGCAAAAGGTCAGTGTCTTTGTCCTGGGGGAGCCGAGCTGAGTAGATGGATAGCTAAAAGGTAAGGAGCTGGATAGTGAGCACATGGGTCTCTCACAGACCTGGTGTTTACTTGGGAGTTAACAGGTTAGGGCAATATGTGAGCAAGTATAATAAAAGACTTTAAGTTTGCACATGGCTGTCCTTGAGCGCGCTTTTGATTTTAAGACTACGGTTCATGAAATTGTAGCCAGAGACCTCTGAAAATCTCAGAAGAGGACACTGACACTGCAAAGATCAGTGGCCAGAGGATTCTCTGAAGCCCTGGGAAGTAAGAGAAACTGCAATGTAAAGAGCTGCAGAATAACACTAGGGAGTTTGCAAATGAAGTGACTGCCCAGGGTTAACCAATATGTCTTTTACACCACACCTAATACCCTATACCAAGATAAGACTGAAATGGGTTCATGATTTAGACATAGTGATATTATAAACAAATTAGAAGAACAAAGGATAGTCTACCTCTTAGATCTGAAGAGAAGGAAGAAATTTGTGGCCAAAGAAGAACAAGAGTACACTTTGGAATGCAAAGCTTTCTGGGGAAAAATTGTCAAGTCTTTTGATAAAGGCCTCATATCTAAAATATATGAAGAACTGACACAAATTTATAAGAATGCAAGCCATTCTCCAATTGATAAATGGTCAAAAGTTATGAACAGACAATTTTCAGGTGAAATTAAAACCATTTCAAGTCATATCAAAAAATGCTCTAAATCACTACTAATCAGAGAAATGCCAATTAAGACAACTCTGAGGTACCACTACATGTAATGGGCCAGAATCCTGGAGAAATTCTTACAACAAGGTGTTAACTCGGTGGAATTGATAAGACAATGGTACTCTAGTTTAGCATGGTGGTTAATAGTTCTCTAGTTCAATACATGTACTTAGTACTTAATATAGTTCTACAAAATTCATACCTACAATGATGTAATTATAATAGACTATATATGCTGAAACAAATTCAGCCAGAGCATTCATTCCATCTCCCAACTTTGTGGTGGCTGGAGTCTGGAGCACAAGCCCTCAGGACTCAGACATTCATTCCAACTCTCACCACCATGAGGAACTGGAACAGACTGGGTAAAGACAGAGGACTGGAGGCTGGAGCACAAGCTCCCAGACTCCCGTCACGGTGGGCCTTCTGCCTCCTCCACAGAAACCAAGACACATTCTGTAGGACCTCCAGGCCCCAGGCAAGGAAACAGACTGTGAAGGAGACAATAAAGAATTTGGACTTTATCCCTGGCTATTCTTGTGGTGATTACTCCGCTGAAACAAAGGCTGGTTCAAAGACCTCCAGAAAACCAATCAGAACATTACAACTACACACCTCTAGATTGATTAAAATGACTGAAAAGTTGATAAATGTTGATAGGGATATGGGAAAACTGGGACATTAATACATTGTTGGTGGAGTTGTGAACTAATTCAATCATTCTGGAGAGCAATCTGGAATTATGGCCAAAGGGCTTTCAAATTGTGCATACCCTTTGATCCAGCAATTCTCTACTGGGTCTGTATCCCAAAGAGATCATAAAGAAGGAAAAGGGACCCATGTGTGCAAAAATGTTTGTAACAGTTCTTTCTATAATACTAAGGAATCAGAAACTGAGTGGATGCCCATCAGTTGGAGAATGGCTGAATAAGTTACGGTATATGAATGTTATGGAATATTATTGTTCTAAAAGAAATGATCAGGAGGATGATTTTAGAGGGGCCTGGAGACACTTAAAAGAACTGATGCCAAGTGAAATGAGAATCAGGAGATCACTGTAGACAGCAACATCAAGATTATACAAAGATCAATTCTGATGAACATGACTTTTTTCAACAATGGGGTGATTCAGGACAATTCCAATGATCTTGTGATGAAGAGAGTCATCTGCACCCAGAAAGAGGACTGTGGAGACTGAGCATGAAGCACAACAGAGCATTCTCACTTTTTTGATATTGTTTCCTTGCATTCTGTCTTCTTTCTCATTTTTTTCCTTTTTGATCTGATTTTTCTTGTGCAGGATGATAAATGTGGAAAGATATATAGAAGAATTATATATGTTTAATATTATTAGATTACTTGCCATCTAAGGGAGAGAGAGGGGGAAAGGAAGGAGAAAAAATTGGAAGACAAAGTTTTGCAAGTGTGAATGTTGAAAACTATGTATATGTTTAGAAAATTAAAAGTGGTTTTTTTCCTAAAGTTTGTCACTCATATTCAATGTCAATAGATTATCTATCTTACCCAATAAGAAAACAGAATGGGAAAGGAATAAGTAAAAATGTGGGAGAGAAGGTTATAAAAAAGGAAAGTAGATAAAAGGTGGCAGTGGTCAAAAGTAAAACAGATTTTAGAAGAATGATAAAATAAAAAGTGAAAAAGAAATATAAATAGAAGAAAATACATTGAGGATGGATGGGACTGATTGGAAGAAGTTTTCTCAGTTTATGTAACCAGGCCTAAATCACACAATCCCTATTCCCAGAGCCAGAAAGAAGATCAGGTCTTAAACACTGGGATGCAGAAAGTCACATGAAGTTAGTGAAGTAACAGAAAGTGACCATGACCTACAGGAAGCAGACACTATCCAATAAAAAGGCTTGGGTCTTTTCCTATTTAACCAAGTCTTCTACTTCCTGTTGAGTAGGTTGAGCACATGGTAGGAGTTGGGGATGCCTCCTGGGTGTGCTGGGTCTCTCCCTGCAGGGACCAAAGGGACTATTTCTCTTTGTACCTGAAGATATCTCTGATTAGTTAATTTGGAAAGGAGAGTCTAGCACCTGTCCCACACAAGGGTTTCAAAATAAACAGTAATCATAACTATGATTATCAATCTGATGAACTCACTTATAAAACAAATATGGCAGAATGGATTGGAAAAGAAAATCCAATACTATACTATTTTACAAGAAACACATTTGAAACAGACAGACATTTAGATAGTTAAAATAAAGGGCTGGAGCAACGTCTATTATGTTTTACCTCAAGTTTAAAAAAAATTTAAAAAAGGAAGAGAAATCATGATATCAGATAGAGCAAAAGCAAAAATAGACCTCTTTAAAAGAGATAAGAAAACTACATCTTGCTAAAAAGAATTAAAAGCCATATCAACATTAAATATATATGCAGTAAAACTAATTAATGGAGAACATTCACTTTCCCCTCTCAGAGCTAGATAAGTAAATTAGAAACAAGTCAAGGAGATGAAAAGAATTTTAGAAAAGTCAGATAAGATAGACTTCTGAAGACAACGAACAGGAATAGGAAGGAGTATACCTTTTTCTTAGCTGTACAAGGCTCCTTCACAAAAATGATCATGTATTAGGGCATTAAAAACTCACAAGCAAATGCAGAATAAGTAGAAATAGTAAATGTATCCTTTTCAAACCATAATGAAATAAAAATTACATTTAGTAATGGGCTATGGAAGAACAGATTAAAAGCTAACTGGAAATTAAATAATTTAATCCTAAGGAATGAGTGGGTCAAAAAAACCCAAATCAAATGATCAATGATTTCATTACAAAGAATGAAAACAATGAAAAAACAGCCCAAAATTTGTGAAATGCTACCAAAGCAGTACTTAGAAAAACAAAATGAAACACAAAATTTTGCAAGGGTTAAAGTCGAAGAATTATCCATGCAAGTGTTTTGAAAAATAAAAAGCTTTAATTTAAAAAATGAGGATGATTTCAGAAAAAGCTGGCAAGACTTATATAATTGATGTATAGTGAAATGAACGGGAGAACATTGTACACAGTCACAGTAACATTTTGAAGATGATCAATTGTGAAAGACTTAGCTCTTCTGATCAAGACAAAGATCCAAGATATCACTATATGTATGATTAAAAATGCTATCTATCTACCTACACAGGAAAGAACTGATGGACTCTGAATGCAGACTAAAGCATATTTTTAAAACTTTATTTTTATTTTATTTTATTTGTTTGCAACATGACTAATATGGAAATACATTTTGCACAACTGCACATATGTAACTGAAATCAAATTTCTTTTTTTTTTTTCAATTAAAAAAAGAAAGGAGGGAATTTGGAACTCAAAATATGAAAATTTGTTAATATATGTTTCATGTAATTAGAAAAGATTTTAATGAAATAAAAAATTTGATTAGAAAAGGAAGATAATAAGGAAGATAATTCTTAAGGAGCTTAGTCATATACATTAATATAAATTATGATTAAAAACTGCAACATATCACTTATTGCAGATTATATAAGTTTAGCATCTATTGATGACCTCAAAAAATATCATCAAATGGCTAGGATTATATGCTAGAAGTTCACTATCCTTTATAAACTGACACACAACAAATTTTCATCCTGCCAATACAAATACTGAAAATTTTTGAGAATTCAAATAAATTTAACAAGACAGAACTGTTGTCCACAACCATTCGAACATGGCATTAAAATTAAAGAAAAAAACTGCTTATTAAATGCAGTCATAACAAACACTGAGAGCTGCCAAACTATATGGTTTGGAAAGCTTTTAAAATATAGACACAAGAGAAAAAAGCAAAACTACATAGGAAGAGGACAAAACACTTATCATTCCTTTTATCTTCTCTGTTATTCCTTTTATCTTCTCTGTTTTTAGGGTGTTATGCCACAGTTCTCTTTTATTATCCTAAATTTCCTTAATTATCCTGACTCAATCCTGCCTGTTTTCCTGCCACTCAGTTCTGCAAAACCTCCCCTCCCTCTTTATCAGAATACTTGATAAGGATAAAAAAATCTTAAGTTTTAGAATATCAGAATGCCTCTCCCCATCCCAACCTATTAGAATATCAGATATTGTCTTATCAAAATGTCTCTCCAAATGTCCAGGGTGCCTCCCCCTAATTATGTCTTCTCATCTCCACCCTGTCAGAGTCCCTTTCCTGCTCTCAGCACCCCGATTCCGCTCCTGCCTCAGTCTACCCCCTGCTTCTGAGCCACATGTATATATGTCTTTGAGAACTCACATTGTTTGATGTATTCTTGGAGACAATAGTCTCATTCAACCCTGTGGGACCAAAGCATGGGTCCATTTGATCCCAGTATAATTTAATAAACTATCTTGCTCAGTTTTTCCTGTATTACAAGGGTTGTCTCAAAGATGCTTTCAGTCAATCTATAGATGATGAGCTTATATGTCAATATTCATATTAATTCAATTATAAAAAAGGAGTCCCTTCTTCCACTTGCCTAGTAGGCAATAGAAATTTAAATTAAAATAATTGTCATATTGTTACATGTAATAATTTACACAGTGCTTTAAGATTTGCAAAGTGTTTCATATATTACCTGATTTGGTCCTCACAAAATCCCTGTGAGATAAGTACCATAAGTAGTCCCATTTTATAGATAAGGAAAATGAGAGAAGCAAAGGGTAACTTCCCTAGAAACAGAGAGCTAATAAGTGAGGCAGGATTTGACCTCAGGTCTTCCTGACTCCATGTCCAGCTAACTTAGTCACTATACAACATAGCTGCCTTGGGGGAAGGATTCTAGGAAGATGGTAGGGATAGGTAGGTTGGTAAATTTCAAGTTTTCCTGATTTCCCCACAAATAGAACAAATTTGTGCCTCAGGGTGAACACAGACTGGTAAAAAAAAAACCCAAGAAGACCTGTGGCAGAACATGGGTCATTCTGACACAACCCGAGAATATCTGAAGACGGGCCAGGGACATGATTGACCTGTCTGAAGTGCACACATCTGCAGGCTGGCTCCACAGAGATACCCAGGTGGGGAGCCCTGGGGCCTGCTTGATGTGGTTGGAGCCTCTGTAGGAACCCCAGACACTGGGGTCTCCTCCAGACTGTTTGGGGAATAGGGGGAAGGTTTAGGAAGACCGAGTGAACCTCGGCTTGTAAAGGGCTAGAACTGAGCAAATGCACTTGGATAATGGAGCACGTGAGACTAATTGCCAATTGGAAGTTTCCCTATTAGCTTGGTTGAAGGTGGACCCTCCCCAGCTGTTCTGTGCTGACTTGATTGGTGAGACAAAGAGGGGGAGTGACGTGTGTGGGAGGAGTAGGAGGAGGAAGAGGAAGTGAGACACAGAAGCTGACTCAGTCTTTACAGGCGTTTGAGGGAGAAAGGTGTGTGTGAGGGAGCTAGGCCTAACCCCCTGACCTTGACCGTAAAAGAGCAAGAATAAAGACAATTAGTGATCCTGACTCTGGCTGATTTCTGGGAAGACAGAGTTCCAGCATTTTGGCGTCCAATGTGGGGCCGGTACCCTACTTCAGTAGAAGTCCTCAGGTGACCAAGAGATTAGGTGAGTATTCTAATAGAAATAAGGAACTTAACCTGTTAAGGACTAAACCAGCAATCTCTAATAGCTGAGATGGAGCAGGTGTTAGCTAAAAACATTCCCTCATCCTCAGCTGACCCAGATACAGCCCCTGCTCCTGCTCCAGCCTCCCCTAGTAGTACTCCTATAGAGGATATAATTAAGATAATTGACGAGAAGAGTTCACCTGTAACCTGCCTACAGATTGATAGTCTCGTAGATTCATTGAAACGCACGTCACCTTGGTTCTCAAAAGAAGAAAAACTAACTGTAGAAAACTGGAAGCTAGTGGGACTTCAACTGAAAGAATTTTACACAAAAAAAAGGGTCTCATTCTATTTCTGCAGAGGTATTTTATATATACAATGTGATTCAATTAGACTTAAGCTATGGAGCAAGTTATAAGAGAAGGAGAAAGTTTCAAAAATGAACAGGAGGAAATGTGAGGAACAAAAGATAGAAGGTAACCCTGCCAGAGGGCAAGGGGATATGAATGAGGAATTAGGGTGTGTTGACTCTGATTGTCCTGAAGAGACTTCAACCCCCACTAGAGAGCAGATTATTGAAGGCCCACATCAACTCCACCTTCAGGGATGGAGGGAAGAGTAGTGGTAGGAGTGGTGATATCATCAGCACCTCCCCCCCAGCAATCACGAACCCCTATAACTAGAACACAAAAAGGGATTTCTGAAGCGATTAAAGATGGAAAAGAACTAGATAATGATTTCAAACTTCAAATTTTTCCCATAATACAACAGCATAATTCTGCAGGTCAAGAAAGAAGATATTCTCCTTTTAATATGGATGTCCTTAAAGACCTGAAAAAACCTTGCACTGTCTTTGTGGCTACATCAGATTATGTTAAGATGTTACTACACAATTTGGCTTATGAAGCCAAACCCTTAGTGATTGGAAAGTCATTACAAAGATGTGTTTAGAACTTGGACAAAACTTGTTGTGGTTTTCTCAATACAGTGATTCAAGCCCAACAAAATAGTCAAAGTGGAGTTAATACTTCAATCACCTGTGACCTACTAACAGGTGTAGGTTCTTATGCAGATGCTTCAGAACAGATTAATTACTCCACAACAGCATTTGAGCAAATTGCTGCTGCTGCTATCAAAGCATGGGCTTCTCTCCCCAGTAAAAACGACAAGGGTGAGGCAAAAATTGTACAAGGACCAAATGAACTCTTTGCTGATTTTTGTGGCACGTTTGCAGACAGCTGTCATACGGACTAATGGTGAAAATGAAGTAACAGACACTTTGGTAAGGCCTACTTGCTAGCGAAAATGCCAATGAGGTTTGTTTGTAGAAGGATGGCATAGAGACAGAGTGAGAAAATAGGCTGGGAGAACAAGACCCAAAACCCCATGCCCAAAATGCAACAGAGGACTCCATTGGGCATCAGAGTATAGACTGATTCAGAGAAACAGGATGAGGGGCCCAGCTCCAGGGCCCCAAGCAAAAAACACTTGGGGTATGATGGCAGCCGATGCCACACCCAGAGAGTGCCTCCAAGTCCAATACCCAGACAGGAAGCCATCTGATGGGAGAAAGGGATTACACAATCAGTCAGCCAGGAAGCAACATGATGGGAGAAAGGAATTACAATTAGGGAGGATAGAGTTGTATGCAGCTGGGACAATTGAGATACCCCCTGGAGAGGTGAAATCTGTTCCTCTCCAACCTATGGATCCCTTGCCTCCAGGCACAGTAGGCTTGACCATTTCACCTCCTGAGAATACTTACAAGACAGTGTTCATTCATACACTGATGTGGGAAACTGGGGAATGTGTAGATAATATCCCAGTCACTAACACTGGTAGACAATGTGTGACTTATCAATCAGGGGAAGTAGTAGCATCGGGTTTATTGATACAGACTCCTAATAAGCAACATGGTGACCGTCACCCATGTTCTGACTCCAAGCAGCAAAACCCAGGAATATACTGGATAGCAGCTGTGGCAGCTGACCCACCTACGCTCACCATCTATATAAATGGCATAGCATTAGAAGGACTGGTGGACAAAGGTGCAGATCGCACAGTCATTAGAGGTGCCAACTGGCCCAGTCACTGGCCAAAGACTAAGGCAGACACCCACATGTGGAGGATCAATAGAGCTGAAGTTAGTGCTACCCTTTTAAGATGGATATTTGAAGGTGAAACATGAGTTGTTACTCCTTTTACAGTTGAAAAAATCCCTATCAATCTATGGGGAAGAGACATTTTACAACAATTAGGGTTAAAAATGAGTACTTCGGTTTTTTAGGCAGAGCTGCTGTTGAAGGCCTGCCAACACTTTCACCTGTTCCTATCCAATGGAAAACTGATACACCAGTGTGTATAGAACAGTGGCCCTTAGGTAGCGATAAAATTCAGGCCTTACTAGACATAGTAGAGGAACAACTTGACCAAGGACACTTATAACCTTCTCTAAGTCCTGGGAATTCCCCAGTATTTGTTGTAAAAAAAGAAATCTGGAAAATGGAGGATGTTGACTGATTTAAGAAAGGTAAATGAACAGATGGAAACTATTGGAACTTTTCAACCTAGACTTCCATCTCCTACTCAATTGCCTAGAGAATGGCCTCTGTGGGTTATAGACATTAAGGACTGTTTCTATTCTATCCTTCTAGATAAGGAGGATATGAAAAGATTTGCCTTTTCAGTACCCAGCGTTAACTTAGCTGAGCCTTATAAAAGATATGAATGGACAGTTTTGCCACAGGGAATGAAAAACAGCCCTACTATGTGTCAAACATATGTTGCTACTGCTTTTACTCCAGTGAGAAAAGCATTTCCAGGGGCAGCTAGTTGGTGCAGTGGATGGAGCACCAGCCCTGAAGTCAGGAGTACCTGAGTTCAAATCTGGTCTCAGACACTTAACACTTCCTAGCTATATGACCCTGGGCAAGTCACTTAACCCCAAATGCCTCAGCCAAAAAAAAAAAAAAAGCATTTCCAAAAGTAATGGTATTACATTTACATTATATGGATGATATATTGGGATGTGCACCTGAAGAACAAATGTTAGAATCATGTCTACAAAAAGTCATAGAAATACTAAGGAATTATAAATTGCACATAGCTTCAGAAAAGATTCATCAAAGACATGCTCCTTCTCAATATTTAGGATATGAAGAATATCCTAAGGTGCTTACAGTACAAAAACTCTCCTTAAAAACAGAGAAGCTAACCACCTTAAATGACTTCCAGAAATTGATAGGAGATATCCAATGGATGCGTCCCATGCTAGGCTTGACTACCTGTCAATTGCAACCATTATATCACATTTTAAGGGGAGACAGGGCTTTAAATTCACCACGCCAGCTTACAAAAGAAGCTCAAGAGGCTTTGAGACAAGTTGAACTGGCTTTATCCAATGTGGTTAAAAGAGTTAAAACCCTTGGAAATATCAATTTTTCCTACACAACAGGCACCCACAGCAGTCCTTCATCAAGGAGACAGTATGATAGAGTGGGTGAACCTCCCAGCACAACCAGAACAAAGCCTTATTCCTTACCCAGTGCTTGAGGCTAGAATTTTATTAAAGGTCATTAAGGGAGCAGTACAATTATCTGGGATAAGACCTGACAAGATATACACCTTTTATACTAATGCACAAGTTAATGTGTGCTGTGAAACCATCCCGAGTGGCAAATTTTATTAGCCAAGGCTCCAAATTTTACACACGGGTCTCCATTAAAGATAACCAGACTGTTACATAATTGGCAATGAATACTTGAAGAAAAGGTTTCTAAAGTTCCTCTTAAAGGACCAACTATCTTTACAGATGCATCCAAACATAATATTTGTGCTGTATACTCTCATTACTTAACTTTTCAGTCCACTCAGCAGAATGAATTGTATGCAATCATTCTAGCTCTTGCTTATTATCCAGGAGACATAAATATAATATCTGATTCGGCCTATTCAGTAGGTGTGGTACAAAGAATTGCCACAGCCCAAATAAAATTTGTAGCCTCCAATATATATCAGCTCTTTAAGGAACTTCAAAAGCAAGTGAGAAAGCATCCAGGTAAGATTTATATCTTGCATATCCACTCCCATAGTGGACTTCCAGGTCCTATTTTTTAAGGTAATTCAAAGGCAGATAGCCTTCTAACCATGTTGGCCAGTACTCCTTTATTTCAAGAAGCACAAGAATCTCATTCTAAATATCATCAGGCTGCTTTATGTTTACAATTTGGAATAACAGGAGAAGAAGCTAGGAGCATAGTAAACGCCTGTATAGCTTGCCTTCCTTTCCATGCTCCTACACTCCGTCCAGGGAAGAACCTGGCAGTTATGGTGTTTGATTCATGGACATCAAAAATTGTTGGACTTGAAAACCCTCAGGAATCATTGGATTCTCTGAGACATCATAAGACTATTGTAGGACTGAAAGTCCTCAGGAATCATTGGATTCTCTGAGGCATCATAAGACTGTTGCTGGACTTCAAAACCTTGTGGGGATCATTGGATTCCCTAACATATAAAAAGACTGAGGTGGGACTTCAAAAACTTGTAGGGATCATTGGATTCCCTAACATGAGAAGCAATGGACAATAGATTAGTTTTGGACTATCTCTTGGTTGCTGAAGAAGGTGTATATGTGTTATATACCCTCCTTCTAAGACTTCTGGAAATCTCTTACAATACCATGTTGATTTATATTGTTTGATATATCACCACTTGCATGTACAATTCCTGTTTGTTACACCACATCGAGTCTGCACTGACTGTGGGGAGAGTCATCACTAATAGCCTCTGCATTATTGCTATGTGCTTGTGTAGTAGCTCCCATGTTGATGGGTTTGTGCATACTTGTCTCTAATAAGGCCCTTCAACCCAGAAACCTGCTAGCAATCCCCACTTCTCTTTGGTGCTTTTCATCTCCCCTCCTGAGAAGTCAGAGGGGGCGTGATCACCTCCTTTTTGGGGTTCTCACCTCCCTGAAAAGTCAGGGATGGCGCGACCACTTGTGGTCTAAAACAAAAGAAAGCCGGAGATGTAAAGGGCTAGAACTAAGCAATGCACTTGGATAATGAAGCACGTGAGACTAATTGCCAATTGGACAGTTCCCTATTAACTTGTTTAAAGCTTGACCCTCCTCCCAGCTGTTCTGTGCTGACTTGATTGGTGGGACAAAGAAGGGGAAGTGATTTGTGTGGGAGGAGGAGGAGGAAGAGGAGTTGAGACGCTCACTCTCTGTCTCTTATGGTGTTTGAGGGAGGAAGGTGTGTGTGTGTGAGAGATTGCTAGATCTAATCTCCTGACCTTGACCGTAAAAGATCAAGAAAAGACATTTAGTAATCCTGACTCCGGCTGATTTCTGCCAAGACAGAGTTCCAGCATCAGCTGATGGAGAAGGCCAGGCCCGTTTGTGCTACTGAGATGGGCCCAGTCTGAGGAGAAGCCATGGGGGAGCTCTTGCTTGGGAGTCCTGGTCAGAGGGGAGAGCTGAAGGGGAGCCAGAGGCACCATCCCCCTACCCCACAGTTAGAAGCGCTTATACTAATAACTCTTAGCCTTTTATTTAAAAAAAAAAAAAAAAAAAAAAAAAAAAAAAAACTGGCTAAGAAAAAAAAAAAAAAAAACACCTCACCATTAAAACAAATTATGGGAACAGGGAAGACCAGAATCCATCTTCAGAGGAGGCCATTTTAGGGTTAAAAAAAAAAAAAAAGTTTCTACTATAAAGAATATAGTGAAATAGTACCCTTCCCAGGAGAATTTATAGAACTCAAAAATCAAATGAGACACTGAGAAAAAATTAAAGAAAAAACTTAAAGCCATCCAAGAAAAACAAGAAATTATAGAAAAGAAGTTAACCAAATAGAAAAGGAGGTACCAAGTCTCAAAGATGAAAATAACTCTTTGAAAATTAGAATTGGCCAAGGGGAAGCTAGTGAAGCTATGAGATCAAGAAATGACAAAACAGATTATAAAGAATGAGAACAGAATAGAATGTGAAACAACTCATAAGAAAATAAGAGATCTAAAGAAAAGATCAAGAAGAGAAAATATAAGAAAGTTGTGCCCAAAAAGAGAACCCTGACACAATAATGCAGAAGAAAACTGTTCTGGAGTGATAGAATATGAGAGGAAGTAGAAATAGTAAAAATCCACCAATCACCATGTCAAATAGATTCTTTGAATATTATTGCCAAGTTTCAAAATCCCCCAGATCAAAGAGAAAATTTTGCAAAAAACAAGAAAAAAACAATTCAAAAACGCTGGAGCTACAATTAGAATTGTACAAGACACCAGCAGCTACAATAAAAGACGGCAGGTCTATAGACAAGCTAAAGAACTATGCCTGCAGCCAAAAATATCATATCCAGAAAAAAACTGAACAAAAAAATGAACATTCAATGAGTTTGCTATTGGGCTGGACTATCAATCAAACCCGAACTCATAGAAAATTTAACATAAGAGTCAATATGAAAAGGCAATTTTAAGGAAGTCAACATGGACAAACATTTTACATTAAAAATATATACTTCATGTTTAAGATTTACATCAACAATACAGTAAACTCAAAAGAAAGATTAGCTAATAAGTAAAGGTAAAAATTATAATCATATTATATAAATGAGGTTTAGAGGAAGAACAGACAGAGGCATTTGAGGGGGAAGGAGGAATCATAATTCTGAAAACCTACTCACACAGGGAATGAGTTTAATCAACACTACATAGATATCATAAAGGGTATAACATCCTCCAAAATCTATAAAGAAAAAAGAGGGAAAGGATACATGAATGGGGAAGCAAAGAGTGAGAGAAGACAAGGGAAGGATCCCTAGATGGAGGGAGGTTAAGTAATAGTAACGAGGGGAGCCCCAAAACTCTTTCTCTCCCTCTGACTTTGGGTATGAGCCATAAGGTAAAACACTTGAAGCTCCTTGAAGGACAGATTCTCCTTAAACCCTGCCTCTGTGAGAGACCACCCCAGGGAATCATATAAAGTGGTTTATCTAGGTGGGACTATTTGAATCTGAGCTGGAGAATTCCAACTCTATTGAACTGAAGAAAGCCTCATTCAGTTCTTTTCAAATTCCAGCTCAAGCTGACCAGCCCCCATCTGGAGCAGGCCTCTGCTTGTAGCCAAGCCTTCTATTATAAAAAGCCAATTTTAAACCCACTCCTTGCAGAAGACCTAATATGCCATCCCTGGCATAGCAGCAAACCTCTGCCCGCTGGAATGATATTATCCTCACCTATTTCCCTAACAAGACTTTATACCTCTCTGTTGGGTTCTCTCTATTAGAAACTTTACTTCTTAGTAAGAATTCATTCTTTCTATTCATGCATAGCAAAGGCTGACTTCCAAATGCCAATAATAAACTTCTTTTTATCAGTCTAGCTTTTCAATTTCAGAAAGATCTCTGCAGGGGTTCCCACAATTCCCTGCCTTGCACCAATCCTAAAGGGGATTTAGGGGAGCCAAACCTCTACATTTGGTTCCCTGAACCTGAACCTGCCACTAACCTCATCATTTAACTCCCTGACACCAGGAATCCTTATCTCATCATTTTGATACCCTGAATCTAATCTCATCAATAGTAAGCCAAGTTATGGAGCAGAATTTCATGAGTCAGCAGGCATAGGAAACACGTGTATAAGTGGGGTATGTCTGTGTGAGTTTATCTATGTATGTATAATATCTACACAGAAATATATCTTAACTATAAGAAATGTTTTTCTTAACTATAAGAAACTATAAGGGTGTGAAGGGAGGAAAAAGAAAAAAGTAAATAAGATGCACACAGCAGAGAACAAAAAAAAATTTTTTTTCAAGAAAATAGAGAGACGCATGAATATAACTGAATATGTATACATATACATATACTTTCTCAAATTGTACCTGTTATAGATTTTTAATCCTCCCTGATGTTCTGCTGGACATATGATAATGTTCTCTTTTCTTTTGCTTCACTTTATTTTGTATTGCTTTTCTGTTTTTCTTTTTTCTTCTGTTTCTTCAAATAAAATAAAAATTTTGGGGGGAGACCCAATAGCCATTATTCTTTTGGAAAAACAATAGCAAGATCTGTCAAATAGATAGGCAACAGATGGATTTGAAAAAGGAACCCTGAAACTCTAAATTCCTTGAAATAGAAAATCTTCTTCAACTCTGCCTCAGTAAGGGACCCACTGGAGATAAACAAGATAACAGTTTCACTCTGTTATCTAGGTGGGATTGTTCGAATTCCAACCCTATTCAATTAAAGAAACTCTATTCTATTCAAATTCCAGCTCAAGCTGAAACCCAGCTAGTAGATGAGCCAACTTGGGACTCAACCCACTAGCCCCCTTCAACTTGTAGCCAAAGCTCCTATTATAAAAGAGCCAATCGAAAATCCTCTCTCTGCAGAGAGTCTAAATACGCCATGCTATGCCAAGGAAGCCTTTGCATAATATTATTTTCCAATGTTATCCTCTCTTTATCTTCACCTATTTCCCTAACAAGACCTTAAGCCTCTCTGTCAGGATTTCTAACTTTACTTCCCAATCCTTATAATAAACTTTTTATCAATTTTGGTTTTCAGGTTTGTAAATTCCTTTACAGAGAATCTCTGTAGCGCGCCAAAAGGGAGTTCCCCAAAACTCCCTTCCCTTGCGCCCAAGGGGATGTAGGGGAGCCAAATCTCTCCTTGTGGTTCCCTGAACCCCGAACCTACCACAAGACCTTATCATTTAACTCTCTGACCACCAGAAACCCTAATCTCATTTTGGTTCCCTAAATCCCTAATAAAGGGAACCCCAAAAGCTAAAGCTCATCATATTTTAGGTTTCCATACTGAGAGCCCCAAAAACTAGATCATCTCATCAGATTGAAAGAAGAAACAGAAAGATGGAGGAAAAGATGAAGGAAGCATTTATTGAATACCTATTGAAATACATGTACTAGGTACTATGCTAATTTCTTTGCAAATATGATCTCATTTATTAATCTTTACAACCACCTTGGGAGGTAGATGCTATTATCATCCCCATTTACAGATTCAGATATTCAGGCAAAAAGAAGTGACTTGCTAATGTTACATAAAAAGTACAAATCTAAACTGGATTGAAATCCAGGTCTTCCCCATTTCATGTCTCCTGTTCTGTGTGCTACATAAATCCCTCCCCTCCCAATCTCACCCAGGGCCAAATCAGATTAGTACCATGTTGCTTCAGCATTAGGAAATCAATATTATTAATCATCCTAAAACCCCAAACATCCCAAAACACACAATTAACTCAAGAGATGAAAAAAGGTTTACTGTCCAACTATCATTCATGCTCACAAAAATCCCACAACTCTAGGACTAGTCCAGGTCACATGATGAACAAAATGGAAGACTAAACATTTTCTTTGATCCCCTCTACCTCTCAAACCGTCTCAAAACAGAAACTATGTACCCAAGACAAGAAACGTCACTTGTTTCCATTATTTAGGACACCCAGAATCCAAGACCATATTAAAAAAGAAACCCATAAAATGACCCCTACACCCAATTCCCTTCATTCCTCTCACCACTTAGTCAGCAGCAGCAAGAAACATCAACTGATCCTGCTTGTGGGCAACAGCCCCTGACCACCAGCCTTAGCCCACCCCACATTGAAAACTTTCCAAAGGCTTCCACTGAATAGGACCCCAAGCATGACAGGTTCTGGGCATAGACCATTAGGCCCAGGGAAAAGCATAACCAGGAGTGGAGAGACCAGGTCCCCTCATTCAAATGGTAAAACATAAAGGAGCCCCCCAGAAAACTATCATCTGAATGGAAAAGTCAGACTCAGAAAATCAGCAATGAGCGAAACAAAAGATTGAAAATACCCAAGATGTCAGGAAGAAGACAACTCACAGACCTTAAAAACAAGCAGTTACTTTGGGGGGGGAGGGGGGGGGAGAGAAGATTAACATAAGGAAATATGGCCTCCAGATCATTGATGAATAAATATGGCCAAACAAAGATAATTTTCATTTTATTTGGATTGCTTTTCTATTTTTCTTTTTTCTTATTCTGTTTCTTCAAATAAAATAAATTTTGGGGGGGAAACCCATTTTACAGATAGAAAATAACCTTCTAACTCTAGGAGTTAGAAGACTCTATGGAATCCAAGGAGAACATAGAATATGCTATTTCTATCTGGTTTAAAAGAGAAATGAGAATTACGCCAGAAAATTTTGTCCTTAAAAAACTGAGCAGAATAGAAAAAAGTAGAATCTACAATACTCTAGAATCTACAAACTCACCCAAAAAACCCACAAGAAATAATAATAGATTAGGAATGCAAATACACAAAAGTGAAAGGCAATTGAAAAGAAGATAAGAATAAGAATACAAAGGGAAAATATGGCCATTCTGCAAGAAAAAAAGCTGATTTCAAAATTAGGATGCATAGAGACAATTTTAGAATTATAGGCCTCAGAACCATATGACAGAAAAAGATTTAACAGCAATGCAGGAAGTAATAAAAGACAATAGCCTAGA
The DNA here is from genome assembly GCF_048593235.1 of Sminthopsis crassicaudata. NCBI lineage: Eukaryota > Metazoa > Chordata > Mammalia > Dasyuromorphia > Dasyuridae > Sminthopsis > Sminthopsis crassicaudata. Next base: position 610,691,382 of record NC_133619.1, on the reverse strand, counting down.
ATTTCTAAACATTGAAAATGAAATACCAATTGAAAGAATTCACAGATCACCTCCAGGGGAAAAAATACCAAGGTAGCAAACTCCTAAAAAAAAAAAAAAAAAAATATATATATATATATATATATAATATTAAATATTATATTATATATAATAATTATATATATTAATAAATATATAATAAATATTATGATATATAAATTAAATATTATTATATATTACAAATATATTATATTATATATATATAATAAAAATTATATATATAATATAATATAAACTGGTTAAATTCATTGATTCAAATTCAGCAATTCACTTCAGAAGCAAGTTGGGAAATTTTTTGAAAGAAAAAAAATTGAAACAATGCAAGATTATTCAGCACCCAAAAGAAGATCAGAATAATATGTTCCAAATAACAAAGGAAATCAAGATATTCCCCAGAGTTACTTAACCTACAAGTATGAGCTTAATCACAACTAAAAGGGAAAAAATGAACTTTCAATATTAAACAAGCATTTGAAGTATTCTTTAAGTTAGAGGGGAGATGGAGGTGGAAGAACAGGACTGAAGAGATTATGTGCCTCCCAAATATCACAGACAAAAGAAATGCAGGAGTGGCAAACAACTGCAATAGCCAGAGATAGCATTAGCAACATACCTGACAGCCAAGAGTCCAGAAAGGGGGTATGAAGGGGAAGGGGAGTAAGAGGGAAAGGAAAGGAGTTTACCAAGGAGCAGTGTCTTTGATCCCTAAAGAATTTCAGCTTTGTTCTGGGAGTGAGTCTCAATGGAAAAGATGAATCTTTAAGGCAAATTCTACTAGGCAGTAGAAAGAAATTGTTAAGAGGGGAGAGCCCAAAATAGACCACTTAAGAAGGTAAGATTTCTTGAGGAATGAAGAAAATAGAAAGAATACTAGATAATTACTTGGGTCAGGAACAAGAGAATGAGGGTCTAAAGTAGATAGGGAAAATGGATAAGGAAAAGAGTATGAAAACCCTCTCTGGAAAGGGTTGAAATTTGAAATTTAAAAAACTAATACATTTATAAAAACTAATGAGGAGAAAAGGGGAAAGAGCGAATTTCCTTGACTATGGGGAATAAAAAGAGAGAAAAGAATCAAATAATTAAAAGCAGAAAACAAAAAGGAATAACCAAAACCTCAACAATGGTAACTAATTATGAAGAGACCAAGAGTGAGGGAAAAGAGCCTTTGAGAACAGAACTATATCAAAGAACAATTAAAATAACTGAATGTATGTCGTCCCATATTTACAGCAAGAATGAAAAATAAAAACAAAAAGCCACCAATGAAGCAAATAAATCAAGGAAAATATAAACATAACTTTAAATGTGAATGGATTAAACAGTCAAATAAAACAAAAAAAGGACATACTATATAAGAAAACCAAACCCTACGATCTTTTGCCTTATAAGAAACAGATTAAAAGAACAAACATCTCCCTCCAGGCTCCCCTCCAAAATATTTGAAGGGATGCCTCAAAGTGAATCCAAAAAAAGTAGGAGTTACAACATACTACCTAACAAAGCAAAAGAAAAAATTTAACTAAATTTAAATTAAAATAAGGAATAAATAGTAAACTACATTGTGCTGAAAGGAACTATAGGGAACAAACCAATAGCAATAGTAAACTTATATACTGCAAATGCCTTCACATCCAAATTCATAAAATAAACATTAATTGAGTAGTAAAAACACATGAATAATAACATAATGGTGACAGGAGACTTCAATATTCCTCTCAAGATTTTAGACAAGTCTAACGGAAAGATAAACAAAAGGGAAAATACAGAATTGAATAAATTCCTGGCAAATTAGAGTTAAAAGACATAAGATTTCTAAACGAGACAAAACAAGAATATACACATTCTTCAGCACAAAATGACTTTTTACAAAAACTGACCATATATTAATAAACAAAGATGTTTTAAAGAAATGTAAAGAGACAAAAACAGTTAATAATACATTTATAAAAACCATAACAGAAGAAAGCCAGTAATTGGTTAAAGGGATCACAAACAAAAATCACAGACTTGAATGGAGATTTAACAAGAACATCCTAAATAATGAATAAGTCAAAGAATAAATCAAAAAAACCAATAATTTTATGAAAAAAATTGATAATGATTAAAAAACATACCAAAATTTCTGGGATGCAGTTAAAGGAGTCCTCAGGGGAAAAATCATATCTCTACAAACATATATTAAAACAAAATAGAAAAAAAAAGAGGATTAATGAACTGAATATATATTTAAAAAATTAGAGAGCCAACAACTAAACCTAAAATAAGCACAAAAGAGGAGATATTAAACATTAGAGGAGACATAGATAAATAGAAACAAAAACATAAAGCTAAAAACTAGTTATCTGAAAGGACTTAATGAAACTGATAAGGCCTTTAGTTAATCTGATTAAAATGGAAAGGACAAATCAATAAAACAGCAAGTGAGAAAGAAGAAATCAAAAAATAGTATAAAAATAGAACATAATATGTATAGTTCTATGCTAACAAAATGTAAACTCAAAAGAAATAATATATAATATCCTAATTATTAGAAGTTCAGTTATAAAGATCTTAAATAACAATCTCAGCAAAGGAAAGATATAGCTGTAGAGTAACTAACAAAACAAAAACAAAAACAACTTCTCCTGATGAATTCATAAAATAACCATATCAAACTTTTAAAGAAAAATGAGGACCAATACTTAATTATTCTCAAAAATTGAAAACCACTCTGTACTAGAATCTCTTTATTACAAAATTTAATCCTAATACCTGAACCAAGGAAAGACAAAACAGAAGGAAAATAATAGGCAATATCATTAATTAATTTTGATTGGCTCAAAAAACTGAATAAAATCCAAACACAATACAGTGTTCTAGCCAGAGAATCATACATTATAATCAAGTGGGATTTAAACCAAGGCTGCAAGGATAGTTCAGCATTAGGAAAACAATCAAGATAATTAATCTTATTTTTTTTCAAAATCTAGAATCACACGATCATCTCAATGAATGCAGAAAAGGTCTGACAGTACAGGATTTGCTCCATATTAAAGATACTACAAATAAGAGGCATAGAGAGACCTTTTTAATATCATAAAAGCATCCATTTTAAAACAAAAGCAAGCATCATATACAAAAAGGATATGAGAGAAGCTTTCCCAATAAAAATGACAATGAAGCAAAGATGTCTAATTTCCCCACTATTACTTGATATAGTTCTGGAAATGCTAGCAACAGCAATAAGACAAAGGCATAAAGATAGATGAAAAAGAAATAATACTATTCTTACTTGTTGATAAGTTGGAAAAAACTACAGAATTAGCAAAGACACTAATGTTATTATTACAAGTGTCAGTAAAATTAGACTATAAACATAAATCATCAAAAATAAAATGACATGTAACTTACATATATTATATGATAGATTAATAATCAAGAAAGAAAAACTACAAAATGAATAAAATATCTGGGGATTGAGATACAAAAGAAGAGATATGCATAGATTCATTTACAAATTACTCCTTAAAGAAATAAAAAGGGGCAGCTAAGTGGTACAGTGAATAGAGAGCCCCAGCCCTAAAGTCAGAAGGACCTGAGTTCTCAAACACTTAACACTTCCCAGCTGTGTGATCCTTGACAAGTCACTTAACCCCAAAAGCAGAAGGAAGAGAGGGAGGAAGGGAAGAGGTATGGACACTCATTTTACAATTTTACAAATCTTCACTACCACAAAAATGGAAGAGGTTAAAACAAAGGATATTCAGAAACAACAAAAGTCAATTCTCCATGTTTCATAAAGCAGAACATAAATTTCCTAGGAAATAGCTCCTACTTCCTGAGAACAGCTGGGAAAACTGGAAAATTGTCTAACAGAAATTGGATCAATACTTTATACATTATACAATATTTCACAATATATTTTGAATGGCTATATTACCTAAATATCAATAATCAGATTAGAAAAAAAATTTTAAGAGAAGCAGATCCTATACTTTTCCTAATAAGCTACATATTCTTAATCAAAGGATAGAAGCTATTAAAAAAAGGTAAAAGAGACCTTTGAAAAGTTGCACAAATGAAATTAAGGCACCTAGGATAAAACAGGGACTGTTCAAAGGGGAAAATTTTGTATCAATTTTTTCTAATAAAGATTTGATATCCAAACTAAATAAACAATAAATATATTTAAGACTAATAGCTATTTCCAAACAGACAAGTGCTCAAAAGAAATAAACAGTTCTTAAAAGATTTGAAAAGCATTCAAAATCACATGGCAGAATGCTGCAAATCACTAATAGTAAAAAAAAAAGCAAATCAAAACAACCCTTAAGTTTCACTTCAAAATCTTCGAAGATGACCCATAAAGGGGCAATGTCTGTAGAGCTGTTGTAGAAGCACACTGTTGCCCTATTGGTAAAGCTGTGAAATGGTTCAATTGTTTTAAAAGAACAATTTGGAATTATACAAATCCAGTGAATCAAAGATCCCATTACTGGACTTATACAAACCCAAAGGAAACCACTGATGAAGTCTCCCATATATGTCAAAATATTTATAGAAGCAATTTTCATGATAACAAAGAATTAGAAACAAAATACATGTCAATCAAATGGGGAATAGGTAAAATACATGTCAATCAAATGGGGAATAGGTATGCAAACTGTGGCACATAATGTAATAGAATATTACTGTACTGTAAAAAAAAAAAAAAAAAAAAGTTGCATAGAGAAGCCTAGGAAGTTTTATATGACAAATAAGCAGAATCAAGAGAACATTATACACAATTAATAGCAACAGTATAAAGGGAAAGATCAACCACAGAATCCCAAAATTAAAAGTGAATGTAGCAAATTTACAAAGCGCAAGAATGGCCTGAAAGAAGAAATTCGAAAGGCTACTTCATGGAGTGAACAGTCTATAGAGGACACCCCTGCATATATTTCTGAACATTTTCAATATATTAATTAGTTGTTAATTTTTCCCCTTTATGAATATAATCTTATATCAAGTGAGAGAGGTAAAGAAGGAATACTGGGGAAACCATGAGAATGTAAAAAATATCAATAATATCAAAATATCAAAATATCAAAAATTCAGTAGCATTGTGATTTGTCCTCTTCTATATGAACTACATCATAAAAAAGGATACAGAGAACAAATTAAGAATATTAATGAATCATCTGTGCTCCGTAGAAAATATTCCCTAAAGCTCCAGGCTGTCCATACACTTGTCCCAATTCAACTAGGCTGTAGGCCTCCAAAGCCTGGTTCTGGAGTGGACATGGAATTATTTCACTATTTCATTATTTCAAGGAGGAACAGAGGAACGGAACATGCATTCATTAAGTACTGAACCATATCAGGCACTACACTAAGCACTTTATAAAGGAGATGCTCACAGCAACCCAGTGAGATCAGTGCTATTATTGTCCCCACTTTACAAGCAGAGATGAAGTGACATACCCAAGGTCACACAGCTGCAAAGCATCCGAGGCTATATTTGAACTCAGATCTTGCTGATCAAAAGTGGCCACATTATCCACTGCACCTTTTCTAGCTGCCTTGACTAGGAAAGTACTAGCTGGTAAGTGGGAACACCCCAAGGCTTTATTATTGGCCATGTGTCTGTACCTTAAGAACCACAGCACTTAACCATCAATCTTTCCCTCACTGCCCAGAACTTCCAGGTGTCCTGGCAACAACCTGAGGCTCACTTGGCCTCTCCCTCAATGGTGTTATCTGACCATATGTGTCCATCCTACCTCACCCCCACCCCTTATTTTCTTTGATTAGAACTGAAAGGCCCTAAGAGCTGGGGTTGTTTTGTTTTTCTCTTATCTTAAATTCTAAGCTTTCAATCAAATTGCTGAGTTGTTGTTTTTTCCCCCTCAATTATAATAATAGCTACAAAATATGAAAAAAAAAAAAAAAACTCACAAGAGATTAGATGGAAATGGTCCATACCAAATGGGTCATTTGTGTTACTATTTTATTAAAGACAATGTAATGATTAAACAAATAAAGTGCAAAAAAATAAAAAGTGGACAATTGTATTATTTGAAAATAGCTGTTAAATATTTAAAAATTTAAAATCTTTATTAAAATAATTTGTCTAGCATGTCTAAATTTCTAATTAGAGAAATGTTAATTAAAGTAATTTTGATTCTACCTAACACCATCAGATTGGCAGAAAACAAAAAGAAAAATTAACAATGAGGAGAAGGGATAAGGGGTAGGGGGAATCCCACTGATGCTCTGATAGTGAAATTATAAATTGGTCTGGCTATTCTAGAACTTGAAATTATATCCAGAAAGTTATCAAAAAAATTCATACGCTTTTACTTAGCTCAACCACTAGTAGGCCTCCTGTTCTGGAAGGATGAAAGAAGGAAAGAAAGATGCATATGTTTTTAAAAGAAAAAAGTTTGTTTGATACTAGCCCAACATAAGCAAACTAAAAGGAACTGGATAGACATATTGTCATATGTGAATGAAATAATATCACTGCATCATGAGAAATCATGAAATGGACCATTTCAGAGGAAACAAGGAAGAAAAGGTCTCCATGAACTAATTAATACCGAGTGAAGGGAGCAGAACTAGAGCAATTTATATAATTATACCACATAAAGAATAACCTTTAAAGATTTCTGATCAATGCATTGAAAAATCATGAGTTCAAGAAAATGAAGACCAAATATTTCACTTATCTCCCAAAAGAGAGGTGACAAATCTAAAATATAGAAAGAGGCATACATTTTCAGATATGACCAATGTGGGGATTTGGCAGGGGGAGAAGAATTATTGGGGGGGAGGAGGTGTTTTTTTTTTCACTTGCTCAATTTTATAAGAGATGAAGACAACCAGATCAGTTTTATAAAATTCCAAACAAACCCATAAAAGATATTTATGGCATGATAAACCAAATTTATTTCATCATAACTTATTTCTATAATAATCCTCTCAATTAAAACTGAAATAAAAATGTACAGTGTAAATTATTACAATGCACTGTCTTGATGAAATAGGAATGTGAATGATTACTACTGTTTCAGGGAATAAAAAGGAATATTTATCTTTTTAAATGTGTTAAATATTCAGGATTTAAAAGGGATATTTTTTATTTTAAATCTTACTTTTAAGACTCATGCATAGTATAAAATAAAATAAATTTTTCAAAGAAAAGGTATAGAGATTAGTGAGGTGATACTCTGTAGAGAAAACAGCTAGAACAGAGTACATGAAATAAGACTTCAGAAACAGGAGCCAGGCAGAACCTTGTAACTATTAAGAACTTAATGAATTCTGGTCAACTGACAATGAAGGACTTGGAAATAAGTGAGTTGAAGACTTGGAGGCATATAGGAAACCATGAAGATTTCTTTTTTCTTTCTTTTTTTTTTTTTCCCCTAAGGCTGGGGTTAAGTGACTTGCCCAGGGTCACACAGCAAGGAAAACCATGAAGATTTCAATGTGAAATCTCAGAGCTATTTTACTTTCTCTTTCTCTATTAGTGATCTGGAATATTCTACCACATTCAATTTTTCCATATGTCTTATCAATCCTAAACTTATATGGCTTGTACTCATCTATTCCTTCAATCTCTTCATAATTTGCATTTTCTCAGGGATTATCCCTAATGTTAACTTTTCTTATTTCTCAAGCTCTGTCTCATAACCATTTTAACTCTATGCTATCCTATCAACTGGGATCCCTTGAGCTATATATCAACAACCTGTCCTATATAAAAAACCAGGACTAGATTATTCCCACTCCCTATTTTATTGCTCCTATTCACATGCTATTAAAAGGTGGAACATATCTCACACAACCATGTTAACTGGATATATTACAACTTAACATCAATTGATTTTACACCTGGGTTCTCTATGCAGTAAAGTATGCGTCCTTCCTCCTTTAATTAATGTCCCATTGAAAATATTTTTAAAAGGAAAGGTTCTGACAAAGGTCTCATCTCCAAAATATATAGAGAACTGACCCTGATTTATAGGAAACCAAACCATTCTCCAATTGATAAATGGTCAAGGGATATGAACAGACAATTCTCAGATGATGAAATTGAAACTATTTCCACTCATATGAAAGAGTGTTCCAAATCACTACTGATCAGAGAAATGCAAATTAAGACAACTCTGAGATATCATTACACACCTGTCAGATTGGCTAAAATGACAGGAACAAATAATGATGAATGTTGGAGGGGCTTTGGGAAAACTGGGACACTGATACATTGTTGGTGGAGTTGTGAAAGAATCCAACCATTCTGGAGAGCAAATTGGAACTATGCCCAAAAAGTTATCAAACTGTGCATACCCTTTGACCCAGCATTGCTGTTATTGGGATTATATCCCAAAGAAATACTAAAGAGTGGAAAGGGACCTGAATATGCCAAAATGTTTGTGGCAGCTCTTTTTGTTGTAGCTAGAAACTGGAAGATGAATGGATGTCCATCAATTGGAGAATGGTTGGGTAAATTGTGGTATATGAAGGTTATGGAATATTATTGCTCTGTAAGAAATGACCAGCAGGAGGAATACAGAGAGGCTTGAAGAGACTTAAATCAACTGTTGCTGAGTGAAATGAGCAGAACCAGAAGATCACTATACACTTCAACAACAATACTGTATGAGGATGTATTCTGATGGAAGTGGAAATCTTCAACATAAAGAAAAGCCAACTCACTTCCAGTTGATCAATGATGGACAGAAACAGCTACACCAGAGAAGGAACACTGGGAAGTGAATGTAAATTGTTAGCACTACTGTCTACCTACTCAGGTTACTTATACCTTTGGAAGCTAATAATTAATGTGCAACAAGAAAATCGGATTTACACACATATATTGTATCTAGGTTATATTGTAACACATGTAAAATGTATGGGATTACCTGCCATGGGGGGGGGGGGGAGGGGAGTGGAGGGAGGGAGGGGATAATTTGGAAAAATGAATAAAAAAAAAATTAAAAAAAAAATTAATGTCCCATTTCACTCCCAACAGAGACAAATTGAAAACCTTTTTTTAAAATTTCTTCTAGCATCCCATAACTTACCCTCAACTGAGGATCTTGCCTCTTCCTTTTCTGAAAAAAATCAAGATTGTTTGCTTTCCCTCCTTCCCTTCAGTTCATTTGAAACTCCATTCTCTTCTCCTTTCCTCCAATCTTTGATAGGAAGTTTCTTCTCATCAAGGTCCACTCCTCTACATGTGTCCTTAAGCCCATCCTTTACTATCTTTTCCAGCAAAAGGGATTCTCCATTGTCCCCTTCCCTCAATCTTCATTTTTTTTTCTTAGAGATAGGTACATTAAAGGCATTTGGGAAAGAACCAAAGTCTTTCTCATGTGCTTGAAAAGAAACTGGGGGAAAAAAGCACTTTCACTAGACCTTGCCATCCCTTCAAGATATTATTGTATACTTTACCATCTTTTCTGAGCTAAACTCCCCCCAAAAGCTACCTAAACATGTTGCTTAGATTTCCTCTCCTGTCCCACCTAAACCTTTCCTTTTGCAGCTGTCTTCTGACATCATTCACCTGAAAGTCTCTCTTATAGTCTCTATGGCCTTTTCCTAGTTCTCCACCTTGCCCTTGGCAGTTAGGTGGTGCTGGGGCTACAAGACTGGGTTGAAGAGTCAGAATTCTGAGTTCAAATCTGGCTTATACTGATACTAACTGGGAGCTGTTTATGTGTGGGGAGGGAAAGTGAAAAGTCCACTAGAACACTACTGTGCCTTGACAATAAACATCTCTCTATGTAACCCTGTATCTTCACAAATAAAGCAATGTTATCTCCTCCTGTCTAGACAGTTGAAATGGGCTCCTACTAGGTTTCCTTGCCTCAGCCCTCCTCTCACTTCATCGTACACCCAGCTGTTACATTTGGCCACATCATTCCCCTAGTCCATAAACTCCAATTACATTTTATTGAACACAAAACAAAATATAAACTTCTCTTTTGGGCTTTCTAAGGTCTTTACAACCAAGTTATAGTCTAGCTTCCAACGTATTCATACGTTATTCTTCTCACATACTGCGCAGTCCAGAAGAATCGGCAATCTCATCACATGATGTATTCACCTACCAGTTGGGTGCTTTTGTACCCAGTCTAGGGCTGCCTGTCCCCTGGACTTGAAATACACTATCTTATTATCTGAATGTCAACCTGAATCTTTGTCTTTCTTCAATCTGCAGTTCAAACACCATACTCAACATTTCCCCAAACATACCTACTTGGCCCAAGTGTTTGCTCCATTCTTCCCAAACTACCTATGTTTATTTTAATGTGTACTTATTCTGTATATGTTTATGCATATATATATACATATATGTATATATATACATATACATATATATATATATATACATATATATATATATATATATATACATATATATATATATATATATATATATATATATATATATATATATATATATATATATATATATATATATATATATTATCTCCTCCTCCACAAAAACTGTGGGCTTAAGGATCATTTAAGTCTCTTTGTATTTCCTTCACCTGGAACACAATAGAACCAAAACAAAATGCTTGTTGAACTAATTCAGACTAAATTTTGGCAGACTTAGGAAAATTTCCCAGAAATTCTTTTCAAAAATGGAGCTCTTCCTTACTTAATTGCTATTTGGGGATTTTTCAAATTCACTTATTTCTGATTCTTCTTTATATAGTCCGTTCCACTGAACTACTTTCTTCCTTTTTTAACTAAAGCCAAATAGTCCTGGAGATTGTCTCTCTAAACCTTCTTTTGGAAAAGAATGGGGGATGGCGAGGCAATTGGGGTTAAGTGACTTGCCCAGAGTCACACATCTAGTGAGTGTTAGGTATCTCAAGCCAGATTTTAATGTAGGTCCTCCTGACTTCAGGGCTGGTACTCTATCTCTGTGTCATTAAGCCCTCTAACCCTATTTTGTAAAATTATTATTTCCCTTCAGGTTCTAGATTGGTTTTGTTCCACCAAATTAATTGTTCTTTTGTAGAAGATTCACAATTTCAGGTACTATCTTCTTTTCTGCTCTTTTTATGTGGAAATGGCCCTACTTGTCAAGTTCAAAATAAAAACAACTTTTAAAACCATGTAAAAGGCCTTTCTCATTATCCCCAGTTGTAAGTGCTTCCTGAAAACATTCATTGTTATTTATTTTGTATTTACTTGACCAGCATCTATATATGGTTGCTCCCAGGCCCAAGAATGTAAATCCTCAAAAGCAAGGTGCAAGAATTTTCTGGTCATTGGAACTTCAGTTGAACATTAAAAAAATGCCTACTCTTGTCATCAGTGGGCTCCTCTTCACTGGAGGTCTTCAAGTAAAAAAAGACTAGATGTTATAGAGGGATTCTTTATATGATATAGGCAGGACTAGATAAGACTCTATGGACCCCCCCTCAAAAAAAAAAAAATTGTGATTCAGTAAATCTATGCTTCTCCATAGGCTGAATGATCGATCTACTTTGGATAAAATAATTAAAAACCGCTTTCTTGTACTTCACTACTCTTTTTACCAACTCCCAAAACAGAGCTTCAAAACTCCACATCCTGACAAGTAAATGGGTACAAATGTCTCCAGCAATATAGAGGTTAGAAAGACAGGCCAATTCCAGGAGACTTGTGATGGAGACAGCCATCTGCATCCAGAGGCAGAATTATGGGGATTGAATGTAGATCATAACATAGTATTTTCACCTTTTTTTTGTTGCTGTTTGTTTTTTTCTTTCTCATTTTTCCCCCTTTTTGATCTGATTTTTCTTGCACAGAATGATAAATGTGAAAATATGTTTAGAAGAATTGCACATGTTTAATCTTCACTGGATTACTTGTTGTCTAGGGAAGGGGGAAAAGAAGAGGGAGAAAGAAAAACTTGGAACACAGGATTGTATGTTGAAAATTATCTTTGCATATATTTTGAAAAATAAAAAGTTATTATTATAAAAAAATAAAATCTAAATAAAAAAGAAAAGAAAAGGAAAGGAAAAGAAAAGGAAAGACTATACCTAAAGAAGAAAAACACAGAATTTTTGAATTAGGCATATTCTCAATATCTTTACTGAAGAAAAGATAGTCTTTAACTGCCTGTCAAAAATATTGTTACAGATCAAAGAATACACGTTAATCATCCAGTTTCACAAACAAACCAAAAGATTCCCTCAGTTTGACAGGCCAGATCATGTTTGTTTTTATTCATCCCTACATGTAGAAGCATCCTGTATAAAAATAAAAGATTTTTTTTTGATTTAGTGCTTTGTTGCATTACACTGATAACATGTTTTGAACTATGTTGATTTATTATTAATTGCCTGTAGTGAGTGTTGCCTGTATTCTCTTTTACCCACAGAGGATGGAGTAGATTTTGGCCCCAAAGCCAGTTTTGGCCATTGAGACACTAACTCAGCAGACTGTCAACAAAGTCTCCTGACAATTTTCCAATCTGCACATGAGACCACAGCTAGGTACCAAGTACTACAATTCGTTTTTTGCTCCGATCTAGATAAACAGGCAGGAAAGCCACTTTTCTTCCCATCCCTGTGGAAGCATCATTATCAGTTCAGGAAGAAGCTGTGGTCAGAGAACTGAGCTCATTCATGTTCAGACAGCACCAACTGTTCCATGTTGTATCTTTCTCTCATTTCATTTATACTGCCAAGAACCATTTACCTGAAGAATATATCAACTGCCTACAGGAACAAAAAACCATTTCCAATTCTGTGCAACTTCAAGTTAAATTCCTCATTCCCCCCAAACAAGAAGCCTTTCTAGTAGCCTTTATGAAACTATTTCAGGCCTATGTTCAACCCAAATCACCAAGCAGTGGTTCTCCAAAGGTCCCGAAGACTAGACCATCAGGGCCCACTGCACCCCAGACAAGGAACCCCATCACATTACTGGACACAGGCCAGCTTCCCTAGGCTCTGGTCCCAAGCCAAACCCATAAAGAAGTACATACGAGAGGCCTCATGATTTCTGGGTAGACAGAGATTAAAGCCATAGGAATAGGGTGAAGCAACACAAATTACCAGACGGAATCCTCTTCATCTTCAGTTTTTATTAACACCTCAAAGTGAAAGGGTGCTGACTCTTGCCCTGCCTGAAGGCAGTGCTACAGAAAAGCTTTGTACAGATTCAGGAGAAGTAGAGAAAGCCTTTTGCCAGTTTATTCAGGCATTTATATTAAGGACATAAAAATACAAAAAAATAAATCTTTCTTTAATAAAATAAGCAGTATCTACTTAAAGCCACAAGCTAACACTATAACGTAAGACACTAGAAAAAGCCTTTCCATTATGATTTTTAAAAAATACAACATGGATATGCCTTGTCACAACTATTACCTAAAATAATTTGAGAAATACTACTAAGCAATGGCAATGAGAAAAAAAAATTGAAGAAAAAGGCAAATGCAAAAGGGAAGCAAACTAATGCATATTTGCAGAAAATATATTCAATAACTGACAAGAGAATTCTAGAAATCCTATGATACCAAAAATAATCTATATAAATAATCACTCCAGTAAAGCTGCAGGACAGAAAATTTGTCGTTCAGTCATTTTACTCATCTAACTCTTCATGACCCCATTTGGAGCTTTCTTAGCAGAGATACCTGGAGTGGTTTGCCATTTCCTTCTGCAGATCATTTTACAGATGAGAAAACTTAAGCAGACAGGGTTAAATGACTAGCCCAGAGTCACTTAGCTCATAAATGTCTGAGGCCACATTTGAACTCAGGAAGATGAGTCTTCCTGACTGCAAGTCCAGCACTCCATCTACAGTACCATCTAGCTACCCTTGAACAGAATTCACAAAAAATAAAAAATAAAAAACCAAGTAGAAAGAGAAAAAGAAATTGCATTCAAAATAACTATGAGAAATATAAAATATCTAATAGTCAACCTATTAAGGTATATTTAAGGAATATATAAGAATATATAAAAATATAAAACACTTTAAAAGGGGAAAGACTTAAATGAAAAAAAAAATCAATATTTATGTCTAGACCTTGAAAATATAAAGACAGAGATGGAAGGAAGAACTAATGAGATAGGGAGGGAGATGATGTGAGGGATGAAGGTTGAGATGGAGTAGAGAATAAAATGAAGCAGGAACAGGGCCTTCCTGAAATAGTGGGCTGAATGAGGCAGCTGCCAATCCAGAGAGTAATGTCCCTGGATTTGCTATCAGGAATGGTTATCCTTTGATTAGTGGAAATAACATTAAAGAAGGGCTGTTGACACCTGCTTTGCCACCACACCCTAAAGAGCAGGCAAGGCAGAAGGAGAAGAGGGCCAGGCCTGGAGCAAAGAATATCAGGGTTCTTCAAATCTATTCGTGGACCCTGAGCTGCTGTGTGCTCCTAGACAAATCACAGTCAGCCAGAGTTTCCTTATCTGTAAAATGGGGGTCACAGCAGCACCTACTTCCCAAGGTTGTCATGAGGAGCAAATGAGATAATAATTGTGCAGCACTTAGCACAGTATATGGCAAGACAGTACATCATATATACATGGAGCTTTTCCATTTGACCTGCAGCTGAAACTTCCCTATGTGTTGTCTCACCCATTAGAATGTTGAGCTCCTGGACAGCAGAGAGGTCGTCTTACTTTTCTGCATATATCCCCACAGCTTAGCACAAGGCTTTGCACACAGTTAACCACATAATTAATGCTCTATTCATTCACTCATTCACCATTTGTTCAATTATTCCCCAGTTAATGGGAATTTGCTTGCTTTAATAATCTGTTAGCACCAGGGAGGGAGGAAGGAAGGGAGGGAGGGAGGGAGGGAGGGAAGAAGGAAGGGAGGAAGGGAGGAAGGGAGGAAGGGAGGAAGGGAGGGAGGAAGGGAGGAAGGGAGGAAGGGAGGAAGGGAGGAAGGGAGGAAGGGAGGAAGGGAGGAAGGAAGGAAGGGAGGAAGGGAGGAAGGAAGGAAGGGAGGAAGGAAGGAAGGAAGGGAGGGAGGGAGGGAGGGAGGAAGGAGGGAGGGAGGGAGGGAGGGAGGAAGGAAGGAAGGAAGGAAGGAAGGAAGGAAGGAAGGAAGGAAGGAAGGAAGGAAGGAAGGAAGGAAGGAAGGAAGGAAGGAAGGAAGGAAGGAAGGAAGGAAGGAAGGAAGGAAGGAAGGAAGGAAGGAAGGAAGGAAGGAAGGAAGGAAGGAAGGAAGGAGGGAGGGAGGGAGGGAGGGAGGGAGGGAGGGAGGGAGGGAGGGAGGGAGGAAGGAAGGAAGGAAGGAAGGAAGGAAGGAAGGAAGGAAGGAAGGAAGGAAGGAAGGAAGGAAGGAGGGAGGGAGGGAGGGAGGGAGGGAGGGAGGAAGGAAGGAAGGAAGGAAGGAAGGAAGGAAGGAAGGAAGGGAGGGAGGGAGGGAGGGAGGGAGGGAGGGAGGGAGGGAGGGAGGGAGGGAGGGAGGGAGGGAGGAAGGGAGGAAGGGAGGAAGGGAGGAAGGAAGGAAGGAAGGAAGGAAGGAAGGAAGGAAGGAAGGAAGGAAGGAAGGAAGGAAGGAAGGAAGGAAGGAAGGAAGGAAGGAAGGAAGGAAAGGAGGGAGGGAGGGAGGGAGGGAAAGAAAGTACTGCTGTGCATATTAGTGCATAGGAGACCTTTCCTTCCATTTTTTTATACCTCTCTGTAATATATGCCCAGTGGAGAGATTTCTAAGTAAATAGGTTTAATCAGGTACTCCCTCAAATACTTCCATATTGTAGCAAAAAATTTCTGACAGAAAAAAATAATTAGAAAAAAAATCCTCCTACCAATTAGGGAACAGCTGAACAAATTGTGGTACATGAATGTTGTGAAATTTTTTTGCCATAAAAAATACAAAAATAAAAACTTGAGAAGACCTCTATGAACTGACAGAGAAAAATAAAGAGAATTCATCATACAATGGCCCCAATAATTTCAGTAAAATAGGTTCCAACTCAGAGAACAATATGATTTCAGAGGATTTGGTGGTACAGTGAACCAACCATCCACTTGCAAAGAAAGTATGTTTTCAGAAATGGCCGACATGCCCCCATTTGCCTAACATGGACGTTATGTTATATGGAGAACTCTGAAGATGAGAGAAAGTCAATGAAATTCGAAGGCAAGATTTTTTTAAGTATCAATATTTTTTGCTGAAAAAACTTAGGGGGAAGAGGACACAGAAGCTCCCAGATAATGTCCGTTTATAAACACTTCAGTAATGGCCTTCCAAGTTATTCAAATATAGCACTCCACAGGCAGCATTTCCAGCTCAAAAGGAATGTATGTGCTGGCCCGCTAAGATTCTATTTTCTAAATCCTTTCACCTTCTATCAAAAACTGCCTACTAATACATTCAAAGAAAGCTTCAAGGGAGAAGCCCTCAGTGACCACTTCCTGCACTGACAATCTCCCTTGCAGTGCTGAATTTAGCAAGCAAACAAACTTTTCTAGCAGTTATTTTCAGACCCATGCCTAGGCTGGCGAAACAAACCCCAGGCCTGCTGTGAAATGCGACTCCTCGGCACTCACTGCTCTGCCAGGAATCAGCAGCAAAGTGCACACTCAGGCTCCTGAGCCTGTCCAGAAAGGAGCTGAGTCACCCCCGGCCTTTCTCACGCTCATGCCAGCTCAGTGAGGTCTCCCTCCACATGGCCTGGCGAGGCACTCTCCCTCTGTAACAACCACTAACTCAGGAGCAGCAGCCATGTACACATCTCACAGTCCCTCTGTTCCCACCAGGATAAAGGAAGACTGGCTGAAGAGCCCTGGCCGCTACTTAGGAAGCAAAGCTCTCTTATGGGCAGGAGATGTCTCCTTTTGAGAGAAATTCAACTATTTCCATAAGAGATCTAGAAGCGATTTTGGGTTCCCAGTGCCCAGACTGTCTAAAGAGTATCTTCATTTGACCATCCACTCTTTTTTTTCCCCTAGTTATCACAGAGGAGTTATAGTTTTTATGTAAATGTAAATATACAGGTATATGCAAATACAAGATGTCCTAAAAATTTTAGTCTTTTAGGATATTGTTGGTAACCTCTGTATGTACAGGAGAAGAAGAAGGGTAAGGAAAGGTCCCATCTAAAAGATCTAAAATAGCCTCAAATAAAAAGAGGGTTTCTAAGACAGGAAATGAAGAAGACACATATTTCAGAAAGGAAAGACAACCAAGGCAAAAGCAGAGACACAAAAGTTGTAGCTTCACTGATTAGGACAATTAAGAAGATCATTTTGACTATATTGTTAGATTCACAAAAATAAGTGATATGTAATATGTAATATGGGTGAAAAGGTAGTCAGGTGGTGAAGAGCTTCAAATGCAAACAGAAGAATACTACAAATCACAAATAATTGTGAAATACAAGTCAAAACAATCCTGAGATAGCAAACTGGCAAAGAAAAGTGTTGGGGAGGCTACAAAAAGAGAACACAACTGAATTGTCAGTGGATGGGTGAATCATTCTAAACATTTTGGAAAGCAGTTCAGAAATATGTAAAAAGATTTAAAAGCCTTTGATCCAGAGATTCCACTGTGAGCTACATGTAGACAACCCAAGAAGATCACTCTGAAAAGGAAAGCTTCACAAACACCAAAATATTGACATAAACAGAAATGGAAATCAAGTAAGTGACTAAGCACTAAACAATGGTTGGAAAAACATATGTATATATGAATGTAGCAGAACATTCTTGGATTAAAAAGACTGGATTAAAAGAAATGATTAACCTAACAAAAACAGAGAAGCATGATACTTGGCTAAGAAAGCAAAACCAAGAAAACAATCTACACAATAACTGCCATAAAATACAAGGAAACCAACATAACAAAACAAAATTGGATTAAATTGTAATAACCAACTCAGTCTCCCCCAAAGAAAAGACAGGTTTCCCAAAGAGAGGTGGGGAGTCATGCAAATGAAAAACCGCATGTAAAAGTAGCCTTTTTCATTTTACTGGTTAGTTTTGTTGAATTTTATTTTCTTCCACTTTTATCCTTAGCATGCAAAAATAGCCTTTTCCATTTTATTGGTTAGTTTTGTTGAATTTTGTTTTCTTCCACTTTTATTCATTAATGCAACAGGTCTCAGAAAAGAGGTAGAGAAGGAAATAGTGAGAATTGCAGGTAATGTAAAAGCAAAAAAACTACAAATTTATTTTTTATAATATGTGCAAGATAGCTTTACAAGGGAGAACACTACATCTATGAGGATAAGAAATTGCTTCCTTTAGAAGCTAAGGCTTAAAAGAAATTGGGGCTTCCAGGAGAACTTTCAAGAAAAGGAAAGTTGAAGAATCTGACAGAACTAGAGCTGGGCACACTGGAAGGATGGAGGTCAAGTGGATAAGGGTGGGAAAATGAGAAATGGGGACAGGAGGGAGATGGTTTACTCTTAGAGAGTAGGGAATTTATTATTAATGGAGATTGGAAGAGAAAGAGGTGAAAGAGAAAAAATAGTGGAATTTGATAATCATAGAGGAAAAGTCTGGGTAGTAAAAAAGTTAATGGCAGGAACTCTGTATATGAGATTGTAAGGGAGTAAGGAGAATATTCTCAGTCTAAGTATCTCAGTGACAGAATACCATACTATCTTGAAATGAATGCATATCTCTCAATGTGTATACAATCATGCAAGATATGGTCTCATCAATCTATGCAATATTGAATTAATAATCTCTTCTGTGCTCTGTCTTGGAATTAAAAAAAACTTAGGTAGTAATTTCCAAGTTTAAAATAATACCTGAAAAATTTAAAGTCGTTTTGAATAAATAACTATTCAAATAATATACTTAACTTATTTTTAAAGAAAACTGAATCAAAAGTTTTAAAATTGATGAGTTAACTATTCCAAATAGCACCCACTAAGCTATATAATCTTATTAGAATCTGTGGTTTGCCTATAAAATATGTTATGGCGTCTCAAACCCCTTTCCCCATCTAAAAAAATCTTATTATGACCTTGAACTGCCTTAAGAGAAGCACATGAGATAATGACTTCTTTATTCTGCACTGGCCAAACTACATCGAAAGTTTCATTCTATTTGCTACAGTTTAGGAAGAGCACTGAAATGACAGTGTCTCAAAGAAAGGCAATCAGAAGAGTGAAGTGTGAAGAGGACAGAACTCAGGTCATAAAGAAATCATGTTAAGCAGATGGGGATATTTGGACCTTTAAAAAATATTCTTGGATAGAGACAACTGGAGAAAGAAAAGATGGTGATGCTAAAAGAAAAAGAAGACAAATGAGTGTCATGGATTCATTACATGAACTGATCCACAGAGAAATCAGCAGGAAACAATATATACAACTATGAATAAGTAAACAGACAGAACCAGCACCCCCCAAAAAGAGGCCTGAGAATATGCTGCCATCTGTGGCTTGACATAGGCTGGGGTTAACAGAAATGTCTGCGTTCCTTAGGTAAAAAGGCTTGTGGCTGTTTGAGCCTATCATAGGCACAAAATGAATGCTGACTGACCAATGACTGGCTAGAGGGGAGAAGACAATTACAGATATTGGAAACAGTAAAAAACGACCGGACCACAGAGGTTCTAGTTAAGACATTTGTTAGATAAAGAAAGTCAAGCACTCCAAAACAAATACAGAACTTTTATTTTAGAAAATGTGGGAGCTTGGGTCCTTTGATGGACCACAATACTTCCTGAATTCTCCTGAAAGAAAATTCATAAAAATCCCTGAGAAATGGGTTCCCTTAGCTACAGACTGTGAATACAGGCTAAAAAGGGATGGGCAGGAAATAAAAGTTTTATTAAATGGCTACAACATATTCCAGTAATTTGATAAGAGTTTTACTAATATTATCTCATTTAATACTCAAAATAATCCTATGAGGTAGGTACTATTATATAAGCCCCTTATTTTACGGCTGAAGAAACCAAGGCAGATAGACAGCAATCCAGCAGCTTGTCCAGGGTCACATACCTAAGTTCTAAGGCTAGATTTGAAGGCAGATCTTTCTAACTCAAAGTGCAACACTTTATTCATTGTATCCTCTGTCCAACACACGCGCGCACGCACACACACACACACACACACACACACGCAGACAGGATCTGTCAGAGAACAATGATTAACTTTGCCAGTAAGCAATCTCATACTGACAGTTTTCATTATTGATGGGAACTTAGATCTTTTGACTTCATGGAGTAAGAGAAGAATATTTTAAAGGAATGACTTGTTTGAATAGCCAACAAGTACAGAGCACACAATTGAAGCATAATATATGAATGGATTTTATATTACATAACATGGATTACATTACAATGGATTTTACATGACAATTTCACATGAATCAAGAAGGATTGTCATTCAAAAACTAGGAAAAGAATTTTAAATGTATTTATTAATGCATATCTAATACACAAGAGCATTTACAGATGTGCAAATAAAATGTTCTAGTGACTTGTAACTCAAAGCAGCAAATAAGAGTAAGATAATTTCAAAGATGATTGGTGTTATCTAGTAATTTTCCTATCATGTACATTGTTAACACTTCTGGTTTCTCAAGTCTTTAAATTTTCTATGACTTCCTCTCTGTATCCAAAATAATAAAATCAAACATTCACAGTTGAAATCTCAGTCTCATTATGAATTGTTCAATTCTCCAAGATGCTAAAGTTTAAAATTGCTCCACCTACAAATCTAACCCTTCTCCTTTCCATATCCTCATTACTCATCAACCTTTTCTTCCTCTACCATTTTACTTGTGAAATAAATCCTGATCCTTCTGTGTACAACACATTTATGAAATTGAACCTACACTCAGGTATCTTAACAATGCACTTTCCTCTCTCTTGAGTACTTCTCTCTGATTTCTCACTGTTCCAACTCTGATAATTATTAAACCTGGAAAAGCCAATGGTTGCCTTCCACTTCCCTAGCACCACTGCAAATCAGGCCACAAAATCATACCAATAGTTGTCAATTCTTTATTCACAAATTATTGACACTTCCCACAGTGAATATTCTAATTCTTCTCCACCTGAAAGCTCTGAATCCTAAGTGACCTTCATCCAAACCTCTATATATAACATCATCTCTTATGGGTAAATTCAGGCTATCTGCAGAAAGCTAACTCATCTCTCTAATCCAATATTTTAAAACCTCTGTCTGTCTTATCCTGTCTTTTCTTATAATACAATATCAGGCAATGGAAGGTCTACTTCCTTACTAAAAGCTCACTGATCCAATCTGAACAAGCTCTATAAGAACAACCCATTCTCAGAAAAACAAGGAATGGTTTATCTGTCAGGTCTACAAAGAAGAGAAGAATTTATGACCAAACAAGTATTTTGAAATGTGAAACAAATAATTTTAATATATATTTTTTAAACAAGGCTTTGCGGGGCAGCTAGGTGGCGCAGTGGATAGAGCACAAGTCCTGAATTCAGGAGGACCCGAGTTCAAATCAGGTCTCAGACACTTAACACTTCTTAGCTGTGTGACCCTGGGCAAGTCACTTAACCCCAGCCTCAAATAAATAGATAGATAGATAGATAGATAGATAGATAGATAAGGCTTTGCACAAGCAAAATTAAGGCAACCAATATTAGAAGAAAACAAAACCTTTATGGCAAGAAATTCTAATGAAGGCTTCATTTCTCAAATATATAGAATATTATGTCAAATTGGTAAGAATACAAGTCACTCTCCAACTGATAAATGGACAAAGGACATGAACAGACAGTTTTTAGGTGAAGAAATCAAAGCTATATATAAGCATATAAATAAATGTTCTAAGAGAAATGCAAATTGAAATAATTCTAAGGTATCACCTCATACCTATCAGATTAGCTAAATAACAGAAAAGGAAAATGATAAGGGACGTGGGAAAACTGAGATACTAATATGCTGTTTGTAGAGTTATAAAATGATCCAGTCATTCTGGAGAGCAATTTGGAACTATACCCAAAGAGTTCTAAAACTGTGCATACCCTTTGATCCATCCCATCAATACCACTATTTGGTCTGTATCCCAAAGAGAACATAACAAAAAGGAAAGGGAACTACATGCACAAAAGTATTTATAGAAGTTATTTTTGTAGTGGTACAAAATTAGATACCAAAGGGATGTCCACCAACCGTGGAATGGCTGAACAAGCTGTGCTATATGAATGTAATAAAATACTTTTGTGCAATAAGAAATGAGGAGCATCTCAGATAAAGAAATTAAAGTCATCTATAGTCAAATGAAAAAATGCTCTAAATCACTACTGATTTAGAGAAATGCAAATTAAAACAACTTTAAGGTACCATCTTACAGACTTATCAGATTCACTAAGAGGACCATGATAATTGTTTGGAAGATAATGATAAATATTAGAAGGAATGTGGGAAAACTAGAAAACTAATCCATTGCTGGTAGAGTTGTTAATGCATATATCCTTTGATCCAGAAATATATCCCAAAGAGATCATAAATGAGAAGAAAGAACCCACATTGCAAAAAATATTTGTAGCAGCTTTTTTGTGGTAGCAAGGAATTAGAAATTGAGTGGATGCCCATCAACTAAAAAATGGCAGAATAAGTTGTAGTATATGGAGGTGATGGATTATTATTGTTCTGTAAGAAATGATGAGCAGCACACCTGTGGAGGAGGAGGAAATTTGTGACCAAAGAATTAGAGATCATTATTGATCACAAAATGGAAAATTTTGATTATAAATTAAAAAGTTTTTGTATAAACAAAACTAATACAGACAAGATTAGATGGGAAACAATAAACTAGGAAAACATTTTTAGTCAAAGGTTCAGATAAAGGCCTCATTTCCAAAATATATAGAGAACTGACTCAAATTTCTAAGAAATCAAGCCATTCTCCAATTGATAAACGGTCAAAGGATATGAACAGACAATTTTCAGATAAAGAAATTGAAACATTTCTAGTTATATGAAAAGGTGTTCAAATCATTATTGATCAGAGAAATGCAAATTAAGACAACTCTGAGATACCACTATGCACATCTCAGGTTGGCTAAGATGACAAGAAAAGATAATGATGAATGTTGGAGGGGATGTGGGAAAACTGGGACACTGATGCATTTTTGGTGGAGATGTGAACAGATCCAATCATTCTGGAGAGCACTTTGGAACTGTACCCAAAAAGTTATCAAACTATGTATACCCTTTGACCCAGCAGTGTTACTACTGGGCTTATAACCCAAAGAAAACTATACGATGATCAATTCTGATGGAAGTGGCTCTCTTCCAACAATAAGAGGATCCAAACCTGTTCCAATTGTTCAGCGATGAAGAGAGTAACTGACCTCTAAAGAGAGGACAATGGGAACTGAGTATGGATCACAACATAGCATTCTCACTCTGTTATTGTTTGCTTACATTTTTGTTTTCCTTCTGAGGTTTTTATACTTTTTTTCTAGATCTGATTTTTCTTGTGCAGCAAGACAACTATAAATATGTATACATATATTATATTTACCACATACTTTAACATATTTAACATGTATGGGACTACCTAACATCTAGGCAAGGGGTTGGGGGGAAAGGAGGGGAAAAGTTGTAACACAAGGTTCTGCAAGAGTCAGTGTTGAAAAATCATCCACGTATATGTTTTGTCAATAAAAAGCTATAATAAAAAAGAAGAATGCAATCAATTCAACATAGGTTATACATATGTTAGTCATGCAAAACGTTTCCATAACAGCCATGTTGTAAAAGAAAACATAAACGTCCCCCCCCCCAAAAAAAAATGATGAGCAGAATAATTTCAGAGAAGCCTGGAAAGACTTAAATAAACCGATGTTGAGTGAAATGAGCAGAATCAAAAGAACATTGTACACTGTAACAAAAGATTATGTGATGTTTGCTATGAGAGACTTAGATTTTCTGTGCAATATAGTGATCCAAGACAACTGCAAGTGACTTGGGATAGAAAATGCTATCAGTATCCAGAGAGAGAATTATGAAAACTGAAAATAGGTTGAAGCAGATTATTTTTACCTTTACTTTTTTCATGATTTTTTTTTTCTTTTTGATCTGCTTCTTCTTTTACAACTATGACTGATATGGAAATATGCCTTTCATGCATGTGTGTATATGTGAGAGAGTATGTATGTATGTGTGTATACACCCACTCACCCACCCACACCCACACCCATATACATACATACATACATACATACATATATATATATATATATATATATATATATATATATATATATATATATATATATATATATATATATATATATGACAACCATGTCAAAATACCTATATGCAAAGCTTAAAAAAAAAAATAATCTTAGGCCCTAAAAGCATTCTTATAACAGCTCAAAGATTTTTAAAATCAAATAAGGTTAAAAAAAGATTGGGGGAAAAATGAGACCTATATATAGAAGAGATTCATTAAAAAAATAATAATAACTCACCAACTTAGTAAAGGAAGCAAAATAAATTGAAAGATATACAAAAATTAACCAAAGAAAATTCTTTAAAAACAGAATAGGCCAAATAAAAGAGGAAATAGAAAAATTCACTGAACAAAACAATCCCTTAAAAAGTAGGATTGGACAAATGGAAAAGGAGGCACAAAAGCTCACTGAAGAAAATAATTCTTTAAAAATCAGAATTGGACAAATAGAAACTAATGATTACATGAGGAATTCAAGAAATGATAAGAAAAATTAAAAGAATAAAAAAAAAAAGAATGAAAAGATAAATAATATGGAATTTTTTAATTGGAAAAACAACTGATCTGAAAAATGGATCCAGGAGATAGTTTAAAAATTACTGAATTACCTGAAAGTCATGATTTCAAAAAAAAAAAGTTTAGACATCATCTTTCAAGAAATTAATCAAGGAAAATTGCCCTGAGTGCTTAAAGCAGAGAACAAAATAGAAAATAAAAATATCCACCAATTACCTCTGAAAGAGATCCCAAAATGAAAATCCCCAGAAATATTAAAAGTAACATCCCAGAATTCCCACTCCAAGGAAAAAATATTGCAAGCAGCTAAAAAGAAAAATTTCAAATATCATGGAGCCATGCTCAGGATTACACAATATTGAGCAGCTCCTACATAAAAAAAACAAGAGTATGATATTTCAGAGGCAAAAGACTAGGATTATACCTATTATAATACATCTGAATTTTTTATAAAAGGCAAGAATGGCAATTATGATATCAAGAAAAAGCAAAAATAGAATTAAAAGAGATAAGGAAGGAAGCTATCTTGATAAAAGTTGCTAATAACAATGAAATAATATCAATGCTAAACATATAAACACCTAAATTTTTAAAGAAGAAATTAAATAACAGGATTTATAGAGTAAAAATATACTAATGAGGGACCAACTTTCCCCTCTAAAAATTAGATAAATCTAACCATAATATAGAATTATACTTTTTTCTCAGCAGTACATGGTACCTACACAAAAAATTTACCATCCTTTTGGAACAATAAAAAATTTACAACCAAATGCATAAAAATAGAATTATTAAATGCATCCTCTTAAGATGATAATGCAATAAAATTATATTTAGTAAAGGGTAATGGAAAGATAGATTAAAAATTAATTGGGAGACTAAATAATTTAATCCTTAAAAAGTATCAAAAATCAAATCATAGAAATAATCAATAATTTCACTAACAAGTAGTTCAACAATGAAAAAACATTCCAAAATTTGTGAGATGCAATTGAAGCAGTACTTAGAGGAAAATATAGATCTCTATTCAACCTCAATAAAACAGAAAAAGAGCAGATCAATGAACTGGGCATGCAACTTAAAAATAACACCAACTAGACAAAGAACATATTTAAAATCTCCAATAAAACAAATTGCCAATCCGGAAAATCAAAGGAGACATTGCAAGAAAATCATTGAATGACAAACTAAAACTAGAAGCTATTTTTTTGAAAATCTAATAAAATAAACCACTGGTTAACTTGATTAAAAAATGAAAGAAAATAAATTACCAGTATCAAAAAATCAAAGGGGTTAATTTACCACCAATAAAGAAGCAATTAAAGCAATTATTAAGAACTATTTTTCCCAATTAAATGCCAATAAATGACAATCTAAGAAAAATGAAGTTTTTAAAATATAAACGTCTAAGAGTAACAAAAAGAGGAAATATAATATTTAAGTAACTCTATCTTAGAAAAACTATGCAAGATATTAGGTGCAAGATATTGACCATATCAATAACAAAACCAATAAAAATCATATTATTCTCAAAACACTTACAGAAACAGCATCTGACAAAATACAACACACATTCCTATCAAAAACACCAAACAGAACTGGAATCAATAGAGCCTTTTTAAAATGTTAAGTAGTATCTATCTAAAACCATCAGCAAACTTTATCTGTAATGGGAATAAGTTAAAAGTCTTCCCAATAAGATTGAGGTGAAGCTAGAATGATCATTATCATTGCTATTAACCAATATAGAAGTGCAATAAGAGGGGAAAAAAGAAACTGGAGGACTTAGACTAGGCAGGGAGGAAACAATTATCTCAATATATGATGGCATAGAGAATCCTAGAAAATTAATTAAAATAATTAACAAATTTAGCAAAGTTGCAGGAAATAAAATAAACACATAAATTATCACCATTTCTAATAACTTATCAATGAAATCCAGCAGCATTAAATTGGAAACAAAAACAAATTGCATTTAAAGTAAATGTAGATGATAAAACACTTTTCATGCAAATAAAGTCAGATCTAAACAAATGAAAAAATATTAATAATTCATGTGTAAGCTGATCCAATATAATTAAAATGACAATTCCATACAAGTCATTCCCTAATTGATAAATGGTCAAAGGATATGAACAATTTTCAGATAATGAAATTAAAGCCATCTCTGTTTATATGAAAAGATGCTTTAAATCACTATTGATCAGAGAAATGTAAATTAAAATTAAAATATCTCCAAGGTACCACACCTCACACACCTCAGATTGGTTATGATGACAGGAAAAGATAATGATAAATGTTGTAGGGATGTGGGAAAACTGGGACATTAATGCATTGTTAGAGGCAGCTAGGTGGCACAATGGACAGAGCCCCAGCCCTGAAGTCAGGAGGACCCGAGTTCAAATCTGACCTCAAACACTTAATACTTCCTAGCTGTGTGACCCTGGCCAAGTCACTTAACTCCAATTGCCTAAGCAAAAAAAAGTAAAAAATTAGGGGTGGAGTTGTGAAATGATCCAACTATTCTGGACAGCAAAAGGGCTATCAAATTGTACATAGCCTTTGACCTATCAGTGCCATTACTGGGTCTGTATCCCAAGAAAATCATAAAGAAGGGAAAAGGTCAGACCTGTGTAAAAATGTTTGTAGAAGCTCTTTTTGTAATAACAAAGAATTGGAAAATGAACAGATGTATATAAATTGGGAAATGGCTGAATAAGCTGTGATATATAAAGGTAATAGAATATTATTGTTCTATAAAAAATGATGAACAAGCTGATTTTAGAAAAATTTACATGAATTTATGCTGGGTAAAACAAGCAGAACTAGGAATACACTGTACAAAATAAAAGCAAGAATGCGCAATAATCAACTATGAAAGGCTTGGTTGTTCTCTGTAGTTCAGTGATCCAAAGCAATCCCAATAGACTTTGTACAGAAAATATCATTTGCATCCAGAAAAAGAACTAAGGAGAATGAATGTAAATCAATACATGCTATATATATATATATATATATAATTTTTTTAAATGACAATTCTGGCTAAATCTATTTATTCAGTGCTATACCATGTGGATCAAAAGGTCTTATTTGTAAAAAAAAAAAAAAAAATATATATATATATATATATATATATATATATATATATATATATATATATATATATATATATATTTATAGTAGCTCATTTTGTGGAGGCTAAATAGTGGAAATTGAAGAGATTTTCATCAACTGGGGAATCATTGAAGAAGTTGTGTTATATGACTGTTATAGAATATTATTGTGATATAAGAAAAGATGAGCACAATTTCAGAAAAAACTGCAGTCTTTCATGAACTAATGCAGAGTGAATAAAACAAATCAAAACACTGTACACAGTAATAGCTATACTGTACAATGAACAACTGTGAATGATTTAGCTATCCTCAGCAATAAAATGATCCAAGACAATCTTAAGTAACTTATGAAGAAAATGTTATCTGCCTCCAAAAAAAGAACTGAGGGTACCTGAAAATAGACCAAAGAATACTATTTTTCTCTTTCTGTCTGTCTTCCACTTATGTTTTCTGTGATTACACATGTAGACTCAATAGCTGAATTCTATCTCATGGATAGGGAAGGAGCAAGGGAGGGAGGGAAGGAGAGAATTTGGAACTCAAAACTTTAAAAAATATTAAAAATTATTTTACATACAATTAAGGGGAATGAAATATTTCTAAAAAAGAGTATCTCTTCTCATTTTCACCTTTAATATCTCTCTCACTAATGAATGCTTCCTCACTATTACCAAGAAAAGTAAATTCACTTTTCAAAAACCTGTTATCCTGTTTCCACTTTCTAAAAAACTTCTCTCTCTCCCCCCCCCCAAACTCCAACTAAACTAGGGGGAAAACCAAACAAACAAAACTGTGCATAATTAAAAAAAAATCAAATTCTGTATCTCTTTCTGCACATTCAATAGAATTCACCCAAATTCTAAAATCCTGATTAGTCACTGCATTAGTCATAGTACTTAAATCTTTTCAAGATGTCTATTCATACTGATGTTATTGTTATTCTATAAATTATTCTCCTGTCTTCTCCCTTTATCCTGCATCAGTTCAGACAAATCTTCCCAGGGTTCTCTAAAGCCAAGTTTCATCACAGCACAAAAATATTTCAATGCATTCATATACCATAATTTGTTCAGGCATTCTTCAATTCTTGGACTACTACTGCTTAGTTCCCATTTCTTTGTCCTACAAAATGCTGCTATAAATCATCCTTTTCCACCTGACTACTTCCCTAAATGATTTTGTCAACTTGAAAATTTGTACTTATTAAGTAACCCTGACCGTGGAGTTATAAAATACATTTGACTAAAATGACATTACGTATAAATAATTACAATAAACAAGACATTTCAAAACTTTTAAACTATAAAGAAAATAATCATGCTCATGCAATCATGCAAATCTCTTAACATTTAGCTCAAAAAACAAGTGGAATAATTAAAAAGCAAATTTAATGAAACTGAGGTTGTTATTCATAAGGAAAAAAGAAAACCAAAGCTATCACAGAATTAAGAGTGTGAAGAAAAGGCCTAGATTCTCCTGCTTCCCTCATCAGCATGTTGACAAAAAGGATGCTAGGACGATGAGTACTACTGGAATCATTTTCATCACACTATAACTAAGATTCATGTTTTTAAGAGGATAGCCATAAATCTATATCTATCATAACAGGGATTATTATTGTATCTACTTGTAATCTTGAAGATTTATCTAACTAATTGATATCATTTTTATCAATAATTTAGATAAAAGTATAAATGATTTGGGCATGTTTATCAGAACTAAAAGTGACAAAGAGATTAACTATTTTGCAGAATATCCTAGAATTGTGCCCCTAGTGTTATAAAACTGTTATACTCTTTGACCCAGCAATATCATTATTAGGTCTGTTTCCCAAGGTGATCAGGAAAAAGAAAAAATATATTCTAAAATAATTAATGCAACTCTCTTTGTGGTGTAAAAGAACTGGTAATTGAGGGGATGGTCATCAACTGAGAAATGGCAATACAAGTTGTAGTAAATTATTGTCATAGAATACTACTGTGCTAAAAGAAAGGATGAACAAGGTGATGAAATAATGAAAAATGAAAGGAGGAGAATCAAGATAACACTGTATACAGTAACAGCAATACTGTGCAAAGCATAACTATGAAGAACAAAGCTATTTTGAGTGTTATGAATATGAAAATCAATTACAAAGATCCTATGAAAGAAGATGCTTACATAGAAAAAAACCTATAAATAGAAGTATACATAGTATGATAATGTGTGTGTATGACTCTATCTGTCTATCCAAGTGATGATTTCTCTCATGCAGGGTGGAGAAGAAGTCAGAGAGATAGTTCAGAACCTAAAATATAACCCCCAAAAAATAAAATTAAATTTTAAAAAATATTTGATTGCAAAAAAAAAAAAAAAAAAAAAAAAAAAAAAATGTGAAACCATCACCTGATGTGGATGTGTCAACTTCTTAAAATAAGACAACTATGAAGTTTGTCACATCAATTAACTTCCTTTCACTTGAACACTTATTGAGGCCACAGCAGGGCTATTAATTGGTCTTATTTCAGTATTATTGTGTCTCAAGGAACAGGGAGGTCAAAGAGAGAGAGACATAGTGGAAAGTCAGTAGATGGTGAGGTTAGAACACTTATAACATTTAAATTCACCACCTAAAAGGACACAACTCATGAAGCCCCAAAATAATTGCAATAGTTAACATCAAAAATTATGCATCATAAATCACCATAACAGATATAATAATAATGGAAAAGTCAGAACTATTAAGGAATGACCAAAATGTGACAGAGACAAAATTGAGCACATTGTTGGGAAAATGGCCCCAGGACACTTGCTTGACACAGCTTGTCATAAAACTTCAATTTGTAAAAACAGACAACTGCAAAGTGCAATACAACAAGATATGTTTGTATACAAAATAACTGCAAGGTGATATTGAAGAGAAAATACCAGCATTTAAGAGTGTACAACTCGAACTCTATGATTCTATTCAAAGAGTCATCAATTTAATTATCAGAAAGCAGCTACAAGGTTGTACTGAAGACTAGGAGAAAAGAGAGGTTTTAAGAAAATTTCCTTGCCACTTTATTTGGTTCTCTAGGGAAAAAGTAGTATCAAAGTGTGTTTCGAGGAATCTCTTTCAGGGAGTCCACAAAGTCAAATTTTCATAATGATAAATATTTTAATTTCTGATATAACTTACATAAACAAAAGCTTTTTGTGGAAGATATTTTTTAAGGAGTATAAAAGTTTAGGAACCACTGTAGTTAAAAACAAAGAAAAACATCATGGACCCACACCTAACACCATATACCAAGATAAGATCAAGATGGGTCCACGATTTAGGCATAAAGAATGAGATCACAAATAGATTAGAGGAACAGAGAATAGTTTACCTCTCAGACTTGTGGAGGAGGAAGGAATTTATGACCAGAGGAGAACTAGAGATCATTATTGATCACAAAATAGAAAACTTTGATTATATCAAATTTAAAAGCTTTTGTACAAACAAAACTAATGCAAACAAGATTAGAAGGGAAGTAACTTATTGGGAAAATATTTTTATAGTTAAAGGTTTTGATAAAGGCCTCATTTCCAAAATATACAGAGAACTGACCCTAATTTATAAGAAATCAAACCATTCTCCAATTGATAAATGGTCAAAGGATATGAACAGACAATTTTCAGATGATGAAATTGAAATTATTTCCACTCATATGAAAGAGTGTTCCAAATCACTATTGATCAGAGAAATGCAAATTAAGACAACTCTGAGATACCACTACACACCTGTCAGATTGGGTAAGATGACAGGAACAAATAATGATGAATGTTGGGGGGGCTTTGGGAAAACTGGGACACTGATACATTGTTGGTGGAGTTGTGAAAGAATCCAACCATTCTGGAGAGCAATCTGGAACTATGCCCAAAAAGTTATCAAACTGTGCATACCCTTTGATCCAGCAGTGCTACTCCTGGGCTTATATCCCAGGGAAATACTAAAGAAGGGAAAGGGACCTGTATGTGGCCAAATGTTTGTGGCAGCCTAGTGGCTAGAAACTGGAAAATAAATGGATGTCCATCAATTGGAGAATGATTGGGTAAATTATGGTATATGAATGTTATGGAATATTATTGCTCTGTAAGAAATGACCAGCAGAATGAATACAGAGAGGTTTGGAGAGACTTACATCAACTGATGCTGAGTGAAATGAGGAGAACCAGGAGAACACTATACACTTCAACAACAATACTGTATGAGGATGTATTCTGATGGAAGTGGATATCTTCAACATAGAGAAGATCTAATTCTGTTCCAGTTGATCAATGATGGACAGAAACAGCTACAACCAGAGAAGGAACACTGGGAATTGAGTGTAAAATGTTTGCACTTGTCTTTCTACCCAGGTTACTTATGCCTTCGGAATTCAATTCTTACCGTGCAACAAGAAAATTGGTTTTACACACATATATTGTATCTAGGTTACAGTGTAACACATTAAATATGTATGGGATTGCCTGTCATATAGGGGAGGGAGTAGAGGGAGAGAGGGGAAAATTTGGAAAAATGAATACAAGGGATAATGTTATATAAAAAAAAAAAAATTATCCCTGCATATGTACTGTCAAAAAAAATTATAATTATAAAATTAATTTAAAAAAAAAGAAAAAGAAAAAGAAAAACATCAGACTTGGCCATTTTTATATAGTTAAACTTGCCAATGAAATTATAACCATATTAGCATTAAATAATCAGCAACCTACAACAACCTATTGGATTATAGGAATGAAAATGACTTGAAGTTATTATCTCTACTCTTATATTTTCACAGCTCTATATATCATCAAGCCTAACACACAAATATCTGGTGAAATAAATACCCACAGAACTTCAAATCAAGAATAAAAATTCTCAGGAAAACAACAAATTGTAAATTAATCCAAGTAAATTAACTCAGTCAGTTACATTTTAAAGTCTATACCTTGATTAGACTCAGGATTTAATTTGATTCTTTTTTCCCCAAATACTTTGATACAATAGCATACAATAACATGTAGGGATGAAGGAGTATTCATTTTTGTGACCTTCTGACTCCGAATATCTGAAAAATTTGAATGTCACATGTGAATTAAAAAATAGGTGACTTTCTCTTCAAAAGTAATCTGAAATAACTGAAGTGTGAAACTCTCAAGAGGTAATCACACCATGGAAATTCTCCGAGGTTTTTATGACCTCTTAAGGTAGATGATTAAATGGAGAGTGTGGTAGGTACAGAAAGTATGGAAAGTGTATGTATGAAAGTAGGCCCAGAGGAAGGTAGCGGTTTGAAAGACAAAATTCAACTACAAGCCAACGTGCTACTGACTCTCCATTTTTGTTTCCTTCACCAAAAAGGGAATCCTGATCAAATAAATTCCACCATATGTCAAGGACAAAGAAGTAACTGCAGAACTATTATCCACAAAAATTAACAATGAGGTTTGTAAAAGCAGCATTCATAAAAATATAAATAAGTTTGCTTTTCTTTACCAAAAGACCTGGTGCCTTAATTTAAGTGAAATTTCTTTTGTGGCCTGAAAGATTCCAGTCTAAACCAAATAGGACCATAGATTTAGAGTTGGAAGATAAAGGCAATGAAGTCCAAATCCTTCATTTTACAGATAAGAAAATGAGATCCAAGGAGGTTAAATGACTTACCTAGGATCACACAACCTCCCTATTCCAAGGTGAGGGCCTATCCAAAGTCTTCTGAACTAGGTTTGACACCAGTGTCACCTAGCTGCCTTACCGGCACATCAGGGAGAGGCTGGCAGCCTGGGCATTACAGGTGGTGCCCCAATGCAGAAAGTGCAACCACAACGACGCCTCCTAGCTGTGTCATTTCAAATTGTCTACCTCAGTCTCATCTACCAAATAAATGGCCACACAAGGCATTTGTGAGCACCAGAGGAGACAACGACCACAAAACACATAGTGCACTGCCTGGCTCTCCAGTGTGATTACTACAAAGAAGACATATCGGGGCTGCAGTTTATACATTGTGAGGAGGTAAGAATGATTTCAAAAATACAGAAAAGATCAGTAATATCCTGGGGAAGAAAAAGGAGAAAGAAGTAGAAAGACTAGGCCTATCTATTGAAATGCTAGCCAATCTATGGAGAAGCATGCTTTAGACAGAAAGCTAACCTAAAGAGTCAGGATGACTTGGACCACTTGGCAGGCTCAGAGACTGGAGATGATGGCCAATAAGACTGGAAAGAAAAGTTGGGATCAGCTTGTGAAGGGCTTTATTTAAAGCTAAACAAAAGCACTTTTATTCAATCATAAGAAAAATGTCATTGAAGTAGCATAAGTCAGGGAGTGATATGGTCAGACCTACACTTAAGATAAATAAACAAAGTGTATGGAAAATGGACCAGAGTAAGGAGACACTTTAGACAGAATGAACAAGTGAAGGACCTAGTACGATAAACTAGGACAGAAAGGTAACAAGAGCCTGAACTAAAGGTAGGAACTGTGTGACGGAGAAAAACGGATTAGAATTCAGAAGAGGTTGTGAGAATAACGATGAATGTTGGAGGGGCTGTGGGAAAACTGGGACACTGATGCATTGTTGGTGGAGTAGTGAAAGAATCCAGCCATTCTGGAGAGCAATCTGGAATTATGCCCAAAAAGTTATCAAAATGTGCATACCCTTTGACCCAGCCATACTACTACTGGGCTTATACCCCAAGGAACTACTAGAGAAGGGAAAGGGTCCTGTATGTGCCAAAATGTTTGTGGCAGCCCTTTTCATAGTGGCTAGAAGCTGGAAGATGAATGGATGTCCATCAATTGGAGAATGGTTGGGTAAACTATGGTATATGAATGTTATGGAATATTATTGTTCTATAAGAAATGACCAACAGGAGAAATACAGAGAGGCTTGGAGAGACTTACATCAACTGATGCTGAGTGAAACGAGCAGAACCAGAAGATCATTATACACTTCAACAATGATACTGTACGAGGATGTATGCTGATGGAAGTGGATTTCTTCAACATAGAGAAGAGCTAATCCAATTCCAATTGATTAATGATGGGCAGAACCAGCTACATCCAGAAAAGGAACACTGGGAAATGAATGTAAACTGTTATTTTTACCTTCTGAATCCAATTCTTCCTGTGCAACAAAAAATTCGGTTCTACACACATATATTGTATCTAAATTATACTGTAATATATTTAACATATATAAGACTGCTTGCCATCTGGGGGAGGGGGTTGGGGGAGGAAAGGAAAAAATCTGAATAGAAGTAAGTGCAAGGGATAATGTTGTAAAAAATTACCCATGCATATGTACTGTCAAAAAATGTTATAATTATAAAATAAAATAAAAAATTTTAATAAAAAAAAAAAAGAAGAAGAGGTTGTGAGGATAGAAACAGCAATATTTAGGAATTGCTTAGATATATAGAAAGGAGAGTTAGGAATCTAGGTTAAGGCAATGGTTATCAATTTGAGAGACTAGAAACAAGTAAGCTTAGGGGGAAGGGATTTTAGGGAAGAGGGAAATAATGAGGTGACTTTTGAATATGTTGAACTTGAGATGTTTATAGGATGGACAATATGAAATATCCAATGGGCAACTATTAAGAAAAGAGTCAGTATATATACATAAATCTATTAGCCATTTGCTTAGTGATGAGTATTAAAGCTATGGAAACTCATGGACTTATCAAGAAAGAGGGTAGAACAAGTATCTGAAGCATGAATCCATGAAGAGATTTCAGGAAGACAGAAAATGAGGGTGAAGAAACAAAAAAATTACAACTTATTTTTATTCCCCTCTAAGTAAACCTTAGAATACAAGCCATTCTCCAATTAATAAATGGTCAAAGGATATGAACAGGCAATTTTCAGATGAAGAAAATAAACCATTTCTAGTCCCATAAAAACAAGCTCTAAATCACTATCAGAGAAACATAAATTAAGACAACCCTAAGGTACCTCTATATACTTCTCAAATTGGCTAATATGACATTGTTGGTGGAAGTAAAATGACCACATCCTTACCAAAGAATGGTGTGAAGACATTAGAGTTAATAAGACATCATGTCAAGAGACTAAAATCAAGACAACCGTGGGAGAAGCTCATATCAAATTATCTTAATTTTCAGACTAAGTAGAAGGCAAGGCCCAAGGAAAAAAGTGGGAGATGCAAAAAGATTTATTAGGAAAAAGATTTATTTTCCAAAATTAAAAAAAATTATTTCTGCAAGGAACAAAAAAAGGGAATCAATCAGGAAGAAATGAAAAGACTATTTCACTGAAGTTTGGGCCAAGTAGAAAATAGAAATTTGTAATTTATACAATAGGCACCTTATAAGATCTCTTACACGTCTATTCAGCAATTTGTGAGTAAATAACAGAAGGTAGATTGTAGGATTACTCCAGAGCTGAGGTTTATCAAGGACAAAGTGGAATCAGATTCAAAAGTACAGGATAATACAGAATTGAAATTACTAAGTGATGGTTTATAATTGGAGAAGGAGAAAAGTCAAATCATAGGCAATAGTCTGAGAAAGTATTGAGGAACAGAATGACTAGAGGCTTTGATAAAGATGAGTAGGTATGGAAAGAGTAAGGCACGGGGACAGAGATAATGGCATGGCACTGTTGTCAGATGGGTCAAGTATCAAAACAGAATGCTTGTGAATCATGGTGAGATCTAGCTTGGGGCTGAGGGAAAGAAAGAACTAGGTCATAGGATTTAAGGGGCCTTAAGAACTGGCAAAGTAGGGAGTTTTTGAGGAACTATCTATGTGGACATCCAAGTCTTATAAAGACAGGAACTATGGAGAAAAGGTGATGGTAAGCTAATGCTGAATTACTGGAGTAAGAAATGGGGTGAAGATGGGAGTGCATGGTAATTTACTGCAGCCAACACAATTTGGACTAGTTGAAAAACTTCAAATTGTGTTATAATAACTAAGGTTACTTAGTGAAAGCCAATGAAGTTTTGTCTATCACTAGAAAAAGTACAAGTAGTAAATAACATAAACATGGTAAAATAATTATTGTAACAATAAAAGCAGAAAAAAAGATTAGGAAAAGAAAAGGTTGAGAACCACTTCTGGAGTAAAACAGAATAAAACGGGCAAGAATAAAAGAACTGCTTGGCTTCAGTGAAGGACCACTTAAAAGTGAAGTAATATAATATTTTACTTTCTCAGCTGATTTCAGCAGTTTATGAATAGGAGCAGAAGAGACTGATGGGCAAACATACTCCAGTAATGAGGTTTGGCAAGAGATGAGCAATAGGACAAAAGAACAAAGGACAATGAAACTTTGAAATGGCTAACTTATTAGTTATTATTATTATTGTTATTATTAGTTAACTTATTAGTTAAACTATTGGTTGAGACTAGAGGGGAAGAAAGGTGAAATCAGAGCCAAGATAATGGTCTAAGAAAAGAGTGCCAGATGGATTAAGGGACTAGAGGTCTCAATTAGATCTCAACTATTTTATACTATCTGGCTATTATTCATCCTTATCTCAGCAAACAAAAAGAATCAGAAATATCCTAAACACATAGTATCAATGGAAGGTTAATGATTCAAAGAAATATTGCTTTTGAAGTATTCAATGACAGTAAAAATTATTTATTTGTTTATAAAAAACAAGTACCAAAAAAGTCACATCTAAATAGGACAAAAACAAATGGAAGTAAACAAATAATATGCTATGGTGAAATTTTTTACACTTTTATTTAAAGCTGCAATTCAATCCAAGTATTAATGAACTTACATTTGAACGTGTTGTGACTACAAAGAAAATTAATATAGATTCTGACTTAAATTTCTTGTATTGATGGTGGTGGGGGAGTGAGGGGAGAATATTTTAGGATTACGACTAAAGGAGCTGTTTCTGAAAGGCTTGGAGAGACTTGCATGAACTGATGCTGAGTGAAATGAGCAGAACCAGAAGATCGCTGTACACTTCAATACTGTATGAAGATGGATTCTGATGGAAGTGTATATCTTCAACATAAAGAAGATCCAACTCACTTCTAGCTGATCAATGATGGACAGAGACAACTACACCCAGAAACAAGGAACACTGGGAAGTGAATGTAAAATATTAGCACTACTTTCTCTATCTACCCAGGTTACTTATACCTTTGGAATCTAATACTTAACGTGCAACAAGGAAATTGGATTTTCACACATATCTAGGTAATACTGTAACACATGTAAAATGTATGAGATTGCCTGTCATCTAGGGGAGGGAGTAGAGGGAGAGAGGGAAAAATCTGGAAAAATGAATACAAGGGACAATGTTAATTAAAAAAATTACTCATGCATATATACTGTCAAAAAAATGTATAATTATAAAATTAATTTAAAAAAAACAAAAACAAAAAGGAACTGTTTCCAAGAAAGTTACCTATAAAAAAATCAAGTGGTCTTTATCAAAACCAAAAATGTCATAAACCAAAAAGAAATCTAAAAATTCAAAATTTTGCAACTAACTCTTACAATGAGAAACAAATTTTTCTTTCCTTAAACAGAGAATCATGAAGGTAAAGAAAAAGAACATATGCATAGACAGAAGAAACTGTAATTAACCTACAAAGTAAATACTTCTGGAAGTCAGAATATCTCCCTGGATGGAAGCAAAATTTGTCTTTCAAATCTCCACACCTAAAAAGGGAATTGCAATACACATTAACAAAAACAGCAGAGTTTTTTCTCCCTGCTTCACACATTTCCAATCTCATAGCAAAAAAACAAACTTCATAAGAGGGGTTCTACTACTCCCTTTAAATATACAGCTTCAGCTCCATCTCAGATCAATCTCTAGCTCAGGTCAATCTTGTGCTCATTCCCACCTCCTACCGGACAGCCAAGCTCCCTCCTTCCTCAACATCAACACTTCCCTTTGCTGTACATTGTGGAGTGTTAATTCTTTCGGGGAAGATGGTTTCTGTCATTTTTCAATCCCAACCCACAACCAAGTTATCATATATACCACCCAAGGCACTTGATAAATGTTGGCTAGACTATCCTGGATTAAACTGGCTCAAGTATTTAAAATTGCTTCTTTTCTTCCATTTCCAAAAGAAAAACTTGGGAAGGCGGCAAAGTAAAATATTCCCAGAAATCACCTCCCCTTATTTCCCCCTTATAATTTTGACCTCTCTGGTCACTGTAACAAGCCCTCCTGGCAGTTACAATTACTAGTCTGTCCTAGGCCCAACAGAGTACCTTTGACCACTGACCTTTGCAGTGTCAACTCTACCTGGCTCGCCTCCTCTGAGGCCTTCAAAGATCTCTGGCCACAATCTCTTGAATCTATAGATTAATAACCGGTAGCGCTCAAGAACAGCCACGGGTAATCTTAAAAGCCTTTATTATACCTACTCACATAATGCCCTGACTTGTCAGCTCCCTAGTGAACACCTGGTCTGAAATCCCAAGTGTTCTCTACCAAACTCCTTACCTCTCGGCTATCTATCAGCTTGGCTTGGCTACCCCAGGTTAGGGAGCTAGGTTAAAGAGCAGCAGGTTAAAGAGAGCGACTGCTGTCTGCAGTTGGCTTATAAAAGGCCTGTGAGATCTCACACACACACATAGCCAACCAGAGAGAGAGTCACCCATTACGATGCTACCTCAATATGGCCAGGATCCCACCCACAAGGAAGTCCTATATCCACAGAGATTACTTCTAGGCCACTCAAATCTCCTGTTGCGATGTGCCCGCCCATTTAAAGGGCCCTTACAGGTCACCATGTTCCCTCTTCAATAGTCTCTCTTCCCTAGTCCCGCTCTTCCTATTCCCTACTGATGACTCTACTGTCTGAACAATCCTGTTCCATTTTCTTTGCTGGGAAACTAAGTTCTCCATCTCTCACCTCCAAGGCCTACAGGCATAGTCTCCTATATCCATGTTCTGATGGCTAATAAAAATATCAGCTCTAAAACCCTAAAGTAGCATCTCTAGGAAGAGTTTCAAAATCTGCACCTCTGAATGATTGAAGGTCATCTCAAACTGAGTAGGCCCCAAACAAGACTCAAAATTTGCCCCTAAACAAGCCCCCTCACACAATTCCCTGTTTCTGTGGGGGACATCACCTCCCTCCTCCTCATTAGCCACACTTGTAACCTGAGCCCTCCTTAACTTGATTTGATCTCCCCAACTCCCTACCTACAGCCAATCATTTGTCAAGTCCACTGGATTTTTCTTCTACACCTTGAAGATGTCAGCATTTCTCCACTCACAAAGCCACCCTTAAAATGAGGCTCTTTGTTACACACTAACAGCTTCTCTAATTGGTCTCAGTCAACCCCCCTCCCATTCCCCCTTAACAAAACTCCATCTGCCATCTCTATGCTTTGAAACTATCGTCCTTTATCCTTGGCGGGGAGATCCTTAAATGATAGACTATTCAAACTTCAACTCAGGAGCCTTAAGCCTGCACTTAGTGTTACTAAATGCTCCTCAAATGGCTTTTTACTAACTTAATGTGCAAAGACCCCCTATTCCATAACAAAATATAATCTGTTTAAAGGCAGGAAATTCTTTGTTTCTGCCTTTATTTGACTTATAAGTGGTCTTTTGATTTTTTTTTTATTGTTTTCTTCTGAACTTAAATTCCAAATAAAATGACCATTTTCCTATCTGTTGTAGAGCAGAAAGAAAATAATATACATGAAACAAGCTTGCTTTTTAAGTATATAATAAATTCAACATGTATTATTTGTAGCTGTCCTGTTTGACTGTGAGTCTTTCCAGACCGCTCAGACTTTAATAACATTTGTTAAATTCAATTCAGAATGAATGAATCTTATCCCTAAATAGATAATTCACTGTTTTACTTAAAGAAGTAAAGGACATCAGGGAAATGAAGTGTCATAAAAGAAGGAAATTGAAGAAAGTTGAAGGGATACCTAAAAGTATGAAGACAAACATTATATAAAGACACATTCTTCTGTGAACAAATAAAAATAGGGCAGAATCTTTTTTTCCCCTTATTAAACTTAATAAAATTTGATTTTCTTTAACTTGCTTTCATTTCAGAATCACGACACATTCGAAGAGTAAGCAATGAGAACCCTGACACATAGCCAATTAATCAAAAAAAGAATTAGAAGGGGAGAAGAGAATAAGAGATATTGAGAGTGGAAATTAAGGGACCTAGTGGTCAGAAGCAAAAACTTTTGAGGAGGTTAGGGGAGAGAGGGAAAGAGGGGGATGGGGGAAAGAGAACAAAAACAGTAAAAACAGGGTGATGGCAAATTAGTAATCATAACTGTAAATATGTAAGTGAACAGCAGAAAGGGTCGGAAGCCAGAAGAAATCAGGAAAACTACATTTTCCCCAAAGACAATGAAGCAAAGTTTCTCTGACAAGGTTCATTTCTCAAATATACACGGGATTGAATCAAATTTATAAAAATAGCAGTCATTCCCCAACTAATAAATGGTCAAAAAATATGAATAGGCAGTATTCAAAAAATGAAACCAAAGCTACTTTAATCATATGAAAATTGCTCTAAAACATTATTGATTAGAAAAAAGAAAATTAAAACCACCTCGGAATACCATCTCACATCAATCACAAATGACAAGTTTAAGGGCCATGGAAAAATTAAGATATCAATATACTGCTTCCTGTAAACTGGTCCATCATTCTGCAGAACAATTTGGAAGTATACTCAAAGGGCTATAAAACCCTTCATGTCCTATGACTCAGCAATAGCTCAACTAGATCTTTATCCCAAAGATATCAAAGAAAAAGGAAAAAGGACCAAATGTACGAAAAAAATATTATAGCAGCTTTTTTTTTGAGGTAGTAAAGATTTGGAAATTGAGGGGATCCCCATTAATTGGGGAATGACTATAATATTATTTGCTGTAAGATATGATAAGAGGGGTAGTTTCAGGAAAAAAAAAAAAAAAACCATGGAAAACCAATATGAACCAATATACAAAGTGAAGTATCCTTGTGCATAGTAACAGCAATGTTGTAATGATGATCAACTGAAAGACTTGGTTACTCTGATAAATAAAATGATCCAAGACAATTCCAAAAGACTCATGATGAAAAAATGCTATTCATCCCTAAAGAGAAAAATGATTATGAGTACAAACTAAAATATAATTTTCTCGCTTTTTTTTAAACTTTTTTTTTGAGTGATATGGCTAACACAGAAATATATTTTGCATTATTTCACATGTATAATTGACTTTTTTTTTTTTTTTTGGCCTCAGTGGGTGAGGGAATGGTGGAATGATGGAAGAGCATTTAAAACTCATTTTAAAAAGAAAAGAATGTTAAAAAAAAAAAAAAGTGATTTTAAGGGGAAGAAAAAAATAGAACAAGCCTGTTGCATACACTACGAACCGAACTGAAATAATTTCAGGTTGAATTACAAATATGTAGCAATCTCAGGAATAGATCCAGGTTTGCCTCAGTTCCAACAAGCAATAATAGCAATAGGACTTTGGGCAAATCATTAAAACTTGGTGGGTCTTACGTTTCTTTCATCTGCATAATGGAGGCAATAATATTTGGATTCTTTAACCTCACAAAAAAACTGTTAAAAAAGATAAAGGACTACATGAGCTTAACAGGATAGTATTCTCAGAGTTCATTTTTAGCCAACATTCATTCAAGCATGTTCCTTTCCAGATCACATACTATATACTATAAACTATTAATCCTTATCACTAGCTTACATTGAAAAAAATTAGCATTACATATGGAGACTCAGTTAAATGTTATGAAGTAAATTTTCATTATTACCACAAAAATCTCTGACATAAAAATTTATTACATGAACAGATAAAGGAGAAAGGCTCTCTATAGCGGGTCAGTTCAGATGATCTTAGTACCATGTGAACATGACCGAGGTCATGGTTTTGATCTCTATGTGATCTAAATAGTGTCTACAAGATTCTTATGATGACAGGATCAATGTTTAACTTGTAAGCAAAACAAACATAGTCAAATGCACATCAGAGCTCCCAAAGAAAATAAATAGAACTGTATTTAGATCACTATACATTAATTCCCATCACAATTAAACTGTGATGGATGGCATGGTTGATATGGTATCAATACAAGATAGTAAAATACTAGAAATACAGGCTTTTTTCCTGGATCTTCTATACTTTCTATCTGCCTAACAAGTATCTAAGTGCCCAAATCTATAATAATTCTTGCAGTTTTTAAAACTGAGAAATCCTAGAGTAACTGAACAATAATCAAATTCATCAGATATTTCCCCTTCCACAGAGAAGAGTATACCAGTTTAAGCAAAAATATGAAATCCCATGAATTTTTACTTTATATAAAAGTATGATGGGCAGCTAGATGGTGCAGTGGATATGAGTACTAGCCCTGAAGTTAGGAGGATGTGAGTTCAAATTTGGCCTCAGACACTTAAAACTTCCTAGCCGTGTGACCCTGGGAAAGTCGCTTAACCCCCATTGCCTCAGCAAAAAAAAAAAAAAAAAAAAAGAGTATGATGTATGCTAAATATGTGACATGAATCTTATTTTTTAGACCAACCATGACAAAAAGACCTCGGTGCCTTTTAAAAACAAAAAACAAGCTTAAGATTATAAAAATAAACAAAACCAGTCATTGGTCATTGCAGAATAAAACTCACAGCCTCCATACAAATGGTATAAGGCACTCAGACTGCAGAGCATTTTACACAAACTGGCCATGGACAAGAATATAGCTTAGAAAACAAAGACAAGGCACAACAAAGATATTACTGGCAACTTCCAACACAAAATCCTTACTTACCTGTGAGAGTCCAGGCGACGACGCATGTCCTGGTGGGGTTGCTGCAAGATTTGGATGTCCCTTGTTTATTTCATGTGCTGAATAAGGGGAAGGGGTAGGAGGTCCAGGTTGTCTTGCTACTTGTGTTACCTGTGAGGAAATAAACCTTTAGTAAAATTGTTGTAAAAACAATCAGATATGTAAAAATCTATGAACTTATGTTGCTAAATTGTAATATCTATAATAAATATCTGTAGTAAAGTTGCAATATTTCAAGTGGCTAGAAATAAGTATGGATCACTCTGTATTCTTGACAACTAGTAAGAACAAGGGATAAACACTAAAGAGAGAAGACATCTTTAACATCTTGATGAACCCGAATAAGTTGACAGTCTGACTACTGGGAATCATAAAAGTAAAAGCTTCCACATATTTGTAAAAGTACTTCATGATAACCATGTGAATTAGGGTTTTGTAGATACTAATATGGCCATTTTGATTGAGAAAAAGATGCAAAGAGATCACGAAATTTGCCTACTGTCATACAGCTAATAAGTCCTTAAGTTAGTGTACAAACTCACACCTATTGAAATCCAAACTCCTGTCTTTGTCAACCAAGTCATGTTGCAATCAAAGGGTTTAGAGCTATAGCAATATAACTCATTTTACAGGAGAACAACTGAGGTGTGTCTAAAATGCAGAGGTAACAAGGGAGTCAGTTGCCCAATGGATATAATATTGGGCCTGGAGTCAGTCAGATCTGCCTGCAATCCAGCCTCAGCACCAAGAAAGCCACTTCACCTCTTTCTTCCTTACCTTCCTCATCTATAAAATAGAGATAATACCAGTACCTTCTATTGTGAAGATCCGATGAGATCATGTTTTGTA
Organism: Sminthopsis crassicaudata; assembly: GCF_048593235.1. Lineage (NCBI taxonomy): Eukaryota > Metazoa > Chordata > Mammalia > Dasyuromorphia > Dasyuridae > Sminthopsis > Sminthopsis crassicaudata. Next base: position 610,646,937 of record NC_133619.1, on the reverse strand, counting down.
AAGCTTAAAATACTGTATAAATAAGTGGCAAGTACAAGGGTGTCATTTACATTAAAAATTTCTGTTGACATACCATTAAAAAAAAAAAATCATTGATGGTGTCTGATACTTTTTTTTTTATAATTTTTTTCACAGTATATATGTATGAGTAATTTTTTTTATAATATTATCCCTTGTATTCATTTTTCCAAATTATCCCCTCTCTTCCTCTACTCCCTCCCCCCGATGACAGGCAATCCCATACATTTTCCATGTGCTACAGTATAATCTAGATATAATATATGTGTGTAAATACCATTTTCTTGTTGCACATTAAGAATTAGATTCTGAAGGCATAAGTAACCTGGGTAGATAGACAGTAGTGCTAACAGTTTACATTCACTTCCCAGTGTTCCTTCTCTGGGTGTAGTTGTTTCTGTCCATCATTGATCAACTGGAAGTGAGTTGGATCTTCTTTATGTTGAAGATATCCACTTCCATCAGAATACATCCTCATACAGTATTGATGTTGAAGTGTACAGCGATCTTCTGGTTCTGCTCATTTCACTCAGCAACAGTTGATGTCTCTACAGGCCTCTCTGTATTCCTCCTGCTGGTCATTTCTTACAGAGCAATAATATTCCATAACCTTCATATACCATAATTTACCCAACCATTCTCCAATTGATGGACATCTATTTATTTTCCAGTTTCTAGTCACTATGAAAAGGGCTGCCACAAACATTTGGGCACATACAGGTCCCTTTCCCCTCAGTATTTCTTTGGGATATAAGCCCAATAGCAGCAATGCTGGATCAAAGGATATGCACAGTTTGATAACTTTTTGGGCATAGTTCCAAATTGCTCTCCAGAATGGCTGGATTCTTTTACAACTCCACCAACAATGTATCAGTGTCCCAGTTTTCCCACATCCCCTCCAACATTCATCGTTATTTGTTCCTGTCATCTTACCCAATCTGACAGATGTGTATTGGTATCTCAGAGTTGTCTTAATTTGCATTTCTCTGATCAATAGTGATTTGGAACATTCTTTCATATGAGTGGATATAGTTTCAATTTCATCATCTGAGAACTGTCTGTTCATATCCTTTGACCATTTATCAATTGGAGAATGGTTTGATTTCTTATAAATTAGGGTCAGTTCTCTATATATTTTGGAAATGAGACCTTTATCAGAACCTTTACTTTTAAAAATATTTTCCCAATTTGTTACTTCCCTTCTAATAGTATTGTTTGTACAGAAACTTTTTAGTTTGATGTAATCAAAATCTTCTATTTTGTGATCAATAATGATCTCTAGTTCTCCTTTGGACACAAATTCCTTCATCCTCCACAGGTCTGAGAGGTAAACTATTCTTTATGCCTAAGTCATGGACCCATTTTGATCTTACCTTGGTATATGGTGTTAAGTGTGGATCCATATCTAATTTCTGCCATACTAATTTCCAGTTTTCCCAACAGTTTTTTCCAAATAATGAATTTTTATCCCTAATGTTGGTATCTTTGGGTTTGTCAAAGACTAGATTGCTATAGATGTACCCTTTTTTGTCCTGTTGATACTTTTCTTTTAAGGACCCAAAGAACTGAGAACTGCTAGTGTGGTTAAAAAAAAAAAATCAATCACTTATCCAGAAATGTGTGGGACCAGGGCTATATTGGAAAAACACGAAATACTCCATAGAATTTGACCTAGAAATCAATCAACAAGCATTTATTAAGAAAGAACTAGAGGCTGGGAATTATTTTCAACACTAGGAGTTGGATAGAGATAATAGGTAAATAAAGGGTTAATTCTGGGAGAGTCTAGCACCTACAAATATCAGGAAGGGCCTCAAATATAAAGTGATGCCTAAATAAAGCTTGGAAGGAAAGTAGGAATTCTAAGAGGAAAAGGTAAGGGATGAGTACAGTATAGGCAGAGGTTATAGCCAAAGGAAAGGCATGGAAACCACATATGGAGTAACGAACAATAAAGAACAATTTGGTTGAGCCAAAAAATACATCAAGGAGACAAATGTAAATAATAAGTTAAGTTTGGAGCCAAAACGTGAAGGGCATTAAAGACCAAACAGAAGCTTCTATATTTGATGCCAGCATTAATAGGGAACTATTGTAATTTATTCAAGAGGGGAGAGACAATGGTCAAACCTCTATGTGTGGAATATTACTTTGGGGCCCACATACAGCAAAAACATTCATAGGAACATTTTCTGGAATAGGTATATATGAACTAGAAACAAAGACAATGCCTATCAATTGGATCCTTTAACGAGTTGTGGTAGATGAATGTAATAAAAGGTTACTATGCTGTTAAGAAATTGTGCATGTGGTACAAACTTTAGCATTTAGGCCACCTACCCATTTGTAATTTATGGTAGAATATGATTTTAAGATGTTGTTCTAAGACTAGTATCTACAGACTAATTTTTGGTTTCCCAGTAACTCTTGATAGGTAACTTTTTCCTAAGTGATTTATATTTTGGAATTTCTTGAACACTGTGTAAGTTTTATTTGTGATTCTCCTTTGTTTCATCTGTCCCACTGATTTACTTTTCCATTGTTTTAATCAATTTTTTGATTACTAATACTCTATAATATACTTTGAGGTATGGCAATGCTATTATATTCATACTATCATTTTCATTATTTCCTCAGTGATATCGTAACTCATTTGTCCCTTCAAATGGGTTCTGTTATTATTTTATAAAGTTCTTATAAAGATTCCTTTGGAAGTTTAATTGGTGCAGCATAATTCTATAAATTAACTTTGGCAATATTGGTATTTTCTACACTCCAATCACAAACACTGAATTTTCCTCTAAGTTATTCTTAAAGGACTATTCTATATTTAAGCATATATAAAAACTGAGCAAATGTTAAGTGGACTGAATGCTAAATATTTCATTCATTCTGTACTTATTTAAAATAATTATGAACCAAATTTTTTATTGCCCTATATTTTTGTTATTATAATATAAAAATGCTATTGATGTTTATGGGTTTGGTTTTTTAGCCCCAAACTTTGTTGAAGTATTAATATCTCAATTTTAATTACCTAGGATTTTTTTATTTAATGCCACATCATCAGCAAACAGGGTTGATTTTATTTCTTCTTTGAGGAATGGCTAAACAAATTTTAGAAAGGAGGAAGCAAACAAATAAGTGCCTATTTCTGTGTCAGGCAATGTGATAAACTCTTTACAAATGTTATCTCATTTGATCCTCACAACAAACCTGTGAATTAGTTGCTATTAGTATCCTCCTTTTTATATATGAGGTAATTGAGGCAATCAGAAATGGCTTGTCCAGTGTCACACAGACATTAAATGCCTGAGGCCATATGTGAATTCAGGTCTTCCTTATTTCAAGCCCAGGGCTTTGTGCACTAAATATAATAGATTACTACAGCACTATAATAAATGACAAACGGAGAAATGTGGAAAAAATATGAACTGAAGGATTAAAAAAAAAAAAAAAAAAACTTGTTCCAATAAATGACTCTCAGGAAACAAATATATAGAAGAAAATTTAGGTGATAAAAAAATAAAATATATAATCATTTTTTTAAAAAAGTGAATATGAAAAATACAGACAAGCATGGGAAATTTTATATGAATTTCTGCAAAGAAAATAGTTTACCCAGTGACAACAATGTAATTCAAAAGAAGAACAAAATAATCAAATGATGACCCCCTCTCTACGAACAGACAGGATGATGGGAGTAGTACACTGACCAAAATGCCATACTTTAAATCAATTACCACAAATGTGTGTTATCTCATTTCAACTGGGCAATCACTGTAGTAAACAATAATTTTTTATTCCTTCCTATTTGATTCTTTAGGGCATTTGAGTAGTGCAGTGGATAGAGTTTTGGCCCTGAAATCAGGAGACTCATTTTACTGAGTTCAAATCTGGGCTCAGACACTTATTAGTTTTGTGACCCTAGACAAGTCAATTTAACCCTGTTTGCCTCAGCTTCCTAATCTGCAAAATGAGCTGGAGAAGGAAATGGCAAACTGTTCCAGTAACTCATCCAAGAAAACCCCAAATGGGGTCATGAAGAGTTGAACCTGGCTGAAAAAACAGCTGAACAAAATTTGATTCTTTATTGCCCATTGTCAACAACAGCTGTTTTAAATCTTTTCTTCCCTCCTAAAGTCTCCAGTCTAACTTTTCTAAAGAAATCTGACCTCACACTTTGAAATAGTACTATTACACATCTCAAAATGCCTTGCCATTAAGCCAAATTTTCTATACTACAGTTTCAGATGAAGAAGTAGCCTCTGTTCTTAGCATAGTCAATACTGTGGCAAGTAACCTTAACACCATCTCCCATCCATCTCCTCTAGCAAACTACTCTCACAATGATCTCCCATCCCATCTTCAATCTGCTACCATACCAATGCACTCCAGGTCTTTTATATACATTTTTCTGCATTTTCAAAAAAACTCTCATGGGCCCGTCTCCCACCATAAACTATAATCTGGAATCTCTCCTTTTCAGTCAAACTCCTCCAAAGAGTTGCCTTACACAAGGTGCCTCTAATATGGTTGGTGACCTTATCCCCTCACCTGAAACTGCTCCCTCCAAAGTTACAAAATCCACTACTCAAAGGACAAATCATCAAAAAACCTAAAGCCCTTCATAGCTGTGTGTTGGGATCATTCTGCATTCCTTTCTGACAGAGCCAAAAGTGTCTTTCTGTTCCTCCTCTCACACACTATTCTTGCCTCTGTGCCCTAAGAAAGGGCACCCTTGCTTGAAAGATAGCTCACTCTTCATCTCTACTTTTCTGACTCAAACAGCAACTTCCAAAGTCTTTAGTTATGCTTCTAGAAATCCAGCCCAAAAAGCCACATCCAAGATGCTGGAGCCCTTCTAGCTTCCCTGGCAATGCATATCACCAACAAGGAGAGACTGATGTCCCTGGCCCAACTGCTAAAGCCACCTCCTGCTCTCCCAAGCCTGCTGACACCCCGGGCCCTTGAGGTAACACCTATCACCCTAAGAAGCCTGGGGGACACAGGCACTCCCAGCCACACATTCCCACCAGAAGAGTACTATGGGCCCAGGATTCAGGCAGAGCCTGCCCGCACCATGTGGGGGTCCAGCTCGCCATTAATTAAGGGCAGACACCCAACAAACATGGGCCTGCAGAAAGGCCAAAGATAGTCAAGATAATGAATTCTCTTCAATCACATGATTCTTCCTATTTGAGACTTAAGCCAAACTCTTAAGAAATGACAGAATTAGGAAGTCTCTGAAATGTTCCAGAGTTTAAATAGTGAGCATGTGTCATCTGTAAATAGACGGCTCTGAAGGAACTTACCATCTAGAGAAGATCCCTCCTGCGCTAGGACTGGGCTCTGGAAAACCTCCATGACAGAAGCAAGGACTTCTGTGTCTCATGTTTATCCCTGTTTTCTATTTCATAGTAATAAGTACCCTCTTGAACAAAATGACCTCTGTTCCTATATCTTCCAAGGAATCTTACAAAATTCTGACACAAGTTTGTGGAGGAGGCTTTAAGGAAGCATTAGGAGGCCCTACTGAGTCATATTTTATTTTAATAGTCAACAAACCAGGAGGACAGTAACATCTTGTACTCATTCCATCTTTCTCAATATGGGTTGCTATCAAATAACATTTGTGAAAGCCTTCCTGGCTCTCTGATCCATTCTTTTTCAGATGTCCTCTGTGTGTGTGGATAATTCTCATAAAGATTTGGTAGAGATAAGAAATGTGGCATCAGGAGTTGTTATATTCTCTTTTTTAAAAAAATATTTATTGCTATCATTTTTTTTACAACTCCTACAGTTCCCGATATATTCCTTCCCCAACTCTTCCAAGAAAACCATCCTTTATGCTTTAAAATAAAGAATAAAAAGGGGGGAATAACAGACAGTGATCCCTCTTTGTTGTTCTTCCACTTGTACCACAAAGAAACAGAGGAAATCTTTTTTCCCCAATTTTTGCTTTAAGGCAAAATTTTAATGCTTATTATTATAATTTTGCAATACTCAATTTTATTTTTGGTCTTTCCATTTACACTGCTGCAGTCATTATGTATATTATATTTCTGTTTAATTCATTTTGCCAGAGTTCAGTTCTTTTCATGCTTCTCTATATTCATCAAATATTTCTCTATATTCATCAAATATTTTGAAATCAAATATTTCAAATATCAAAAATTTCTTATTTTATTTCCAATTCATTGCCAATTCAACCCAATAAACATTTATTAAGCACCTGCTATATGTCAGGCACATTGCTATGTACTAAGAATATAAAATGGCAGGGAGGGGGAATCTAATAAGGGAAAACACGTGGAAGAAAGCTGAAAGGGGGATGGGAGTAGGAAGGGGCGGTACATGACAGGAGATCCTAGTTCCAGGGATGATGATGGTAGCAGCAGTGCTGGTGGAACACACAGGGGACAGAGATCTTGCACCTTGCTGGAACATCACAAAAAAATGTTGCTTTAACTGGCGTGTGGAGGATTTTTTAAAAATACCATTGACCTTGGGGCACATGCTGAGCATAGCAGACAGAATTCAGCACAGAATTGAGCCAACTCATATTTGAATATGACATCACATATGTCCTAGCTGAGTGACTCTAGATATCTCACACCTCTCTCTGCCTCAGTTCCCTCAGATGTAAAAGGGTATTATAATAGCACCTTCCTCCCAAAATGCTGAATCAAATGATGTAACACTTGAGGTTAGCCCAGAACAAATGCTTAATAAATTTTTATTCCTTTCCATTTCCCCAGCCCTTCTGTTAGCCTAAAACAATGAATTCTTCTAAATGCAATCTCATTTTGACTTTCTGTGAGTCTTTATGTTTCAAGTTTTATTTTCAAGTTCACATCTTCTAATTTAATCTATTATCCTCTTCCATTCGTGTTATAACTTTAACTTACCCTCCACCATTTTCTCATCTATTTTTTTCTTCTCTTTTCCTCTCACTCCTTTCCAGTTCCAGATGCAAAGTACAGAAAGAAGCAGTATTTTCTGATCCCTCTGCCCAAATCTTCATCTCCAATTTGCATGATTTTTTCTCTATTTTTAATCCCTTTTTAGTTTTCTCTCTGCAGTTTATCTTCTCTCTTTAAACCTTTCTTCAATTCCTGCCACAAAATGCTCTACATACATGTGTCTTTTCAGCTCGCTCCCCGACGAGTCTTCCAAATCCACAGACTCTTCTTACATATCCCACACCAATAAATAGCAATTTGCTCCTCTTTCTTCATTTCTTTTAGAGTTATTTATTTTTTGCATTTTTTCTACTAAAAACAACAAACAGGTCAAAATTGCATGATGACTTAAGTTTATGTATTACACTTAACCCCTTTCATAACCAAAAGACAGTAAGATTTTAAAGGAATATCTCTTCTCCCCCATTAGGACAATTTATATAATGAATACAACATTCATTGTAAAAGAAAAAAATTGTGATGGACTTAAAAACTAGAATCTAGTCAGTGACTAGCCACAACTTTGGAAGTCCAGTGCTGATGGGTGCTTCCAGATGGGTGCCACAGAAGTGTATATTTTTAAGGGAGGTAGTGTGTGTAGAATAAAAAGGAGCTTAGTGAGAGTAATGTGGAAGGAGGGAAGAAGAAAAAGGAGAGGGGAAGGAAAAGGGAATAAAGGCCTACCAATGAAACGTCTTTAAATGTACAGAAAAAAAAAAAGGAAATTTCAGAGAGAAAGATGAGCAAGCAGGTCAGCTCTGAAAATATGTGGTGAATTTATTACATATTTTTAAAAATTATACATAACAAATTTGCTATTTTATATACATTTTTCTGTATATCTATACACAAATACAATATTTCTTTGTAAATGTTCATGTTTATTGCTAAATTCAGTTCACATTAATAAAGATAAAAATTTGGAAAAATAAAAAATATCAACACACAATGTGTGGAACTATGATATACTTCAAAACATTCTGAAGAAAAAAAAATGCAAAATACACTAAGAAAGTGAATAAAATGCCCATCTTTTTGATAGAGAGCCTACTATTAGCTATCTTTCCAAAAGAGGAGAAAGAAAGGATAAAGTTCCATATATTCAAAGTATTCATTGCAATACTCTTTTGTAGTAACAACAACTGAAAACAATGTAAGGCTCTAATTGGGGAACAATTAAATAAAAATAAATTGTGGTACGTGAATTAAAATAAGTACTATGCAGGAAGAAAAAAAAAAAGATTACTACAAAGAATTCCATGAACAACTTTTACCAACAAAAGTAAAAAAAAAAAAAAAAAAAAAAATACTAAAGAGGGGAAAGGAACCTGTATGTGCCCTTTTTGTAGTGGCCAGAAACTGGAAAACGAATGGATGTCCATCAATTGGAGAATGGTTGAGTAAATTATGGTATATGAAGGTTATGGAATATTATTGCTCTGTAAGAAATGACCAGCAGGAGGAATACAGAGAGGCTTGGAGAGACTGACATCAACTGATGCTGAGTGAAATGAGCAGAACCAGAAGATCGCTGTACAGTTCAACAACAATACTGTATGAGGATAGATTCTGATGGTAGTGGAAATCTTCAACATAAAGAAGATCCAACTCACTTCCAGCTGATCAATGATGGACAGAAACAACTACACCCAGAGAAGGAACACTGGGAAGTGAATGTAAACTGTTAGCACTACTGTCTATCTACCCAGGTTACTTACACCTTCGGAATCTAATACTTAATGTGCAATAAGAAAATTGGATTTACACACATATATTGTATCTAGGTTATACTGTAACACATGTAAAATGTATGGGATTGCCTGTCATCGGGGGGAGGGAGTAAAGGGAAGGAGGGGATAATTTGGAAAAATGAATACAAGGGATAATATTATAAAAAAAATTACTCATGCATATATACTGTGGGAAAAAAATTCTAAATAAAAAAATAAAATAAAATAAAAATAAAAAAAATAAAAAAGAATTGCATTTCCAATATAGAAGATGGAAAGGGGAGAAAACAAATTTGGAACAAAAGGTTTTGCAGAGGTGAATGTTGTAAATTATCTTTACATGTATTTTGAAAAATAAAAATTATTATAAATTTTTTTTAAAAAGAAAAGAACAGCATTGAAGAGGGCTCTGGACCAAAGATCCAAGTGCCTGAAACAATGTTAACGAACAACAAAATAAAGTCGATCAACATTTACTTTCTATTTTCATTTTTAAATGAAAATAATCTTTTGGCTGGGAGAAAGAAAGGAAGAAATAAACCAATAATTGCTAAAATAGAATGGATCCTCAGGAGAAGCAAACTTCTAGCAAGAAAGTAACACCCTCTATCTCCTTGGCTCTCTGAAGAGCTACAAGTGTGAGACCTGAACTACTGTCATTCATGACCAGAAGATAACAGCTCATACAGTTAAAAATTTTAGAAGAAAAACAAGCACAAAATCACATATTTAAACATGACTATGAGTGGGAGGCTAATTCTTGACCAAAAAAAGAAACAATAGGAAATTGTAAAAGATGAATTAGATAATATTCATTACCTGAAACTGAGTTTTTACATGAATAAAACTAATACTAGGATAAAAAAGGAAATAATTGGAGAAAAAAATCTTTCTACAAAATATTTCAGATAAGGAAGACAAAGAGAAGTGCTGTTGCAGGACAGAGAGCTTGTATTACAGCCAAGAAGATATGGGTTCACGTTCCTTCTTAGAAGCTTCAGATTGTGTGGTTTTGTGTTCTAGACAACTCTCTTGGGACTTTACATCATGGGTGCCAACATGCATTAGAGAGAATTCCCTTAATTGGCAGTTCCCTATAACCAATGAAGTCATAAGTTCAGTCTTTAGCCCTCACTAACGCAAATGGAGGATGGAAATATTAAGGAGCAAAAGCTATTTCCCCACAGATAAAAATCAAAGGACACGATCTGAAAAGGACTGCAAACTCTAAACAGAACATGGAAGGATGTACCAAATCATTAATAAGAAAAAGGAAAATCAGGGCAATCCTGAGGTTTCCTCTCATATACAGCAAATTAGCAAAACTGAGAATAATCAATGGTGAAAGGTATGGAAAAAGATGATAATCTTAATGCATTACTAGTGAAATGGTGAATCAGTATGCCTTTTCTGGAAAATAATTTGAAATGATGCAAATCAAGTGAATGAAATGTCTGTATCTTTAAACTCCAGATTTCTTTGATAGTCATAAAGATGTATCCTCAAGGTCAATAACAAAAAGAAAGAACACCCTTTATTGCTCAAAATATTTGTAACACCACTTTTTTGGAGTGACAAAAAACCGGAAACAATGTAGATGCCCATCAGTTGGGGAAGGCAAAACCAATTACAGGTAAACTTAGCTACTATTACCATCCTGTAAGGATCAATCTGAGGAAAAAAGTAGCATGAACACAATGATGCACAATGAAGTAAAAAAAGAAAGACAGCAGTAAATACAAGCACCATAGCATATAGTACAATCAGCAAGAGAAGATAACTTCTTATCCTACTTTTCTGCAGAGGGAATGAAAATTATGGGTGTAAAGCAATGAATATAACAACAGACTTTTTAAAATATATATTTGTCAGTTTGGCAACAATTTCCCCCCCTTTTTCCCTTCTAAAAAATTCTTTGTAATATGGGATGGCACTCTGGCAAGGAGGAAGAGATACAGTGAGAAATCCAAGTAATATGAAAACAAAACAATTTTTTAAAAGAAGAAATAATGTGGATAATATAAAATGTATTGCCCCAATTTTAAAAAAGAAAAAAAGATTAGAATCTCAAAGCTAGAGTTAGCTTAATTTCATCCCATTAAATTTCCACAATCTATTATTACTGCCTTTAATTATTTGTCCTAAACCCAAAAAATAATTAAAATTCTGCCTAAAATTGGACTACTTCTTCAGTACTAAACTGACAAAAAGTTATTTTATAGAATTAGAAAAAAATAATAACAAAATTCATCTGGAAGAATATCCAGGGAATTAATGGAAAAAATTACAAAGGATAGTGGCTTGGATGATGGCTTAGCAGTAATAAACTTAAAACTATATTATAAATATAAAGCAGCAGTCACCAAAACCATTTGGTACTTGCTAACAGATAGAGTGGTGGATCAATGGACTAGATTAGATACACATGACACAAAACAATCAAGGCCTATAATCTAGTTTTTGTTAAACCCACAAATTCCAACTTTGGAAAACTAGAAAATATGTCAAAAATTTGGAATAGACCTACATCTCACACTCCATACTAAAATGAAGGTCAAAATAGATATATGATTTGGGGATAAAGGAAGACACTATAAACAACTTAGGAGAACAAGGAATAATTTATCTATCATACCTTTGAAGAAGAGAGGAATTTATGACCAAAGAACTAGAGAATATTATAAAAGGCAAAATGGACAACTTTGATGAATTAAATTAAAATGATTTTACACAAGCACAATCAACAGAACAAAATTAAAAGGGAAGTATAATACCAATGTTTCCAATAAACGTCTCATTTCTAAAATATATGAAGATCTGTGTCAAATTTATAAGAATACAAGTCATTTTCCAATTGATAAGTGGTCAAAAAATATAAACAGATAATTTTCAGATAATGAAATCAAAGCCATTTATAATCATATGAAAAAATACTCTAAATCACTATTGATCAGAGAAATGAAAATTAAAACAATTCCAAGGTACCACCTCATACCTCTCAGGTTGGCTAACATGACAATGATAAATGTTGGAGGGGATGTGGGAAAACTAGGACACTAATGCATTGTTGGTGAAATGATCCAATCATTCTGGAGAGCAATTTGAAATTATGCTCAAAGATTTATAAACTGTGCATACCTTTGGTTCAGCAGCACCACTAGTGGGTCTTTATCCCAAGGGAATCATAAAAGGGGGGAAGAAAATGCCCAAAAATATTTGTGGCAGCTCTTTTTGTGGTAGCAAAGAATTGGAAAATAAAAAGATGATCCTCAACTGGGGAATGGCTGAACAAATTGTGGTATATGTAAGTAATGGAATATTATTGTTCTATAAAAAGTGATGAACAAGCTGATTAACGAAAGGCTGGGAAAGATTTACATGAACTGAAGCTGAGTGAAACAAGCAGGACTAGCAATACACTGTACACAGTAATAGCAAGAATGTGCAATGATCAACTATGAAAGGCTTGGTTCTTCTCAGTGATTCAAAGCAATCCCAATAGACTTTATACAGAAAATGCCATCTACATCTAGAAAAAGAACTAAGGAGACCGAATGTAACTCAATACATACTATGTTCACTTCTTTTTCCTGTTGTTTTTTTTTTTTCTTTCCCCCATGGTCTTTCCCTTTTGCTAATTTTTCTCTTCCAATGTGATTAGTAAAGCAATGTGTAATAAAAAAAAAAAAAAAATTTCTTTGTCCTCATCTTATTGTTATCATTGATGGGCCTTGGAATTATGTCAAATATAAAATTTTCCTAGTAAAATTTTGATGTTTCTCCATTTTGGTTTAAGATCTATACTTGTTATGTTAAAGAAGGCCCTTCTATGCTTAGGCCTACAGTTCTGAGCATGTGAGTATTGTCCTTTTCAAAAGCCTTTTCTGAATATATTCTTGTAATCATATTTTTAAGATTTTCTATATAGCTTATTTTCTCAAGATGAAGCAACCTCACATGCCTTGCATAAATCCAATTTAATTATGTTAAAGAATATTTTAAATGTAGTTCTGTGGTCTTTTTTTCAAGATTTTATTTGAAATTTAAATCAAATCCTCATTAATGATAGTGGTCCTCTCTCTTTGCTTTTTCTCTGATGTAGACATTGGGATTATGTCTGGTTCATAAAAGAAATTAGGAGAGTGTATTCTTTTTTAACTCATGAAAATAATTTCTGTAATGTAAGCATTAAAAATTCTTTAGAAATCTGACAAAATTCACCCACTTTGGGTTTTATTTTGTTTTAACTTTTGGTAATAATTCCTTTATAGATAGTTTGATTTGATTTTTTGAAGATTGAGATCTCTATTTCAAGGTCTGTTAATTTAAGCACTTTATATTTTGGTTGGTCTTTCTCTACTTTTAAATTCTCAGTTTTGATGTTATTAAAAAGACAAACTGTTTCTCAAAATAAATGCTTCATTTTTAAGTATAGGTTAATAATGGGCAGCAGAAGATCTGAGTTCACATCCACATAACTTACTTAAGGCTGTGGAACTAGAAACAAGTCGCTTAAACCTCTATCTTTCTCAGTTTTCTCATTTGCAAAATGGAGAAAAGAATAGCACCTACCTCCCACAGTTGCAGTGGAACTCAAATGACATAACATTTGTAAAACACTTAACAGAGTGCCTAGGACATAGCAGATACTATGAACTCTTTTTCATTATTTTCCCTGTTCTTTATTTGGCTATTTCAGTTTTGTCACTACTTAAACTAGTGTTACTTAAAGATTTAGTCACTGTTCATGTGCATCTAAAACGCACAAACAGGCATGGAAATGCCAATGATGTAAGCAGAGGGAAGCACAACCCAGGAAGACTCAGGGAGCTCCGGACAGAGAACATGTGATCCTGGCCTCAGTCCTGGCCCCAGATGCTCCGGCCCCCTTCTCTGCAGACTTAGGGGGCTGCCAGCAGGAGGCACTGCCTCGGTTTGCTCACCTTGCTTTTTTCTCTTGCTTTTTCTATTCTTTGTAATAAGGGATGGCTGAGGGAAGAACATACATAAAATGAGAAATGAAGATGATGTTTGAAAAAAGAAGATATTAATAAAGTCTGCAAAAAAGAAAACAGATGGCGTCAAGCAGGGACTGGCCAAACCACCTGGAGTGCGCGCCCTAACACCAAGGACAAGTGCAGACAGCAGTTATAAGAGCAGCAGGCCCAAGTGTCAAGCACAGGGAAAGAACTCTTAACAGAGCTGTCTGCTACCCAAGCGCACCAACCAAGCAGGGTCCCACAGATGGAGCGGGCACAAAAGGGGCACCCTGCCTGCTGGGAATGTCGGGCTGGGCTGAGGCACTGCTCAGACTTCCTGACCTTGGGGGGGGAGGGGGGGGATTCCCACTTCTTTACTCTTTGTTATAAAGGACGACTCTCTAGCAGGGAAGGAGAGGAACAGTAATCCAGCAGACTTAATATAAAAATAAAAGACCTCAATAGAAATAAAATAAAATAGGAATACAATGATCACAAAAGCTAGCATGACCTCATCAAGATCACACCACACCAAACTAACTTCCTTTTTCAACAAAGGAACTAAACATGTAGATTAGGGGACTCTGATAAATATAGCAGACCTCAATTTTAGCAAAGCATTTAACAAAGTCTCTCATCCTATTCATGTGGGGGGAAAGGAAATGACTCGTACTATATGACAGTCCAATCTTATGTATCTCGCTCCCTTTACAGCTATCAACTGAGAAGGTGGTTCCTATGGAGAAGGGGCCAGATATTCCCATCAACAGCCAACCAACTGCCAACCAACTGCCAACCAACTGCCATACAGAGGGTGGCCAAGGCAGCCAAAGCCCCTGAGAAAGAAAACAGAGGTGATCCCGTGACAGCAAGACCACCATCGCTACCCTAATTACCAAATCCCCTCCAACTCTGATGGAGACAGCCCAGGACCCTGAACCTAAGAGCTGTAGGAAGAACCCAAGGCCTTCAGCCATCATCTTAGGAAACAACACCAGTAGAGATGCAGTCTGGAGCTGCTCCTGTGGGAGCTGCAGCCACAGCATCTGTAGACCCAGAAAATAAAGTTCTTCTCACTAAGGCCTTGGCAGAGTCAGATTATCAGTACCACTGCACTAAAGACTATGAGACCCTTATATCTGACTTGCAACTGAAACTTGCCCTATATGTAGTCTCCCCCATTAAAATGTGAGCTCCTGTATACCCCCAGGGCTCAGCACAGGGCTCGGTACAAAGCTGAGCACACAGTAAATGTTTTATTCATTTATTCGTTCATATTTAGAAATGATAGAATGTCCAGACCCAAAGAATTCTCATTAATGATACAATGTAAACTTGAAAGGATGACATCCATGGGCTTCTCCAAGGATCTACAAACTGACTATTCCAAGCTTTTTTTACTTATAATGTAGAAAAGGACAAAGATGGCATCTTCATCTATGTGACAAATGACACAAAATTGGGAAGGACAATTAACAGAGACAATATCAAAAGTCAGTATTAAAAAGATTTTGAAAAACTCTCTAATTGGATGAAATCTAAAAGGGATAAAGGTAAAGTCTTACCTTTAAGGACAACAAATAAACTTCCCAAGTACAAGATGGCAGAAGCAGGGCTGAAGTGTTGTTTGTCCGGAAAGAGTCTGGTGGCTTTACTGAACAGAAATCTCAGACAGTCGACAAATGGAACTTGCCAGCTGAGAAAACCAAATGGATCTTGCACTGCTTTAAGAGGCATTTCCTTTCAGGTTTAAGGAAGTGATAGCTACCATTGCTGTGTGGCTTCCTAGATAGCCTACATCTAGAGTTCTCTGTTCATTTTAGAAAGAAAGAAATAAGTGGAGATAAATCCAGAAGAGAAAATCATGATGGTGCAGACACTGACAACTATACCATAAGAGGATCCCTTGGGAAAAAGGGTTCTCTAAATATGCAATGGACAGTCATATGAAAGTGGAATTATAGGGGGAGGGGCTTGTTCAGGCACTAGTTGGAATAAATGACATGCCAATTATTTTGAACTCAAATGTCCAAATGAACTCGGATTTTTTAAGTACATGAAGAGCTCTTACCTCAAAAAAGTAATTAATTAAATATGGCTCCTAAGGAGAAATTACAAATCTAATTTCAGAAGGCATAGAAAGGAAGACTGTCTCAATAAACGGAAGCTAATTCTAAGGAAAAAAAACTATTTGCCAATATAAAAAGAATATCGTCTGAGTTACTCTATCCCTAGAAATGATCATACATCTTCAGAAAGAGTTCTAAACCCTATGATTCTATTATATCAATGTTGATTGCATAACAGAGAGTTCTACTCCACCAAAGGATGGGTAAATTATTTTTAAAATCACTCCTAACTTTTATATTTTGTGAATAAGTCTATACTGGATGTTTAAATGAAGGAATAATTTTCATGAATTAAATTATTAATAGAAATTGTATTTCTGAATCCTTTAACATTGAAAACCAATGGTAACACATTATTAGCCATAGGCCATTTCTTAATAAGGATACTTCATGAATAAGATTATGGTATCAAATATATTTTTTCAGTGGACTCACTAATCTAAAAAAGTATACACCTCTGCAATTGCCAGAAGAAAAAAGGGTTAATTAAGAATGAGTATGCAAAAAACAAAAATAAATAATATTATTTATTTAAATAATTTTATTATTTATTTATATTATATATTATTTTATAATATTTATTTAAATAATGTTATTTATTTAAATAATTTATCTGAGGTTTAAAAGATACATTTCAGTGAGAAACATTTATCTTCTACATTTCATCTCGTTAGGATTATCATCATGGATTCAGAGGATTTAATGATAGGGGGAACTTTTGAGATTATCTAAACCAACCCCTTCATTTTATAATTAAAAATAAAAAAACTCCAACAACCTTAAAATCATGGGGAAATAAAAGGACTTGCCCCAAGTCCTATTGCCCAAAAAGAGGAGAGCCAGAATGCAAATCCAACTTGACTTCTAACCCAGTGCTCTTCCTAAAATACTATAGTACAACCCAATTAAGTGAAATTATTCCTAAAAAATGCTTTGAAAACACTAAAGTACTATCTGTTTGTTGAGAAACATTCTAACAACTAATTTTTAAAGAAGCATTTATCAGATGTTTACAGTATATATGGAACTGCCTTTTGCTAGGTGCTGAGCATACAAAGGCAAGTTGTGAGATAGATCCTCCTGCTCTCAAGGTCACAATCTAGGAAGTTAAAGACTCATTCTAATCCAGTTAGCAATCATTAGTGTTATTGATAAGGTCTAGATTTAGAGAACCAAAATGAGATTAGTTTCTGGTGGTCAGGGAGTTAAATGATAAGGTCTAGTGGCAAGTTTGGGGTTCAGAGAACCACAAGGAGAGGTTTGGCTCCCCTGCACTCCACCTTGGGATTCGGCGCAAGGGTAGGGAGTTTTGGGGAACTCCCTTCTGGGATTCAGCTTGAGCTGAATTTAAATAGAATTCAATAAATTTTAGGACTGAACCAACCCCACCTAAATAACAAAAATGAAACTTTTTCCCTCACTGAGATTTTCTCCAAGGATTTTTAGAGTTTCCGGGTCCCTTCTTTCATTATGACTAGTCATCCTTTACTTTATTCTAACTACCAACTTTGTTTAAAAGTAATGGGACCATCAAAATAAGTCAATTCATACAAAGCCATATAATTTTTTAAAAAATTCTAAATTAGCTCTCAATGACATTCATTTTTTCTAAACACAACTAATGAAGACACCTGAAAATAAACTGAAGAGACATCAAGAACTGAAAAGCCACTTCCATTTTATTTTGCCGCTGCTTTTGTTTTTCTGGTTTGATTTGATTTTTCTTGTGCAGCACAACAATTGTATAAATATGTATGCATACATTAGATTTAACATATACTTCTATCATGATTAACAAATTGTGAGGAAAGGAGGGAAAATTGGAACACAAGGTTTTGCAAGAGCTAATGTTGAAGAATTGTCCACGCATATGTTTTGAAAAACTAAAAGCTTTAAAAAAAAAAAAATTTGTAAAGCCAGTAAAAATCGTTGACTCTAAAATTTGACATGGCCAAGACAGACAACGGATTTTTACTTCCATGGGAAAGACATGGGCTTTCAAGTCAAAAGACCTAGTTAAGGCTTTATCCTAACATTAACAAATAAACAAGCCACTTCCCCATTTGGTGAATCAGTTTCCATAGCTATGAAAAGATGGGGTAGCTGTGTTTCAGTCAATTACTACATTAGCAAATTTGTGGGCTCAGCAACAGTAAGCAATCCAATAGAAATCTAGGCAGTAAATGCAAAGACAAAACCCAACCAGAAACTTCCTTATTGGGAGTTTACCTATTAAAACAGGGAGAAGGAAATACTAAGTATCAAGTTAAAAATCACTGTTTTCCATGAATACAAAGGATAATATTATAAAAAAAATATAATAATAAAATAAAAAATAAAAAAAGTCCTACCTTAGGCTTAGAAACTTTCCTAGTACTTTTTAATCCTAGCCTTTTTTTCTCTCTGTTGACTATCTGCAATTTATCTCATATGTATGTGTATGTCATTTGTACATTAATAAACCAAATAGTTGAAGTTGATTAGAGATGTAACATATGAAGATCTGTGCTTAATACCTTTCAAAATAAATAAACCAATAACCCAAGGAGACAACAGTGTCCTTGGGAAAGGTCAAATCCCAAAATGCCTATTTTTTTAATCATCAGTTTAAATTCTATGAAAGTATGTTTGCAAGTATGGTGACATTGAAGATAGTGTTGGGGCTGGAGTGTTCATACAGTCCATGAACCTCTCCATACCCTCCCTCATCACCCAGGTACTGAGCCTCAGAGGCACACAGATTCAAGCTCAGCAGAGTGGGATGGAGGGGGGAAGAGGAGCAGGAGCAGGAAAAGGAAAGGAAAAATGACCACTTGAAGAGACAGTAGCAATAAAATGCCTTTATGCAACTTTTATGAAATTTTCTCATTTCTAGAGCCTAATACATAGTTTATTATATGCAAATGTTTTTCATTTGTATTTGTATTACCCTGTTTATTATCAATCATGGGCCAGGTACTGGGCTAAGCATTAGGGATACAAAGGCCAAACAATCCTTATATTCTAGAAAAGGAGATAGCCAGTCCACATATCTAAGGACATACATATTACAAGATTCACTCAAGACATCCTTGAAAAGGAGGGGGACAGCGGGAAAAGCTGCATATGGAAGGGATCACTTGGGTTTTCCTGTAGAGGGAAAACATTTTAAAGAGGGCATGCAGCCAGTACAAAGACCTCAAGAAAATAAATGAGCGTAAGCTCTCTACATTCAGAGCAGCATTTTCTCAACCACACCAAGCTGCCTCCCAAAGGCAGAAATGAAGAAGGGAGATGGTCTAGGGACTGTAGTATAAAAGAAACTGAGGGAGAAAGGCCCAGGGCTCTAAGGACATGAGGGCCTTGTGTCTGGAGGACAAAGGGTACAAGTTGGCCAGCACACAGAATAAAAACTGGAAAAAAAGAGTGGCCTGATATTTTGAAGGGCTCTAAATGCTTGCTGGTAGCATTTGAATATCATTTGGTAGCATTATCCAGCTTGACCCAAGAGGACAAAACAAAGACAACAGAGCCCGGATTTTAGCTAAGTAAAAACTACCTAATGATAAAAATGCACGAAGTTCCCTGAGAGTAAGACTGACATTTTTTTTTCTTTGTAGCTCCTAGCCTCCTACTACATATAGTCACAACACTATGGACTGCGATCTTTTATTGTAACTGCTGCTAAGTCTTGTATAATTCTAACTGTAGCTCCAGCGAATTTGAATTTTGTTATTTATTGCAAAATTTTCTCTTTGATCTGGAGGTTTTGAAATTTGGCAATAATATTCCTATGTGTTTTCCACAAAGGATTTCTTTGAGGTAATAATTGATGGATTTTTTCTATTTCTACTTTCCTCTCATTCTATCACTGCAGGACAGTTTTCTTTTGCATTATTGTGTCAAAGTTCTCTTTTTGGGCACAACTTTCTAGCAGTCCAATTATTCTTATATTTTCTCTTCTTGATCTGTTCTCTAGATCTTTTGCTTTTCTAATCTTTTTTGTCATTTCTTGATCTCTCATAGCTTCACTGGCTTCCCCTTGGCAATTTCTAATTTTCAAAGAATTTTTTTCATCTTTGAGACTCGGTACCTCCTTTTCTAATTGGTTAACTTCTTTTTCATAATTTTCTTGTTGTTCTTGGATGGCTTTTAACTTTTTTCTTTAGTTTTTCTCAGTGTCTCATTTGATTTTTGAGTTCTATAAATTCTCTCAGGCAGGGTGCTATTTCACTATATTCTTTGTGGTAGAAGTTTTTTGTTTTTGTTTTTGTTTTTTTTTTTAAATTAAAGTGTCCTCCTCTGAAGATAAATCCCAGGCTTCCCTGTTCCCATAACGTATTTTAATGGTGAGGTTCTTTTTTCTTAGCCATTTTTTTTTTTAAATAAAAGGTCTAAGAGTTATTAGTGTAAGCACTTCTAACTGTGGGATAGGGGGATGGTGCCTCTGGTCCCCTTTAACTCTCCCCTCTAACCAGGACCCCCCAAGCAAGAGCTCCCCCATGGCTCCTCCTCATGCTGGACCCATCTCAGCAGCACAGTTGAGCCTGGCCTTCTCAATCAACCGAGGTTCACTCGGTCTTCCCAGACCTTCCCCCTCGCCCCCAAACAGTCTGGAGGAGACCCCAAAGTGTCTGGGGTTCCTACAGAGGCTCTGACCACATCCAGCAGGTCCCAGGGCTCCCCACCTAAGTGTCTCTGTGGAGCCAACCTGCAGATGTGTGCACTTCAGACAGGTCAATCCTGTCCCTGGCCCGTCTTCAGATCTTCTCGGGTTGTATCAGGATGACCCGTTCTGTCCCAAGTCTTCTTAGTTTTTCACCGGTCTGTGTTCACCTTAAGGCGTAAATTTGTTCTATTTGTGGGGAAAGGAGAGCTTGAAATTTACCAACCTACTCCCACCATCTTCCTAGAAACCTTTCTAAGTATCATTCCTAAAGCAGAGTTCTAACCCTGTTATTTTCCTATTGAATGAACTTGAGTGACCACCTGTAACCTTTAAGATCAAATATAAACTCCTCACATAGGTTCACCTTAACCCAAAAAAATCATGTACATGATAAATTTGTTGATACATTAGAGGAGGGCACTGGTAAGGAAAACTTAACTTTCTCCATCATTTAACATAGGTGACCATAGTCTTGGCCTATTAAATACTCTTGCTCTCTGGAATTTTCATAAGTTTTCTCATCAACTTTTTTGTTTCTCACCTGCTCCTTCTCCTCATCCAGTTCATTTCTCCTCAAGGCTCCTAAAGCTCCCAGGGGTTGAAATAGCATCATAAAGATGTTTAAGCTTCAGTCAGTATCACCAACTGCTTTTTGGACATTTCAAATCAGATGTCCCAAAGGCATCTCAAATCTGACATGTCCGAAACACAACTCATCTCTTCCCCTATACCCTCTTATCTTTTCAGAAATCCCTAAATACTATCGAGATCACCACTCACAAGTTGGCAACATCACCATTCTAATTGACTTTTCACTCTCACTCAACCCACAGCCATCCTTTGCCAAAACTTGCTGTCCCTGCATCTATACCATCCCTCCAATGACTAGCTTCTCTCTATCAACATAAATAATCCTCTTAGTTGAGGGTCTCTTCACTTCTCACCTAGATTGTAAAAAGATCTCCTAATTAATTGGGGCTCATCCCTCAATTCTCTCCCTGTTTTAATCTATCTTCAAAACTGCTTGCCCAAGTAATTTTCCTTAGGAGCCAACTTAGCCATGTTTCTTCCCTTTTCACTACATGGTCTTCCCTTTTCACTACATGGGAGAGGTTTCCTATCAATTCTGGGATAAAATATAAAACTCTTGATTTTCTAACCCCTTCACAATTCAATCCCAACCTTTTCTGGGGCTTCATCACGCACTCTACAATCCAGCCAAACTGGCCTTTCCTGTGTCTGTCATGTCCAGGCACAAAGCCTGGACTTAACATCTTCAACATATCCTCAGAAAATCAATCTCTTCCTTCAGGACACATTCTTGTAACAGCTCCTTAATGAATTCTTTCCCAAGTCCACCAAATGCCAGAGCCCTCCCTGCCTAACTTGAAATTGAATTTTTTTTTTTTGGGGGGGGAAGGAAGAGGAAGAATAACCTGGGAGATAAAGAGCTGGCCACAGAACCAGGAACACCCAAGCTCAAATCTCTGACACATAATGAGTTGTGTGATTCTATAGTGCTAGTATCTAGCACAATGCCTAGAACATAGTAGGCACTTAAGCAATGTTTACTGGCTACATCTGAGTGCTCCTGGCAACAAGGACTATAAGCTGCATAGAAGAGACTGACCAACTGACACTGGTATTAGGAGCTAGCACATATGGGAATTCCTACACCAGTGATGTCAAACTCAAATAGAAAATTATCTTTGCGGACCACTATTGACTTAGAAAATCACAAATTAATATTATCTATGTTGTAGTGTATTTTTATTTATTTTGCTAAACATTTCCAATTACTTGGAAGTTTTGCTGTGGGTTTTGACATTTTGATACTTCTGGCCTATGCCAAGGTCCATTTTACATTCACTGTCTATCTTTACCTGAACATGAGGATGCTGTGCTCCTGATTTCTGTTGTTCCTTAACTCCCAGTGTCTAGAGTAGCACCTTGCACATTGTAATTAATAAAAACATTGTAAGTGATTGAAGCATTGGCTGAAGAGCCCCTCCTGACCTTTCTCTCCAGAATGCTAGAGGCTGACCCACATCATCATCTCCTGAAGTGCCCAGTCCTCACTGGTACCACTCTTCCCTCCTCTTCCCTACCTTTCCAGATTTCTCCACTCTCTCCCCAATACTACCTCCTTTCCAGCTCCCCTTTTAGTGTTGTCTTCCACTTGTTAGAATATAAGCTCCTTAAAGATAAGGACTGCCTTCTTTGCTTGTTTCTAGATCCCCAGAACTTAACACAGTTTCCAGCACACAGTAAGTGGCTAATAAGTGTTTTTTCTATGTCTCCCTCTACCACACAGGACTATTAGGAGTCATATGCTTTGTAAAGTATAAAATAATGCATGAGTTTATTGTCCGCAAAACATCACTGCAAAAGCCAGTCACCAACAACAGACTCAAAGAATATGAACAAATATTTTTAAATGGTTCAAAGTACTCTCAATAAAAGAAATGCAAATCCAAACAACCCTTACATTTTACCTCACACACTATCAGCAAACTGACAAAGATGACAAAAAATGGGAAGAGTCAATGTTGAAAGGACTGTAAGATGATAGTCACACTAAAGCACTGTGAAGGAGCAGCATGACTCAGTACAATCATTCTGAAAAGTAACTTTGGATGACATGATGGTATACTTAGAGAACCCCAAAGACTCTGCTAAAAAACTATTGGAAATAATTCAGAATTTTAGCAAAGTTGCAGGATACAAAATAACTCCACATAAATCCTCAGCATTTTTATACATTACCAACACAATCCAACATCAAGAGATACAAAAAGAAATTTCATTCAAAATAACGGTCGATAGTATAAAATATTTGGGAATATATCTACCAAAGGAAAGTCAGGAATTATATGAGCAAAACTACAAAACACTTGCCACAAAAATAAAGTCAGATTTAAATAATTGGAAAGACATTAAGTGCTCTTGGATAGGCAGAGCGAATATAATTAAGATGACAATACTCCCCAAACTAATCTATTTATTTAGTGCTATACCAATCAGACTCACAAGAAACTATTTTAATGACCTAGAAAAAATAACAACGAATTCATATGGAACAACAAAAGGTAGAGAATTTCAAGGGAAGTAATTAAAAAAAAATTAAATGAAGGTGGTCTAGCTGTACCTGATCTAGAACTATATTATAAAGCAACAGTCACCAAAACCATTTGGTATTGGCTAAGAAATAGACTAGTTGATCAGTGGAATAGGTTAGGTTCACAGGGCAAGATAGTGAATAAAAATAGCAATCTAGTGTTTGACAAACCCAAAGATCCCAACTTTTGGGATAAGAATTCATTATTTGACAAAAACTGCTGGGAAAACTGGAAATTAGTATGCCAGAAACTAGGCATAGACCCACATTTAACACCACATACTAAGATTAGATCAAAATGGGTCCAAGATTTAGGCATAAAGAACGAAATCATAAATAAATTGGAGGAACATGGGATGGTTTACCTTTTAGACTTGTGTAGGAGGAAGGAGTTTGTGTCCAAAGGAGAACTAGAGACCATTATTGATCATAAAATAGAACATTTTGATTATACCAAATTAAAAAGTTTCTGCACAAACAAAACTAATGCAAACAAGATTAGAAGGGAAGTAACAAATTGGGAAAACATTTTTACAGTTAAAGGTTCTGATAAAGGCCTCATCTCCAAAATATACAGAGAATTGACTTTAATTTATAAGAAATCAAGCCATTCTCCAATTGATAAATGGTCAAAGGATATGAACAGACAATTCTCAGATGATGAAATGAAAACTATACCAACTCATATGAAAGAGTGTTCCAAATCACTATTGATCAGAGAAATGCAAATTAAAACAACTCTGAGATATCATTACACACCTGTCAGATTGGCTAAGATGATAGGAACAAATAATGATGAATGTTGGAGGGAATGTGGGAAAACTGGGACACTAATACATTGTTGGTGGAGTTGTGAAAGAATCCAGCCATTCTGGAGAGCAATCTGGAATTATGCCCAAAAAGTTATCAAACTGTGCATACCCTTTGATCCAGCAGTGCTACTACTGGCCTTATATCCCAAGGAAATACTGAAGAAGGGAAAGGGACCTGTATGTGCCAAAATGTTTGTGACAGCCCTTTTCATAGTGGCTAGAAGCTGGAAGATGAATGGATGTCCATCATTTGGAGAATGGTTGGTAAATTATGGTATATGAATGCTATGGAATAGTATTGTTTTGTAAGAAATGACCAACAGGAGGAATACAGAGAGGCTTGGAGAGACTTACATCAACTGATGCTGAGTGAAACGAGCAGAACTAGGAGATCATTATACACTTCAACAATGATACTGTATGAGGATGTATTCTGATGGCAGTGGATATCTTCAACATAGAGAGGAGCTAATCCAATTCCAATTGATCAATGATGGACAGAATCAGCTATACCCAGAAAAAGGAACACTGGGAAATGAGTATAAACTGTGAGCACTGTTTTGTTTTGTTTCCCAGATTATTTTTAGCTTCCAAATACAATTCTTCCTTTGCAACAACAACAACAACAAAATTCGGTTCTGCACATATATATTGTACCTAGGATATACTATAAGATATTTAATATGTATGGGAATGCCTGCCATCTAGGGGAGGGATTGAAGGGAAGGAAGGGAAAAATTTGGAACAGAAGGGAGTACAAGGGATAATGTCATTAAAAAAAAAAAAAAAATTTACCTATGAATATGTACTGTCAAAGAAAATGTTATTATAAAAATTAATAAATAAATTTTAAAAAAGAAAAGAAAAGTAACTTTAGATTTATGTAAATAAAATGTCTAAATGTCCATATCCTTCTTGCCTAGTAAATGTCCATATTCTTTTTACTAGTGATTCCACTGTTAGTCCTATGTCCCAAGAAGGACACTACAATGTGTCCTAAGGACACATATGCCCCAAGAACAAAAGAAATGGTCCATACAGAACAAAAAAATTGCAGTATTTTTTTTTGGCATAAAAGATGGGAAAACAAAGTATTTGTGTCCATTAAATGAGGGCATGACTAAACTTTGTTGTTTATGAAGTTAATGGAATATCATTGTACTATAAGAAACAATGGAAATGAGGAATATAGACAAGCATGAAAAAACTCACATGAAGTGATACAAAAATGAACTAAGCTGATGCAGGAAAACAAAATAGATAATAACAATGACATAATTGGAAAGAACCACCATCTATCACAAAGGAAGAAAAAGTGAATACTGGAAATTTGCAAAAAACAAGACTGGCCTCTAAAAGAGGGAGACAGTAAAATACCTTCCCCACTCCTTTGCAGGGGGGAGTCTGGGGACAGGGAGCCCCAGAGATGTTGAACGCTTCATATGTTTTGCTCAATTTTTTTTTCTTTTCTCTCTTTTTACTCTACACCATAAAATATGGCTCCCTGGGCAGGGAAAGAGGACAGACATGGGAAAAATGAAGCAAAATAAAAAGAAAAGATAAATATTTAGTTTAAAAAATATGTCAACATAAACGAGATGAAGCACAATCTGAATAAGTAATTCTCCAGCTTAAAAGACAATGATTGTTTAATATGTTAAATATACTTTATAAAAAATAAAGCAATGACTGCATTTAAATTTACATTGTGATCTTTGCTTTAAAATCTACACCCACAGAATTTTATTTGTTATACACATGGATTTGGGAAATGTTTTATATACATTTGTAAAGCTGCCATGTTATCTGTGTCAGTGCTAGGATTAAATACAATAAAGTTATCAATATGAGACAAATTTGGAAAATATATATTGGCTTAAACAAGTCAAGTTCCACTCACATAAGACATTTAAAGTCAAGTTTAGTTCTTATGAAGAATCATATTCTTAATGGAAACATTCAACAAATCAACCCATTTGGAATAAGTTGCTGGTAGGTTAATTCACATTACTGGTATAGGTCATTTAAAGTAACTGGGAGATCCCCAAATATTTATTTCAAACTACTTTCTAAATACTATAAGCAGGCAACCTGAAACATTATAATAATCTAAAAATATCTCTACTTCTGACAATTTCAGGAAAATATGAAACTAAAACAAGGTTGAAATTTTCATGAAACATGGGGGAAACCATGACTGTTTTGCTACTCAGAAAGCAACAAAGCTGTTCATAGGGAGTTTAGGATTCTTTTAGGATGGTCACAATTGTTAATTTACACCCTTAAATCAGCCAAAATTCATTTCTAATTACATTGCCA
The DNA here is from genome assembly GCF_048593235.1 of Sminthopsis crassicaudata. Taxonomy (NCBI): domain Eukaryota; kingdom Metazoa; phylum Chordata; class Mammalia; order Dasyuromorphia; family Dasyuridae; genus Sminthopsis; species Sminthopsis crassicaudata. Next base: position 610,620,219 of record NC_133619.1, on the reverse strand, counting down.
CACCATCCTGTAGCACAACTCAGGGATCATTCAAGTACAAATTTTCCACTTTACAGAGGGAATACCTGAGGCCAGAGATCAACTCACTTGCCCAGGCTCACAAAATAAGGAAAAGGCAAGGCTGGTACTTGAACCCAGGTCTTGACTCCAAAAACAGTGCTCTTTTCTAGTATGTGTTGCATTGCCTGCTTCCATTATTATCAATTCTCTATATAATAAAAATTGACTGGATGTTGGCTACATATAAAAAGTATGCTACAGAAAATTTTCCACTAATAATCCATTCCTCACTGTTAATTTTTAAGGAAAAAGAAAATTAAGCACACAAAACAAGCTATCTTCATGTACTACCCTCAATCCTAATTAAGCCTGTAAGAAAAAAACAGACTGGCTGAGAAGTATCCCTGTGGTTCAGTTTCCACTTTAAATGGTAAGAATAAACCATAATACTGACAAAATATTCCAATACATGTTACATTAGGCGTGGCACGGCTGCGAAGCAGAGCAGCGGCCTGAGCGAGCCGGCAGCCCCGGTGTACTCACAGTGCTGTAAACTGCCGAGACCGTCGGAGTGAAGATTCGATCTTCCAGAGGCTGCTGCACAGGTCCTCTCGGAATTCTAGAATGGCAAGTTAAGGATAACAGAACTCAAACGAATTACATGCTACAAGAAAAGCAAATCACAAAGAGAAAATGCTGGGTGAAAACACAAGGCCCCTTCCCCAGAATGAAGGCAAGGCCTTCCTCCACACTTCAGCACTTCCATATTTAAACACACACAGACACACAGATACAGACACACTCCAATCCCTGTATAAATTCACAATGGTAAAAAATAAACTGTCCTCCAGGATTGACACAGGGCAGAACAACTTCCAACCTTACCTTTCAAGAGAAAATGACCCAGGAAACTAAGTCAGGGAGAGAAAAGTTATTCATCAGCACTAGAAATGCTGACCAAGCTCTAGCTGGCTGTGCAAGGCCTGCAGAAACAACTTACTATACAACTGTTTCCTGACTGTTTTTCTTTACCCATACAATTTTTACCAATCTATCCCAAGAAAACTTTTTTTTGAAAGCCCCTTTCACATATCCCAAATTTAAAATATTTTTGAGTACTTGTAGTGAAATTTATTTGAAGACAAAATATAATCATTTTGCTAAGTTTCAGGGCATGGAATTTCAAAATCCTAAAAACCTTCTTATCCAATCACATTTTGTTCTTTATTGCATACAGTAAAAAATAGCGGGGCAGCTAGGTGCCGCAGTGGATAGAGCACCACCCTGAAGTCAGGAGGACCTGAGTTCAAATCTGACCACAGACACAACATGTCCTAGCTGTGTGACCCTGGGCAAGTCACTTAACTCCAATTGCCTCAGGGGGAAAAAAAGAAATATGGTAAACATATTAGCTAGTTTTGCTCTTTTTAAATTTTTGTTCCAAGTAGTAACTCTATGGATAATGGAGTGAGGCAACCATTATGAAATGAATATTAATGTAAAAACCAAAGGGAACAATAAAAAAATTTTAAATCAAGTTCTAGTAGATAAAAAGAAATATAATCATTTATTTCTGATATCATTAATCATTTATTTAAACACACACACACACACACACACACACACACACACACACACATTCTGTTCAAGAACTTGGCAAGTTCTTAAAAGAAAAGAGTTGTATAATGGAAAAAGCCCTGGAGTCAGGTGACCACTCTGCCACTAAATGACTGGGTGACCTCGGACAACTCCTACCAGATCAGCTCTATTTCTTCACCTGTACAATGAGGAGATACACTAAGTGATGTCTAGAGGCCAGAGAGACAACTCCAATTTTCTATGCAGCTAGTATGTTAAAAGTGCAACATTTGGCTCAAAAGGCCTAACACTCTGCAAAACCGAAACTGCAAAGGTTTTTCCATGCTCTACCAAAAAAAAAAAAAAAAAAAATCTGGGAAAGGGGCAGTTTCTCAACAGTTTATGGCTAATTAATCCTTCAGAAAGTCTCGCTGATTCCTTTAGACTGAGATTATCTCCAATTGGAACAAAGCTTTCATTGAATTAAACAGAGTTTTGCAATAATCACATGATTAGCAGAAAACATGAAGTTTAGTCTTTCTTCGAAAATCCTGTTTCTGCTCTCTGCAGCTAGAGTATGAGTCCAACTACATGAGAATCAAGTCTCCCATCAGTAATCAATACCTAAAGCTCTATGCTGTTTATGTCATATTACAGAGATACAGAAAAGGTTCTACGTTCTCTATTCCCATTTCAATGATTTTGTTACTTCATGAAATTAATTATTCACTAGATTTCTCAAAAGACAATCTCAAAGACTACTAATTTCCCAGTAAGCCTTTAAAATCCCAAGCTACTACTGGAGGATGTTGATTTCATTTATTTCATTCCATATGAATTATCTATGAGGAAAATGGTATAATATGATAAATTAATAGCACTCTGTGGTCCTCATTGTATGGTGATCATTTCTAAAAGTTTTAGGAAAAGAATGCTGAAAATGGAATCCAGGAGACTAATCTAATCTAATACTGGATCTCTCTGTAACCCTGATTTGCCTTTGTGTCCCTAATTCCTTCTGTGCTTCAGCTTCACTATTAGGAATAACAATAACATCATAAAGTATTTTGTGGTTATTAAGTGAATAGATGAATGAATAAAGTAATTTCCCTAAATTCCTCATGGGAATGTTAATCAAATTAAATGAACATCACAACCTCTAGAAGGGGTCAATGAAATTGCTGACAGCTCAGAAATACTTTCATTTTTTAATCTATTCAACTATATTTACGTGAAGATCCTTTGGGGGACTTAAAAACACTTTCAAACTGAGCCCTCTCATCTAACATACAAGGAACTTAAGCAATTTGCCCAAATCCTACAGAGAGTTAAAGGCAGAGCAGGACTAGAACCAGGTTCTTAATCATGGCCTTTGCCTCTGGAAAATGCCCAATCTGATTCTTTTTTATATAGCATCTCAATTACCTGATCATTCCTAAGATAAATAGGAAGGTTTCATTATCAGAGTTGAAAAAAAAATTGTTGATTTCAACAATTCCAATATTCTAGGGCATTGGTTTAAACCAAAAGTTTTTGTCTTGTTATTCTGGAAACAAATTAATGAGAAAATGCTCTGGGCTATCCTCTGCTGTCTAATCATAAACAGTAAGAACAATAAAACAAAAAAAAGTATTCACTCTTCATTTAGTTCTACAGAAAAATTCTGAGTCTTTAAGTGGTCATTCTCAATTTTTTTGGTAGCATCTAGCATAGGGCATGCATGACAATTTGAAAACCCAAAAAGAAAATGTAGCAAACCCTCCCTTCTCCTAACAGACTCCAGGCCTTGCACCCATTTTTAAAAGATAAAACTATCCATTCTTAAAAGTTCAGACCCATTCCACTGTCTTCCCAGGACATTTTCCTGTGAGTACCTAAGAACTTATTGTATTTTGGAGTCAAAATGAATTACAAATAATTTCCTCTGAAGGCATCAGAATTAACAGAAGAATAATCCAGAAAAAAAAAGATCACCACTATCAAGTCTCCTGAATTAATTACCTTGTTTTATCACTTTGTCTTAATGATTTCTTACACAAACATTTCATGAAAGCATACAATTTTCTTTTCCTTCTCATTTGCCATAGAATATTCTTTCCAGCCAGATAATTATCAGCCCGGATACCTTCACTTATCCTTTTGTTAGATACTTATTTTCTTTTCTAGTCTTCTAAAGTCCTTGGATTTTCCTCCCTTTCTCTCAGGGAACTTATCTGGTCAAGTCAAATATATGACAGACAAATTCTCTTTCTAAATTTCTTTTGTAGTTAGTACTTCTCCTGCAACCTCTATGGGAGACTGATGGTTATTGGACAACATATGAGCTGGGGGAGGGGGATAGAGGAGAAAGGGAGAAGGAAAAAATGGCTAAGGATATGCACTGATTGTAAGGCGTCTTTACTATCAATTCCCAAAGCTAACAAAATTCTAGAGCTGTGTCCCCCCCCCAAAAAAAAAGAGGAAAATCCTTAAAAGAACAGTAATTATATAGCATCCTAAAAGATAAAATATTTGAGGTTGTGAAGCCTTAAGGACTCTTACTTGATCTCTGTTGGTTGTAATTAAAAAATTTAATAACAATGTGAAGAAAATACCCTTTCACATGAGGAAAAAATTAGCATGGTACCAACATTTCTGGGTCATAGGTCTGACAGAGAATGGGCAAACCAAAGGTGCACCTCAACTTCATTTACTTAACAATAAAAACCAAAACATAGAGTGTTCAGAAAAAATTACACTTAAGTCAGCTTTTATGGTCAAGCCCTATTCTGCTATGGTCAAGTTGGGTCTTAGTTTCCTAATCTCTAAAATGAGCATAGTATTAACTTAACTACTGACTCCATGGTATAGATGGGGGGACCATATGATATAATCCAGAGGTTCTCAAACTACGGCCTGGCCCATGGGCCAGATGAGGCCTGATGAGGATATTTATGCAGCCCCCGGTTATGGCAAATGGGCTGAGGGGCGGAGACAGAGTGTGAGCTTTTGTTTTTACTATAATCAGGCCCTCCCACAATCTGAGGGACAGGGAACTGGCTGCTATTTAAAAAGTTTGAGGACCACTGACATAATCACTGTTAAGGGTTTTGCAACAGCAAAGTGCTATATAAATGTCAGCTATATTTTAAAAAGAGCTATAGTTAATAGAGAATTATCAATAGAAAAAAGAGGGTGTTTAGAAGCCTTATTCATAAATTTTAAATCATCTGTTTTTTAGGAACTCATTATTCAGAAATAAAAGAGGCTTTTAAATTATGAGAACCAGGTTCTGATTCTCTTATACTTAAAGAAGCTTTTCAATGAAAAAAAGTTATAGCCCATCAAAGACCTGTGATTTCAAGTGAACCTGCTCTGTCTCTTTCTTCTCCCTACAGATAAGGATGCTTCAATACCTCTGAGGCAATTTTCTTAAAGTGTTATGGTCCAAATAGTAAATCTGCAGATTTTAAAATAAAATGTTTTGATTAATGGCTCACATAGCTCTACAAACCAGTGTCCAATAAGGAAGCCACATAGTTAACTGGCATTTTGAAGACAAAGCTTCTGTTTACTAACTACCTGAGTAAACTTCTAGCTCTTTAGCTCAGTTTCCTCATCAATAAAATGTAGTGACTGGCCTACAAGATCTCTGCCTGCCTAGCTTTAAATTCTATGAACTCATGAAAAGTCACTTCTTATTTTTAAGCCGCCAGTATGCTCCTCAATGTCTTATCTTTCTGGAAAGCAGTCAAGTAGAGAACATAAATTAAACCTAGAACACACTCTTACTATAAAAGACATTTTTTAAATTTGATTTTCAATTCACTATGATTACTCTAACACAGAGTATTCTTTGAGAAATTTAGCATACATGTCTCACAGCTCTGTTAAATAAAAAGCCCTCTGGTCTGTAGATAAGTGCTTCTATCCTAGCAAATTACTAGAGATCCTTTTGAAAACATAACTGAAAAAAATTGTTTTAATTTTTAAAAATCTTAAACATAAATGATAGCAATACAGAAATTTTATTTAAACATTTCCCAAAAAATACATAGTAGCATATTTAAAGCCACAAAAGTTGGGGGGGGAGGGGAAAGATTAGATAATTCAGATCTAAAAATTGTACTCCAATGTTCACAACTTCTTCTATCTCAAATCATAAAACAAAAAGGGAAGAATTCCCTCCAGTGTCCAGAAAACCCCTCCCCCAATAAGGGCTTTGTTCCAGGGCTTATTTTTCAAACTAATAAGCTGATTTAATGATTTAAATCTAGGAAACTACATTGATCAGCAGGTGACAAGTATTACTTCACATTTCCCCAAGAAATGAGTGAATTTCAAAGACCGACTTGAATGAAATATCATGTTAAGAGTATACTTCTCAAAATGGTTGCATTTTTCATCCTAATGGTGCCTGCCACTGAGCTTATTACCAGCTCTCAACAAGCCCTTTATCCCAAGAATGAATCGCTGGCTGCTTCTTTCTCTTTTAGGTGGAGATAAGCAAATATCTTCTCCTATTACACTTGAAAATCTGTCACAACCAATAAGGAATGGTACATGCTTTCAAACATGTTTTTTTTACCTCATTAGAAAAATGGATCAAGTATCCCACTGCCACACTGGCTCAGGGGTCACCATTTCTCTGCATGTTTCAACTTGCTTTGTATTTTATCCTTAGTTAGCCTAGAAGTCATTAGCCAGACTACAGAGATGGGTAAAAACTGAACTAATTATGATCACAAATAGGAAAACAAAGACAGAAATTTTCAAATTTCCCCATTCCTTGTTTTGGCGTGTAAAACTTTTTTTTTTCCCCCCAGAAAGAACATTCTATTAATATGTAAAGGAACATCTGTAATAGAAAGCATTAAGGCACCCACTACAAATCCTCAACATTCAAAGCATTCAGATTTTGTTGTAAATTGCCAAATTTAACCTGATTTAATGCCAAAGAACCTAAGTGGGGGAAAAAAGGCACAATACATTTAACATTGCCTACCTATACCACAGAGGAAGCGGGTCATAAAGATCCATTTTAAGATCCAAGCAGCTCAAGTTATGTAACATCATGGATGTTTATGGAAACTTCCTCAATGATGAGCTCTCCTCCGAGTCCAGCCTTTTATCCCCTGGCAGCCTTACCTGGCACTGGAGGGACTCACAGTCAGCACCTCCACAAAGGGATGATTCTGAAGAATTCTTGCTTTAAGTAGAGCATGCCATCTGAACTTCCCTTGGCTGACTCCACCACTAACACCGCATCTCCCGGCGGGGCTGGGCTCCAGCTTCCTCCAGCCGATTCCTCTCTCCTTCCAAAGGAAAGATACTGCAACCCAGCACAGTCCACCAGCTAATCTTAAAGCAACAGCTGCAACCTGAATCCAGCCAGCCAGAAACCTTCCTGAAAGCCTCCAAGTTTGACCTCCAAGTACTCTGTCTGTTCTCTCTCCAGTCATTTCTCTCCAAAAGGAGGCGAGGCCACAAATCCTAGTCATTAACATTTACCAACAGCAATTTCTGGAGAAAAAAGGCAAGCACCAAGATGCCTCCCTAAAGAATCTTCCCTCTCTGCCTCAGAGCAAGAAAAACATCTTAAAAGGCCGTCTCCCGGTTTTCCCTTTCCTCAAAGAGGCTTCTGAATCAATGAAGCAAGAACAGGGTTCACCATATGCACCACAAATGTAAAAGATTAAACCAACATGATTCTGCCCCAATGGTGACAACACCTGGTTTAACTCCACCACAATCATTTGACGGCTTCATTTCTACCTCTGTGACATCTCTCCCAAAAACACCATCAAGCCTCCAGTAGAGGCCCTTGCCACCTCAGGCCTGGATAATTTCCAAAGATTCTGGTGGGCCTCCCATCTCTGTGCGGGCCAGTCCCTCCCCCACTGGGTTGTATGATCAGACCACCCCACATTCCAGATCAAATACAAACCCCTCTGTTTGACACTCCGAACCCTTCCCGACCCAGGCCTCCGGCCTCCCCTCTCCTTGACATGCAGGGACGCTGCCTCTGGGCTGTTCCTTGGGTATAACAGGCCCGGAATGCTCCCTTCTCATGCTCAGCCTCCCACCTTCTGCAAGAGGCTTTCCCAGGCCTTCCTCTTACTGCTTTTGCTCTAAGAAGATTCCCCATATGTCCTGCAGTCCTGTATGTTCGTACATCATTGTTTACTGCGTTACCTCCCTCATTAGACTGTGAGCTCCTTGACAGCAGCAACTGTTTTTTGGGGGGAAAATTGCCTTTCTTTGTATCCGTAGAGCCTGTCATACAATAGTAGGCACTTAATTGCCATTTAACCTTGACTGACTGATAGTAAAGCTGTAAATAATTATATTCCCTCAATATCATAAATCTTAATGTCTTTAAAACTACTATAATCATTTCTACTACCATAGTGATTTGTATGCCATTAATACTAAATAAATATTGGTGGTTTAGCACAACTAGAATTTAACTATTAAATATTTGAAGAAAAAAACTTATTTTTTTTTTAAAAGGAAGGCTCTAAGCAAGACACACATTTGGTATTTGCTTGAATTGTAATTCTAAACAAAAATGTGATTATTATAATGAGATCCATATGCAACTTTCTTTATTCAATAAATCCCTATTAAGTATATCTGTGGGCTGGACACTATGCTTAAAACATAAAGACAAGAATTCCACATTTCCTATCCCAGAAGGGCACAAGGTTTACTGAAGGAGAATATGAACACAGGTTTTTTAAAAAGTGACAAAACCATATGAATTAAACAGAAAGTAATTTTCAGAGGACAAAGACCACAGGTAGGAGGCTATTTGGGCAGCACCCATGTGAGAGGCGGCCTCTGGGCAGAGCTTCAAAAGAAGGGAAGGATTCTGGGAGGAAGAGGAGAGAAAGAAGTATATTTCAAACATGGGCAAGCAGATACTTCACATAAAGTCATGGAGAATCGGGTAAGATCATTGCCTACAGACAACCCTGGGCAGATTTGGCTTGAAGTAAAATGAATAAAAAGGTCTTGGCCTGCAAACATGGGAGACCATGAGAGGTTTCAATACCAACCACCAGCATCTAGATTTTATCCTCGTGTTCTCAGGAGCCTCTGCAGCTCTTTCAGCCTGGTCAGATCTGAGATTTAAGATCTGTATGGCTTGGTGAAAAGTAAGTGAGCATAAGCCAGAGATGACAAGAGTAACCTAGAAGCTACTCACCTTGGGAACTTTTCAAGGATGCTCCTGAACTAGTAGAAGAGAACCCAGAGGGCAGGAGAAGAACCTACAAGGGGCAAACCCTTGGCAACATTCATCTTTACATGAATTTGGAAAAGTAAAATATTATTGGAAAAAATAAAGACAAAAATATTTTGATAACTATAAAAAAAGAATCTATTCACTGAAGTGGCCACAAGCAGGACAGTGGAGAGATTTCCACATCTTACACATCTGCAATAACAGCTCACATGCAGGCATTATCACTTTTTTGTACTAAGTACTTCCACACAACCAATCCAGGAGCCTAAGGTTAGTACAAGCACCACGTACAAGCACCACTGCACCTATTTCACTTGGAAACTGATTCCAATGTCACAAATACAAATGTGATTTTGAACCCAGGTCTCCAACTGATAGAATGCTGAATCCAGATATAAGAACATGTCTACAGGAACCAATTAAAGGGGTTTGTAAAAATATATCCATTGAACTCCTGAGAAAACATAATTATTATTTTATCTCATTAAATAGTGCTTTAAGGTTTAAGCAGCACATAAAGGCATTAATTTAACTAAAATCCATCTTGACTCCATCAAAATGGCCTCTGCCCTGGGGAAAGCCTGAAATAAGAGGAGAGCTAAGATATGGGCTGACATTGCAATGGGAAGTAAGATGTTCATTTCTAGATTTCCTCTAGTAACCTTCAGAGAACAATCTGAGAACTCCCTATCTCACATCTAAACTCATTTGAACCACCCTAAAGAAACTTATTTAGGATTTGTTTTGAGGGATTTTAAGAAATGCATTGTCATGGCTTATAATGAAATGTAATATGCAAAATTTCACTGAGAAACAGAAAAATTAAACTTTTTTCAATCTGTCTTTTACCCTTTAGATCGTACTACCAACAAAATAACATCACTTCATCTTTCTTTTGACTTCTACTCACTTTAAATGTTTGGCTCCTAACACATTTAAATTCAAAAAGTTTTACTCTATTAAAAAAAAAAAAAACTTGAATGCCTACAAACTATTCCTAAGGATTTATTAAAAATCTTTGTTCTGACCATGGCTCATTCTCCCTGAAGAAAATATAGTCTCCACTGCCTAAGCTCTAGTTCCAACATCAGTGATGACACATGCCTCTCGTCTGGAAAGGCTTCCTTCACAGTTCTGCAGCATTTACCAATGGATGGTTCATGAGGCACAAATAGCATCAGATTTCTTTGGACTTGGAATCTCAGAAAAGCAGTTGAATACATCTAGTCAATGACTTTGAAAAGCACAAATCTCACATAGAAACTGGCTAGGGTTAGAACCAAAAAAATGGGGCAGGGGGAACTTAGATGGAACAAATGTGATTAAATACTATAACAAAGACTATGAAATAGCTAAAAAAAAAAGTCACTTTTTTTCCAAATTGGGATTTAATTTTTTAATGGTTCATTACAAAAATCACAATAGTTGGCATCCATAGCTATCGAGCCAATGTTGGTCAAAGGACGACCTGAATATACTCTAGATTGTTCTTTGCTGTAGTGTTTGGGCTTAGAGTATCTATCTTCCAGTCCTTCTTAGCCCTTACACACTCTATTACAATTACATCATTACAGCATACTGAATATGTGTGAACTAGAGAACCATTATATCACCATGTTAAGTACTAAGTATATGTATACTAGAGAACCATCATGTCATCAATTCCACTGAATTAACATTTTGTTTCAAGTATATTTGTCCAGAGTTCCGGCCCTCTCTACACTTTGCAATAAGAATAAGAATCACTATGACCCGTTTATGTTTTTACAAATGGTACCCCCTGTTTTTTCATCTCATCTGATTTTAGCCCTAAAAAGTGAAAAAAGAGGTCAACTTGTTGATTAAACAAATAAGTCAGTAAAGCCCAATTGGCAAGAAGGCTCCTGATGAAAGCCAGTTTCAGAAAGCCAAGAATCCAGAAGCATTTAATTTGCTCATATACTTAGCCTGTTGTAACTTGTCTTGTAATTTTCTTTATTATAACACAAGTTAAAACAGGCTAAGTATATGAGCAATACCAAAGTACTTACAGAAACCACATATACCTTTTACTGTGTATAATATACTGAGAACACTCACTATCAAATAACAAAACTAACAATATTCATTTCAATTCAACTCAATAAACATTTATTAAGAAAATATTAAATACACTGTCCCAGACAAAAATACAACTATCTCAAGCACAGCCAGGTACTGTGCTACATGTGAGGTATAGAAAAAAGGCTAAACAAAATAACTGTTTGGACATGTATTTGGACATATTGTATTTAACTTATACTTTAACATATTTAACATGCATGGGGGGGGAAGGAGGGGAAAATTTGGAACAAAAGGTTTTGCAATTGTCAATGCTGAAAAATTACCCATGCATATATCTTGTAAATAAAAAGCTATAATTTAAAAAAAAAAAATGTAAGCTCCTTAAGAAAAAAAAAAAAAAAAAAAAAAAAAAGAAAGGCTAAAAAGGGACATCCAGGAGCTCACATGCAAACAGTTGTGATACAAGATAAAACTGGAAATAGTCAACTGGGGAAGACATAAGAATTAAAGGGAATCAGACAAGGAGGAGCTGTTCCTTGAGCAGCGGAATGACAGGGTCAAACCTGTGCCTTATTTATCAATTATTATCAATTATCAATGCAGCAAATGTATGGAGGATGGCTGGAGATAGGAGAGACTTGAGGGAAAAGAAACCAATTAGGAAGCTTCTGCACCAGGAGAAAATTGTATACAGTAACAGCAATACTGCAAAGACAATCAAATGGGAAAGACTCAGTTATCCTGATCAAAGGATTGATCCAAGACAAATCCACTTTGCAGCTCAGGGAATACTTTTTTTCACATACTTTGTTTTTCTTGCCTTTCTTTTTTGGCAACATGGCCACTATAAAAATGTTTTGCATGACCTCACATGTATAATTGATATCATATTGCTTGCCTTCTCAAAAGGCAGAGGGGGGATGAAAGAAAGGAAAGAATTTGAAACTCAAAATTCCAAAAATATGAATGTTAAATAAAGTATATTAAGAAAAACTAATAATTAAAAAAAACACTTCTGCAATAGTCTGAAGTAAGAGATATTAGGTCAGCACTAGGCTGTGAGTGAAAGGGAAAAAAAAAAGAATGCAAAAGATAGATAGCAAAGTGGTAAAAGCAGAAAGACTTGGTAACTTTTGGGGTAAGGGGAAGGAAAAAGTGGACGATGATTCCAGGATTTTGAACCTGGGTAAAAGGATCATTGATGACATTGGCACAAATAAGGAAGTTAAAGGCAGGAGTCTCCTTTGAGGAGAAAAAGTCTTGGATTCTGTCTCAATCATGTTTTAGATATATCTAGGCAGAGATACCAAGAGGACAGGTGCAATACAGGACTGAAGCTCAAAAGAGAAGTGAGAACTAGTTATAAGGTTCTGGGTAATCACCTTTACAGAGGTTGACTAAACTGGAACTAAAGGTATGACTGAGAGGGAGTATAAGAGAAAAAGGAGTAAAAGGCCTAGAACAGAGTTCGGGACTACGCTCACACACAGAAGTTGATGTCTCAAAAAAAATTTACAGTAAGTATTTAAAAGAATAACACATTAAAAAAAAGTTCAGGAAAAAATATTTACTAGGTAAGAAACAATAAATAGATCATAGTATGAAAAATTTTAAATCAAATTCCTTGATGAATACGCTAATTCCTCTAAGATGAAACTAGTGGAATAAGGAACTGTTGTAATCTTTGTGTTATGTGATTTAAAAACAACAACCAAAAAAGGGGAAGAATCTGCTGGAATTATCTAACCCTATACCCAATGGAAGGAGGCTGGAGGGAAGGGATCACGTTTTACTTATAAGAAAATAAAATTTGTGAAATGATGAAACAAATCAGAACAAGTCCAAAGCTACAGTACCTTGGGATTCCTGAACTTTATGATAAAGGTCAACAAGGGTCAAAATCTTTTCAGTTCCAGGAAAGAAAGACTTTAAATCAAAAGCATATACAGAAGAAAATATACATTTTTTAAAAAGTAAATTGTAACAAATTTAAACTTGAGTTAAAACAAACAGATAAGGAATTATCTATTATTGGCACTAACAGGATCTGACTAGAAATGAGGGATGTTCTGAGATGTGACTCCAACAGCAAATGTCAAAGAGGCCGAGTCATAGAGTCACAGAATGTTCGCATTGGAAGTGACCCGAGAACATGGAATGTTTCATAAGCAAGGATCTTTTAGATGGTCCAGTCTACCTGAAGACTTCATCTGCCAGTATACAAAGGGGAAAGTGACACGCTGATGCAGCAGCTGAGCTAACCAGAAGCAGAGGCACCTACAACAAAAGACATCATACAAAGAGAGTACTGCAAGAGAGAACTCAGGACTTGTGAGAGATCCAACACCAAAAGAGGAACTCTTGGAATTGGAAAAAGCAAAATCTTCTGGTGTGGACTTTTTTTTTTTTTTTTTTTTTTTTTAAACTTCACTGCCCAGCTGCTACCTGAGAAGATCCAGGTGCCTCGGCAGCACCTAGCAGGGCAGTACGAGGTAGGGAACCAGTCAGCCTCTGTTCTTGGTGAGCCCACCCCTCTTTGTTCTGGGTGCATTAATATGTTAGATCTATAATCTTAGGCAAGTTATCCTATCCCTATTTGCCCCAGTTTCCCAATCTGTAAAGAGAAAAATAATAATGGTATCTACCTCCAAGGATTGTTGTGAGATTAAAATAGTATGATTGTAAAGTGCTTGCTTGACACAGTTGACTGGCATATGCTAAGCACTTTATTATTTCTTTAAATGAATGTAATTGTTCTATATCTGATAACTCTAAAGTAGTTTTAAAATGCCAAACGTAATAAGATCAATGGTTTTTAGATTTCTAAAATTAAATTAAATTTCTTTAATGGTTTATAGATTTCTAAATCTATATTGTAAAATTTGAAAGACTATTATAAACCATAAATTATGTTAGACAAAATTTCTCTTTTAATCTAGATGCTATTAGATTATCAATTGGGCTTTTAAAGATGTGATAAAAATGTGGATATTTGGAAACTCTTAAACACTTAATGAGGTTTTTTTTGTTGTTGTTATAAAACAGGTAATAACAACAGTAATAATAATTTTACTTTAATAGAACATTTTCATCTGAAAATCTTGGCTATTTTGAAAGTATATTAGTTGGTTTAAAGATGTAGCTTCAAAAAGCAGAAAAGAACCCACATGTACAAAAATGTTTGTAGCAGCTCTCTTTGTAGTGGCAAGAAATGGAAACCAAATGGATGCCCATTAGCTGGGGAATGGCTGAATAAGTTATGGTATGTGAAGGTAATATAATATTATTGTTCTGTAAGAAATGATGACTAGAATACTTTCAGAAAAGCCTGGAAAAACCTACAGACCTGATGCTGAATGAAGTGAGCAGAACCAGGAGAACATTGTACATAGTAATAGCAAGATTATGTGATGATCAACTGTGATGAACTTGGCTCTTCTCAACAATGGGGTGATTCAAGGCAATTCTAATACACGGGATGAAAACTGCCAATCACATCCAGAAAGAAAACTATGGAAACTGAATATAGATCAAAGCATTATATTTTCACCTCTTTATTTCGTGTGGTTTTTTCTTTGTCATGATTTTTTTTCCTTTTCCTTTTTTCTTGCACAACATGACAAATATGGAAATATGTTTAAAAGAATTGCACATATGTAGCCTATATATCAGATTGTTTACTATCTTGGGAAGAGGAAAGGCAGAGATGGGAGAAAATTTTAGAACAAAATTTTACAAAAGTGAATGTTGAAAGCTATCTTTACATGTACCTGAAAAATAAAATACTATTATTGAAAAAAGATGTTCCTTCAACATATAATGTGTCAACTATCACATATTTACTACATGTATGAAGCTCTGAAGCATAGTTAATTTTAATTTATAAGTAAAGAATAGATGAAATATTAACAAATAAGGAACTATCAGTTAAGATACTCAAGGTCTAACTCATAGTTACTGAAATTTTGCTATTTAAGGTTTAAAAAAATTCCTGTGTCTATAATCTACCATTGTTCTGAGCTTTAATTACAGAGATGGTGGTATGAATTTCACAAAACAAATGAGAAAATGGCATGCACTGCAGTCTGGGAACTGCTAAAAGTGGATTATCTCTGCCTGGGATGTAATGAAAAAGTTTTCTAAATAAATGGAATAGTAAATTTTGAGAAAATTAGACTGTTTTCTCTAAAATATATGTATCTGTGTATGTATATGTATGTATGAGTGGCTTCCAAACTGATCTATCATGGCAATTCAGGCTTTCGAATGTTTGTAATAAGTTCTAAGGTCTTATTAACTAGATTTTACAAATAAATCATATTGATAATGGAAAGAAAGTAAAATTATTTTCCCATTTTAAAAACATCTTTCTGATCATTTGAAAAGGCAGAAGAACAAGCCATAAATGATTTTCCTAAGAAAAGGCACTGGGATCAAATGATCTTAAAAGTAAATTCTATCAAGGATTTAATAAGCAAATAATTTCAATATTAAATAAATTTTTTGGATTAATAGACAAAGAAGGAATCCTACCAAACTCCCTCTGTGAAACAAATATGATACTGAGACCTAAAATCAGAAGAGTAAACAGAGAAAAGGAAAAACTTTTGATAAAATATAACACTGATTTCTAAAAGTATAAATGGGTTTTCCCTTATACTGATAAAAGGCATTTTTATCTAAAACCAACAGGAAACACTACTTAGAATGGAGATAAACTAGAAGTATAAAACAAGGATGCCCACTGTCACTAATATCCTTCAATATTGATTTGGAAATCCCAGCAATAGCAGGAAGAGTTTAGCAGTTTAGCAGTAAAGAGCAGGTAGAGTTTAGGTAAGGATAAAAATGGCAAATATAAACTGATATTCTCTGAAGTTTCAAAATCAGAAAGCCAACTTTAAATGGTTGGACTAAACTCTAGATTTGAAACCAGAGAAACAGAATGTCCTTTTAGAGTTGTTCTGATAATAAAGCATATTGTCCAAGAAAAGATATCTAGGACCCAGATAACTACCTGAAGCATTTGGGACTATCTTTTCTGCATCCTCTGTTCCCCTAACCAATGTTTCCTGCCTGTTCTGTCTGGCTCTCTCTTAGCTGAGCCCCACAACAGGCTAAGAGAGGGTTTGCTCCGTGCCTCTGTTAGATGGGTCTTGATGTTAATATTTCCAAGTTTTCTTGGTTACCTTGGCAACATGTAAATCTCCCTTCTCAGAACCAGTCCATTGTAGCAACTGTTTAGATTTGTTGGAGCTCCCCCATTTCCCTGGCACCTGAGAATCATCCATCACACTTCTTGACACGCTCACAATGCTTGTTTATTCTAGCAGTTAAGTGAACCAAAGCAGGCACTGCACTCCTGTTCCCAGCACACTCCTGGATCTCTACTCTTCTGTGAGACAATCAACATGGAGACTCTTCCCACAGGACAGCATGAGCCTGGCATAGGGACTGCTCCCAAGACTTAAGAACGATTATGTCATGGACCACCCCACTAGTGGTAATTTTTTTAATGTATATAAAACATTAGCTTCGCCCCAGCATGTTAAGTCCTACTACTCAAGGGGACTTCCACTTGCAAGCATTTTCCTCACTCTGAAATTAAACTTCTGTTTGTGTCCTGACTCTCCCAGCCAGTCAGTTGTCTGGCTCCAGCCACCTATAGGGTCATAAACCAATTTCAGCTCGGCTGACAATCTAAAAAAGTCTTCTCCAGGACCACGATTCAAAAGCATCAATTCTGCAGTGCTCATCTTCCCATATAATCCAACTCACACGACCACACATGTCTACTGGGAAAACATAAGCTCTGGCTATGTAAGATATAAAGGAGATATCAGCTAGAATTAAGGGGGGGTGGGGGGGGTGGATAAGCTTCCTAACAAAGGTGAGATCTTACCTAGGTCTTGAAGAAAGCCAAAGAAGTCAGGAGATGGAGAGAACACTCCAGGCACGGAGGGGTAAGCCAGGGAAAGTGCTAAAGTTTGGGGGACAAGGCAAGCAGCATTCCTCTATGCCCCCATCTGACTGACAAGAGTAAGCCAAAAGAGTCAACTAAGCAAAATAGGAGCAATGGAAGAGGCTTAGAGATCATCCATTCTGCTACCTCATTCTGGGGATGACTGTGGGGTAAATCTACAAAAGAACACAGGATGAAATAGGATCACGTGAACAAGAGGAGTCAGCCATGATAAGGAGAGGGCCCACATCATCATCTGAGACAGGAAAAAAAGGAGAAAGACATGGAAAGCATCCAAGCAATCAATGAGGAAGGGAAAAGAGAGACTGTAAAGAGAGACATTTTTCTCTATAAAATATGAAGCAGGCTTCTCATCCAAGAGAATAGAGGGAGGTAGAAGAGAGATGAAAAAGTCTGGAAGACTTGATGAATAATTGGAGAAAGAGTGAAAAAATCTGATGCTCTAAATCTAAGCAAGGAAGAAGATGGTGGTGTTCTCAAAATAAAATAGGAAATGTAAAGAAAAAATTGATTTAAGGAAAAAGATTTAGTTTTTGTTCCCAACAACTGAGGATAAAACACATACGCCTGCACTCAGAAGTGAAGGATTATTACCATAAAATATTACAGACACCATCAGAAGTGGTTGCTTTGGAGAGTAAATTAATTTGCATTATCATCAAGAGAGCACTGATGGGGGAAGAAGTATATAAAAGAGATTACACAAAGAAATGACTGATATTTTTTAAAAGCCATTTGTTTCAAAATGAAAAAAAGAAAACATTTTTAAAGCTAGATACCAAAAAGTAACAATATGTACCAACATAAAGATACACAAAATAAATACAAGGCAATTTGGAGGGCACTAGCATCTAAGGGATCAGAAAGGCCTCATACAGAAGGTGACACCTGAACAAGACAGAAAAGCAATTTGGTTTCTGAGAAGCAGAGACCATGAGAAGATCATCTAAGGCATGAAAGTGTAAGTGAACAAAAATAGAAGACTGGAGCACAGGTATAGAAGAGTACTCAAGAATAGCATATAATAAGGCTGGAAAAAGTCAGCTGGAAGTAAGCTTGTGAAGGGAGGAGTTTCTCTTTGATCCCAGAAGTCCAGTCATTAAGCCAGGTTTAAATCCACTTTAATATGTTATCATCATGTCTCAATCTCTTTATCTTACCCAGAAGCATAAGTTGAGAGACTGAGAAATGCTTTGCTGTCTAAGTATATATGATGGCTATAAAATTCTCCTGATCTAGATCTACCAGTACAATCATTTGAATACTTCAAAACTAGTTCTAAAAATGGAAAGTACTGGAAATGAGGGAGGAAGGGAAGGTGGAAATGAGGGAGGAAGGGAAGGCAGGAACGGGAAGAAGGAAGAGAATGGAGGGAGGGGAGGAAGGAAGAGAGGATAGGGAGGAAGGAAAGGGAGGGGGAAGAGGGAGTCAAAAAAGGAGAAAGAAGGAGGGAAGGAAGACAGAAAGGGGCAAGAAGTTAATTTTTTAGAATCTTTTCTTAGTAATGATTTATACCTTCTAAGTGCTCAAAACCATCCTAAGAGCATTTAATCACACATTCTAAAATTTTTCTAGGAATCTGAGTCAAGTTTACTACTTTATATAGCTTTTAGATTGCATTCTCTTGTCTTTTTTGTAAAACGGAATCTCTCCCATTCTCTTCAAAGATCTCTTCAAGAATCACATCTTCAAATCTTTCAATAACTCAAAGACATTGTTTATCTATTACACGAACTGACTGTCGGCTTTAACTCTTGCCTAGCAATCTCCTTACTCATCTTCGATTTCCCCTGGCTGTTCATCCGTGTGATCTGTTATTTCCAGATCAGAGACCATAATCTTTGAAAGCAAAAAAAGAAGTAAATGCTGCCTATAGGGCTCTTCCCTTTGGGTTCCCAGTCTCTTGGCTCAGGCTCCAGGAGAAGCAGTGTGGCCAGGGACACAGGAAACTCGGGAAGCCTTACTTTGACTTCCACTATACACACTTAACTATCCTGGTCACCATGGACACATGCTTCTTCCTGAGAATCCATTTTTCCTTGTTTACAAAATGACAAGACCTGGAGCATTTTCCCCCAGGATGTATAGAAGGCTAAAAAATAGGATGATAAGTATAAAGTGATATGCAAATATTAAAGCACCATAAATACTGCTGTGGCAGTTATCTTCAGTTACTTATCAATCTGAATTTCCTAAAGAGTCATATCAGTCTCTCTTGCCAAGTTTCCTTTTTTCCCAAACCAGAATCATTTCTGATTATATCTTCACAATTTCATTTTTAAAGGACCTTTGGGATAATCTTTCTAGTAGATATTAAGTCATTGGATCCTTTCTATCCTTTCTCTGGACCCTCTGAAGTCAGCCCTCCCAAAGTGGAAAGTACATGTTATGTATTCCTGGATAAAGTCCTGAAAACCTTAGAGGCAAAAGGAGTGTTTTCAGCATGACTATTGAATGAAATTGAAGGTAAAAGCGTCAAATGAGAAACAGTTCTAAGAAATGAATAATCAGCCGAGATAATATCTGAAAATTAAGCTTGGAATTCTAGGCCAAAGCTTGAAATTAAGTAATGATGATCTTAGACATGGTGTATATCTAAAAAGAGCTATTAAAACAGTTTTGCCTGAAAACTTGATAACTTAAATCAAGAGAGTTTTTTTTAAAGGAGAAAAAACAAGCAGCCCATATTCCACAACCATACAAGGACACTCTGCTCCAATCTTGCCCTACACAATATTCACCTACTCAATAGCAGTAACAACTTCACTTTTACCAGACACAAGACACTTAAATCAGCAAAACTTTGCACCTTGGTGCTATTTTTTCAAGATGTAAAAGAATGCTAATAACAGCAATAAAACTTATGGTTTAAAATTGCTAACAAATATACAAAGTAAGTATAATAAATAGGGTAAACCAAAAATCCAAATACCAACAAAACCAACTTTAACTATCATTGAGACCTAAGGCTTAGAACATGAGATCTAGGGTCAGAATATGATTCTGGAAGTATATTTAAAAGAAACAGTATAAATAAAAAGGCTAGTCACCACCCCAACATCTCAAAGAGTATTCTCTCTGTGCTCTCTCAGGGGCCTCAGCAATCCCAAGTTGGCTCCTCTAGATCTGAAAGTCATTTTGCTAGAGAACATTGAAACCAGGACCCCCTCTATCCTGCTAACATGGCACTACCTCCTAAAACTAAAAGATTACTATACCCTTGATATTCTTCTGGTCTGATATTCTTGTGATCTTCAGCATGTTTGTCCCCAAACTCAACTAACTCTTACCTTTAGCCACCCTGATATATATAATGGTACCTATCATTTATAGGTATTCATCTTTAGACAAATGTCTTTTTCTTATATTTTAACTTATTTAAGATTTATCCTACTAAGAAATAAGCTTATTATCAAATTCCATCAGCTTCCAAAAAAATTAAGACAAATGATCTGGGTGTACTTCCATATTAAATCCTACAAAATCCTAATTAATAAATTCTAGACAAAGTGAAACAATTTCCTTAAGAACCAAATTAGAAGCGAAATGTATAATTACAGAAGGATGTTAGAATCGGACAAATGAATAATCAGGCTACATCATAGTAAACATAAAATAGCCACCATATTTCTATGAGAAAACACAGGGTTAAATTTTGAATGCAAGGTACAGATCTCTGATCTAAAGCACTTAAGCATTAAATGGGACTCCAACAAAGGCTGGCTCCTATGGTCTGGGGCAGGGAAAGATGAAAAGCGGGTTAAGGAATAGCTCTTATTAATAGTTTGGTGGATATATGTAAGTCTCAACACTGATTTGACATTGACAAGTCTTTAACTATTTGATAATTCCATTTTCCAGTTGTAGCTGATATCTTTAAAATTGTTTTTTAGCATTGTTTAGTAAGTCCTTGTGTGCTATCTTTAATGATCCTATCTCACTGATTGAACCTGTTATACAAGTAGGCCAAAATTTCTAAACAATGGAAACAAAACTGTCAAATTAGTTGGAGTTTTTTTTTTTGTTCTCTTAGGGTGGGAGGTGGAGGATATGTAGATGAGGATGTTAACCTGAAAATAAAACTGAATTTTAAAAAACAATTAAGATAAAATAACTCCAGAAATCATTATTGAAGAAGAGAAGCTATAAGGGAATGAAGGTGGTAAAGGGGGAGATTAAAAGTGAGAAAAAGAATGGGGAAAAAAAGATACCAACGATGAAAGAAAATTCCCATGAGTGAAGAAAAATTTTCTGTAAAAGCAGATGCATACTTTATAAAAGAGCCTATTCATTATGCCTTAGAATTAGGGAAATCAGAGGTCCTGGAGGCAAATGACACCCAGAAAAGTGGAAGGGCATGTCCCAGAGAATATATTTCAAATGTTAAAAAGAGAAAAAGTGATCACAAAAAGAGCAGTATAATGTATAAAAGTTAATTATATATGATCAGGGACATAGAACAACTCCAACCATAGTGCAAATGTCCTCTCTGTAGGAATTAGAATTTATAAGAGTGCTGCACGAGAAAAAAAATGGGGTTAGAAGTAAATTCTAACAAAAAAGACAGGTTCAAATCCTACGCCACCACTTGCTAACTAAAATGTCCTGGTCATGTCTTTTATGCAGCTAAGGATTGTGTATATAAACAAACACAGAGCTTGTATATGGATCTAAAAGTCTCATCTGTTAAATAAGGAAGGTGAATGAAGTGAAATTCAAGGTTTTTTTGAGCTCTGAATCTTACGACCTTATAAACAAGAAATAGCATAAAAGACAACAGTGCTTCACATCTTGCCTGGAACATAACAGATGCTTAATAAATGCTTACTAACCAAGGTGTATTAAGGATACATAGGATTAGTAGAGGAGGTGGGCTTACAGTAAAAGAAAATGAGCACATGGAAAGCTCAAGGACTTGAGTGGTATTCATAAAATAGTAAATGATATACATATTGGGTTTATTTCTTACTCTTATCTATTCTATCCCACACGAAGCTACTTTTCTCTTTCTATAACCTGTACTATATTATTTAGTACTAGTTGGAACTGATTAAACTAATTATTTCCCTTGAGATTCAAGATCTTTTCATTCCTCCAAGTGAAATTTGCTTTCTATAAAGTATCTCTTTGGTAAGTGGATGTGGAAAGGACAGGTCTAAGCATTTATTAAGCACCTACTATATTTATATAGCACCTACTATGTACCAGGCACTGTAACAAGCTCTTTACAAATATCTTATTTAATTAGAATGGTATAGAATGAAATTTGCAATATTTAAAGTATCTTTATTTTTTCAAAGGCCAAAGCATAATCACAGCACACTTTAGTTAAAGACATTGTTTATTTAACATTTTTTTTTTTTTGTAATTTCATATCTATACAAGTAATTCATGTGCCTTAGGAGGCTAAATCCTGGACAATTTATACATCTTACAGTAGATATTCTGAATGAGATCTACCTTTCTGTTCATAATGGATTTAGCTACTGTGTAGAATTCTGCCAAATTTTCTGGGTTTATTTTGTATCCTGATAATTTACTGAAACTATTATTTATTTGAATTTAATTTCTTTGTTGATTCCCTCAGATTTGCTAAATAAGTTATCATGTTAATGGCAGATAAGAACTATTGGTCTTCTTGTCTTTCAGTCTTCTCTCTTATCAACTATAAGAATCTACATCTGATTCTGAACTATATCAAAAAAGACATTTTCAACTACATCAAGTAAAAGGAGAGGAAAGAAATATCCTAATTTTATTCTTGAATTTACTGTGAAAACATCTAATTTTCTCCTGTGAACACAATATTAGTTTCAGATATATATTTTTATACTGTATTTTTTAAGTAATCATTCCTGTACTATGAATGGTTTTCAGAATGAGTGCTATATTTTTACCAAAAGAATTTTCTGCATTTGCTATAATCGTGATGTTTCATATTTTTATACTAAATACCATTACATTTAGTTTTCCTAGCATCCCAAATATAAATCCAACTTGATCATAATGAATAATGTTTTTTAATACTGCTGTAAAATTTTCCCAGATTTTTTAATGTAGTTATTAATTTTAATAATCTGTAGTTCTCTTTCTTCCCTATCAGAACTATATTTGTCTAAAAAAAAGAGTATGATAGATATCTTTCTAATTTGAGAATAACTGAGTATAATCAAGACTTAATTGTTATTTTTAAAATATGGCCCAATTTTTTTTTTTTTTAAGCAAATCCATGTGGACCAGGGATTCCTGACTCCCTTTTGGTAGTTCTTTTGTACCTAATTTCAAGGTGTATTTCTAAAATTGAATTAGGAAATCTAAAGTTCTGATAATCTGTATTTTTTTGATAGGTAATTCCTAAAAATTCTCAATTTTGTTGATATATAAATAGGTTTTCATTATTCCTTTTATTTTTTTCTCCACTGTAATTCCATTGTTCTTTTTTTATTTGAACTTGATTTTACTTCCCAAAAATAATGTAAAAAGTATGAAAATATGAAAACTAAATTTTAAAACCTATTTAGAAACCTTCCAAATGAGAAATTTCAGTGAATTTTGAGTGTATTTCTCAAAATTTTGAAAATGCAACAAAGGGCTTCTGAGTAGTTTGCAAGAAGAAATAAATGACCTTCAAAAAAGTGAAAATTTCCTAATCAAATTTCAACAAAAAATTAGATAGGATGAAAAAATTACCAGGACTTAATAAATAAATTTAACCAATCAAATACTCTTACCATTGAGATCTACAGATCTTGGGAGCTGTAGATGGACTTTAGACATCTATTCTGGTACCACATATTATAGAAGAGGAAACTGAGAATCAGAAAGATTAAATGACTTTTCTACTGTTACCCAGCTAGTAACTGGCAGAGCCAAAATTTGGATGCAAAGTCCCTGAATGCAAATTCTTTTGTATCTCTATGCAGTCTCTTTTTTGCCAGCTGTGATAATTATTAAAATCAAGCTTTAAAATAAACTGACCTTAGGAAAACAATTTCCTAATACAGTAATTCAATACTACTACAAAATGTTATGTACTTTTTTATTGAGCTATAGGCTGCAAGAAATATCTCTAGTCTTCCTGAGGTTTTTCTTGCATGAATTTTTATTTCTGTCTTCTTTAACATATATATATATATATATATATATAAAAGATCTACTTTTGGGACATTATCATGTGGCACTGAGAAATATATATCCCCATACGCACAATTTTTTTGTATTCTTCATTGTTCTCATTCAGAAGTCAACATCTTATATTTCTAACTTCCTAAGAGTTTGTTTGGTTCCCTTTTAATTGTTTCATCTGTTCAATTCTGAAACAGGAATATTAAAGACTCTATCATTGTTTTACTACTTATATCTTTTAATAATTTAGTTAACCCTTCATGAATATAGATGCTATGATATATGGTGCCTATGTTTAATATTCATTTGATTTCATTAATTCTAGTACTTCATAGTACTTAGTTTTTCCTCTATTAATATTGCAAATTTATCATTTCTGCTTTAATAACATGATAATAATGTGAAGCATAGTTGGAAAAACAACAAATACAATAATTACAACTATGTAAATGGAAAATCAAAACAACTCAAACTAAATATTATGGTGTGACAATGGCCAAGTTTAATCCCAAAGGAAAAAACATTCCTCCCCCTGCTTCTTTGTAGTAATGGGCAACAAGGAATGTAAAACACCATGCATTATGTCAAAACTTGTCTGATAAACCAATTGAGTTTTCTGAACTTTTCTGTCCTGTGTTTCTTTATTACATGTGGCTCCCTAGGGAGGGTAAATGGGACAGATTGGGAAATTTCAACAAAAAGCTAGATACAAAAACCAAAAAAAAAAAATCTTTTTGACATTTTTAAATCTATGTAATGAACTAGAAGAAAGTCTGCTATGCTAAATTTCTGAAAGAATATGGTCAGGACAATGATGAGTTTCCGTTTGCCCTGGTAGAAAAAAGACACTCAATGAACAGATTACAAATCTGCATCCAGGGACCTGGTTGTCTGGTATGATGAATAATAACTTCAGTTATCTAAAACACAAGAATCCAAAAACTTATACAAAATCAGATTATAACAAAACATTTCAAGAATGCTTCCTATTTCCCTTAGAATGTGCCCTTCAAAGGTACAATCCACGTCTAATTCTAGAGTTTGGAGACCAGAGCCAATATAGAGCAAGAATCAGTAAGTTGGGTGGTAAAGGAAGAAGGCAGACCCTGGCTCTCTGACAGGTGGGACTATCATTCCACAAGCAATAAGAAAACCTGAAAGGCTATTTCTTTCTCTAGGGGGAAAACATCCACACAGAGGAGAGGGGAAAAAATAAATTTCTATCCTTAACTAGTTTTATGAAAACAACATAAGGCTAAATCACAGCCAGACAGGACAGTGAGCTCCATCACAAAGACTCTGCCAAGGATGGGGATGACTCAGAGGAACTAACAGCTGGTACAATTCTGGCATCTGCTTGGATCATTGCCAGACACCATCCAGTTTAATGGGGAGTGTTCACAACCTATGGCTATGACTGCAAAACGACACCATGGCCGTGGTTCAGAGGGTCTGTCCAGAGTATTTCCTAAGGCTGCATATGTATATACAATAAAATTCTTCTGGAAGAACAAAAGAGTAAGAATATCATGGAATTAATGGTGAGGGAATGTAAAAGGAAGATTGTCTAACCATACCAGATATAAAACGTTATTATAAAGCAGCAGTCATCAAAATCATTTGTTACTGGCTAAGAAATAGAGTGGTAGATCAGTGGAATAAATTTGGTACACATGATACAGTGGCCATTGACTATAATAATCTACTGTTTGATAAACCCAGATGGGAATTTCAAGGATAAGAACTCACTATTTGACAAAAATTGTTGGGGAAATTGGAAAACAGTATAGCAGAAACTAGGCATAAACCAATAGCTCACATCTTATACTAAGATAAGGTCAAATGGATTCATGATTATATATAAAGACATAAGAAGGAGAGCAACGTATAGTTTACCTGTCAGATCTTTGGAAAAGGGAGGAATTTATGACCAAACAAGAAATT
Organism: Sminthopsis crassicaudata; assembly: GCF_048593235.1. Lineage (NCBI taxonomy): Eukaryota > Metazoa > Chordata > Mammalia > Dasyuromorphia > Dasyuridae > Sminthopsis > Sminthopsis crassicaudata. The sequence continues at coordinate 610,594,318 of NC_133619.1, read as the reverse complement.
ATGAATTACAAAATGGATAATTTTGATCACATTAAATTTTAAAAGGTTTTGCACAAATAAAACCAATGCAGCTAAGATTAGAAGAGATGCAGAAAGGTGGAAAACTATTTTTATAGCCTGCATTATGATAAAGGCCTCATTTTTAAAATATATAAGAGAACTGAGTCACATTTATAAGAATACAAGTCATTCCCTCTGATAAATGATCCAAGGATGTGAATAGGCATTTCTAGATGAAGAAATTAAAGCCATTTCTAGTCATATTTTAAAAATGCTCTAAATCACTATTGATTAGAGAAATGCAAATTAAGGCAACTGTGAGGTATTACTTCACACCTCTCAGATTGGCTAAAATGACAAGAAAAAATGATAAATGTTGGAGGGGAAGTGGGAAAACTGGCACCCTAATGTATTGTTGGTGGAGTTATGAAATGATCCAACCACTCTGGAGAGTAACTGGGACTATGCCCAAAGGACTGTCAAAATGCAATACCCTGTAATCCAATAGTGAGTCTACTAGGTCTGTATCCCTAAGAGATCATAAAAGAGAGAAAAGAACCCACACATATAAAAATGTTTGTAGCAGCCATTTTTGTACTGGCAAGAAACTGAAAATGCAGTGGATGAATGCTCATCACTTGGAGAATGGCTTGAATAAGTTATGATGCTGACTGAAGTGAGGAAAACGCAGAGAACACTGTACACAATAACAAGAAGATTATGTGATCAATTCTATTGGCTTTGGCTCTTTTCAAGAATGTAGTTATTCAAGGCAATTTCAATAAACTTGTGATGGAAGGTACCATCTGCATACACAGAGAAAACTGTGGGGACTGAATGTGGATCAAAGCATAATATTTTATTTTCATCTTTTCTTGTTATTTGCTTGGGGTTTTTTTCCTCTCATGATTTTTTCCCTTTTGAGCTTTTCTTGTACAACATGACAAATATGGAAATGTGTTTAGAAAAAATGCACATACTTAACCTATATTGAACTGCATACTGTCTTGGGGGAAAGGGACACAAGGATTTGCAAAGATTAATGTTGAAAACTATCTTTGCAAGTATTTGAAAAATAACATTATTTAGAATAAAAAAATGATAAACAGAAAATTTTCAGTTTTAAAAATCTGGAAACTGATAACATGAACTGATAGTGAATGAAGCAAGCAGAACCAGGAAAATGTTGTGGACAGTAACAATAAGATTATGTGATGATCAACCATGAATGATAGCTCTCCTAAGCAATATAATGATCCAAGATAATTTGAATAGACTTGGAATGGAAAATGTCATCTGCATCCAGAGTAAGAACTATAGAGACTAAATATGGATCAAAGCACAGTATTTTATTTTTGTTTTGTTTTGCCTTATTTTTTTTTCTTTTTCATGGTTTTCCCCCTTTGTTTTGATTTTTCTTTCACAATATGACTAATATGGAAAATATGTTTAAAATGAGTGTATATCATTGGGGAGGGTAGAATTAAGGGAAGGCTGAAAAAAAATTGGAATTCAAAATCTTTCCAAAATGAATGATGAAAACTATCTCTACATATAATTGGAAAAATAAAATACTATTAGGTGGGAGGAAAAAAGAGGGTGGGGAGTGTGCTGACCTTGGAGGCAGGACATTTGGAATTCAAGTTCAACCTGTATCACAAACTGAATCTAAATCCCTTAATCTCTAAGTGCCCCAGGCAACTCTGCACAATAAATCTAAAATATAAATGAACTATAAATCTGCAGGGAGTTCCTACCTTACAAGTTTTCCACAGCAATGGAATCAGAGGTCCTAATCAATGTGCATGTGTATATGTGCGAGCACACATATACACTCTCCCCCTCTCTTTTTCTCCCCCCACCTCCCGCCTTTTCCTCTCCCTTCTCCCTCTCCCTTTCCCTGTCTGTCTGTCTCTCTCTCCCCCCCCTTCTTTCTCTCCTTTACCCTCCCCTTCCCTCTCCCCCTCTGTCTCTTTCCCTCTCTCTCATTCCCCCTCACCCCTGCCATTTAACTGAGATTTCATGCTAATTTTTAGACATTACAGTACTATGTTGTCCCACTGGCACGAGAAACAGCACAAAAAAAAAAAAAAAAAAAAACCTCACAATACACACCAAGTCAGAAATGATAAGTTCTCTTTAAACATACTCTCACTTAAATAATGGCTGAGCATGGGAGGCTTCCCCTGTCTGAGTCCAGGGAGGCTGATTTCATAGCACAAGGGCAAAGGCAACACCTCCCTTTCAGAAAGGAGGAGGACAAGGAGTGCAGAACATGGCTAGGTGGAAACTCTGATGAGTTTGCCAAGAGTCTCCAAGGGATAAATCAGTCGGGGCAGGTAAGAGTACAGGTGTAGAGCTCTTCAGTGATTTCAAAGGCATCACGAGCTCAAAAACCAATCCAGCAGTCAGAAAAGTTTTACCTCCATTTCGGCTAATGAAAAAAAAGAATGAAAAAGCAAAACAAGACAGTCAGAATCGGAGCTTAGCATCCCCAGCGAGGGCTCTAAGCCCTCCGACTGTGCGGCACCTGCACCCCAGGCCAGCAACACAGCTTTTGAGTTCACAGGCCTCAAGCCACCCTCTGAATTCTATTGAGGAAAACAAGGATTCTACCTGAAAAGGCAATTACGTTTCTAGATGACATAATGGTAAGAAGATCAAGAGCTAATCAAAACTTTCCTACCGCTGAAAGAATCCTGTGGAGGCATGTTTAATTTTAATGATACTTGTACATCTGACAAATGTGATTTCTTCCCCCTGAGATTTACTATTCTCAACTGTGGGTAAGAGGTTATCCTGTTGCCATTAGTCACATTCAGTAATAAGAGAGTAGGTTAGAAGATATAAAATCTAAGCCACAAGAAGACAGAGTAACCAATTAAGAAAATTCCTACTCACCAAATACATGACAAACATAAGATTTATGATATTTTAAATGTCACTTCAAAAACTGCTTTATCAAATATGTACATTTTTAAATGATGCAGTTTTCAGAAAGAATGCCCCTAAAGAAACTATTACTACTAAAAGGAAAGCATACTTTAAAAAAAAAAAAAAAAGAGTATATACACATTGATATCTGTAAATATCTATTAAGTAATATGCAAACTTTAAAGTATTCTAAAAATTGTCACTGTTAATATTATGTTAAAATTTTAAAATTTCATTAGAAAGCAGAAGGAAACATATCTTTTGTCATCTCCTCACCCTTAATCTTGTCTCACTCTACCAGAGGCCCTTGAAAGCTACAGGTCCTGAATTTGGTCCTGTGAACTTGCTTTTGTCACATTTTGATAGCTAGTTCAATATAACTAGTTTTCTTTGTAATCATATGTATTTTATTTGATGCATCTAAAAACAAGATTCTAAGCAGGGGGTCCCCACAGGCTACATCAGGAAGTCAAATTGAGCCATAGTACAAAAGGGGTCAGAAATCCTGCTTTAATCAAACTTCATTTTAGTCTGAAAAGACTCCAAAAGGAGGCAGCTAGGTGGCACAGTGAATGGAGCACCAGCCCTGAAGTCAGGGGGACCTGAGTTCAAATCTGACCTCGGACACTTAACACTTCTACCATATGACCCTGGGCAAGTCACTTAACCCCAATTGCCTCCCCCTCTCCCCCCCCCAAAAAAAAAGATTCCAAAAGGAATTAGGAAAAGATTCATTGGACAAATACACATATGACTTTCCAGTTCAAGTACAGAAAGAAGCACAGTATCTTGGGAAAATAGCCTGTTTTCTGTTTGCAACTCTGAACAAGTCACTAAGACATACTCTGGGCTTCCATTTTCTGTCTTGTAAGATGGGGATGTGACTACATCCCAGTGGACTTCACATGTTGTAAGAAATGGCTTTGAATACAAATGAATGTGGCCTAGCTGTACCAGACCTAGAACTATATTATAAAGCAGCGGTCATCAAAACCATTTGGTACTGGCTAAGAAACAGAGTAATCCAACGAAAGAACTCTGGGAGATGACTATGAACCATTACATAGAATTTCCAATCCCTCTAATTTTGTCCGCCTGCATTTTGGATTTCCTTCACAGGCTAAATGTACATTATTTCAAAGTTCAGCAAAACAACTTTGGTCATGTATACATATATTGTATTTAATTTATACTCTAACATATGTAACATGTATTGGTCGACCTGCCATCTGGGGGAGGGGTTGAGGGGAAGGAGGGGAAAAATTGGAACAAATGGTTTGGCAATTGTCAATGTTGTAAAATTACCCATGCAAATATCTGGTAAATAAAAACTATTATTAATTTAAAAAAAAAAGTTAAGAAAGAGTAGTCAATCAGTAGAATAAGTTAGATTCACAGACAACCAAGATTAGAAGGGAAGCAATAAACTGGGAAAAAGTTTTACATTCAGAGGTTCTGATAAAAGGCCGCATTTCTAAAATATATAATTGACTCATAAGAATTCAAGCCATTCTCCAACTGATAAATGGTCAAAGGATATGAACAATTTTCACATGAAGAAATTGAAACCATTTCTAGCCACATGAAAAGGTGTTCCAAATCACTACTGATCAGAGAAATGCAAATTAAGACAACTCTGAGGTACCACTACACGCCTGTCAGATTGGCTAAGATGACAGGAACAAATAATGATGAATGTTGGAGGGGATATGAGAAAACTGGGACACTGATGCATTGTTAGTGGAGTTGTGAAATAATCCAGCCATTCTGGAGAGCAATTTGGAACTATGATGAAAAGGCTATCAAACTGTGCATACTCTGATCCAGCAGTGTCTCTACTGGGTCTTTGGTATCCCAAAGAGGTCATAAAAAAGGAAAAGGACCCATGTGCAAAAATGTTTGTAGCCGCAAAGAGCTGGAGACAGAGTAGATGTTCATCAGTTAGGTGGAGAATGGCTGAATAAATTATGGTATATGATTGTTATGGAATATTATTGTTGGGAAGGGAAGGGAAAGAAAGGGAAGGGAAGGGGAAGGGAAGGGAAGGGAAGGGGAAGGGAAGGGGAAGGGAAGAGCAGGGCAGGGCAGGGCAGGGAAGAAGGTGGGTGACTTCAGAGAGGCCTGGAGAGACTTACATGAACTTTTGCTAAATGAAATGAGCAGAACAAAGAGATCATTATACATGGCAACAAAAAGACATGGCTCTTTTCAGCAATGAGATGATTGAGGCCAGATCCAATTGTTCAGTAATGAAGAGAGCCATCTACACCCAAAGAGAGGACTGTGGGAACTGAGTGTGAAACACAACATAGTATTTATTTTCATTCTTTTTGTTGTTGTTTGCTTGCATTTTATTTTCTTTCTCATATACTAAGGAAGGATTCTCAGTACTGAGGAAGGACTCTTAATTAGCACTGAGGAAGAATTATTAGCAATGAAGAAGGACTGTTTATCAATTAGCACTCAGCAAGGACTATTAGTACTGAGGAAGGATTCTATTAGCACTGAGGAAAGACTCTTGTTTAGCATGCTTCAGCACACCACATCTTACAGGGACAGTGGAGAGGGGACACTCCTCACAGCTCCAGGGCAGAAAAGAGCCATATGAGGTCAGGTCCAAAGAAGGATCTCTGAAAACAGCTGCACAAAACATCTGAAGCTTGGGACAGTACACCCTCAACCCTGGAAACACTTAACAGAGTTATTTAACAAGGAGTTAAAAGCTAAGTAATAGGCTGGGAAAATGAGCAGACAACAGAAAAAGATCCTGATCACACAAAGGTGATAAGATCAAAAAACACTCAGAAGAAAATAACCAAGTTAAAGTTCCTACATTCAAAGCCTCCCAAAAAAATGATAATTGGGCTCAGGACATGGAGAAGCTCAAAAGGAATTTCAAGTAAGAAAAATGGAGGAAAAATTGGGAAGAGAACTGAGTTCAAAGGAAGTTCAAAAAGCTTCTGAGAAGAAAGCCTTAAAAAGCAAAATTGGCCAAGTGAAAGAGTAAGTACAAAAACTTACTGAGGAAAATTATTCCTTGAAAATTAGAATTGAGTAAATGGAAGCTAATGACTTTCTGAGAAATCAAGACAATAAAATAAATCCAAAAGAACAGAAAAAATATAAAATAATGTGAAATATCTCATTAGAAAAACAAATGACCTGGAAAACAGATCCAAAAGAGATCATTTAAAAATTATTGGTATACCTGAAAACCATGATCATTTAAAAAAAAAAAAAAAAAAAAAAGAGCCTAAATATCATCTTTCAAGAAATTATTAAGGAAATCTGCCTTGATATTATAGAACAAAAAAGTAAAATACAAGTTGAAAGAATAAACTGATCACCTCCTGAAAGAGATCCCAAAATGGAAACTCCCAGGAATATTACAGACAAATTCTGGAACTCCCAGGTCAAGAAGAAAATATTGCAAGCATCCAGAAAGTCCACTGGGATGATACAGGCAGTATTATTTAGCAGCATCTACATTAAAAGAGCAGAGGGCTTAAAACATGATATTTTGGAGAGCAATAGAGCTAGGATTACAACCCAGAATCACCTACCCAGCAAAATGAGTATAATTCTTCCGGAGAAAAGGTGGAAATTCAATGAAATAGAGGATTTTCAAGCATTTCTGATGAAAAAACCAGAGTTGAATAGAAAAACGTATTTCAAATACAGGAATCAGGAGAAACATAAGCAGATAATTAGGAAAGGTATATCATAAGAGACTTAAAAGTTTATCTGCTTACATTCCTACATGGGAGGATGATGCTTGTAACTCAGAACTTTGTCATTTTTATGGCAGTTAGAAGGACAGAGGACACAGGTTTAAGTTGAATATGAAGGGATAATATCTTGAAAAAAAATAAAATTAAAGGGTGAGAGAAGAATGTATTTGGGAGAAAGAGAAATAGAAAAGTAGAATAGCATAAATTATCTACCATAAAAGAAACAAGAAAAAGCTTTTACAGTGAAGGGAAAAAGGGGGAAGAAAGGAAAATTCGATTACTTGCTACCTAGGAAGGAGGATTGGGAGAAGGAAGAAAAAAAATTTAGAATACAAGATTTTGCAAGGGTAATAGTTGAAAACTATGTCTATATTTTGAAAATAAAAAGTTTTAAAAAATAAAAAAGAGAGGGTATATTAGGGTAGGAGGTAATCACTAGCAAAATACTTTTGAGGAAGGATGAGGTGAAAAGAGGGAGAGAATAGAATAAATGGAAGCAAATATAGTTAACAACAGTAATTGTAAAAAAAAAAAAAAATTTTTTTGAAGTTTCTCTGATAAGGTCTCATTTCCCAAACATATAGGGAAATGAGTTAAATTTATAAAAAATAAGAGCCATGCCCCAATTGATAAGTGATCAAAAGATATGAACCAAAGGGTTATAAAATCAAGTATATCCTTTGACTCAACAATAGCACTATAAGGCATGAATTCCAAAAGAGATTTTTTAAAAAGGAAAAGTACCATATATACTCTCTTCTCATGGCAAAAACTGAGATGTCCATCAACTGAGGAAAGGCTGAATAAATTGTGTTATGTGATTATGATGAAATATTATTATTCCATGGGAAATAATGAGCAGGAAAGCTCTCAGAAAAACTTGGAAAGTCCTCCATGAATTCAAGCAAAGTGAAATGTACTATGTATAAATTAATAGCAATATTCTGGTTGGATCAACTGTAAATGCCTTTGCTATTTTCAGCAATGATTCACGAATATTCTGAAAGACTTATAATGAAAAATCCTATTCAAATCTATAGAAAACTGACTATCTGAATGCAGATTGAAGCATGTTCTCTCTCCTCCCTTTTCTCTCTCTCCCTCTTCCCCTCTCTCTATTTTTCTTATTGTTTTTTAGGGGAAAGATCTACATTTTCTTTTATAACATGATTTTTATGGAAATGTTTTACATAACTTCACATATGCTTTCTTAATGAGGGTTGTGGGTGGGGATAAGGGAATCTGAAAATCAACGTTTTAAAAACAAATGTAAAAAACTTTTAAATTAACTGAGTAACAATAAAAATACAAATATAACCTAAATTTTTAAAAATTTAATTAAAAAAAAAAACTAGAAGAACTTTAGAGGTCCATCTACCTCACTCTACATTTAAAAAATAGAGATAGAGATAGATAGATAGATAGATAGATAGATAGATAGATAGATAGATAGATAAAGCCAGAAAAGATTAAATGAGGGCTCTATTAAGTAACTAAATAGCAAAACTAGGATATGTACCCAGGCCCTTTAACTCTAAGAAGATCACAGAATAATAAAGAATGGAGAGAATATAATCTATACCTCAAGAAGACTTTTCCAAACCAATTACTCAAGGAACCATTTAAACAGATGCGTGTATACAGACACAGATCCATAACAGAAAGAAACATAATGAAACAGCTGCACAGATATATCAGAGACAAAAGTATCTTTAACCTTAGTCATTCCCAAGACATATTAAAGGTTTGAACTATTAACAAAAATTTAGTTTTAAATATGCATTCCATTTTTATTTATAATAAAGTTTTATTCATTCAAAAGAAACCCAAATCCCCCAAAATCAAATCTGCAGGTTGAATTAATGACATTTATAAATATACTCATAATATAATTAATATGTATTCAAATGCAAATATACTAACAAAATAATGTCTCTTAAAGAACTTTTTTTTGGGGGGGGGTCTGTTTTCTTTTGCAACTTGGCTTTTATGGAAATGTTATAACTTTACATGTGCCTTCTCAATAAGAGTTGAGGATGAGGAAGGGAGAGAATCTGGAATTCAAAGTTTTAAAAAATAAATGTAAAAAAATTATTTTCCATGTAACTGGGGAAAACAAAAATAGTAAATAAAAATAGAAGGAAAACTAGACTTGGATTCAGAAAAGAAAATGTAAGAAAGATGTGAAAAGGGGAAGAGGAAAGGAGGAAGGAGGTTTGAAGAGCTCTGACCTGGGCAATCCTGTGCTTTAGAAAAATCACTTTAGTGGCTGAATGGAAGATGAATGCAAGTGAAGAGAGTCCTGAGGCTGACTGATCCATTAGCAGCTACTACAATAATCCAGACTACATCAGGGTGGGGACGGTGTCAGAAGAGCAAAGGGGTGTATTTTAGAGATGATATAAAGATGCAACTGGCAGACCCTGGACACAGATTGGATATGAGGAATCCATGATGACTCCTGAGTTGTGAGCCTCTACAGTAACAGGTAAGGTAGAAGGAAGGGGGCAGGGGGCACAGACATTTAAGTGTAAAGATATTAAGTTCTGAATCCAACATAATAAACCTATGTCTACTTGATATTCAGTTAGAAATGCAAGTTAGAGGGCAGCAAACAACAGGTTAGAGCAGAACAGGTAGATCTGAAAACCATCAGCATAGAGATTAACTGATAAGAGCCCCAAGTGAAGTTGTATAGTGGGAGAAGTGAGAGGACTCCAGGACAGAGCATTGAAGAAACACGGTGAAAGGTATAACCTGATGACAATCCAAAAAAGCAAACTGAGAAAGTTATGGGTAATACCATACAAACAACCATACAGACTTTTACATACAGCCAAAAATATGCACTATAACTTATTAAGAATAGCTAAAAATAATCGGTTCTGGATTTTGAGTTTGGAAAATTAACTACATGCAATGTTTCCTTTTTTCTCTTAAGTCTCATCCCATTTTCAGGAAAGAAAAAAAAAATTTCCAGTAATATTTCTGCTAAATATAAAACTTTGAAGGGATATAGCACTACTAGTTTTCCAACAAAAAATCCGTGAAATTAAAAGATTTTGTAGAAATAACTTTGTAGTTTTTTATTTTAATTTTATATTTTTATATTTTTACATAGTTGGGTGGAGTCAAGTATTTTTACATAAAAATATATGTCCCATGATTAAAAATCCAACATAATTTAATTGGATAATCTCTACAAGCAGATCAACTAAAAACAAAAATCAGTTTATGGGAAATGATCAAAGATTTACAAATAGTCAAAAACATGAATCTTGATACTAGAGAAAATAAGTGCTCCATCCTTACCCACATTCTGCCAGTGAATCACCCCCATTACTCAAAAGCATCTACCTACTCTACTCAGAAGCCACAAACTACTAAGAAGTACACAACTATGTTAAATGATGCACTACAAATTTTCATTATTTAATCTTAACTGAGCCTTTATCCATTTGCTATATCACAAAAACTTATTTTTCTTTAAGTGACTGTCTCATTCCCTTCAACAGGGGAAATTAGAATCTTCCCCAGTACCCAACAGGGCTTCCACCTGTACCCCCAACAGGGAACCTCATGAACTTTAATGAAAAAATAAAGGCCATCCATATGGGAATTTATTTGGCATAACTATACTTGGTTTGTAACAAAGCTCTGTTTTTTGTTTTTCCTACTTTCTCAATGGGGAGAAGGAATAGGGGGCAGAATGTGGGGGAAAAGAAAAGGCAGATTTTTTTTTTTTTTTAAATTCATTTTTCCAAATTATCCCTTCCCTCCCTCCACTCCCCCCCCCCCCATGGCAGGTAATCCCATACATTTTACATGTGTTTCAATATAACCTAGATACAATATATGTGTGTAAATACCTTTTTCTTGTTGCACATTAATTATTAGCTTCCGAAGGTATAAGTAACCTGGGTACATAGACAGTAGTGCTAACAATTTACATTCGCTTCCCAGTGTTCCTTCTCTAGGTATAGTTATTTCTGTCCATCACTGATCAACTGGAAGTGAGTTGGATCTTCTTTATGTTGAAGATTTCCACTTCCATCAGAATACATCCTCATACAGTATTGCTGTTGAAGTGTATAGTGATCTTCTGGTTCTGTTCATTTCACTCAGCAACAGTTGATTTAAGTCTCTCCAAGCCTCTCTGTATTCCTCCTGCTGGTCATTTCTTACAGAGCAATAATATTCCATAACCTTCATATACCACAATTTACCCAACCATTCTCCAATTGATGGACATCCATTCAACTTCCAGTTTCTAGCCACTATAAAAAGGGCTGCCACAAACATTTTGGCACATACAGGTCCCTTTCCACTCTTTAGTATTTCTTTGGGATATAATCCCAATAACAGCAATGCTGGGTCAAAGGGTATGCACAGTTTGACAACTTTTGGGGCATAGTTCCATATTGCTCTCCAGAATGGCTGGATTCTTTCACAACTCCACCAACAATGCATCAGTGTCCCAGTTTTCCCACAGCCCCTCCAACATTCATCATTATTTGTTCCTGTCATTTTAGCCACTCAGACAAGGTGTGTAGTCGTATCTCAGAGTTGTCTTAATTTGCATTTCTCTGATCAGTAGTGATTTGGAACACTCTTTCATATGAGTGGAAATAGTTTCAATTTCATCATCTGAGAATTGTCTGTTCATATCCCTTGACCATTTATCAATTGGAGAATGGTTTGGTTTCCTATAAGTCAGGGTCAGTTCTCTATATATTTTTGAAATGAGACCTTTGTCAGAACCTTTACTTTTAAAAATATTTTCCCAATTTGTTACTTCCCTTCTAATCTTGTTTGCATTAGTATTGTTTGTACAGAAACTTTTTAGTTTGATGTAATCAAACTCTTCTATGCTCATAAATTCCTTCCTCCTCCACAGGTCTGAGAGGTAGACTATCCTCTGTTCCTCTAATCTATTTATTATCTCCCTCTTTAAGCCTAAATCATGGACCCATTTTGATCTTATCTTGGTATATGGTGTTAAGTGTGGGTCCATATCTAACTTCTGCCATACTAATTTCCAGTTTTCCCAACAGTTTCTTCCGAATAATGAATTTTTGTCCCTAATGTTGGTATCTTTGGGTTTGTCAAAGATTAGATTGGTATAGATGTACCCTTTTTTGTCCTTTGTATCTAATCTGTTCCACTGATCTACCGGTCTATTTCTTAACCAGTACCAAATGGTTTTGGTGACTGCTGCTATATAATATAGCGAAAAGGCAGAACTTGTGAGAATAAAAACAAATTTCCAATAATTATTTTTAAAGTAGAAGCCCCATTCCCTGAGCCACCTCTTTTCTTACCTCTAAAGCCCTCTGCTTTGTTATTCCTGTCTCTACTGATGTCTTTTTCCCTTGACAAACAAGGCCAACTCAACTATGTTCACAATCACATTCCTTCCATTCTCCTCATGGAACTTGCCCCCAGTTCCTGCCCCATTCCCTTCCCCTCCCCACAAGTCACAATAGTTACCAGCTATTAGTTCAAGGCCATTAGCCTTAAGAAATATCCTGTAGCCAACAAAATGCTATACTTTGTATACAATTCTACAGTACACTGGTAGTTTGTTTAAGCAAAGAAATCTTATTTTGCACAAGGAAGGCTTTTCCCCACTACACACTACTTTTAAGGTTTTATATGGGCTGTTTATAAAATTATTTCACGATGCATTCAACAAATCTGACTTTGTTCCACTAACATAATTAAGGAATAAAGGCAGGAGAATGGCATTCCCTAAAACGGGCCAGGTCCGAGGCTCTGCCACAACATACCTTCCTTGGAGCAACTGCTTTTCACGGATCAAACTAATTCATTCTTAGGACATTTAACAGCCCCATTACCAGGATAACTAGAACAACTGACCCCTAGCTAGTGCTTTATTTATATGTCTTCCTTCGTTTGAGAATCTATATTACAATATAAGAGGTCAAAAATCTGAACCTCTTGCAGTCATCTTGGTGAAAACCAGAATCTTCAAAAGCACAGGCAGGGAAGCAATCACAGAGCAGGGCAGCCTCAGCCAGGCCTTCTCCCTCACTTGCCTGGGGCCAGAAAACAGGCTGCACAAAGTCGGGAAAATACAGGCCATCAGCCCCAGTACCAACTGCAGCTCAGCACTATCAACCTTGGAGGATCTTGGATTTCAATGCCTTTGAAGCTATAAAAGGTGTTCCAATCACTAAAAAGCATTCTGTGGCATCTGTGCTCAACTATGGACCAGTCAGGGAAGTTGAGAAGTCTGGAGTCTTTACAGATATTAAAGAAAAGCCCTTGCAATATGTCATTCCACATTTTAATTCAATTCATAATTACACACATGACTGGGGACAATAACTCCTGTTTATAGGACAGAAAACAAGAACTTGTTATATTTGGAAAACTGCAACACTCTCAACGATCCCAGGTGGTTCACTGATGCAAACGCTCATCTTTATAACACTGTTATTGCCCCAATGGTAGTCTGTGGCTGGGAATCAAGGAACACCATGTCAGAAGAATGAAAATTAAATTGCAGTCTGCCCAGCGGCAATGGCAAGATGCCCAGTGTCAGTGGCCACTGCATTTTGTGAGACATGAGAAGCCTTTCTGGCCTTAAGTTTCCTCATGGAGGATGAGAGAATTAGACTAAGGCCCTTGACATCTCAAGATTCTCAGTGAGATGAGAAATGTCCTCAATCACATCTATGTCCAGAAAAGCACAAGAACCACTCAGAACCACAGGAAGGTGAACAGGAAACAGCCCGAGTGCTGCTCCTGATAATGACAAGACATTCCGAGAGTGAGAGGAGACACGACGCACAGGAACAAGGCACCTAGAGAAGATTTCTGGCAAGCCAGGAACAATGTGAAAAGGCAAAGCCCGGGGAGGGCACAGTCTGTGCTAGCAGTAGCTATCCACCCCAATGAAACCAGGTCCATTGGCATATCCACGTGTCATCTCCTAAATTGATGACAACCCATAATGAATGAAGCTCTAGTTTGAAACTCAGACTATCCATATAAGAAACCAACAAGTCACTGTTTTCCTGGTGGTTGTCAACATCCAGATCTGCATTCTTCAAACTCAACATGTCCAAATTGGAAGACATCTCTCTCCCAAAAACCCAACCCCTTTTAAACTTACATCAGGGTCCCACTGTTTTGCCAATCACCAAGCTCCCAACTTTAAGAGTCATTCTACTCCCTTTACTCTCTTTGCTCTCTTTCATCTTCATAGCAATTCAACAAATATTTAAGAATCAGAATTCATTATGCTAAATGCTGGGGGTAACAAGACAAAAATGAAAGAGTCACTACTTTCCAAGAACTTAAAAATCCATAACAAATTCATCAAATCCATTCTACTAATCTATTCCCTCCATCCCCTTCTCTCTACTCACAAAGCTACCATCACCCTAATCACATTACCTTCGTTGTCCTTGATTACTGCAGTAGCTTCTCAATCAGTCTTCCTGCCCCCTCTCCATCTTCTACACAGCTGCCCAAGTGATACAGTCCATCATCCCATTCCCTACTCAAAAATCTTCAGCAGCAACTTAGTGCCTGCAAGTCAAGAGTTCTTGGAATCCAGGATGTTTTTTTTCCCCAATATGTTGATAACTGCATTTCAAAATAATTACTTTCCTTTATAATCCTATGTATTTTATTACATACATTTAAAATCATTCCTGATAAGAGACACATAGCCTTTACCACACTACCCCAAGAGTCCTGGGTACAAAAAGAAAAAAGTTAAGAAACCCTGCTTTAGAATAAAATATAACTAGGTCTCAAACTGTGAAAAAATGAATCCTGAGAAGAGGTCACATTTGAATTCATACTGCAAACTTCCATTGGACTAGAACCAATGACCACATTTTACATAATTATAATTTCAAATAATGTGAATTATACGCTACTACCTCAGAAGATTCACTATTTGCACTAATCTGGACCTAGTGGTACAAAGTCCCCTCTTTTATTATTTGAAGTCTTTCACAATCTGGAACCAAGATATAGTAGGTAATTTCTATTACTTCTCACCCATGCTTACCATATTTCAGCCACATTGGCACCCTGGTTATTCCTCCTACAAGACAGTTCCTATTCCATTTTCATGTACAAAATGTTCTCCTTTTCTTTCCTTTCTCTTTACCTTCTTGAAATTTGTAACTCCCCTCAAGACTCAGCTAAAGAAATGCAGCTTCCTAATCTCCCATTTGTTAGGGCTCTCTGAGCTCTACCACCAAAATTACTTTGTTTTGTCTTGGCTATATACATTGCCCTAGTCCACACTGTACAGATGCTTATCCTACCAAAGTCGTGTCAACGAACTTTACTGCATTATTAATTTGTAATTATTTTGTAATTTGTAATAATTTTGCCAAGGCAAAATATGCTCTTAAAATCTAAGTCAGTAATTATAAGGTCATGATGGTCCATTTATTTATATTACAAGCTATTTCTGGCACACACATTTAGCATCACGATGCTGCCTACTACTATGTGTCCACAAGCAACAAGAATTCAGGAAGTAGCTGCAGAATGGGCTCGTTTTCACACAATACACAATACCCAAAAGTTTTCATTGCCTCCTAAATGTCTCCTGGGCAGGGAGAGTATTCCCTTCTCCTCCCACTATGATGCTTCACATCACCACACACACACCAGGATTCCTGTTAGAAAAGCCTGGTTTACCTGGCCCTTGTTTCTCACCTGCCCTCCCAGTCCATTTTGGACACTCGTGTTAGGTCTGTCTGGCCTACCAGCTGCCACAGCAAGTCCACATTCTTTAAGCTCAGTCGGCATCAGGGCCAGACTCCTCTTCAGCTCTTCCTTTCTGCCTCACCTCCCATATCCATCCTCTCCTGCTCTACCCTATTCTCTCATAAATACCTTCAAGCCAGATAATGACCTATTTTCCTCTACTCTGGAGGTTCTCCTGTAGGTACAAGTCTTCATTAGTTTCCTGTTGCTGGATAGCACAGCTCTTTTCAATGCCTTCTGGGTATCAAGAGAAAGACCAGCGGCATAGTGTATGATGTGGAGCACTGGATCAGGGTCAAGGACACCTCGACTGGAATCCCATCTCATTCCTCCACGTGAAAAATGACAGGACAGACCTCGGTGGCCTCTGAGGTCTCTATGATCTCAGGATAATCTCAGGCAATATGGGAGGGCCAATCTCTTACCACAACCATGAATAATACATGAACCACCTGAGACAGGGATGTCTATGAGATACTAAAGAAGGCTGACACATACTCTAAGTATAATTTGTCCAAAGAATTTAAAGCAAAAACTATTAAGCCCAATACTATAAAGACAACCTTTCTGCAGACTCCCAATTGACATTCCTTCTATGAATGACCCTATTAACTGTCACTCTCTTTATGCCGGCCCCTTTAGACCATTCCCAGAATTCTGGACCTTAATCAGTTGCCAGAAAAACCTCTTTTCTTCACAAAAATTACTCTCTGGCCTCTCATCCTCCCCTGTTGTGCACAGGACACCTCCCAAGTGACTGCTTAATGGCTCCTCAGGCAGTTCCTGAGATCTTCAGAAACTCAGAGATCAGGTACAAAAGAGCCTCATTTCCTTTTTCCTACAAGCTCTCCAGACTAAAAATAGCCCTTCTCTGTCTCATCAGCTGGTAAGCAGATGAGATATTTTTGGTCTCAGGTTAAAAAACAGGACAGATAGGCCCTGAAAATCATCACTAATCAAAGTTTGAAATATTTTTACACACCTTAATGGAAACTCCAAAATCAAACATAAGGTCCTCTTAGACCTCCACCAGACTTCATTCAAATATATCAAAATAAATGAGTATTTTAAGGTTTCTAAAGCACCTCTCACAAAACACAGGTTAATGAAAGAATTCTTATCTCCATTTTACAAATGGGAAGAGGGAGTCTCAGCAAGCAACCAGGTTTATCCCAGGACTCAAGTGCTGCCTCCTGCCCGACACTCAGCACTGAAGTGATATCCTGAGGATGAAAGTCCAAAAATAGCACTGCAATGAAAATCTATGCCTCTTCTAAAGGATGTATGTGTAGAGGGAAACTTAAAACTTTTTTAAAAAATATTCTTTCTATCTCTTACCTGACTCTCATAAATGAATTCGAATTTTAATGAGTGTGCTTGGAAAGCATTCCTCCTCGTAGGCCCACCCAACATAGAATCTCTTGCCTCCCTGCAGGCTCCCCTCAGGCACCATCTCCGATTAGGATCCAGTGAATTGTTTCCCATACTAAAATTATCATCAAGAAAGTTGTCTACTTCTGTGTAGTAACCAACCCAACCTACCCCAACTTGAAAGCAAGCTCCCTTAGCAATAAGATGAGTTTTTCTTTTCTTACCTCAGCACTTTGCTGCAGTATTTTTGATCAAACAGTATTGCAGCATTTTGATCAATTTCAAAGAAATTATAGGACATTTCCCTTCCTAATAGAGAGAGGTAAGTTAACCCTTTTGTCTTTGAGAGACTGACTTAGGACCTGACATTGTCTTGTCCAAGGTGTTTCTTAAACTGAGGTCTTCCTGTTTCTAAGGCTGAATTGCCCATACTACCTCTCTAACATACTGTTACTTAGGTCAGACTCTTTCTACAGTGTGCTAGGTAGGCTCTGTGAAAAATGCAGCAGCATATATATTGAATAAGAAGAAGAAGATCCAGATAAAGGAATTTAAGCTGGCTGTCACCATCTTAATTACAGTATTACCTCTAAAGCAGGTCTTTGCTTGAACAAATTAAAACAGGGTAGCTATGAGTGTTGCTGTTAAGGTTTGTTGTAAGACCAGAAAGAAAATAAATCATGTCAAAGAGAAGAGTCATTTCTTTAAATTAACAAATGTAACAAATTAATTCATGAGCACTGAAAAAATTTTTAAATGTTGCATGTCAATTTATTTTTAAAATTTAAAACTTCATCACACTATTTATCATCTTTAGACCCCAAATACACTTCCTCTGAGCTGATTGTTTAGTAATATACTTTCCAACAGTAATTCACATAAAAATCCACAACTTGACAACATCCAAAATATCAAGGCACAAACAAACTAAAGAAAGAAAAGAAAATACTCAAAATCTTATTTTGGTCTATTATCAAGGAGTATGTACGGTGGGATGATGTTAAAACCTACATATGGCAAATTACAATCTTATTTAATTGAGCCTTTTTGAAGGCTGAAATAAATACTTACAATCCAATATAGGAATTTTTCTTTCCATCATGTTATTAGTATTTCATTTTCAGCATAGTGTCTACTTTTCTCTCTTGATATGTAAAGAAAAATCCAAAAACTATCAAAACCATAACACTGAGAGGTAAAGATCACCTTGGAATACAGTACACTAAAAGATGAAAGACAACAATGGAGCAGTTAAGACTGCAAGACTCCCAAAAACACAGACCGTGAAATTAGGACAGATGGGTGTCACAGTTGAAGAAAGTCTTCACTAGAAACCTGCCGAAGGGAGGAGCCAAGAGATGAAAGGTCCCTGCTTCAGTCTGTCCAGTGATCTATGGAATGGGCTGGCTAGTACACAAATAAATGCAGGTTTACTGTCTTTCTCTATGAGAGATGCTGTTTCTTGTGAGCACCTGAACATATCTGGTTAAATTGGAATTAAAGACAACAGAATGTGTCCCTGACTGCTCTTTCAGACTTCTTGATATCCAGAGACACTTCCTTGTTGCAAGCTGAAATCCACCCTCAAACTCCTTAGATCATTTCCCACCCCAAGAATTCCTCAAACCATCCCCTTTCAGCTTCTTTTGTTGGGGTATGTCCCCCACTAAACTTGGAGCTCTTTCTGAACTTCATATAAAGGGGTGCTCAGCACAGTGCCCAGGCATCTGGTAAGTGCTTAATAAGTGTTTGTTGAAAGGTGACTCAGGGCAACTCCAATAGATCTGTGTTGGAGAAAGCCATTTGCAACCAGAAACTGAACTATGGGAACTGAATGTGAAACACCTTTTTTGGTTATTGTTTGTTTGCCTGCTTTTTTTTTTTTTTATTCTTTTTTGGGTTTTGATCTGATTTTTCTTGTGCAGCATGATAAATGTGGAAGTATATTTAGAAAAACTGCACATGTTTAACTTATAGTGGATTATTTGCTGTCTTAGAAAAGGGAAAATGGGTAGGGAGAGAGGAGAAAAATTTGGAACACAAGGTTTTGCAGGGGTGAATATTGAAAACTCTTTGCATGTATTTTGAAAAATAAAAAATCTATTATAAGAAAAAGAAAACACTATTATAAAAAAGAATGTTAATAATTTTTAATTACACTTCAATAAATGTACAAATAAATTCATATTTATTAACTCTAACTTCAAAAATATAAATTCAAACCATGAAAGGACTTCAGAAGAGTAAAATTATAGAGAGTTAAAGAAGGGGATCAAATAGTCATGGGTTTTGTATTCAAAGCACTTCTATCATCAATAGAAGTATTCCCCAGTGAGGCAGATCACAACCTATTCATGCCTGCCAATCCTTTGGAATTCTTATTCATATCCTCCTATTAGCTCACCCAATATCTTGCACCTTTCTCCAAATTCTCTTAATACTGCCAGGATACAGAGGGGGCCCACAAGTAACTGACCTCAAGTCCCAAACCCAGCCTGTCCGCTTTATGGGACACACACTTTTTGGATGATACCCTGAATAATCTTTTCCTCTTAATATCCCTAGTAAATGGTGAGATCCACAAGGACAGAGACCTTGATCTTCTTAATCTCTGTGCTTCCTTAGTCCTCATAGAGGCGAGGGGATGCTTAGCAAATCATTCCCTCAAGAGTGAAGAAACGTGAAAAGCTCCTAGATGTCAAGACTGGCAGTGTGGTTATGATCAGACTTCAGGTGCTCTACCAAAGAGGGTTTCAAGAAAGGAGAGGCGGAAGGACAACTCAACATTGTAGAGACCACCATGCTTGGAGCCAGAAGATCCCTGTTCAACTGACTAGCTTACGATCTCTGGCATGGTCCAGGATCCAGGAACTAAAGCTGGAATATGTTTGAGAGATCATTTTATACAAGAGGAAACTGAGACCTAAAGAAGCTTGCCCCAAGTTTGAATAGAGGCCTTTTTCCTTTTGAGGTTTTAAAATGTTAACAATGCAAAATACTTAAGATGTACCATTTCAACAAGGACACTGATAACTGGGAGAGTATGCAAGGGGAGGGCAATCAAAATGGCAAATGCCCTTGAAATTATGCCAAAAAAAGATCAGTTGAAGGAACTGGAAATGTTAAGCTTTAAAAAGAGAAGACTTAGGAAAAGAATGATAGTTATGTCCAAATATTTTACTGGCTGGCTATGTTGTGAAAGAGGGATTCTGTGTTTGGTTCCAGAGCACAGAACAAAAACTCTAGGTGGGATATATAAAGAAGTAAATTTAGGCAGGACCAACTAAAAATTGGATAAATTATTAAGAAGTAGTGGATTTCTTCTAACTGGAAGTTGTGAAATACAAGCTAAATGACCACTTGTCAGATGAGTAGTAACTTCTTCAGGTATTAGGTTCCATCCTAATCTGAAATTCTATTAATTCTGTGAATATACATAATTTTAAAAATGTTCATGGTCATATGGCCAACAAAATACAGACTAGATCTTTTCCCCTGATGTTCCATTCTCAAACCCCTCCAAAACAGGAATTATATACAAAATTTAACAGCTGTCTATGTGGTATAAGACACCAACAATTCTAATGAAGTAAAAACCCACTGAACTCACAAAAGATAAAGCTATTAATAATCCCTACTCACTTACGTTGTTGCACAGTACCCCTTCTATCCCACCCACCACTATTAAGCAGCCTAGTAAGCTAGAGTGAGCCAGACAACCCACTGGTTTGCAACAGAATTCAGCTGTAACCCCATCCCTAAGACCCCAGAACCAAAGCTTGCTGTCTCTCCCTTCCTCCATCTTCTGTTGTATGAAGAAAGGCTGAAGGAAGAGCACAATAGGACTTTAGGACAAGAGGAATCTGGGCGAGATGTGTACAAACCGACATCCACCTGAGGCACAGACTGAGGCCAGGGAAAGTGAACTGTCTTGCACTGAGGAGGCCAGACAGTACCACGGTCCTCAGGAAAACTACCATCAAAGGGGAGGGAATCAGAAGCACAACAACAGGGACAAAGGGAGGAAAGTGTGAAATACCAAAATCTCGAAAGGAAGAAAAGTCAATTAAAAACCCTCGGCTTAAGTAGACAAGCCAAAAGGGAGGATATAAGAGTCTAGACATCCATGAATAAATATTGCAAAGCAAAGAAAAAATAATCAACACCTGATGAGGCAGAGGACCCTGCCAAGGGTTTGCCAAGAAGACTTGGAACCATAGTAGGAAGTCATTGAGTAATTTAAAAGAGAAACAAGACTTATGAAAGCAGAATTTATAGCCTACACAGCAGAAATAATCTACAAAATAGAAAACCTGAATCCATGGTGGCAAGTGTTACTAAAGGAAAAAAGTATTAAGTAGGAATGCTACTATACAGAAACAAAGGCCAATCTGGGAGAAGATTAAACAAAACCATACTCTTCATATAAGGAAAAACACATTGAGCTTGAAGAAAGAATGTGTACAGAAAAGTCAGTATCATAGATTTCCCAGAAGCTGCTGCTGAGGGAAGTAGAGTCAAGATGGAGGAGTGAGTCAACATGTTGCCTGGTCAGCCAACACCTCCACAACACCCTAAAAACAAACTTTCTGAATTGTGGTTGGGAAAACCGAGGGGAAGTCACACTGAGTCATCTCCCTAGCCCAGGGCAGCTCTCATGGATGGACAGAGAATGCGGCGGGAACACCCAACAGTGGCAGGGGGGCGACAGGAGCAAGGACCCAAGGCCTCTGCTGGAAAAGGCACACCGGGCACAGCTGCAAGCTCTGTCACTCATTATACACTTCAGGACACAAGCAGCACTCCACAATCACAAATAAAAGCTGGATAGAGAGCAAAGTACAAACAAGTTCCAAAAACTCATTTTTGTCTCTGAACCCAAGGGCAGAGGCAAACTCTGGTCTAATCTTTAGCCACACACACACAAGCCCAACAAGAATTCTTAGAAGAATCAAAGAGATGTTTAAAAGGCAAAAAAAAATTATTTTAAAAACCAAATAAGAGTAATAAATGAAAAATAAGAAAAACAACAAGAGTGTGAAGAAAAAAGAAAATTAAAATTACTCAAATGGAAGTTGATGACTCCATGAGACATCAAGAAAAAAAAAAAAGAAAAAAAAAACTGACTTGGAAAGCAGATATAAAGATAAAGTATATAATGTATGTATAAAGTACAATAAAGATATAAGTAGATAAAGAGAAAGAAATTTAAGAATTTCCACTTTCAGAACTAAGGAAAATTGCCCAGATATCTCAGGATCAGAAGGTAAAAATCTAAATAATTCACTAATCACTGCCTGAAAGAAATCCCCGAATGAAAACTCCCAGGAATTTGTAGCCAAAAGTAAAAAAAAAAAAAAAAAAAAAAAAAAAAAACCCAACCTAAAATGCAGTCAGAAATAAGTAATTCTAATACCAAGGAGTCACAATCAGGATCACATAAGTTTTAGCAGCTGGAACAAAGAACCTGGAATATGATATTCCAGAAGGCAAAAACCTTATTTTTTACAGCCCAAAATAAACTATCTAGCAAAGATCTTACAAGGGGAAAAAAAAGACACCTAATGAACAAAAAGACTTTAAATATTCTGGATAAAAATTCCAGCATGTAATAATAGACTCAGACACAGGATTCAAGAAGATATAAAGATGAGTGAGAAATCATAAAATGCTAAATAAAGTTAAACTTGTACATTTTTATAAATTAATTTAAACTCAATAATCACTAGTTTTCTTAGAATAATAATAAGGAGGGGTGTGTGGCAGGTAGAGGGTAGAGATGTAATGCTATTTTGTTGGGATGATCTCAAAGGAATAGAAGGGTGAAGAAGAGAAATGTACTAGGAGAGAGGGAAAAAGGAGAAAAATGGGGGATAATACTTCCCGAAGGGGACACCCAAGATAGAGTTCATACAACAGAAGATGGAGGAAGGGAGAGACATTGAACCTCCCTCTCTTTTAAACTGATTTTAGGAGGGAAAAACAAACATATACACAGATAGATATAGAAATTCATCTTATTCAACTGGGAAGTAGAAGGTAAAGAGAAGGGGGTAAGAGGGGGGGGGGGAACAGGAAGAAAGATTAAGGGCAACAGTGATCAGAAACAAAGCAAAGTCCTGAGAGAGGGACAGGATTAAAAAGAGGATTAAAAAGTTTAAGAAAATGAAATGGAAAAAAATATAGTTAAAATGTAAGATCATAAGGCAGCAGAACAGATTAGAAACTATAATCCAACAATATGTTGTTTACCAAAAGAACATGTCAAAAAGTAAACACCCTAATGCAAGAAACAAAGATAAGTACCAATTGGAAAATCCACAGATCACTTTCAGGAAGAAAATATATGCTGTGAACTCAAGATACAAAATGATTAAATTTAATAACTCCATTGACAAAAAACAAATTCTGCAAACAAGAGAAAAATCTTCAAATATAAAGGAAATATATAGGAAATAAATTCAAATAATAGACACTTTTGCACTCACAAGAAACCAGGAGAGGGAATATATTTTCTAAAAATTAAAACCAGAATTTAAAAGAAATGGAGTTAAAAAGTTTTTTTCCTGACCACTAGAAATTTTTACTTTAAATTGATATAGAAATATATTTCATAGAAAGCTGCAATATAAGAATTGTAACTTGTAGGACTGATTCAGTTGTAACTATTATTTTAATTAATAAATATTATTCTAAAGTACAGTTTAAATTTTGCATAGGTAGATTAAGAAACAATTTGCACTAAAACTAAACTTTATCTTTGAATAGCAAATGGAGCAAGTGAATGATCACTTCCTAAAAGAGTAGAAATCATCTGCTATAATTTATTCATTTTAAAGATAAAGTAACTGAAACCCAGAGAAGTCAGAAAACTTGTCTAAAATCCTATAAATTTTTGAAATAATATGGTATTACTATTAGGCACATACTCAAAAGGAGAGCTGTTAGGTATCACAGTGGATAGAGCACCAGGATTGAAGTCATGCTAAAGTGAGTTCAAATCCAGCCTCCACACTAATTGTAAGACCTTAGGCAAGTCATTTATTTCACCCTTTCTACCTCAGTTTCCTCATCTGTAAAATGAACTAAAGAAAATGGCAAACCACTCCATGATCTTTGGCCACAAAACTCCAAATGGGGTCATAGAGAGTCACACAACTGAAATGACTTAACAACAACCTCAAAAAGAGAACAGGCCTGTGAAGTCCCATATATACAAAAATATTTACAGAAGTATTTTCTGTTGCAGCAAAGATATGGGAGTGTCCACAAATTGGCAAACGACTAAACAAACTGTGACATAAGAATACCATAAATTATTATGCCAGATGGAATGATAAATATGAACAATTGAGAGAACCTTGGAAATAACTGGAAAAAAGCTTTGGGATACATGGAAAGAGACCTGCCTCTGAAGCACCCCCACTGGGCTTTTATTCTCTGTGACCTTAGATAAATCCTTTCATGTCTCTGGGTCTTCATTCCCCAGCTATAAAAAGGAGAGGTTTGACTAGATGGCTCTACCCTTCTAGCTGTAGAGCAAGGGCAGCGAGATGGCACAATGAATAGAGTACAAGGTCCAAGGAGGATCTGAGTTCAAATCCAGCCTCAGACACTTCACAGTCTGACTCTGGGCAAGTCACTCCCAATTGTCTTGCCCCCCCCCAAAAAAAAAAAAAAAAAAAAAAGAAATGCAATAGTATTACACTAAAACTAATAGAAAAAGATTTTAAACAAAACAAAGGATGTCAGCTTTACTGACTTGATAGGATTACAGAATTTAAAGCTGCTTGGGACCAGTGATATCATAGACTCAAAACCCCTCCTTTTATCAGGAAACTTGCCCAAAATCACAAAAAGTAGATAGTAACTGAGCCAGAATTCAAACCCAGAAACTCTGATTACAAAGAGGACGCTTTTTCTATCATGCCATTCTAAAGAGAAACATAAACATGTCTAAATAAAGAGAAAATCTATTTATGGAGATTATCCTCCAATTATCTGAAGAACAAATAAAAATGACTAAATAAAAGATTGCTCTGAAATATAAAATGTTCTAAATCAATGAAGTATGAGAAAAGAAATACCTAAAATACATATCTTCCACTCTTCTGGATATGTAACATCATACAGCCTAAGATAAAAACTCATCTCACTAGAAATAAGCCCACACACTAGTGGACTGAGGAGCAGGAGAGGCCTTGCTCCTGTGTGTGACCGCTGGGTCACTGTGGACAGGTCACACTGAAGCACTCTAATTCAGTTTATTTAAAAAAAAAAAAAAAGAGAGAGAATACTTTCTCGACCCCTTCCCATTACTCGATGAAAACAACCTATAACCCACCAAGCTCACGTAAATGTCATAATTACCATAGTGTTTACATCCCACTTTGCAGCACAATCTTCACAAAACTTCTAAGCTAGACTAGAGAGGATAGTCAGAAAACCAGCCATTGACTTCACTGATACAGAGAATCTCCAGATAAGGAATTCCTCCTTATAATGCAGATTATCCTCTTCTCCACAATCCAGGAGAGCTGTCTAAAGCACAGAGAATCTCCGAGGGGGACTTAAAGAGGCAAAGGGGATACTCTGGCTGTCCCAAGGCAAGCTCTCTTTGCTTGAGCAGAGACTGGGCCCATGCCAGGACAGTGCGCCTCTCCGTTAGGCCCCCACTACGAGAGCAGGACAATCGCATCTTCTAACAAGAAAGCACAAAAGCTTCTCTTCCGACTGTATCATGTTTGGTAAGTGCGATGTTGGGCTGCATTAAAAAATTTTTACAAGTGTCTCTTTGGTCAATCTTCATTTCTCCACTTCCTTTAAGTTACAGCTTACTTGCTAAATCTATTAACAATGCAATCAGGCAAGTAAAATAAGGCCAAAACAAAGGGTCACCATGAACACACTCATCAGTACTGGAAGAAGTACTGACAGAAATCAGATCATGAAGAACTAAACACTATAGTACAGGTGCCCAGTCAATTCTCAACAGTTTAACTTCCTGAATCTAGGAGTCAAACTTCTTCCACATTTTTCTGATAAGGTGGCCCAAGCCTTATCTTAGACAACACCACCTGCCCACAACCCATCCTTCTGCACACACTGGGGTGCTGTGAAGGACCCTCCTCCAAGGGAGAGGGCCCTCAGTGCTTAGCACAAGACACAGTCCCTCCTCACTGAAATGGCATTTCCCCTTAAGAAGCAGAGGAGAGAGGGAGCCTCCACAGAGCCAACAGACTGCCCACCAGAGGCTCTTTTCTGTATATTTCCACCTCCATACACAAACACACAAGCAGTAGTGTTTTGTTAAATAGATGTCCATCAACCCATTAATGTACACTAAGCCTCCCAGCTCCAATACTGCTCTGCTAAGTACTGTGGGGCTGGATCCTCAGTTTCCCAGGTAGGCCCACTATCTCTGCTTGTGAAAACTCCCCAGAGGCAGAGGCAGATAGATAGGTGGATCAGTAGTTAGAGCACCGGGTCTGGAATCAAGAAGATCCAAGTTCAAATCCGGCCTCGGACACTAACTGGGTGATCCTAGACAAGTCACTTCACCCTATTTGTCTTAATCCGCTAGAGAAAGAAATAGCAAACGGCTCCAGCATTTTTGCCTAGAAAACTCCATGGACAGCACTGGTTTACTAGAGGATTACAAAGAGTTCTCCATTGTTCTTCTTCCTCTAAAAACAATCAGCCACTCTAGTTCCTAACTTCCAGTTAATCTCTATACTGAAAATGAGTCACCAACCATAAGTCATTAAAATATCTCAAAGACTTTCATCACAAATGTGATACAAGCAATATCCACAAATGGGAGCGGCAAGACCAATTTGTGACTACATATACTATTTACAGATTTGGGGACACTCAGTGTATTTGTAGGGAAGGAAATAAGAGAGTGAAGATGAGAAAGGGAATGACTGATAGACCAACTTCAGTAAAGAATGACATCAATTAAGGCAGAAGTAGAGAAGATGGTCTTAGTAAAGAAAGTGGCCACCTCTTCAAAAAATATGGGAAAAGAAACGAGAAGAGAAGGAATGTTATGGAGGAATTTTAAGGAGTGAAGAAAGGAACAGAGGGAGCTCACAACAGACGGCCTCAATTTTCTCAGCAAGGCAAGAGACATCAGATAAAAGGAAGCATAGAAACAAAAGATATAAAGGTCCCCAGGGTGATTATAAAACAAATGTATAGTGGACCCAATAAGCACAGTAGAGTGACTTTCCAGCAGAGTAAATGAGTTGGGGAATGCAACCTGAAAAGTAGATGGAGGTGATAGATGACCTAGGGTTAAAGACTGGCAGGATAGAGAATAAATAAGTAATGCGTAATTAAACTAAATTAGTTAACTTTAGGGTCAATAGTAGGAAAGGAGCAAAGTGAGGATGGAGCAGAGGTGATGAATTAGGGAAAACGAGGGTTAAGATTTGGTAAAGATGAAGGAAAGGTGAGACTGAAAAAAAAAAAAAAATAAGGACAAAAGATCCTAATTAAGAAAGGAATCTGAAAACTCAAAATCATGACATTGAGAAAAGGATAGGAAACTAAACTCTGATCATCCCCTATGTATGGTTTAGGCCAAATAAATATGTAGGTAATGTAAGTTGGAAGCTGATGAAACAGGAACCCATATTTGAGGGGATATTCATATGCATACTAAAACTCACTAGTCCAAGGGGAGAGGCTGGAATGCAGAGGTAGAGTGTGGTTCAGATAATGACCTCCTTTCTATAACCAGCTATATAGAGAATTTGTCCTCAAGTAATGTACTTGGTAGAGGTGAAGGTGGAGGAGGATTATTTGTTGTGCCAATACGACTATATCAATATTTTATTTTTAAAAGGAGAATGAAGTAGGATGATGTAGTATTTGAGGGGCTATAAACATGCACATAAAATATATACAGCCTAGGGGTCAGTAGATGCCAACAATAAAAGAATCTGAACTGAGTGACAGACTATGAGGTAAACCTCAAAGGAGAAAAGAAACATTGCTGAGCAATGGCTACAAAGTATTGAAGGGGGGGAGGGGAAAGGGGGAAGCCAGGAAGGTGGGGTCAGCCAATGCAGTGGAACTCATGAAAGGAAGAGCAACCAGCACCAAAGACATCGACCAAGGATATATGATGTCATAGAGCCAGATTGACAAAAGACCATAAAAAGGAGACATCAGATAGCAGACTTTTGGTAATCCCCCAATTTTAATGTCATCTTAATACCATTCTTTGTCTTCAAGTTTCCCAAGCCGGCCTTTGTGTTAGTCTGTCAAAGTGCACTACCTATCTTGAATTCACTATTAATTTTTAACTCTGAAATACCAAAGCCAACTGTTGGCTTTGAATTTCCTGGGTGCCCAGCAATATATAATTTTGGTCTCCTTGAGCTTTATCAGTCCAAAGCACAGTGCTGACATCATTAGTACAGCTTCAAAAATGCAGCCCTCAGCACATAGTAGTTTTCAGAACTAAGGGTTTTTTGATGGTGTTCATAGTCCATCAAATTGAAAGAGAAACAATTTTCACGAGTCACAGCACTAAATCACAAAGTACAATTATACACACAGAACACGACTTGATCATAAAATGGGCAGAATCTCTCTCCTTTTGAAGACCTAAAGAACTGTGGTACGACAGACTGAAGTAGAGGAAAGAAGGAAAGAATGTGGATAGAGACCATAAAGAGAGATTCAAATTTAGAAGAATTGACATAAAAAGGTCTAATATATGGGATACTATATTGAGCTGATATAGAGTGAAAGAATCAAAACCCCCAAACCAACACAGTGTACAACAATATCAGAAAGAGCAATAAAATGAAATCAAAGGCGGTGCAATTTTAACTTAAATTTGGCCTTCAAAAAGAACTCTCTACCCAAAGAGCTCTGTAACTGTGCATACCTTTGATTCTTCAATGTTTCTTCTGAGTCTCTATCCCAAAGAAATAATTTAAAAAGGGAAAAGGACCCCTATGTGCAAAAGTAATTGTAGCAGCCCATTAGTGGGGAATGGCTGAATAAGTTATGGTATGTGAAGATAATGGAATATTATTGTTCTATAAGAGATGATGAGCAAGCTAATTTTTTAAAAGCTTGGAAAGACTTACATAAACTGATGCTGAGTGAAATGAGCAGAACCAGAAGAACACTGTACATAGTAACAACAAAATTGGGTGATCAACTATGATGGATTTGGCTCTTCTCAACAATGTGGTGATTCAAAGCAATTCCAATAGCCAACAGATAGTAAATGCGAATCACATCCAGAAAGAGAACTACAGAGATGGAATACAGATCAAAGTATAGTATTTTTCACCTTTTAGGTTTTTTGTTTCTTTCTTTCCTGTGGGTTTTGGTTTTTTTCTTTTCCCTTTTGGTCTGATTTTTCTTGCACAAAATGACAACTATGGAAATATATTTAAAAGGACTGCACATATTTAACTGATATCATATTGCTTGATGTTTTGGGGGGGGGAGATAAAGGAAGGAGGAAGAAAATTTTAGTAGAACACAAAGTTTTACAAAACTGAATGTTGAAAACAAATTTTATATGGATCTGGAAAAATAAAATACCATTAGAAGAAAAAACAAAATACAACAAAAAGAGATCCCTGCAGAGGTAGAGCTCATAAGAAGGACACTAACTAACTATGTCAGACATACATATACACAAACACACCATCATATATTGGTTAGTTATGATTGTTTTTCTTCCTTTCTTTTTAATTGTTTAAGATTTTAAAATGGGGGGGAGGTTGGTGAGAAAAGGATATATCTGAAAATAAATGTGACATAAAAACTAAAGGCAAGAATAAAATAATAACTTTTACCATTGTGATTGTTATTTTATGTTTTAGAATTTTGCCAAGCTCCCTGATCAAGTTAACAGATTTCATTAACTTCCCTTTTTAAAAAACATGGACATTTGCTCTTTTCCAGTATTATAGTGTCTTTCCCATTCATCTAAGTCTTTCCAAGATGAGTGACAATGATTCAGCAGTACCCAAGGAGGATATGATTTGTTTGGGTCAATTCACCTGTCTTTCCTATCCATATCTTAGTTCTTAGTATGGTGCTTTGCAAAGGTTAAAAGAATTGTTCAATAAATGCTATTTCTCATTTGATTCATTTATTTTCTTGGGGATCAACAACCAATTTCCCTTTTTGTTTTAAACATTCCTGTTTACATTCTCTCCAATGGGAACATAATGAGGAGTTCTGCCTCCTCTCTGATAACATTTATCACCTCACCAATTCAAAGTACGAGTCATTTCTCTCATCCAATTAAACTAAAAAGGTGCTTTCTGTTCATTCTAGGGGATTTCCAAAAATCTTTTAGGGACTTGAACCAATTTTGTTCTAGATGTTATAACTTTAGAATAAAATACAGTACTATTCCCTTTAAAATGTTATTCAAACAAATATCATAGACTGAGTTTAGGTAGGAAGATAGAACTTAAGAAACTAGTGTGGTATTGTGGAGAGAGTAGGGCATTAAGTTCAAATTCCAGTTCTACTATTACCTGTATATAAATTACTTTACTTCTTAGCTTTGATTTCCCCTCTCTGGACTAGATAGCTTACAACACTGAATAAGAGCTACAAAAATTGAAGACAGAAAGATCACTATGAGCTAGGATAGTAGGGGAAGATTTCACAGAGGAGATGGGATCCTAGCTTGGGGTCAGAAGCATAAAGAAAACTTAAATAACTGGCAAAGAAAATGGTAGTTGTAGAAGTTAATGTACCATTAGGGAAAGGTAAGGGAGGGGAGAGACAGGATTTGAATTCATCCAATCATTTTGTAAATCAACTGGAACAACACCCCCAAAGTCACCAAACTGTACAAAACCTTTGATGGTACACATCCCAAACAGGTCAAAGAAAGAGTACAAGGATCCAAAAGTATTTAAAACAGGCTTTTTTGCTTATGATGAACTAGAAATAAAGTAGGTGTCAACAACCAAAATGGCTGAGGAAATTCTGGCATATGAATTTACTGGAATGTCACGGAAACACTGAGAAATAACAAAACGAACAGTTTTAAAGAAACTTGTGGTGATTTTAAGAACTGATGTGAAATAAAGTGATCAGAATCAAGAGAACAGTTTATTATTGACTACAACATCATTATGAAGGAAATCAACTGTGAAAGTCTGAAGAACTCTAATCAATGCAACAATTCAACTTCAGTTCCAGAGGATTAAAGATGAAACATGCCTTCCACCACTTGAAAGAGAGATGATGAACGGAAAATGCAGAATGATACATACATTTCCAGACATGGTCAATGTGTGGGTTTGTTTTGCTTGGCCATACTTATATATTACAAGGGAAGCTTTTTGCCATGGTAGTTTTAATTTTCAAGGGAGAGGTGGGATGAACTGACAGGGAAAATGTATCAGTGATAGCAATGCCTAAGAAAGAGAAAAAGGAAAAACAAGTGTTGAAGGGGTTTTTTTTGGTTGTTATTCAGTGTGAAACAGAAACATGTATTTTAGAATTGTATTGAATTTACTCTATACTTAAAAAAAAAAAAAAAAAACAAGCAGCTATAGATAATGGAAAGTTGGTTTCATATAGAAACTTCTACTTTTGTAGATGGAAATATTCCTGTTTGTTGATAGTTATCAGTGTCATACTTTACATAACAAATATGTCTAAAACTCTAAAGAAGTGGACAAATTTGAGAGACATTTGACTAGCAGTTTGGTGACTAATGGAATAAGAGGGTATGGGGAGAAAAAACACTAAGGGATTCGTGGTAGAGTTCACAACAGTAGAGGACTTCAGGGGCAGATCTGAAAGGGAAAGCCAACTTTGAGGTAGAATAAAGATATCCAAGGAAATGTCCGGTAGGATCATGAAAAGATAAGGGATTAGAGCTCAAGACAGAAATATGGGATTAAGAGATTCAATTCTAGAATCAACCAACCAGAGTCAAAGGAAGTTGAAGCCAAATGCATAGATAGAATTATTTCTGAGAGAAGAAAGAAACAGAGGACTAAGGACCCAGGGTAGTCATGGCCACAGTGTGAAAATGGAAAGAACCAGTAAATAAGCAGAAAAGCAGTGGCTAGAAAACAGGATGAAAGGAGAACCATCAAACTTCAGCATTAAAGAAAAACCGTTCAAGCAAGAGGAGGATGACCAGCATTACTGAATGCTACAGAAGGGGTATGAGAGAATGAGGCAGGAAATGCATGTCAGAATAATAAGTAAACAGCAGAAAGATCTGGCCGCTTTTTCAGGGAGCTTTATAATAAAAGAAGAAAGGAAGCTGGGCAGCATGTCAAGGACACAGTGTAAAGGGATTCTCAAGCTATGGGCATTCTGAATGTGTCCACAGGCATAGAGAAAGGGGCCAGTCAACAGGGAAGGGCTGGCAGGTAATCCAAGGCCCTGGGGGAGGGAGAAGAGGACCTGAGCAAGAGCACAGATCAAAGGGCCAGCCTGAAAAGACCAGACACCCTCAGCAAGGAAGGGAGAAATGATAGAGACTGAGATTACGAAAATGGAATTTCCAAGAAAAAAGAAAGTTAAGAAAATGGAAGAGCAAGTAAGATGGGCAAACCCACCATACTACTTCAACCTTAGGTATTACCTTAGCTGTACAGCAGGTAAGGTCATCTGTCCACAACGAAAGAAGGGAGGAAAGCTGAGACCTTGAAGATTGAGAAAAAGACTTAAATAGAAAATAAAACCAAGAGAAGAAAAACTTGATAAAAGTTTCTTTCCTTAATTATACTCAAACAACATTATCAGTGTCCAATTTTGCACAGAAGTGCAGCAACAATTAGAATGCTGCAAATAATTTTTCTGTCTCTGCCAAAAGACTACTGAAGTTTTTTTTTCCCATTATGACCATAAGGGCTTGGTACCACAAACATCTATGGTGTAATTATGATATACTTTCTCTTATTTGTATTTGTTTTTTTTTACTAATAGCTTTTTATTTTTCAAAATACATGCAAATAGTTCTCAACATTCGCCCTTATAAAACCTTGAGTTCCAAATTTTTCTCCCTCCCTCCCCCCATCTTTCCCTTCCCCTAGACAGCAAGTAATCCAATATGTTTAAACATGGGCAATTCTTCTAAACATTTCCATATTTATCAGGTTGCACAAGAAAAATCAGATATGATACATGCCGTTTACTTATAAAATAAAATTTTACTCATAAAGTATCTTTTGCATGCCTTATGGGGAGAGAAAATAGTACAAGTTCACCTTCCTCAGACCATAAAATTAACTACACTTATGTATTTACTTGCTCAATATAAAATACCAGATTTTGGAGTTTCTATTATGGCTTTAGAGTTCCTTCCAACTCTAAAACTATGATCCTATGATTAAGATCTACCTGACTTTAAAGAGTCAATCATATGATCATTGAGAAAAAAGTGTGCGTACACATTTTGAACACAGGCCATACTTCTGTTCAGAATTGGTTTGGGGTTTGAGTTTGTTGGTTTGTTTTGGGGGAGGGAAAGAAAGCAAAGTACAAGCTACTTTCTTTTCTACATTTCAAAACCACCTCACAATTGAATGATAGCACACACTGGCTTAGAGACCTTAATCTCCCCACTTTAAAGTTTTTGGGGGTTTTTGGGCAACAAAATACAGAAGTATCAAGCACTTCACCTTTCTGAGCTTCAGCTGATTCATTAGTAAAACTGGAGAATTGAATTGGTGCTCTTCAAGGTCCCTTTCAGTTACAAATTTATACTATCACAAGCACCAAAGTGGCAGCTATTCAAGAGCAAAACTTCTTTGCAATCTTTTAAGTAATTTTTTTCCTAGCTCTCTGAGGAAAATAAAGAAATTACAAATCAAAGTCAATTGTAAGAATTTATTGCAACATACTATAAAAAATACTCAAGAAAAGTTAATTAAATAATAGTCAATCCTCTCCATTCTGCATAAAAGCAAGTTTCCTGAGAGAATGACCTTTTAATTATTTATTTTTTAGCTCATTTGCTTAAGTGATGGACTCTAAATTGTTCATGGTAGCATTCAAGACCTATCACTGCATGGTCCCATCCTTAGCTCCTTCCTTTCACACTTGGACAAGAACCTTCCATTTCAGTCCAAACAAATTTGTGGCTACCTTTTTTTCACACTGTTTAAATAAAAGGTATAAAACTGATAAAACCAAAAACTACCAAAATGCCAATTTTCTTTTAGGCTCTGTTAACTTAATTTTTAAACATTTTGATAACTGCCATTTCAATTGAATTGATTTCCCTTGTAATACACTCTATATTTTATTCTATGCATTTAAAAGCATTCTTTGGAGGAGTCCTTGGGCCTCCCCACACTGTCAAAGAGTTTATGGCACCACCAAGATCAAGAATCTGTGCTGTAAAATATTCTAAGGGAATGTTATTTTTGAAAGGACCAAAATTTAAGTTAACAAAGTGTTTACTAAACTGCTCCTCCTTTAAGGTGTTTTCATTCTACAAGGTCTTTGGTCATCAGTACCCAGGCTCAGAAAGACACCACACTAACCAAGTCCCAGCACTCCCTTCTGGCACAATCAGGTCTGCTTGTTGCTCAGTTCTGCTAGTCCAGGCCAGCAACGGGAAACTCTTTCATGTAAGAAACAATTCAATTAGAATGTGTGAAAAATCTCCTCTTCTCTTGCATTTAGCACCACAACTAGGTTAGTCTGTCAGTTTACATCACACGTGTGACTGATGTGTAAATGCAATTACACTGGAATCAGTTCTCTGCAGATACAGTTAAAGCAATCAGTCATGTTTTTCAAGCAGGAGCAAAACTGGCATTTGGTATGCCAAAAGCATGCAGAGACAAATAACACTGCGATGATAGAAACGTGAATATAAAGACTGAGAGCTTTATATTCCAAGCCAGCACACACTGACTTATTAACTGGTTACTACCACCAAGACACAGTGAGTCAATGATGGGAATACAAAATGGAATGATTGCCTGCCCTCAAGGACCAATAATCCAGAAAAAGAAAGAAACAGGAATTCAATTAACAGAAGAAGATTGTGGTAAATCAAAAGGAGAGGCAAAAAGTGCTAGGAGGAATCTGAAATGAGAGAATTCACTTTCAACTTCCTTCAATGAAACAAGATACCAGAAAAAAAAAAAAAAATCTAATCAGAAAACTTAATAGTGCTCCTTATCCTAAATTATCTTGCTGTTAAGGAAGGCACAGGATAACTAAAACAAACTCTGAAAGAGGGAAGGGATTCCAAAAAGAAGAGGGAATTCCTTAAGGGCATAACTACCCTGAACTGGAGTCACACCCCGCCTCAGACAGTCATTGGCTGTCAATGCTAGTTCCCAGCCTCTCAGCTTCAGTCACTCCCTAGATAATAAAGTACAGTTAACATAGGGGGCACTTCTTCCCAGGCTGTTGTCAGGATCAGAAGAAATAACATTATGCGAAACTACAATATAAATGTCAGGCTGCTATTAGGATCAATCGAGGGATAGAATGAACAAAGAAAAAAGGAGAGATCAGGAAGAAAAGAAAAAAAAAAAAAAAAAAAAAAAAGGTTCAGGTTCAGATGGAGAAGAGAAGCATGCACACAGCAACAGTAGGCAATGGCTAAAAAATCCCCTTGAAAAAGGGATCTCACTTCATTGGGTCAATAAAAGTCTCCAAGAGTTACAAACTCTTGTAAATTTCGGAGGAGAAAACCTATCAAGGAGAAGAAAAAGTCACTACAAGGATGACTAGTGCTCTAAGGACCACCTCTATTACAGCAGATTCTAACAAGGCCTCCGCCTCCTCCGGCACCCTCACACTCTCCCTTCCGCAGAGACTGAACTGCATTACTCCAGAGTAATTACTAGCTTCAAGCCTTAGCCTTCTCAGGCTTTCACCAGCCATCAATTCCTTCTCTCCTTGTCAAGTTCTAGCCAACCACGGGGATGGTACTTTGAGAGATCATAGAGAAACCTTCCCAGAATCCCTGAAAACACCCTCTACATTCAATCATCTATGACCAGACCTTGACTACTATTCCTTTTTTTAAATCACGGTCAAGGGATGAGAGAATTCAGAGACCTTGGAGAGCCCCTCCCCCCATTTTATAAAGAAATTGAATCTAGAAAGGTCCCATGACTCACTCGAAATTACCTAGGTTCTAAAGAGCGGTGGCAAGATTGGAATCCAAGCCCTTTAACCTGAAATCTAGCATTGCTCAGGCACCTGGGCTCCAAGGGCCCCTAACTCTCTGTTCACAGCCATACTGTCATTTTTTACCTCACCAGAAGAAAATCCACCCAGTCAGCAAAAAGACCCTCACTTCACCCCATCAACCACTGCCAATATGTCCATCAGCATGGCAAAACTGCTGGGCAGCCAGCATCTCCGGCAGAAAACCAAGGAAAGAATTCAAGGAGGCTATAATCCCGAAGGACCGCTGGGGCCTGCTGGCCTTAAATGCCACTTCTCTCCCACTAGAACCGCTCTAATCTTGGAAAGAAACCCCAGGGACATATTCCAAACCTCAGCACTGATCCTGGGCACCGGACAGAAGCAAACTCAATGCCATGCAAGTAAGAGACAAAGGAATGGAGGCAGACAACCAGAACGGAATCTCGTCGGCATCGTGCTCTCTCCTACATTTTCTTCTGATGACCTCCGAGTTCCAAATCATGTGTAGTTTACCATGGTGGGGAATAAAAGACACAGGGAGACACAGTCAAGAAGCTTCAAAGGACTAAGGAAAAAAGCCAGAGGAATCGTGAAGGACTGAGAGCTCACATGCAAAAACAGAAATATAGTCTATGGAATAATAACAATGATAGCTTCAACCATAATGCTTTAAGGCTCCATTTTGGACATGTTCACTTTAAGATGATTCTCCAAAAATACTCTGAAGTGGTGTTATTAACAAAGACAAATAGCCACATACCAGGAAAGACAAATGAAACAGGACTTTGACCTCCAGAAACATACATTTCTATGTACAGAAGTGCTGACCACCAATAAGCAGAAGCATACTTTGAGACTGGAAACTCCTATTTATGATACAAAAGAATCCAAAACAAATTAATTCAATTCAACAAACATTTGCACCTACAATCCCATCTGGAATGGAAATAAAGTTTTATAAGATACTATTTTCAGAAAGCTTTCAGATGAAGAAACCCAATCATTATCCATACCAAAAAATAAAAAATCTAAATCACAATGAGAGATGCAAATTAAAACAACTCTGAGACACCACCTCACCCCTATGAGATTGGTTAATATGACAAAAAGGAAAACAGCAAATGCTGGGAGGGGATGTAGAAAAACAAGAGACATTAATGTATGGTTGGTACATTGTGGACTGGTCCAACCATTTTGGAGAATAATTTAGAACTCTGTTCAAAGAGCAATCAAACTGCATCCCTTCTGACTCTGGGTCTATTCTTCAAGGAAATGAAACAAAGAGAAATATGACATTAAAGTATTTATAACAAATTCTTTCGTGGTGGTAAAGAATTAGAAACTTGAGGGGATATTCATCAGTCAGGCAAGTTGTAGTATGTGATGCAATTATTTTGCTATTAAAAAATAATGGGAAGCTAAGTGGTGTAGTGGATAGAACCCTAGACTTGGAATTAAAAAGATTCTTCCAGAGTTCAAATCTGGCTCCAGACTCTTACTAGTTGAGTGGCGCTCAGCAAGTCACTTAACTATATTTGCCTCCGTTCCTCATCTGTAAATGCGCTAGAGAAGGAAATGGCAAACCATGACAGTATCTTTGCCAAGAAAACTCCAAATGAGGTTACAGAAAATCAAACACAACTTACATGACTAAACAAAAAAAAAGTGATGGCTGGGAAAACTAGTATGAACAGAGAGAATGAAGTGAGCAGAAACGGTTTATACAATAATAGCAATATTATAAAGAAAATCAACTTTGAAAGATTCAGAGACTCATAATGAAACATGCTATCCGCCTCCACAGAGGAACTGATCGAGTAAGACTACAGACTGAAGAATGTTTTCAATGGAAAAATAAGGGTAAAGGATAAATCCTTTACAGACTGATTAAAAAAAAAAAAAAAAATCTACACCAGATTTTGGGAAATGATTTTTTAAAGTTATGTGCAAAACAATGTAAAACCCAAGGATATTTACTATTATGAGTATCACTTCCAGCAGAGTTACCATAAAGCTAAAAAGAACTTAATTTATCAAATCAGATGTTACTATAAACATTCAGATGTGTCTGAGTGCACCATGTATAAGGCCCATTTCACAAGAGATGAAGCACCAGTAAATCAAGAGTTGTTATAAGGGCTTTGTTTTTTTTCTTATTAATGGGGGCAGAGGTGGTTAGAATAGAGGAATAAATGGTTGATAACTGAAAAAGAAAAATACTGTGCTAGCATTTACTCTGCTTCCCGAGAAGAAATAAAGAATGCACAGATTTGTGGCGTGGAAGGAGGACCGCACCAGATCATTTCAACCTGTTGGAAGACAATACAATCTTGGCTAGAGGCTGGATCCAGTCTCTCCTTGGACCCTTCCCAAGATCAAGATGCTCAAGCTGTACCTCTTGGGCCGCCCACTGAACTCCCAGGCAGCTTTAGTTGGCATGAAACTTCCACATTATACTGAGCTAAAGCTTGCCTCCCTCTAATTTCCATCCATTCATTGCTTGCAGTTCTTTCCTCTAGGGTTAAGAAAACCCACAATTATTTTTTTTTTAATCAGCTAAAAAATTCCTAGAAATTAAAAGATCTGCTGCAAGTCACAGAGAAGCTACCATGATTGTTTTTAACCATGGTACCTCAGAACAGAGGGACAGAATACACTTTTCACTTCCCAGTAATATTCTAGAACCACTCAGAATTCTCAACCAATGTCAAAGGGAAGCAATGTGGGCTTTGAGGGAAGGAGGTGGCTGGCAGGGGACAATTTCCTGGTTCACACCTCCAAGCAATCACAAACTGAAGGAAATTCTGGGAATGAGCAGACCCCCAGAGCCCGTATAAGCACCATCGATCAGGCCCTACTCCCAGATCTTCAGGAGATGTTCACAACACAGCAGAGTCAGGGAAGGCTCACAGAGCTCCCCAAGAAGGACCCCAGTCCCAAGCCCAGGCAGGGCCTGGAGCAGCAAACTGCAGAGAAAGCAGAGCACTTCCCAAGACCACTCCCCTTATGAACTTCCTGGTTCAAGGAAGGCCAGGCAAGCATTTCTTATGGTAATGGTATGTCTGGCAGCATTGGCTGTCCAAGAAAATGGACACAATTCTCAGGTAAACCTTCCCTCCTCCAAGCTCTCCACTTCCTTAAAGTAGCTTGAATTTGCTCCCTAATCCCACATGCAACCCAGAATATAAATTCCCTGAAGGGAGAGCCATAGGCTGAGCACAGGGCCTACAATTCAAAAAGCATGTTTGCTAAACTGAGATTTTAATATAATCAACTCCTAATCATTCTGAAAACAGGCCAACATTACAGAAGAAATCTAATGCCACATTAAACCAAAACATAAATAAAGGAAAACTCAACAGTGATTGGGGGGGAAGGAAAAGTCTCCTGGAACTATTATTTGTGAGTTTCAGATAAAGGCAAAACTAGATAAAGGGAAACAAGATCTGGAATTTATTCAACAAACATTAATTAGGTGCCTACTATGTACTAAACACTGGGCTAGGTATTTCTGAAATAAAAATGAATAAATATAAAATAATCCCTGATTTCTCATCCATGTTCAACAGCACATTTACTTAAAAAAAGTAAAAGTGCAAACCAATTAGTAATAACTCTAATTCACATTACAAAAATACAAAAACCCAGTGATGTCCTCACAACAGTCATCCTGAAAAGTGAGGACTCTACGTGTGATGTCTGCAGCCTAAAAGTCAGGAAACTTAGTCTTGTGAATAAAAAAGTACCGTACCTTGCCTTGCCTTGCCTTGCCTTGCCTTGCCTTGCCTTGCCTTGCCTTGTCTTGCCTTACCTGGCTTTCTATGCCATGATCTCTACAACCCTTCCCAGTACTACAATCTAAAGCTGTGAACTCAAAGAGCTCTTCCACTAAACATACACGCTGAGTCCTGAGCACTGAAGATACAAAGAAAAGCAAAAATATATACATACATATTTCTATAACATTATTAATATATATGTTATATGTTGCGTTATTGTTATTATATTAACATGCTTTA
Source organism: Sminthopsis crassicaudata (assembly GCF_048593235.1). Taxonomy (NCBI): domain Eukaryota; kingdom Metazoa; phylum Chordata; class Mammalia; order Dasyuromorphia; family Dasyuridae; genus Sminthopsis; species Sminthopsis crassicaudata. The sequence continues at coordinate 610,554,357 of NC_133619.1, read as the reverse complement.
ATTAAACAATATGTATAATTAAATGATAATTTTCAATAACTGTTGGATTAGTATTTTAATTTTTGAAATTCAGATCAGTATTCAATTTTAAATCACTAAATAAGGAAAATGTACATTTGACCAACATTTATTAAAAGAATTTGTGCTAATCCCTACGGATAAAAAAGATTTCTCTGTCCACAAGGAACATATTATTTCCCTCTTAGTAGAACACAAATGTCTTCACACTCAGTAGACCAAAACCCTTGTGGACAGAAGACTTAGTTTTTTAATACTCCCAAGGCTTAATGTGGTAGTTTACACATAGTAAGTAGTTTTATTAATATTTAATGATTAATGAATATGAATTTTCCTTATGTAAGAGTGGAGTGATTGATTTATTCAACCACACCCTATTTAAACTAATTAATATTATCAATCAATACAGGACTTGGAATTGAAATTACATTAACCAAAAATTATGTTGGATTAAGCCAAGGAAACTTGGTCACACCTCAGGGAACATTTATAAATTATTAAGCAAGTTTGAAAAGAACTTGTTCCAGAAAACAGATCAAGCATAGCTGGCACTCTGGCTAAACTCCAATAAGGAATCACCGAAAGGACAAGGGAAAACCTTGACCAAGTTTCCTTGCGCCTTCTCGCCCTTTTGATCAGAGAAGGGCCTTGGTACAGAGGATACTGACCTTCCCATTCTCCCATTAATGCTCCCCAGATCAGCTGACAGCAGTGTCTGCATGAGAAGCAGAGCACAAACAGGACGGCTTAAGGAGAAGTTCTGGGATACCACATAAATAAGAAAAAACCAGAAGTTCTATGTTACTCCTTTTGCCAAAAGCACTTGACAACAAGCCTGAGCCCACACTCCCCTGAACTACATTTTGTTTCTACTGTTCTTCCTAAAGGAAATACCCTTTCTCATAGCTCCTTAAAGTCTGGATGACTACATGTTTCTGTACTAGTCATCTATATTGGGGAGGGTGAAAAATACTAGTGAAAGATGGAACTTATACACCAGAGAAACACCCCAGGCCCCTCAGAGACTACTGCCTTGGCCCTGGAACAAGATGCATTTAACAGTGGAAGTATGAACTAAGGGACTTCAGAGCATGCAAGACTATCTTATTGACTGACTTTTTAAACTAGGCTGAAATTTAACAGACTCTGAACCAAGACTCAGGAGGGAGGATACTCCTGTACATGGGAGGTGGCACCCAGCCTTGATGGGGAGGAATCTAGGGATCCTAAAAGTAGCAGTAAGGAGGACACACAGTCCCCACATGGTAGACCGCCTATCCAAAAGCGAAAATGTGGACGATGAGCCATTATCTCTAAGGGTCAGTTAGCAGGACAAAAAGGGTGCCTAAAAAAAGAGGAAAATGAAATAGAACTAAAAAAAAGGTGCAAACCAGATTTCCTAAGGGCTTTAAATAGCAAGATGAACTTTGTGTGATCATAAAGAATGAGAAACGAGATATGCCATCAAGTGGGGAGTGGGTAAACCACTTGTCCAAAAACATAATGGAATTTTACTTGCCCACAGAGAACTGAACTCTTAAGAGAGATTTATACAGACTGAAGGAAAGTAAATCAAGTAAACAATATACACAAAGACTACAACAATGTAAAGTATAATAGCCAAGCTTGTACCTGAAGAACAGTGAGAAAATGGACTCTTCCCCACCCCCTTCTCTGAAGGGAGAACACAGGTGTAACAGCACATCTGCGGCAGAATCTGCTCATGGAATTAAGTTTGCGGAACTGCCTTGGCTTCCCTCTCCTTTACTTTTTGTTACAAGCAATATCTCCCTGAGAAGGGAGGGAATATATTTGGAAATGAAGATATTTTTAAAAAACAAAAGATCCCAATTAAAAACTCAAATTTCTATTTTTAAAACGCCAAGCCAATGATTTAAGTATTTTATCCTAAAAGCAAAAAGAAGTCATTCAAGATTAAGCATGTATGGAGGCTGTGTAGTTGTTAGATTTGTTCATTTCCTTTTTTGAAATTTAAAAAAAAAACCAGAAAAATGAATCGCATGCTAACTATATATATTTATATATACATATTGCTTATACAAATTTCAACAAATTTTTTTATAATATCACATATTATTCTTGTAGAAAGAATAGAGACAAAAAGGTGAAATGATTCTACAATTATATGGTGTCAGAACTTGTTGGATGTCCAAATTGCAGAGTCATTGGTAACAGTTCAGTGTCAATATAGCAGAAAGTCTCCAAACAGTACTCCAAGAATTGGGCTTGACCGTGAACTGTTCATTAACATTTTTACCAATGCCTTTATCTAAGGCATGGATAGCATGCTCCTCACACAACACAAAGTTGGGAAAGATAATAACACAGTAGTTGGCACAAGCAGGACCCCAACCAAAGGATCTCTGAGCATTGCACTGAATCTAAAAAGATGGTTGGACAGCAGCTTTCGTGGAAAAGTTGTAATGCAGAAGGCCCCCAGATTAATGCAATGCTGGGCTGCATTGAGAGGCCTAACTCCAGGGCTAAGGAGGCAGTAACAATATCGTACTAACCTTCCTCAGATCTCCTCAGAAATACGTTTGGTTCTGGGTACCAAAATCTCCGTAGCACTTTGATAACTTGGATGGTGTCCAGGAGGGCAACCAAGAGAAAGGCGTTAAATTTACATCAGATGAGGTCACTTAAAGGAAATGGAGAAGTTTAAACAAGGGAAAAAAACTTTCAAGAGAAGGACTTGAAGGGGAGGCTCACAGAAGAGGGATTCGGTTTATTCTGCTTAGTCCTAGAGAACAGCACAGACACAAAGAAGTCAATGCAGGCCTAGTAGCAGGGAAAACTTTCTAACACTGGGACTGTTCCAGAGGCAAAGGGCTACTTGGAGAGGCTCATGTCCCTCTTGTCAAGGTCTCTGGGCAGAGGCTAGGCAGCCACTTGTCAGCTTCATCAAGGGGAGATTCTTTTTGTAACAAACTAAACAGCCAGTAAGGTCGCTGACACTTCTCAAATCCTTGGCAGCTGGATGGAGGATGAATCAGAGGGGGAAGAGTTGGCAACAGAGACAAGCAGAAGGCTAATGCCATAGTCTAGGTGAGAGCCAGGAGAGAGGCCCAGGGAAGGTAAAAACAGAGGTGGTGGAGACTTTGCAAATGACTGAATACGGAGGTTAAAGTGGAAGGAAAAGTCAGGGATGCATCCAACAGAGTGGACTGAGTGTCCCAGAAAGAGTGCTGGTGCTTACTACCAAGTGAAAGGGAGCTCAGAAGAACAATGACAGCAACAGCAGCTAGCAGCTGGAGAGCACTGTTGGTAAAGCACCTGACTGTGTTGTCTCATCTGAGCTCTACTACAACTCGGAGAGAGACCTAATGTTACATCCTCCTCGTTTTGTATCTCCCTATCTCTTCAAAAGGTCAGACTTAGGAGAATATATAATGAGCCTTAGTTTGGCTTTTTTTTTTTTTTTTTTTTTTTTGGAAAGACCAAAAAGACTAAGAGTAAAGCCTTGATCTGTTACAGGTAATGATCAAGAAAATTAAATGGGTACCCTCTCAAACTGAAGATTCATACAATAGTCATTTCAATATTATAGCCTTTCAATTTTATCACTGGCAGATTTCAACTTCCTGTGACATTTCTAATAAAAGCATATGTTGGTGTACTTTTATTTCAATACATTAAAATTTAATCTAATACATTATTAAAATACAATTCAATTATTTAAGTTATGACTAAATTATACTATTTGAAATTCATTTCAATAAGTGTAGGTGTAGGAAGCATTTATCCTCGACTTCATTTCCTCAAGAAGCTTATTTCATTCACTATTTTTCCTTTTAAACAGCTCACAAAGTGACAACAAACTAAGCTAGCTTTTGTTCAGTTGTTCCATTTGTGTATATTTTCGCTCTCTCAACAAGAATAAGCTTAACTAAAAAGACTCCATTTATCTCCAAGTTACAGTTATGAGAAATACTGGTTTCTGACTAGTCGGGTTTTTTTTAACATTTTTGAGGCCCAAATTTTCTTTCTCCCTCTCTCACAATCCTCCTCCACTCATTGAGAAAGAAAGCAATACCATACCCATTATTCATATGAAGTCATGCAAAACATATTTCTACATTAGCCATATTGACAAAAAAAAAAAAAAAAAAAAAAAAAAGCAAAAAATGAAAAAATGCTTCAATCTGCATTTGGAGTCTATCAGTTCTCACTCATCATGAGTACTTTAGAACTGTCATGGAGGGAGCAGCTAGGTGGCGCAGTGGATAGAGCACCAGCCCTGAATTCAGGAGGACCCGAGTTCAAATCTAATCTCACACTTAACACTTCCTGTGTGACCCTGGGTGAGTCATTTAACCCCAGCCTCAGAAAAAAGGGGGAAAAAAATTTTAAATAAATAAATAAATGAAATGAAATTTAAAAATAGAACTGTCATGGATAAGTCTTTTAACAGATAATTATCATTACCACACTGTTGTTTTCAGTGGATATCATTCTTTTTCACAGTGAACAATGTCATCTTTAGCACCTTCTTCTGCTCACTTCACTATGCACTGCTTCATATAAGTCTTCCCAGATTTTCATGAAGCCATTCTAATTACATTAGCGTACTAATAAAAAATAACCATTTCTTATTAGTACAATAGTATTCCATCATAATCATATACCATAACTTGTTATGATGTTCCCCGAGTGATGGGAATCTCCTCTATTTCTAATTTTGTTAGAACAAAAAGAACTACTATAAACATTTTTGTACTTATAATTCTACCCCTTTTTCTTTAATATCCCTTGGAATAAAGACCTAATACTGGTATTGTTAGGTCAAAGGTTATGCACAATTTTATATAGTCCTATATACCTTAGAACTATCGTATAGTTCTTGACTAGTTTTTTTCAAAAGGCCAAAAGAAGCTCTTGAATGAATGTCTCTTTACTAGAAGGTCCCAGCTCTGGTTCTGATAACTTCTTCATTCCATAAAAATATTTCATGTGACAAATCAAAGTTAGCTTTGCAAAAGCATTTTAAATAGTCCACTAACTAGGGTAGAAAAAGGAACGGAATGAGAAAACATCAAGATGGCAGTGACTTTAGCAATCATCGAATCCAAATCTTCTCTAATTTGATCAATGAAAAATGCAAGGCCCAAAGATTTTCTTTTCAGTTACACAGAATTCTAGCTTTCCAAACTCTTCACCCAATGCTCCTTCCACCAAGTTGAACATTGTTCTTTAAACTGAAAAGTAGCTTATACCCGTAAGACAATTAAGCAGTAAAAAAAAAAAAAAAAAAAAATTAGCTTATACCCATAAGACAAATAAGAAAGCAACTATGAAAAATTTGTTGTGTAGCAGGCAAAAACCAAAAACAAAACACTACTTAATCTCAAGGAGCAAACATTTATTACCAAAAGAATTTCTGAAGGTCAGTAAATGTTCAAGTCCCCAGGATACCCAATCAAGCATAATACAGCTGCTCTTTCCTCCATCAGAGACTGACATAGAAGGAATAGATTGTGAACTGAGAGGCAGACCATAGAGCTGCAACCTTTGTTTTCTTTATCTGTAAAGGTCTTGTGCCATGAGACAATGAATTTCCACCTTTCCTCAGGTTTCTTTGAGTCTACACTACCACTACTGGGGTCTAACTCACTGGGGTCAGCTTCATATTACAAGGGAAAACTGAAATGCGCAATGATCGAGACAAAAAAAAAAAAAAAATGTTCGTGCAGTCCAATTCTATCATTTTACAGAGAGGAAAACTGAAACAAGATCACACAACTAGTAGGTAGTGGAGTTGGGCCTTAGATCCAGGTTTTCCTGACTCCAAGTCTGGTCCCTCCTCAGTTATCTCCAAGATCCCCTCCTCTTCTGCTCCAACCTGATAGCAGATATTATTAAAGGGACAAGGTTTAGGGGAAAATGTACATTATACTTTGGGCATGTTGGGCTTCATTTTTTAACACTGATTTACTTACTTTAGCCCAGTACAGGGCCAGCTTTTCCAAGTAACTATTTTCAAGGTCAAAACTTTATGCAGGCACCCCAGAGTCCCTAGGCTTTTCTGCGCTAACTTCCTCCAATCACTACGGTCCGTCTGCCTCACGGCCTTCCCTCAGTCCCTTCTTCTCCGGGAAGGATGCCTGACATTTCCCATTTTCACATTTAACTCCTGTGGATCTTTTGGGCCTGATTCACACAGCACTTCCTCCTTGGATCATGTGCCTTGCCCCTCTGATCCCTCACAACCCTTGGTTACCCCTGTAACGCACTTGGGGAGGATACAAATTCCACTCTTATCTACTGTAGCTTTCTGAAGGTTTCTTGTGCCAAGTATGTACCAGTCACCCATATGCTGATTCAGCAACTTCACAAAATCGCCCCACTTCCATGAGCATTCTGGAAATGTAGAAGTGAAAATCGAGTCATGCTATCTGACTCTGAGAGGGAGAACGGAGAAGACTAATGGAGCCAAAAAGAGCCATGCCGGTAAAGGGAAGCTCATTCACAGTAAGCTCACAACTGGAAGCCATTTTTAGAGGAGTTAGAAAAAACAGGCAGAAAAAGCGAGAGCTCTGGGCCCCTTGCAAATACACACAGTAGCTAAATGTTTCCTTTAGCAAGTATGTTTAAAATGGAAATTGAGTTCCTGACCAATATTACCTTAAGCAGCCTCACTTCACTGTCATTTGAGCTTACAAGTCAGAATAGTGAGCAGATTTTCACCTCTGTCATTTCATGGAAAGTTTAAGAGACTCCCATTGCACTTCAATTTGTTGTTGCTAATAATAATATTAGCATTTGGTATTTCTGAGGTCTGCCAAGAAATAGAGACTGCATCCATAATCATACTGGTGTAAAGTATTGTCCATGAAGAAATTTTCCCTCTATCAATACCAGGCAGCACTCTGTCTACAACTCAGAATTTGAGAGCTGAGCAGGCAGATGGAATAACGTTCTCCTCCCAGTCACACAGCCAATAGGAGTCCAGGATGAGACCAAACCCTAAAGTCCTCCTGGTAGGCTCCTGGTGCTTCCTACTTTGCAAAGAACTTCAAAATGCCTCCTGTGGTTCTCCTAATGCCCTATAAGGTGCTAAGTCATGGCACTATTTCCATTTTGCAGGTAGAGCAAGTTAGTCACAATCCCAGCAAGTCACTCTTGGGAGACCCAGCTCACTCTTTCCGGCTCTCCCCTGCAGAAAGAAGCTGACTCATCCTGATAAGTTTTCTCCCTGGGAGTTCTCGATGCTAATGAACTTCCATTCCATCCTATGAATCTAGTTATATAAATTATATTTCATTGATAGATAAAACTGGAAAAGTGCAAATAAGCTTTATATTATTGTAAATAAGTAATAAGATCTACACTCATTTAAAAACCATTACAGAATTAAATTTAAAATATGAAGAAAAGTTTTCAATGGATCTGCACCAAATGTTATTAATTTATTTATTCATTTATTTAGTAAATAAATTTTTTTAACTTCTCCAGTAGTAACTAATTCTGCTACATTAAATTCATGGAAATTATTGAGGTCACTTAAAGAAAAAAATGTAGAGAAGAGGATCTACCCACAACTGGGATGACTAGCCAAGAAAAGTAACAAGTCAAGCTCTTACTAACTTAATAGTTCTTAAATGTCATCATACAAACATTTTCCAGTTATAATAATGGCAATAAAGTTCTAGTTTCACAGAAAGACCAATTCCTTTTTTCCTTTTTCTTAAACTCATCGAGGCCAATGAGTTGTCAAGAACCAGGAGACTAGGCCTTTATCAAAAAAAATAAAGATTAAATTAATGGTACTTATCCAGGAGCAAAATAAATGGTAGTTAATTCTTTAATTAGAATGGAATACTTCCTAGAGGAGTATTCCTACAATGAAAAAGTTTCTACTTACTCTAAAACTTCATTTCAACAATCCATTAACTTTTACCAAAATAAAATACAAAATTCATTGAAACTAATCCAAAAAATAGTATTTCCAAAATATATTTATCAGCAACTGTCAAAAACTTTGTTTTACTGATTAAAAAAAAAAAAAATCTCAATTGGATCAAGCCAATACTGTGATAAAAACATAAGAGATATTGGTTCCAAAGCACCATAAATCCAAAAGAGCTAAGAATGGACCAACAGTATGTCCTCTAAGCCACTGGCCAAGAACCACCAAAGCTGAATTCTAACTGGAGCATCCAGGAGCATCCTTTCCACCATCTGAAGTACTTATGGAAGTCTATGTACCCAACGTGTTATTCTACTTCTTTCCCAACATTCTGAATCTGGAAAGTAATGATTTCATAGTTTGGCCCCAAACATGAATTCCATTCCATTCTCTTTAAAAGCACTAGAAGAGCTGGGGAAAGGTACTGATGGATTTTTTTAATGACTTAAAACTCTTAGCCAGAAAAAAATATATTTTTAACCTTGAAAAGTAGAGTTTTTTACTTAGTATCTGATTCATATTTACAATAACTTTCAGAGATTTTAGAAATGGAATTTCTCACCGTACTTTCACAATAGTTCTTGGTCTCTGTCAACAGCTGATTCTCAATGAAAGCTTCTAGCTGTTGCTTCCATTATCTCCCCTGGGAGATTACAACCTTACCATAAATCAAATAGTACTATCATTCAGCTAAATTTTGGAGAATAGAAACTTTTATGTTAAAAAAAAAAAAAATTTAATCTAAATCCAAACTGTTCAAAAACTAGAAGCAATCTATAACAAAACATTTAATTTTGTCTTTAATAAATCATCATTGACAAATATGGAAGTGAAATTCACCAAACACTCCTTAGCTTTTCCCATTCTTTTCTTCGGACACAAACCTCAAGCTTTATCTGATACTGATCCTTCAGCAACATTTAGCCATCCATCAAAGTCAATGGTTTCTCTCCTAAGGTAGCAAATTCATTTTAATACTAGTACTTTGAAAACCAATGCAGGATGCTCAAATGCTTTAAAAATGCATTTCGTGTGTTAAATTCCCATTCCATCATTTTTATTATTCTGAAATAATCAATAATGACATATTCTAACATATTACATGTCACATTAATGACAAGTCTTGAGAAAGTTACAAAAATATAAAAGCTGATAACAACAGATCAGTGCTGGAACTGAAGTTAGGCTACATTTTCTATTGTAAAATCTTGCTAGGATCTTAAAATTCTGAAAGGTTAAAAAATTACTATAAACTAATGGCAGAAAGAGCAGGTCTAGCAATTACAGTAAAAATATGCAAATCTGAAAGGTTTTCTAATCTTCTGGTTTTATACAGCATTTTATATGAAAAACAGAAGTGAAAATCATTGTCACTTTTCTACTTAAGGATGGAAAAATTAACATGAATAAAAAAAGAGCATTTTGTTCCATAAAATCAAATCCATAAAAGTTTGAGTGCTATTAATACAATAATGGTAATACAAGAAGATAAGCCTCAAATTTTCCAAAAGCCTATAAGTCTCCTAGGGAGAGGGTTACCTTAATAGACTTTGAGATTTCCTCTCAATAGTTAGCTACCTTTCATGAGAAATTATGAATCCAAAAGACTTTTTTTATTTTTTCACCATAAGGAACTTTGAAGAAAACATACTCAAGAATAATTATGCACAATAATATTCTTATGGTAGAGGATAGAAGCATTCTAGCTAAATTATCCATAAGACAAAGTTCATGTTGAATACTGCTATTGTTACTGGAAATATATTTCTTTTTTTAAGTCTCCCAAGATAAAACGGCAGTGTTTAGAAAGCAAATTTTTTTGGGGGGTGAGGGTGGGGGTGGTAGGGATCCAGGGAGGGGAACTGGTGCAAGAAGGAAAATTGATCCAAATGACAAAATAGTAAAGTTTCAGCTGGTCCAACAATCTCTTTGTCACCAAGGACCAAGTTGGTCCAAGATTCACACATCTGCAGCACTTTCAGGGGGCAGTGTGGTCCCCATTTCATAAGTGAAAGAGCAACTTCTCCAGCTGAGGGACAGGTCAAACAGCAGGACTCCACTACAAAGCACAGAGTCTCCAGAAGCCCTCCCTCCGCCTCTAAGCCCCACTACCCAAGAAGCCCTGGGTGATCAGGAGGAGTACGTGGGCCACTTCCCTTCGGACCCTTTGTAATCACTCTGCAGGGCACTGGGAGAATAATGCACACAGAGAAAAAATTGGTAATTAATTATCCAGGCACAGACCTTGCTAGAGGAGGCAATGGGACAGAGAAGGGATTCATTGCAACTGCCTTAGGCACCACAGGAAGGGAAGTAAAATGTAAATTATTTTCACATTCTTTAAACAAATTTTCACATTCTTAATACCAAAAATCTCCAGTCACTCCAACACAAGAATCCTTTGGGTTAGTTTGTGTTTCATGGAGGCCTTGGGAGCTCAGGGCAGTGTGCACTGCCCACAGGCTATATCTTAACCTTTGGCCTGGCCTTTGGAAGGAGCTCTAGACCTTGACTGGGATCTCAGCTGTCACTGGGCGGTCACCTTGGGTAAAGTGCTACAAGTAGCCCTGGACGCTGCATTTCTTCCTCTAGAAAAAAGGGCTCCCATTGCCAATCTGAAAAGATTGTCACAAAGAAAACTTTGTAAACCTGGAAGTGCTGTGGGAACTGGTGAGAAGTAGGTCTCTGATCTCACTGGCACAGGGACCCTCAGGGAAGAAGAAGAGAGAGGAGCAGCAGCTCCAGCAGTTCTAGTCTCAGGGAGCAGCAGGAAGCCTCCCACTGGTCAAGGTCAAACAGCCACGACCTGACAGAGGCAGGCCTTGTGGCTCACTCCCCAATCTACAACCCTATTATGAACCCACTGTGAAAGACCCAGGGAAAGTCCCACTGGATGAAAGAGCCACGGAAAGCTGCATCCACAGATCTGTCAGCTTATCTTGGATCTAAAAGGTGAAAGGTCTTTTTCTACCTCTCCCCGGGAGTCTGAAATTGCACAGTGCCTTCTCTCATCCCAAAATCTTAGCAGTGTCCAATCTAGAGCTACCACTGATCGAGAAAGCTTCTTCAAGTTAGTGTAAACATACTGTTTAACCAGGATCACAGCACCTGAACCAGCCCAAAATAATGTTTAAGGGCAATCCAATCCAATGAACCTAATCAATACACCCAAGTGCCATTCAATCTCATCAATTTAGAAGACTGCCATAAGGGGCAGCTAGGTGGTGTAGTGGATAGAGCACCAGCCCTGAAGTCAGGAGGACCTGAGTTCAAATTTGGTCTCAGACACTTAACACTTCCTAGCTGTGTGACCCTGGACAAGTCACGTAACTCCAATTGCCTCATCAAAAAAAAAAAAAAAAAAAAAAAAACAGGTGCCATTGTTTGCACAGCACATGCTCTCTAAAAGCTTCTGGCTTTTAATAGCCTAGAAAGCTTTTTCAACAACCTCAATTCTTCCCAGGGGAGAGTACAAAGGTAAGGAAAACTAATCCACTGAGAGCCTACTCATAAAATCTGTACACTGAAAGGTGAAAGTGTAAAAAGGCATTTGTCTATTTTTTAAGATTCCTAAGTAATAAAATGAGAACAGAGTATACTATCTTCTTAAAGTTGTGAACACATCACTCTCAATAACTGCAGTCTCTCTCTATTTCTTTGGTATTTACAAATGCACAAAATCAAAAAGCGCATTCCCAGGAATATCTTAGCCATAAGCCATAATTTCAAAAAATCATGCTTAAGACATCAAACTATTTTGAACACGTATCGGATATTTCACGATAAAATACTAATGCTTCAATACTGAGGGAGGATAACACATTTGTGTACCATATGTAAAGACTGAAAACTGGCACCCACATTTTCTGAACCCTTCACTGTAATATATTATTATACGACATGAGAAAATCACTATGGAGTACAGAAAATCAGTGGCATTCACTAGGCTTTAAAAATGTGCGTTTCCAAAAAAAAGAAGATATCTTAAAAAGTATCTTTGCTTCTGCTTCCTGCAGGATGCTCCTAGTGGGTAGTACCTATCTTGCATCCCCAGCCTGGATCCCACTCAGAATCTTCAAAGTGGGCCTCAGTGGGGAATAACAGATGGGGAAGTAGCTCAGGGCAATATTCACTTCATCAGGTGCTAAAGTCTGTTAAGGTGCCTCATTTCTGCAGATCCCAAAAAAGTGTTTCAATAATAGGAAAAATCCTATGCCATTCTAACTTGATTTCTAAGTCTGAACATCAGCATATACCTACTTTCTTTATACAATCATCTAACCACAGCTAAATATCAGGTAAATGCTACAATCTAGGAACTCTGCTCAGGCACCACTCTGCAGCAGAAAACCCTTTCTGATCCCCTACTTCCTAGTGATTCTCTAGTTGTCCCCACCAGTTCCTCCAACCTGGGAAAAATTGATCTCAAACTTACTTTGTGTTGCTATATCTGTGTACATTTTATTTCTCTCAATATCTAAGCTCCATGAAGGTGGAGGCTATTTCACTGTAGCCTTTGTATCCCAGTACCTGGCTCAGTGCCTGGTCCAGAGGAAGCAATTAATCAATACTTATTGATTAAGTGAACATAACTAGCTAATATCCTACTTCTTAACCAATAATGTTTAAATTAATTTGATTGCTTTTAAATTGCCTACTAAGCTCTCAGACTACTATATCTCTAACAATGAAAAAAACATGGTAAACAAAAGTCATGTGAGAAATCACATTATTTCACAGTCAAGATGTTTAATCCCTTTAAACCTCATATTCTCATGCTATTAATCAGGACTACTTTGACTCTTACTCCTATCACTACTGACAACTAAAATCTAAACAACTACTGTTCTGATGCTATAAAAGAGCCATTTGAATATATAAAGTATTCCTTCAAATCCCAACATGAAATGAAAATGCAATGGCTTCAACAGTGGCCTTTTGGAGACAAGCCAAGTCTAAAGTTACACACTTGCAGAGTTTCGAGGAGGAAGGGTGAATGCAAGATCCTCTAGATTCACTTTATAGATCAGAAAGCAGAGGGGAGAGGATCATAATATTTAGAACATAAGAAACTTTTGAAATAAATGAGTTCAAGATTTCCATTCTTCAGAAGAGGAGAGTAAGACACAGATATGGAAGGCAGTCTATCTCTGGCCTTTCTTTGTATTCCCAGTGTTTAGCCAATTCCTAACAGATAGCAGATTCTCAATAAAATACTTATTGACTGACTAACTTGCCTAAAGCCTCCAAATAATAAGTAACAAAGCTGGAATTTGAATTCAGGCCTTTTCCGAAACCACAGTTATTTCCAATACACCACAATGAAAAACATAAAAGAAATAAAATGATCTCCTCATGATCCGTCTATCGGACTGAGCAGGAATCCATTCTTCAAACAAAGTGAAATCAATAATGACAAAGAAAAGAGAAAGCTTCCAAAGTTCAAGCTCTTTTCACCAAGACCCTGGATCCAAGGACCTGCACAATCACTGCTGTCAAGTTCGGTATGGGAGGGCAGGAACCAAAATGTCAAAGTCATTGAGCGAATTTCATTTGGTAAAAACTAAGCCATAAAACAGTTAATGTGGGAGGAAGTATGAAAAGGTAAGCACACTAAAGCACTGTGGGTGAACCATTTTGGAAAGCAATTTGGAATTATGCAAATAAAGTAACTAAAATGTCCTTACTCTTAGAACCAGAGACCCTATTACTGAGTTTACACCACAAGGAAGCTATCAATAAGAAAATGCTCCCATCCACCCCAAAACATTTATACCAGCACCTTTTGTGTTAGAAGACAGGTTAAGTTGGCTTTGCAGCAACATTAGCTAAGAAGCGGAGCAGTAAGATCTGAAATACTTATACAAGCTGTGACCCTGAACAAGTTACTTAATTTCTAATTGTCTAAATTCCTCATCTGTAAAATGAGGGCACCCTGGAGAAAGGAAAAGCAAGCCAATTTAATATTTTTGTCAAGAAAATCCCAATGATAAAAATCCAGGAGTCACATGAGAATCAGACACAACTGAATGATTGAAGAACAACAACAAAAAAAAAAAACACAATTGGAAATAAGGTAGATGCTCATCTATGAGGTAATAACTAAACAAATTGGAGTATATGAATATAATAGAATACTGTACTATAAGAAATGGCATATATGATGCCTGGAAAAATCTTTTATGTTAACTGATGCAGAATGGTAGTAAGCAGAATTAAGAAATCATGATACATGGTAACTAAAACACTGTAAATGGAAAGGGCAATACCAAAAAAAATCAAAAGTAATCATAACAGAATTACAAAAATCAAGTGGAACTCAAAAGAACAGCTCTGAGAAGACCCCCAAATCTGTGGCTTTAGTGGAGTCGGGAGTCACACACTACACATGTTTCACTCTTATCAAACAATTATGCAGACTTTTTTCCTTTCTCTTTAAAAAAATATATTATTTGTCATTTAAGATGGCTTTAGGAAAAGGGGAGAGGGAGGAATAGATGCGACACCATGATGCTATAAGAAGCAGAAAATAGCAATTTTTAAAATAGGCCATAAACTCTAGCATTAAAAAATAATTTAGATAAAAAGCATTTCCTCACTTAATTCCTCAAATGAACATAGATGTCAACAATAAAACAAGGTTCAATAAATTGTGGGCCCCAGATCCAAGTCGCGATGCAGCACCAGCTGTGGACAAGGCGCTGGGGATACAACTAAAATGAATCATCAGCTTCGCCCGAGGGGCTTTCATCCCAAGAGTGCCCTGGTTGCCCCCGACATCACAAGAAGAAGAATGCTATCTTAACCACCAGCTCTGGGAAACCAGGAAGGCCTTCTGAGCATTCCAGCCATGCAAGTTCTTCCTATGTTGTCATCATAATCTGAGAAAATCAAGAAGCCAGCAAGGAGCCAAGCAGTCACTCTGGGGCATGCATGGGGAGGACCTCCCCAGAGCCCCAGAAGCCTCAATCTCCTGCCACTCATGAGTCCCCTTCCCAAGCACAGACCAGAGATATTTCCTTACAGCCCACTCCAGAGACCCGGCTCTTAACAGGCTGCTTCTTTGTCCTTTCCATTTTTCTTGCCTTGAAAGCTAAAATTTTGCTTTTCCTAGATTCAAAGCAAATCTGCTTTCTCCAGCATTTCTCCATCACCACTTTCTCACCACCATGTCAATGCACTAATGTGAAAACACTTATAAAAACTAACTTGTTTCAATGAATTGATAGAGAAAGAACTGTATTTCCCCTCCTCTCACTTGTCCTCCTCCCACCCCTGGAATAAATGGGATCCTGGAAGGACCTTCTCGAAGCTCTTCCAATTCTGAGATTCTCTGAAATGAAAACACAACTTAGAATAATTTAGAAAAACAATCTACAACTCCCTCTGGCTGAAGTGAACATCAGAAGAAAGGGCCATTTAAAAAAAAAAAAAAAAAAAATTCAGTATTCCAAACTTCACAGTACAATTACATTCTAGAAAAATCGTGTAAAGCAAATCATGAAATTCAAGCTTTAAAATAAAATAAAAATAAAAATAAAAAACTGAAGGAAACTATCCTGTTACTGATAATACAATTAGTAATTATTTGAAAATACAAATATTTGCAATGAAACTGAAAGTGGGATGGCTTAAATCCCCGCAAGGGGGAGAAGAGCAGCTAGTGAAAATAGAATCCTGAACTCTAAAACTTGCAAGTTGCAATACATTTTACCTCCTGGCTTCCCTAACCAAAGGTAATTCCTTTTAAAGTCTCTTTGTTCTAAAGGGCTTTATCTAGTTCCCTACTGGGTCCCTAATTGTTTGTTTGTTTAACAGCCCAGATTAGCCCCTTAAAGGGCCTTAGCAAGATTTGGGATCCCATTCCCATCCCCACTCCTCCGTTCTTTACCCAGAGAAGTGTGAAAAGGCTCATTTACATAATGTATTATTTCCCTAAGTACAGTTGCTCAATCAAGAATTTCCTTTGAGCAGACTACAGCCACACCATGAAATTAAGCAATCTGAACTTTTTATGGAAATTTTACAATCCCTTTATACATAGTGATCATGACACATTCTATTCCACAATCTTAAAACTCAAAAGTTTCTAAACTTTTGTTAAACTAGAAGTTTAACTAAAGTTCTCCATTACTAACTATGCTTAACATTATGCCTCCAAGGTAGCAGCCTCAAACAAATTAAACATTATGCTAATAATAAAGGCAATAACCTTATTCATTCTTTTCATCCACAAGTGTTTCTGGAGCCAGCAAGATGCAATTATTATCTTTTAAAACTGTGTTTCTCTCTAAATGGTCAAACCATCCAATTACAGCTGTAAGACCCTTATGTTTGAACTGAAGAAGAAAAATCACTCTGATAATATAAGCAGGGACCTCTAAAGCCATCTAAATAAAGCCCCAACCTGGGCAGCAAGTTGGAAGCATGGCCAGCCTCCACATATAAGAACAATTATTTGCACATTCTCCAGCTGCAAGACCCAGTCTAGGCCTGTTTCCTCTGTGGGAATAATAGTTCTAGGACTCCCTTTGAAGGAGAAGGCATCCATATAATGCTTGGCAAATCTTAAAGTACCTGATAAATGTCAGTTATTATTATTACTATTCTGTTTCTGAACAACTTACACTCAAAGAGTTTTCCTTGCAGTGATCCCATAGGGCGGTCTGCACCACCTATCTGCCCACTGCTCCCAGTTACAACAGTCACAAGCGCTGCCATCTCGGGAAACTCACAAGCCTCTATGAGTTAGATGCTACAGGTATCATAGTCCCACTGATGCCCTGAGCCTGTGCACTCAGCCAGTGTCAGAGGCGAGTTCTGGGCCTGGTTTGCCGAACCCAAGACAAGCACAGGCCCCAGGGGGCTCCTTCCCCACTGAGGTGAGGGCCAACCCTTCCCCGCTGAAGGCAGCTATCAGACCATCCCAGGCCTTTCCTTCTCCAGACCAAACCCCCTCGAACGCTCTGGCCTCCAGCCGCCAGGGTGGGCTTGTGCAAACCAAAGGGCTAGACGTGGGCTTCCGAACAGATCCTGCAAAGACCTGCTCCCGAGAGCGAGCCTTAGTCGGGACGGTGCTTAGGTCACCTCGTGGGCCCTGCTGTAGGCCCCAACAAAGGGCCACAGCTGACCAAGGCCAGCCCTCCACTGGAGAGACCAGACAAGGGGCATTAAGGGACCGTACAAAGTCCTATTCCATAGATCAGGAAGAGGGGGATCACATTAAGGCCTCAGGTGCAGGCCTGGAGTTAGGAAAGCCAGAACTGAAGGCCCACCATGAATCCTTATTAGCTGTATGAAAGTCACTTAGTTGCTGTCTGCCTCAGTATCCTCATCTGTAAATTGGGAATCACAAGAAAGGGCTGTTGTGACCATAAAATGAGTTGAGATTTGTACTTAATCTTAACCTAGTACAGGGCACATAATAGGCACTTAAATGTTTTGTTTACCTCCTTTCTTCCTTATCTTTCATCCCCTACTCTCAAAGAACTCATTTTAACCACAGGCCTAATACTTCTGTCTAAAATCCCATGTCTTCCCTAATCACTGCTACAAACATTATTAAAGCAATGTAACTCAACCAGAACAACACTCCGTATTTCACATGGAACATATTATATGTCAAATATCTAGACAATCTTAGAGCCTGGGACAGTTTCCATTCACTCCCTTAACAGTTTATTTTATTGCTATGAGAAATGAGCAAAATTATTTCAGAGTAGTCACTCTCCTGATTCCCAAAGAGCATTCAGGAATTGATAAAGATGCTATGCTCCCATTGGGTTTCTTAAATACCTATTCAGTCTTATATTAAGATTTCTTTCTGCCTTCAGTGGCTCCCCAAGCCAAAATACTTTATACATCTCAGACAAATTAATCCTTCTAAAACATGCATTCTTTGCCTGTGAATTGGTCTGTTTCAAAAAAATAAATAAATAAATAAATTTGGAAATATCAAAGAAAAGGGACAAAAATGTATGTCTGTACCCTATGGCCACCGGATCTTACTATGGGACATAAACCCCCAACAGATCAAAGAGAGGAAATAAAAGTACATGTAGACCAAATGTTCTAAAAGACAACTTGCTAAGAGCTGAAACCTGATTACAAAATGGGATGTAGTAATAGCTCAACTAAGTATGAAATATAGATGTAACAACAATTATGGAACAGTGAGAAATGAGGGATTCAAAATAGTACAGGAAAGAGAAATAAAACAAGAGCAAAATAAGATGAACAATATACAGAGAGCCACAACTATATACATGAAAAAAGCATGAAAAGAAGACAAACTGAATGACCACATCAGGGAAAGGGTCTGGAGACTTCCTTACCTCCTCTTGTCAAGGTTGACAAGGGGGGCAGACCATAGCTTACCTGATCACACAGAATTGGCTCATTTTATTTAACTATTTGTCTTTGCCACAGGAGAGTTCATGCAATGGATAATGGAGGAGAGGCTGTAGATGGGTGGGAAGAGGGCAGAGAAGGGCAGGGTTTAACAGAAATGATTGTTCAAACTTAAGGCATTAATGAAATCTTTGTTAAAACTGCTTTAATCAAGCTACTCTTCTTCAGGCAAGCAAAGACCCACTCCTCAGGATGGCATTCAAGGCATTAGAGAGTACTGTCGAACCTAAACTATTTCCCTTGAAGTGTCAGAACTTAAGACCAGAACACTTTCTTGCTTAGTATATACTCCAGATTCATTTCCAAATCCCAAATATGCTGTTTTCTTCTGCCACTCACTCTTGTTTCTCTCTACCCTCTTTGTCTGTCTGTCTGTGTCGTGTCTGTCTATCTTTCTTTCTGTCTCTGTGTCTCTCTGTCTCTCTATTACTCAAAGATTTCTAGCATCAGGAAGATCTGGGTTCAAACCCTCACTCAGACACTTACTGGCTATGTGACCCTGAGCAATCCACAACACCTCTACTTAATTCAGGTTCCATTGTAAAATGGGGATAATAGCAGCACCTCCCAGGGCTGGTGAATGGATCAAATCAGACATTTTGTGAAGAGCTTAGCATGCCCAACTGCTCCTCCATCATAGATTGTTCTTCCTTGCTAGCAAGAGATGCTGCTGAAGCCCAAGGCACCCCAATGCCTCTGGGTTCTTTGTCCTCCAGTGTGACCTGGCTATAGAGGTTGGAGTAAATCCCCTCCCTGCCAAAGCAGAGGACCCCCCACCAGGATGAGCTGCCTTCTTCCCTGGGCACCATTCATTTTGTTAATGAAAAGATGGGGGATAGGTGAAGAGGCGATCTGGTCTCCAACCCCAGCCCTTGGAGCAAGTTTCTTCCCCTCCCAAATTCTCCTGCCCACCTGGGCACCCCACTCTCCTAGCTCCTCCCCCCTCCCCTTCTCCGCCACCACAATCACACCCCAGCTCGGAGCTCAGACCAGGGCGCATTGGAAGTACAAAGCCCAAGACTGCAGCACACCAGGGGGAGAGCAGGCAACCTCCAGGCTCTCTCCCCCACAACTCCAACTATGCTGAAGCTCAAGAGGAAGGATGGACCTCTCCAGGGCAAACCTGGGCCAAGAATGGCCTCCCAAACCTCTGGGACTGCCTGCCTACAAACTTGCCAAGAACCAAAACAAGGACAAAACTGATGAAAGAACAGGCTTCCGGCTCGGTGTACTGGACCACTCCTATTCCTTCTTGACACAATCCAGAACCATTTTCAATTCACATTATTGGAAACTCAAGCTAAAACCAAATGCTCCCAAATGACCAGTACAACAGTTCTTCGACATCAGCAAACCAGAGGGGTACGGAGTTCAGGGCTGGGAGTCAGGAGATCTGGTTCAAATCTCATCTAAGTCTCAAATTATAATGTTAAAGAATCTGATTTTTGTCAGTGCTATTACTTCCACTTTAATTCTCCTCTGCATCAATGGTAGATGAGGCTCCGAGAGGCAGTGAGACTGAAATAATATGCCATTGGGTCTTTATCATAACCAAATAAAAATATCATCTTTGTAGAGTCAAGCCCAACCAAATTTAGTTGAACAGGTTGTCAGTCAGAAGACTTTGTCACCTGGCCTATACTTTTCTATTAAGTCCTCCAAGTCTTAATTTCTCAACTCTGCCTTCAAGAACCTGAGAGCATTCTCTAATTCAGCAGCATCAAACTCAAAAAGAAATGGCAAAACCAAACATAATATGCTGCCCACTGGAGTCCTTAACTTCGTTTTAAAATGTAATGCTATCTGTGTTTTACTATATTTTTGTTTTTGTTAAACTTTCCCAATTACATTTTAATCTGGTTCAGGCTGCCTTTGGGAATATTGTCGACCACTGTTTATATGTTTGACCTCTATGCAATAGGCCCCAGGGAAGCATCAGTAAAAGGCACTAATGGAAGAATATAAAAATAAATTCAGAATTCTTATAATTGCCTCTTCCTGATTTCTTGCCTCTAACTTCACCACCTAGAAAGAATGAGATCTCCCTAATTGATGTAACTGCATTGCTCATTTTCTTTAATGAATAAAAAATTTCTTTTGGTACACACTGGATTCTATTAAATCAGCTACAACTTAATAAAGATCTGTATGAATCAATAGAATACTCTGACAGTTAGACATTATGTGAAGAAGGCATCTCAAACTAGTTAGCTGAGAAGAACCTGGAGAAGTACAAAAGGTCCTACATTTGAAGTCCTACATTTGAAATCAAAGGACAAGGGTCAAAGCCTCAGCTTTGAGACCAACTACCTTTGGCAGAGGGCACTGCCCTTTACTTTCTTACTTCCACTGCCTTTTTTTTTTTTTGGGGGGGGGGGTGGAGGCAATCAGGGTTAAGTAACTTGTCCAGGGTCACACAGTTAGTGAGTGTCAAATTTGAACTCAAATTCTCCTGACTCCAGGGCCAGTGCTCCATCCCAGGGGCCACCCACCAACCCCCTTCCCCTAAGTTTCAAGGTCCTTATTTATGAAATAAAATAGCTAGATGAGAGAATTTCTCTATTTCTCTTTCACTTTAGCTTTAAAACTCAGGATCCCAAGGAATGTGGAGTGACAGTTAAGGAACACCTCCCCAATTCTGCTTTCATTCAGGACTAAAATTCAAAACCATGAGACACAGCTACCACTTAGACTCTGGAGCTACTGAGAGACTCCAGTATTTCCACAAGGTGAATTTCAGGAGCAGTTTACACCAAAGTCACCGAGGAATTTCTTTCCTCTTGCTTGAAACTTAAATCAGTCTCGTTTATGACCAAAATAAAACAAGTTTCATATGATCTAGAATGACTGCAGGTATTACCCAGCTGCACCCTCCTCCCCCAACACAACTAAACTATATCTCATTAAAGCTATTTATTTCCAACTTCCCTTCCCTAGTACCCCTGTTGATGTGTACACAACCCTGAAAAAAGGCACCAGGTTGAGCTCTCTAATGACAAGATTTCCAATAACAAAGTCTTATGGATGTTTCAGTAGGTGACTAGTAAGCATCATGCTCTGACAGTAAGACCCAAGTCACAGGCTGAGTTCTTAAAAGTCACTTGCCTTCAACCTGTTCTATAGCTGAGAATGCACCTTAGAACTCAACTACAGTCATCTCAAAAATATCTATAACTGATCACAAAGGATAAAGTAAAAGAGGGCAATGGATCAATCAACAAGTAGCTACCACCCCCTGACAGATCCTCGCTGGGCCCAGGGGATGTGAGTACAAATTGATTTCCACTGAATCTGAACAATCTGAATTGCATATCCTACTCAGAGTGGATCAAGAGCACTGTTTTCATGGATGTAGCACAAGGCTTCATCTGGAAAAATCTGCTTCTCCAGCTTTAACGGGAGTGATGAGCATAGGAAGAGAGGAAGGATTGAACTGTGTCTTGAGCCTGCCTCTAGAAAGGACTGGAAAGGGGCTGGAGCCCCAAGCCCAGGTCTGCTCCCTGCCATGTGAAGGCAAGATACTCATCTATAAAATGAAAAGGCTGGACTTAGATACTTCTCAAATTACTTTGGTCATAGAATTATAGAATTTAGATTTCAAAGGAGAAGAAGTGCTAGAGGAAAAAAACTGGCAAGGCAATGTACCATGTATACTATCTACCCTCCCAACACTAAAGTTCACCAGGACTTCAGCTCCAAAATCACAGCTTTTACTTGCCGTTATTGCTTCCCCTTATCTCTCCTGCTTCCCCTAGAAGTCCAGAGGCTCACGGATGCATAAGCAAAAGTTTTTTGGTGACTCTAGTATTGGAACCAGGAATAATTGCTGATTAAAACCAGACACCAAAGAGCTTTTTTTATTTTTTAGTAACACCTGCCCACAGAGAGCTTACGTTCTACTGGAACAACAACCTATGGATGTCTAAGTATGTACAAACCAGGTAATTTTGGGAAGGGAACTAGCAAAGTCCTTTAGAAGATGAGGTGTCTGTTGCAATGAGCATTCATGGAATCCAGGGATTTTAGGAGGCTGTGAGAAGCCCCACAAAATGAAATGCTCCACTGAAAAAGACTGGCAAAGTGGGCCAGTCTGGCCAGCATATAAAAAGTGCAATACATACAGCCTGACAAGATGGGCTGGGGACAAGCTACAGGGGCTTTCTGTGGCAAATATATCTGATCCAAGGACTAGGGAGCTATAGGAGTTTACTGAGGAGTTGAGAAATACTGTCAGAACCTCACCTGAGAAAAAGCTTTCAGAAGCTAAGTCAAGTATGAAGAATGTGAGGAGAAACTGGAAGCCAAAAGACCAATGAGGAGATCAATGCACCAGTCCCGGAGAGAGGTAATGAGGGCCTGAATCCGGGCAGTGGCAGAGGTAAGATTCCAAAGAGATTGCTAGAGGCAGAAAAAAACAAGACTTAGCAACTGAATGGACTTAGGAGCTGAAGGAGAAAGAGCCAGGGAAGCCAAGGCAGTGCCTCCTACACAAGTTCAGAAGAGGAAACAAGGAAATCCGTTCTGTCCATGATGGAGTTTGAGATCACTATAGAACACTAAACTTGGCTGAAGGAAAGTCTACTTGGCACAAGAGATGATGAGTGTGAGGAATTCAGAGAAACACTGGAAGACTTATACAAACAGACCTAGAATGAAATCAACAAAACCAAAAAAACACAATATAAATGAAGGGAAAAAAGTCAAACTCCCAGGAACTGAAAAATGAATAATGATCTCAGAAAACAAATACTGAAGGATAAACTAGTCCTCTTGGCAGAGAAGCTCAGAATTAATACTTAGGGAGAATTCCTCTTACATTCATGTTGGATATGGTCACTGACTGACATTTTTACTTAACTGTTTTTCTTTGATTAAGAGAATGATTTTCAAAATGACCATGATTTAAAAACAAAAGGTGCCAATAATTTTTTTTAAAACTTAATACAATTTTGACTATAACTTAAAACTCAGGCAAAAAGTTCAGTAACCTGTCACCTCTGTGACTTGAGAAGTCAGGAAACAGCTAATGCTGTATACTGCCAGCCAGTGTCGGGTGCCAGGCACATAGCAAGCACTTAATAAATGCTAATTTATTCATTCATTTGGGCAGGAGTTACAAGCCTGACACACTCAAGGCAAGGACTGGTAGCATCCTATCCCTCTCTACCTTCAGGGGTCCCTACCTAGGACCCCATGACAGTTGTCACCTTTCTTCTTTGCCCCCAACCTTCTTTTCATCCCTTCTCTGCCCCCCCAACCTTTTCTTTCTTTCTCTGCCCCAGGTCTCTCCCCTCTGGCTCCCTTCTCCTTTGGCTCATGTGCACCCCTCAACAATTGAACCTCATAACCATTGCAGGCAGGGCACACCCCAGGACACAGTTCCTATCTAAAAGCAGAGCTTTATTAGGTTTTCGAAGGTGGTAGAACAAATAATGAGATCACTTGAAAGATGAGGAAATTGAAGCTTGGAGAGCTGCAATGAAGGGCCCAGGCACTCTTGGCTAAAAATATTATCTGTTTTAACTTACAATTATTGGCTTAAAGTTTACAAATCACTTCAATGTCTGGGCCAGGCCCTCAACCCCAGACTTCTGACTCCTGTCTCCAGTTGCTTCCATAAACCCAAACCAGCTCTCTTACCCAGCCCTACCCTCCAAGAGCGAACACTCTGGTAGAGATAAGAGGTGCAGGCAAGTACCTCCAAGTCAGCAAGTTCTAAATACATGGGGGGAGGGGAGATCTGGGCAGTCAAGATCACTTCCAGCCAGGAGGCTAGGGGGAGGCCTTAAAGGAGAATGTTGACAGCCCCAGAAACTGGAGGGAGAGTACGGCACATAATACTATACAACAGACATGTGCGTGAAGGCTTGGCAGAGCAGCTTAAATGATCTCAAGGAATCAAACTGTAGCAAATTCCATAGGAAATTATAAGCACCTCTATTATTCATGGATGTAAAAAGAATAAGGCAACTTCATATGAAATCCAAAGAATTATTTCTCAAGAGATTAAAAAAAAAAAAAAAAAAAAACAGTCTACCCCTAAGACAACTTCCTTGCTGGTATGTAGACCCTGCCCATCAACAAGGTCAAAAGTATCTCCACCTCCCACCCCTCCCCCCCTCACCTCCCAAAGGGTCAGGGTGCAGACTTCAGGGTCACAATGTCTAAAAGACAGAAGAGTATAAGAAGAAAAAACATGGCCTTCAATGCTGAAAGTGAATGTTAAAATAAAACAGCGAGATGATGAAAAATAAAATACAAAGTGGCTCAATGATATGCTTTAAGACTTATCTGCAGGAAAAAGCTAAAGACTGCAGATCCCTGACTAACCTTCTTACCAGGCTCTTTACAGATTTTATTACCATTCCTCTACTCAAAAATATTCTGTGTTTTCTAAGGCCTAGTGAGCAAAGTCACTTCCAGCCTCATCTCACATGACTTCCCACCTCCTCTCCACACTGCAGACCCACTCCGAACTTTCTCTACCTTAGTTCCCTCACTTTGGATATCTTTACTCACCCTCTTTGATCTACTGGATCCTTCCATCTAAAGATCAACTCAAATACCAACATCTGCAGGAAGTACATTGGGATCTGCCAAACCCCTGGAATGAAAAAGCTTAGTTTGCCCCTCTCTACTCCAAGGACCTGGCAGGGCTGTGGAGAAAAGTCATCTGTGTATTTGTCATACCCCCTCCTAGGCTGTGAGCTCACTAAGGACATCTAAACTTAACTCCAAGCTCTACAGTGGCCACTTCAAACTGAAGGTCAAAGCAAAAGAACCTGCTACCTTGCAAATCCAATTGAGTCAGTCCAGAGGAACCTCCCTGAAAGAAAACACACTCAGAGGGACTTGTATATAAAAAGATGCTGAGAACAATTGTTCAAAAGGACCAGAAGCATGGTTTTGCTTAAGACAGAAGCTTTTTGGCATGTGAACACAACCTAAATTGTTTCAAGTTACCCTGAAAGTGAGAAGCTTCAAGCCTCTGAGTTAATAACAGCCTCATGTTTCTTAGCATTTCAGCTAGAAGTGAGACAAACACATCTCAAAGTTAATATTTTAAAGTACTAAATTTCAGAAACACATTAATTAAACCCATGATGTGAACACTGGTAGTTCCCATTTTACAGCTTTGAAAACTAAGGCTTATCTAGATTAAATGCTCATATAGAAATAGAGCAGAACTCAAATGTCTTCTCTTCAAAAACTGATTCCCATTTCCAACAAAACACACACACACACACACACACATCACACTGTTGTCTCTTAGCAATAGTAGATTCCTTTTCTGCCTTTAACATTTTTCCATTTCAAATATCAGAAGTAAAAAAATTTTCAGTTTGTCTTCAACCTGCATTATTCATAACAATCAACTCCCCACCGCCAAAGAATTTCCCTCAGAGCAGTCTCTTTAATTGGCACCAAACAAGTAATTCATTTTTATATTATTATTATATTTTTAAAAGCCTGTTGATTTCAAATTCTTCGCTTACAGTTTTTTCCTACATTGAACAGGAAGCCCGAGGCTCTTTTTGTGCCATTGCAATAAATTTACAGATGCCACACTAATCTCTTAGCTCAATTCAGAAGCAAAAACACTAGTCTTTCTAAGGCAAAGCCCTAGAAAGAGTACCATCCAATCTTCACAACTGACTCAGAGCTTCCACATCAATTTATCACAACTGATCATTTGCATCAAGCACAAATATCGAACTCAAAGCAAGGGGTAGAAAAGGCAAAACCTTGCCATAGACAGAGAAGGAATTACCTGGATGTTGCTATTATTAGCTGTGATGTACAGGTACAATCCAAAAGTATAAAAAAATAACATCACAATCATCTAAATTTAATTACTTCTTAATGCTACCACATTTTTGTAAATTTTAACCAACTCCTCATCACCAAGATGCCATTCTTCTGATCCCATGAGTAATTACCAACCAATAAGTACCTTAGGCTTCATTTTACTGTCTACTCCCAGATTTTAGCGGTGAAATATCTGAATATTTAATTAGGAGGAGACATGGAGAGTCAGGAAAATATATGAAGAGGAAAATTATTTTCAGTTTTAATGCTGAAACCTAAAAATCCACCCAAAATGAAGAGAAAATGTCAAAGTTTTTTTGTCTACCTGAAAATTTCACCTTAAATTCATCACTTTTGCTATCTATATACTCTCTTTATTCACAAGATGGGGCAAAGTTGCTGCATTAGTCACAACCAATCCTAACACTTTTCAAGTCCCTCCTCCTGGGATCCATTGAGAAAAAGCCGACTCCCAGCTCTTTGTATGGACTCCAATATAAAACCACAAAGCTCATCAAGCCTTCTCACACACAGGATTGCAACCTTTACCGGTTAACTTTTCCAGCCAAGAACAGGTTACTCTCCTCAGTAAATTGCCTTTATGTTATAATGCTAAATTAACTCAAAAGACATTGGAAACAAGCCACTGAAATGACAAGCTACTTATTAGTTAATAAAGGAACCTTCCATTCTAGTACATTGCCCCATTAGGTGAGGAAGCAACTAAGAGATAATCAAGAAATGTTTTCTGACAAATGTCAAGTGTACAGACATTGCTGGACCAAGAGGCTGAGCTCTGATTTGCTGAAGCCATGCAGGCCAGCTTTCCCACTGCAAAGCACTTGGGAGAGCTATCAAAACGAGGCAAGTTTCACATGAGCAACACATGGTTCAAGTATATGCCTCACTTGGAATTAATCTCATCAATGAGAACTCTTTCATTGAAGAGAATCATACCAGACAAAACCATTGTGAAATCTGTAGATATGTGACAGGGCAAAGAAAGTAAGCCATTGGGTTTGTATCAAAGTGTTGTAAATAACATTTACAAAAGAACAAAAATGGCACTTGAAAGAAAACTAAGCAAAACACAATTCAACGGGAGAGGGATGCCGGCTTTCCCAGGTGTGGGATACAATCACTGCATAGGTGAATTAGACTAGAGTGCCTCTGAGTACCTTACAGATCTTTGGAAATGCCCTGATTCCCCCTCCTCCTTCCCTCATTTAAACACCTTTCTTTCCCTCTCTAAACCGTCCTGCCATCCATATGCACCATGATATGAAACCAAAAAAACCCATGATAGCCAATGATGATGTATTGATTTATGCTTATACAGGTGAACACACATGATGAAATATTATTCTCAAGTTGGTAATAAAAATAAATTCCCAAGCGTTTGCTGGAATTTTTATTTCCTGTATTAGACAAATATCCTATCACCCACCCCAAATCAAAAGTCTGAAAATTCAGACCAAGCCACACTTTCCGACCCTAAAAACGACAAGAATGCACAGAAAACGCAGTCGTACAGCAAGCTCTCCTTTTCCATGCGGATCCTTGAATTACCTCTAGACCTCAGGCCTACCCGAAGCAAATTAAAGACTTTTAAACCGCTCAACACAACACCACCCTTTCTAGCAGTGGGAATTGGGGGGATGAAGGGAGGAAAGGAAGAGTCATTTCGGCTAATTTCCTCTTCCGCTAAAGGCCAGAGAGTGGGAAGTGTCCAGTGTAACATTTCTTTCTCATCTCCAGTTCTAAAACCACATGACAACTCCCCAATTCACTTAAAAAAAATTTTTTTTAATTTAAAAAAATCCGTTGGGGGAGGGTGCCTTCGGATATTTGTTTTACATTTTTTTAAGCCCACTTACCTCTGGCAGCCAACGGGTAAGTTTCAGTGCCGCACCAACAGGACATTTACAAACAAAAGTTTATTGTCTATTAATTAGGGGCCCGGCCCGTTAGGTGAAAGCCCAGAGGATGCCCTCGGGACTGGATGGAGGACTGTTTCTTGCCTCCACCCACCCACCCACCTCGTCTCTTCTCGAGCCGTGCCTTGCTTGCCATCCCTCTCGGGGCAGGAGGAGCACAGGGTGAAAGGGAAAGCCACTTCCAGCTTTCCCCGCAGGGTTGATCCACAGCCCCAGCCCCACGGAGCTCGTAGGGGAGGGATTGGGAAGGGGCACCAAGGGCCCCTCCAAGAGCGGCTGCGGACCGGGAGGGCATCCCCGCAGTGCTGCTCTGGGAGGGGGCGGGGGCCCTCACACAGACATACAGACACACAGACACAGACACACACAGACACACACACACACACACTCACACACACTCACGCACGCACGCCCCCCGTTTCCCATCCAGGCCTTCGGGGGCTCGCCCCCTCCTCTCTGCCGCGCCTCTGCGGCCGGTAGGGCCCGAGCCTCGGCCCCCGCGGGCCGCTGAAAAGGATACTGTTGGGGCGCCTGGCTCTGGAGGGCCCGGAGGTTCGGGTGGGGGGCCGCCGCCGCCGCCGCCGCTGCCGCCGCCGCTGCCGCCGCCGCCGCCGCCGGGTGAGGGGGAGGCGGGACCGCGGCCGCCGCCGCCGCCGCCGCCACGGCCGCCGCAGCCGCCGCCGCCGCCGCCGCTCCGGGGGTGCCGGGGCCGGGTCCTCCGGGTCCTGCGGGACCGCCGGGGCCGCCGGGGCCGGGTGCTCCCGCTCCCCCTGCTCCTGCCGCTGCTCCTCCCGCCGCCGCCGCCGCCGCCGCCGCCGAGCCTGATTTCAGAGCCGGTTTCTGCGGTAAACTCATGGCAAAGCGCAGCCACCAACCCCCCCAGAGGCGGAGCGGGAGCCGGAGCGGGAGCCGGGGCCGGGGCCGGGGCCGGAGCGGGCGCTCCGGGGAGCGGGGGCCGGGGGCGGCGGGGGAAAAGGAGAAGGAGGAGGAGGAGGAGGAGGAGGAGGAGAGGGGGCAGGGGGCCCGGGGGGGCGCCGGGGCCGAGAGCAGGAGCAGGAGGAGCAAGGGGAAGGAGAAGGAGGAGGAGGAGGGGGCCGGGGCCGGCCCCACACGCCCGCCGCCGCCGGCAGCAGCAGCAGCAGCAGCGGCAGCAGCAGCAGCCGCCCCGCGGGCCAGCACCACCGGCTGCCGGTCTCCGTGACAACGCGACCCCGGGGGAGGGGGGGCCGGACCCGGCGGGGGCAGGAGGCGGAGAGACCGGACCTTTCACGGCAATATCCTCATGGGCCGGCGGCGGGGGGTCTCTCTCCCCCTCCCCGGGGGAAGCGGCGCCCTTCGGGGGAGCGGGACTCGGGCGATGCCGGCGGATTTTCTTCACTCAACGAGCTGAGCATCCAACATGGCGCTGCGGCCGCCTCCAGCAGTCCGGCAGGACGGCTGCTCGGCAAACTTCGGGCCTTTTCGGAGGAGCTCGGGGAGGCGGGGAGGAAGGAGGGGGCGGGGGGCTAGGGAGGCGCTTCGGCTCTTTCCGGAACGGGCGACGAGTCGGGAGGCTCGGACGCCTCTCGGAAACGCTCTGGGGCTGGCTCGCGGCCTTCCCTCGGGAAAGCTCGGGAAGGAGGGGCCGGGCAGGGAGGGGTGGCGGCTTTCCTGGACCGCGGGGGCGGAGGGAGACCCGAGAGGCCGGGCCCGGAGCCGCGGCGCTGCCCCGGGGTAAATCCCTGCCCCGGAGAACAATAAACTGGCCTTCCTGGGGGGCCCGCCCAGGGGCGGGGACAGCCCCGCCGAAGCCGGCCCGGAGCGCGGCGAGCCGCTCTCCCGAGGTCCTCGGGCCCCTTTAACCCGAGCCCAGCTTATCCCGGGCTCCTAGTCCGCCCGCACCCCGCCTCGGAGACGGCCGTCCCTCACTGGCCACGTGGGAGCGGAGCTGCTGGCTCGCAGAGGTCACACCGGGAGTCTAGCAAGAAGCAGAAATGAGCAGAGTAGGACGCCTCCCCAGCCCCTCTCCCTTCTAGAGCCTTCCTCCGGGGAATCATTTCCTATTGATCAGCTCCGTAGCCGGGCTGTACGTCTCCTGGCAATGGCAGCTCCGGGGGGGCAGGGACCGGCTTTCCTCGCGGACACACAGTGGGCGCTTTCTTAAATGCTCATTGACTCGCCAGTTCAGGAAGCTCCGATATCGCTTCCAGGATCAAAGTAATTCAAATCCTCTGGTTTCCCACACTCGTTACTTATCTGAGCCCCTCCTATTATTCCCCTGTACGCTCGGCCTCCAGACCCTCCATCAGCCCACCTAGGAATGTCCCCTGGCTCTGCCCCATTCCCCATCCCCTTCAATGTTAAGGCCCCCACCGCTGATGGTCCATAAGCCCCAGGACAATCTCCCATTTGTCTTGCACGGGTCCGGGGATCGAGGGGCCTGGCGACGCCTGTGGCTTTTTCACTTAAACGGGAGTTTCATCATAGGACTGTGGATTTAGAATTGGGGACTGGCGTAAAGTTGCCCTGGTCCGATGTCTTCGTTTTACAGATGTGCAAACTGAGGCTAGGAGGGCTGAAGTAACCTGAGGCAGGTGGCAGCACAAGGATTCGAACTCAAGCCCCTCATTCCGGATCCAGCGCCATTTCCCACTGAACCCCGAGAACTCCCGCCCGTCCTGCAGGGGAGGGCAAAAGAAATGCCCTGCCTTACTTGAGGGCATGAGGAAAGTTAGTGAGAAATAAAAAGAGAAGTCAGTCAGATAATGGAAAGAGCCCCAGACTCGCCAAGTCTGGTGCCCTGATGCGATCCTGCTTGTGCTCCGCAGCCGCCTGTCACACTGGGACACTCCGGACTCGAGCACACAAAGTGCGTGCCTCAGGACACACACTCCTCAGTAGGAGCGGGATTCAGAGGCTCATTCCTGACTCCATTCTGTTGGAGCTTTTCTTTCCAGTTTTTCCCCCTTTTTCACTCTCCGTTTCAGTTTGAATAATGTGTTCCAGGTTATAACTATATAATCTAGAACCGGAAGAAACAGGGCAACCTCGTCCAGGGCTTTATCCTAAAGATGAGGGAATTGATGCTCAGGTCCCACAAGTAATGCACGTCGGAGCCAGGATTAAACCTCGAGTGCTTTCCACTATCGGGTCTTCAGTAAACACTGTGGAGCTCCTACTATTTGCCAGACAAAGGCAAGATAAGGCAGTCCCTGCCCTTAGGGATTTTCCATTCGAATGGAGGGAGTGTAGGCAAACAGCTAAGTACAAACCAGGTACTTAACAGGCTAAATGGAAGAACCGCAGGTTTCCCCTTACCACAGTTAACCTTTCTTCAGTCTACTTGATGTTCCCACCTCCCTTCAGATTATACAGTGACTCTCCAATTTCTTCAGCCTCTTCCTTGGGGACCTGAGAACAGGAGGAGAAAGAATGTTGGGGCAAGTAGAAAGAAGCTTAAAGTCTTCAGTCCCAATTCCACATACTTGCTAATCATGTTACCTGGGGCAAAATCGCGGAGCAATCTCATCCATGGAAATGGCCTCTCCAGTGAGAGAAAACACAAGCCAGCCTGGGCCATTGCTGCCCTTCAGGGAGGACTGGTAAACTCAGTAAGCTAAGAGCCTTCCCCACTTCCTCCTGACATCCAGAGGAAGGCGAGAAAGATGTTTAATAAGGGAGCTTCCAGGAACCTGTTGCCCTTTGCCCTTGCCATATTCATGCTCTTCATTATCACCCGTCACCCAGATGCTCTCAACCACTATCTCCTCCTTCTCCATCTCACATGAAGAGGTGGCCCTCAAGACAAAATTTTCTATTTGCACAAATGAGTGCATTTCAATCTGTCCTTTCCATTAGATTGCCCATTCCGTCATCTGTACTCTCCCACTTATCTTCCTTCTCTCCTTATCTATTCACTTTTCCCTACTGCCTACCAACATCCTTATGTCTCTCTCATCCTCCAAAAAAACCCTCAGTTGATTCATCCACATTTCTCCTCCCTTACACAGCTAAACTCCTGGAGAAAGCCATCTACAATAGGTACTTTTATTTCCTGTGCTCTCTCTTTTTAATTAACAGTCTGGCTTCTGATTTCATCATTCAACCAAAACTGTTCTCTCCAAAATTACTCATAATTTCTTAATTGCCAAATGTAATAGCTTTTCCTCAATCCTCATTCTCCTTGACCTCTCTGTAACCTCTGACACTGTGGATCACTCTCTCCTCCTTGATACTCTCTTTTCTCAAGGTCTCCTCCTGCCTCTCTGACTGGTTCTCATTCTCCCTCTTCTTAGTATCCGTGTCCTACCAGGCTCTCTCTTTCGCCTTCTTTCGCTAATTCCAACTTTTCTGCTGATCTCCACCTGCTTTTTGGTTATTACAAATTGGATGTCCTACAAATACCTCAAACTGCACATGTCCAAAACTGTACCCGACGTTTGTCTCCTCTTGGTCTCTTTTTTCTTCCTAACCTTCCTCTGACCCTTAGGGATATCACCATTCTCCCAGTCACCCAGGCTAAGTATCATCCCTCTCTATATATACAGATATCCAATCTGTTGCCAAAACCTGTTGAATTAGACTTTGTAACATCTCTCTAACCCAGAAGGGTTCTTCTTCATCATTTGGCTGTCAAAATGATGTTCCTAAAGTTTAGATCTAATCTTGTCACCCTCCTATTTAATAATCTCCAGTGGATAGGAATTGAGTGTAAACTGTTTGCACTATTGTCTTTCTACCCAGGTTAATTTTACCTTCGGAATCCAATTCTTAGCCTGCAACAAGAAATTTGGTTTTACACACATATATTGTATCTAGGATATACTGTATGGGATTGCCTGTCATCTAGGGGAGAGAGTAGAGGGAGGGAGGGAGGGAGGGGAAAATTTGGAAAAGAAGTGAGTACAAGGGATAATGCTGTAAAAAAAATAAATAAATAAAAAAAAAAAAATTACCCCTGCATATGTACTGTCAAAAAAATTTATAATTATAAAATTAATTTTAAAATAATCTCCAGTGGATCCCCATCACCTCCAGAATCAAAGAAATACAAAATCTTGTTTGACCCTTCCTAACCTGCTTTTCTAGTCTTATTCATCACTAGAACACACATATGCTACAATCTAGTGATTCTCTTCTCCTTGAAGTTCCTCATAGGAAATACTCCATCTGTCAACTCTAAGTATTTTCTCTAGCAATATCTCATGTCTCTCCTCATCTCTACCTCCTGGCCTCCCTGAGTCCCTTTTAAGTCCCAACTGAAATCCCACCACTAAAAAGAAATCTTTTCTGATACCCCTTAAAGAAAATGCCCTCCCTCCTGCTGATAATCTCCAGTTATACTGCATATATCCTGGTTGCACATAATTTATAGCATCATGTCTCCTCCATCAGCCTGTGAGCTCCATGACAGCAGGGATTATTGTTTGCCTTTTAACAAAAAATCCCTGATTCAGGCCATTTCCAATGATCTTGTGATGAAGAGAGCCTTCTACATCTAGAGAGAGGACTATGGGAACTGAGTGTGGATCACAACATAATATTTTCACTCTTTTTGTTTGCTTGAATTTTATTTTCTTTCTCATTTTTTTCCTTTTTGATCTGATTTTTCTTGTGCAGCAAGATAATTGTATAAATATGTATGTATATATTGGATTTAACATATATTTTTGCACGTTTAACATATATTGGATTACTTGCCATCTAGGGGAGGGGGTGGGGGGAAGAGGGAAATTGGAACACAAGGTTTTGCAAGCGTCAGTGTTGAAAAATTATACATGCCTATGTTTTGAAAATAAAAAGCTTCAATTAAAAAAAAAAAAATCCCCAGCTCTTAGCACAGTGCCTGGTACATCTTAGGTACTTAATAAATGTTTACATGATTGAGTTTGAAGATCTTAGCTAAAAAAAGGCCAGTCTCCCACTCCATCCAGGGCCATCTCCAGTCATGTTGATCTATATCTGGCCAATGGACCCAAATGGACCTGGAGGTCACAGGGATAGGTGACCTTTCCCTGTCCCCCCTCACTTAAATATCATGGCATCCCCCTCCTGATGTCATGGTCCTTTTGAAGAATGAGGAACAAACAAGTAATTGACTGACCTCCTAAAATTCCTGCCATATTTAAATTTTAATTCCCCTCAAATACTGCCCTCCACAAAAGGTCCTCCCCCCAAGTTCTAGAGCCTCTTCCAAGACTGCCCCCTCATCAGTTGTGGAGTGTCTTTTTAAAATTGCTGTGTTAATTTTTACAAGTTTTTATTGTCTCTCACTTCCCCTCTCCCAAAATGAACATTTTCATAACCCTTATATAAGAAAAAAAAAAAAAAAACCCACACCTAGTTCATCAAAACAATTTTTTTTTTTGTTGGTCGTGTCCAAAAATGCATGTCTCATTGTGGATTTTAAATCCTTCACCTCTTTAGCAGAAGATGGGTGATGTGATTCCTCTTCAGCCCTCCAGTCTTGTGGTTCATGATTGTGTTCATCAGATTTCTAAAGCCTTGTAAACTTTTTCTTTATAAAGTTGTTGTTTTGTAAATTGTTTTGCTCCCATCCCTCAGCATCAGATCATAGAGGTCTTCCCAATTTCCTTTCAACCAGCCTATTTTGTAATTTATTATGACACAATAATATCCTATTACATTCATATTCACATTTGACTAGCCATTCCCCAAGAGGTGGCCACCCTCACTTTTCAATTTTGAGCTAGTAAGAAAAGAATTGCTAGAAATCTTTTTATACATATGGGCCCTTGTTTTCCTTCTTTCTCTGGTCTTTTCAGTTATAGGCCAACCAGTAACACTCTGTCTTGAACATGCCTATTTACATGTTCCCCCCTTAGAAAGTAAGCTTCTTAAAGGTGAAGATTGTTTTTGTCTTTATATCCCCATTGCCTGTCACATAGTTATTTAATAAACTGACATATCTTTGATTCCTTTCAAGAAACATTTGCCTCTAAAATCTAAAAAAGAAGCAGATAGATGGCTAAGTGGATAGACAACTGGCCCTGAAATCAGGAAGACCTGAATTCAAATCCAGCCTCAAACACTTAACACTTCCTAACTGTCACTTAAGTCACTTAACCCCAATTGCCTCTGTTAAAAAAAAAAAAAAAAAGAGGGAGAATAAAATCTAAAAAAGAAGTATGGATTCCTTTCTCCCATCAAAATGCACTTTAATGAAAAAAAAATTGACATTTACTTGACATTACTTGAATAAAAAAAAAAAAATACTTCTTCCAGAGATTCTAAAGTCTCATCTCTTCATTCTTTAGTTGAAGCCTTCCATCCTGTCTCTGAAAATACTAGGATAAGAGTGACTTTATTGAAAATTTAGTATGAATGATTTTCTGTTGTTGACATTTTCATTGTCTAGGCTTCAGTTTTCTGATCTGTAAAATGGGAGGAGTGTAAGGCTGTAAATTTTTGTAAATTTTTACAAGTTTTTATTTTCTCTCATTTCCCCTCTCCCAAATTGAACATTTTCATAACCCTTATATAAGAAAAAAAAAATCTGTAAATTCCCTTGTGGGTATGATTTCTGAGAAATATGAGAAGACTTGTGTGAACCAAGCAAAGTGAGCAGATCCAGCAGTATCTTTTTTACAATAACAACATTGTAAAAACGGTTTTGGAGTCAAAGCTAAGGAGCTCTTATTTCCAAACACAAAATAAACAGTTTTGAAAGACTTGAGAACTCCAATTAAGTCGATGACCAACCAAGATTACAGAGGAAGAAAGATGAAATATGCTCCCCACCTCTTTTTAATGGGTAATCAACTAAGAGGGCAGAAGGAGACATTTTTTTGAACATGGCCAAAGCAGGAATTTGTGAAGTGCTTTGCAAACCTTAAATTCTTTTTCAGTTATGGATTTTTCTTGACTGCATATTTGTGACAAGGGTTTTGTTTTTATTTTTTTTCCTTGTTGGGGGATGGGGAGGTAGGAAAGAAAGAATAAACATCTATCAATTAAAAAAATAAATTAAAAAATTAATTCCCTTCTGACTTTCTGATCTTATAGTGCTAATGGTAGAATTACTGGGGTCAGCCAATACATTAGATATGTATCAATTAATCAATAAACATTTATTAAGCTTGCTATGTACCAGGCACTGTGCTAAATGCAGTTTTTGCCTCTTTTGCATCCCTAATACTTAGCACAGTTCCTGGCACATAGTAAGTGCTGGATATTTACTGACTGGTACTGGAAATCGGATGGGCAGCTAGAGAGACCAGATGGCCAGTCTGCTCAAGATAAGGATGGGCTTGCTTGCCCAACTTCCATATCCATTCAGGACTCTACTGCATATATTTGTTTTTATATTCAGTAATTGGGGGCAGCTAGATGACACAATGGATAGAGTACCTTGGAGTCAAGAGGCCCTGAATTCAAATCCAGCCTCAGACATTTGTTATGTGATCCTGGGCAAGTCATTTAATCTGGAATATCTGGGGGTGGGGAGGGAGGAGTAATATTAGCCAAAGTTCCCATTTCCATGATACTTTGAGTACCTTCCTTTACATTGCTCCTTGAGAAATATTCCTAATGTAGGCGAGGAAATTGAGATCCAGACAAAGTGAAGCGACGTGTCTAAAATCACACGAGTGAGTGGTCTCCATAGCTAGTCTTGCCACCCATCCCTCCGGGTGACCCTGGGCACTGCTGCCATTTGTCTCCCTGTAAGCCTCCTGGACTGGCTCTCTGTGATTCAGATTTCCTCCTGCCCTGCCTGACCTCTAGGGCCACTCCTGCTTCTGGATCACAAACATGGAGATGAGACTGACTGGCCATGGCTCCATCACAGGAGGGATGGGATCCTAGCCAACTGGGCCCTTGATTTGGACTACTTTTGCTAGGAGTGATATGTGGCTGATTCAGCTGGAGGGGTTCCCAAGGATCCAGTCAGAGAGCAGTGGGATGTTAGCCCTGGAAGGGACCTTAGGGGAGAGCTAATCTAGCCCCTTCATTTTATGCATGAAGAAATGTGGAAAGAGGATGCAATGGAGTTTTGGAGCCAGTTTCAAACTGGGTGAGACCCAGCACCTGGAATAGAGCTCTGGACCTGGAATCAGAAAAACTTAGTTCAAATCCCTCCTCAGATAATTACCAGTTGTGTGACACTAGGTGAGATACCTACGTGTCTCAATTTCTCATTCCTAAAATGAGGCAGTTGGACTCAATAGCCTCTAAGGTCCCTTTAGATTTTAATCAGAGGCTGTTCTCTCTCCTAGGATATTGGGCAAATCATCTGACCTGTGTAAATCTCATTCCTAGGGGAGGAATCAGAAGACCACAAGATAACTTCTTATTCTAAAGTCCTGTGCTTTTCAATATTTGAAGAACTGGCAAGGGTAAGAGTTCTTGGCCCCATGCTCTTCTTGGTCCAAAAGTCATGAACTAAGAGCAATGGGCAGAAATGACGGTGAAACCAATTATCAGATCTACACAAAGAAAAATTCTGTAACAATTAGAGCTGTCCAAAACTGGATGGGGAATGAGCTCCTTATCATTGGAGGTTTGCAAGCAGAAAAGCAATAATAATTTTCTGGGATGACAGAGGGAATTCTTGTTCAGCTACAGGTTGAACTCTTCCATGTCAGCTTTTCATGTACTTGGAAAGAAATCATTTTTCTCCTCCCACATCATGAGGTGTGTATAAACTCCTATGGCATAAACTGAAGGCCATAACTGTAACAGATCTAAGCTCATTAGATCTATCCTTGAATTTCCTTCCTAATATACAAGTCCTAGAACTGGACCCTATACTTCAGACGTGGTCCAATCAGGCCAGAGTACAATGGGGTTTCCACCTCCCTGGTTATAGATATCATACCTCTCTTGGGCACATTAAGAACCAACTAGATGTTTTATTTGGGGGGTTTTGTTTTTGCTCCTGTATTACACAATTAACTCAACTAACAAGTCTGCAGTATACCAAGTTTCGCAGGGGAATTGCAGTCCAATCTTGTCTCAGTTGATTTGTTGAACCCAACTATAAGAATGTGCATTTGTCCCGACTATATTTTATTTCATATTATTCAATTTTGTGAAATAGGCTAAAGTCTGCCAAGATCTTTACTGGATCCTGACAAGTTGTCACTCAACGTGTTAACTATCCCTCCAAGTTTGTGCTATTTGATAATTTCAGAAGTATGCCATTTAGTCCTTTCCCTAAATCAGTCATAAAAAGGTTATGGAGCATAGGAACAAGCACAGATACATCCTTGAACCCAGAGTCAGAATACAGCCCCAGACACTTAATAGTTATGAAATCTTGGGCAAATTACTTAACCTCTCACTATCTCAATGTCCTGATCAGTAAGGTGGTGATAATAAGAATACCTACCTTTCAGGATTGTTGTGGGGAGAAAGTGAAATAACATCTATAAAGTGTCTTGCAAACTTAAAATGCCATGAATGCGATTACTATCTCGACATCATCATCAGATATCTCTTTATGAATTGACACTGAATTATTCTTTGAGTTAAAACACTTGATATTTTGTTTTCTTTCTGTTTTTTTTTCCTTCTTGATCTGATTTTTCTTGTGAGCAAGATAACTGTATAAATATGTATATATATATTGGATTTAACATATGTTTTAACATATTTAACATGTATTGGATTACCTGCCATCTAGGAGAGGGGATGGGAAGGAAGGGAAAATTTGGAATACAAAGTTTTGCAAGGGTCAATATTGAAGAATTACCCATGCATATGTTTTGTAAATTAAAAGCTTTAATAAAAAAGAAATAGAAAATAAAGAAAAAGACAGTAAAAAAAAAAAAAAGACACGACCAATTTAATTGTAATTTTTAAAATACTTCTATTTTCCCCATAAGAACAACAGGTGGCTTTATCAAATGTTTTGCTAAAATCTGGGTAAAATATTTACCACATTTTCTTCCTCTACAAATTGATTTAGAGGCAGAAGGGATTTTAGAGAATATCAAGTCCAACCTTTCACTTTAAAGATGAAGGAACTGAGGCATAGAGCAGGTAAGGGACTTATTCAAAGTCACAGGTCTTGGAAATGTCAGGGCTAGCCATTATTCTATATCATAGGGAAATAAGGACCTAAATAAAACTTCCTGTCCTCACGTTGCATACATTCTGAATAATGTTCTTAATCCTTGTAACTTTTGACATTTCTTCCATAAAATACCACAGATAAGGTAGAAATTGCAATAACAATAACAAAAAAAAAAAGCATGGGACTTCAAATTAAAAGATAGAGCATCTAGTCCCAGCTATGAATACCCCTTAACTGTGTCAAGTTGTTCAAATGTCTTCAATCCTGTTTGACTTTTTATTATGCCATTGGGGGATAAAGATACTATAGTAGTTTACAATTTTCTTTTCTAGTTTATCTTACAGATGAGGAAACTGAGGCAAATACAGTTAAGTGACTCAGATTTCTCTAACTCTGGGTCTGACAATTTATCCATGATGTCACTTACCAGCCCAGCAACGTCAAGACAAGTCAACAATCATTTATTAAGTACCTACTTGCAAAGCAGGTACCCGTGCTGATAGATGGGAATACAAGCAAAACCAACCACAGTCCCTGCCTTCAAGGAGCTTACCTTTTAAGAGAGGGTGTGGATAAGACAACACAAAAGCAATCTATAAATCAGGGAAGTGAAGGGGAAGAAGGTCCTCAAGTGGGTTTGTGGTAAAGAAGTCTGGGGAGGCAGGAGTGGACCTGGAGAAGGATTAAAGGAGCCTACAATGGTCAGAATAAGTCATTTTCCTTCTCCAAGGCCCAATTTCTTCATCACTAAATGGGAAACGATCATTTGGATGCCATCATTTCTCACAGGGGTGCTCTGAGGAAATCTCTTTGTAAATTCTGAAATGCTGTAGACTTATGAGCTGTTATTCCCCCCATAAAAAAATCCTTCACCTTTGGTGCTGGCAATACTCACGTAGAAGCCCGCCTACAACAGGTTTCTCCTGTTGTGACTGCATTTGACATTCAGTTCCACTGGGCAATTTCACTCATTTAACTCAGGAACAATGAGAATAATAGGAAATGATCAAAACTCCTCACAATGGCAGTTAGGAGGACTCTCTCCACAGGATTTCAGGCCACACAAAGGTACAGTCCTTGTAGGGGGGATTCCATGAAAAGCTCTTTGACTCACAGGCAGCCCTTATGGCAAGATATGCCCCAAGTGGTTCCCATGACAACCATGCTCCCCGTACTCTATATAAATGTGTGTGTATATACATGCAAGTGCGCATGCATGGGCATCCATCCACCCAGAGATGCTCAGAAATAAACTCTTTGTACATTTTCCCCTTTATAGATAGAAAATAACCTGGAAGGATTGAATATTGGAGTCAAAAAACTAAGACAAAATTATACAACAGGGCTTTCTTCCTTTGGTGAACTTTCAGCTAATCATGCCCCTCATCCTGACACTACAATCAATCACAGGATATTATAGGATCATCAGATTTAGAAATGGGAGTAAATTTTGAATATGAAACTTCAGAGCTAAAAAAGATCTGGCATAATTGAATATTGGAACCGGGAGGGGCCTTCTATTCTGTAGAATATAGAATACTAGAACTGAAAGGACCCTTAGAATATAGAAGAGCAGACCTGGAAGGAATTTTGGAGCTCAGAATGTCAGAGCCGGCAGGACCCCTGGAATAGAAAATGTCAGGTCTGAATGGGCTCTTAGAACACAGGACATCAGGACTTGGGAAGACTCTTAGATATCCAACCCCCTCCTCATTTTACATATAGAGAAATTAAGTCCCAAAGAGGTTAGTCAATTCAAAAAAAAATTTTTTAAGTAATATTGACAAACCGAGGTAACAGATTAAATATGGGGAGATAAGAGAGAATAAGATATCAAGAATGACAGCTAGAATGTGAAATGACTGAGAGGATGGTGGTACTCTTGGAAGTAATAGGGACATTAAGAAGGGAAGGTTTCAAGAGAAAGATGAATTAAGTTTTAGATGCTTGGA
Source organism: Sminthopsis crassicaudata (assembly GCF_048593235.1). NCBI lineage: Eukaryota > Metazoa > Chordata > Mammalia > Dasyuromorphia > Dasyuridae > Sminthopsis > Sminthopsis crassicaudata. The sequence goes on along the minus strand of NC_133619.1, from coordinate 610,513,284 downwards.
GCTTAAGCTTTCTATGGGAATATTCAGGTCAAGACATCTAATAGACATCTTATTGGAGATGTGAGGATAGAAGTCAGCAGAGAGAGTATGTCTGGATAAGTAGATTTGAAAATCAGTACCATAGAGATGATAATTAAATCTCTTGGGAGCTGATAAGGGCATCTGGGTGATGCAAGGTGAAGGGATGGGAGGAAAAGGAAGTTTTTGGTGAATGGCCTCAATTATTTCAGTGAATTTGAGACAAGTTTCTTAGCTATGGATGATTTAAAAGCAGACTAAAAGCTTGGAAACTGCCATTGTGATGAATGGGATAGTGAATTGATTAGGGAGGTGTTAAAGAACTGCCCAGAAGTAGTGAGCGACCAGTTAACTTTACATAAGATAAATTTGTAATGGATCCAATCAGTACAGTTAGTGATTTTCTCCAGCTTCATTCATGCAGCAATAGATGAGTAGGAGTAAAGATAGTGGATAGTGGGAATGATCCAGAACTGAAGCTTTGCAGGATAAGATCACTGATAGACTAAGAAGGCAAGAGATTCAAGAGAAGACAGGAAATCATTTATTCAAGGTTACATAACATATTACTGGTATATCTGGAACTAGAACTGATTCCCAACTTTGTCCATTTTCCACCATTCCATGTTACCCTTCTCCCTCTCTTCCACTCCCTCAGTCTTTCTTTGGTGCAGTGGTCCTGAAACTTTTTAACTAGGGGGCCAGTTCACTGTCCCTCAGACTGTGGGAGGGCTGGACTAGAGTAAAAACAAAACCTCACACTGTGTCTCCTCCCCTCAGCCCATTTGCCATAAACCCAGCAGGCCGTAAACATCTTCAGCGGGCCGCATATGGTCCTCGGGCTGTAGTTTGAGAACTCCTGGGTTAGAGGATGGCTTTGCTCTTGCCTTCTCATCTCTTGCAAAGACCAATATCTATTGCACTATCCCAATGGACTTCTTCAGCTAAGCAGTTAGTTCAGTATCCATAACTACATACAAGGTTTGTTTCATCCACTCTCCTTATGATGAAGAAAATCAATTCAAGCTAGTTTCCTCCCATTGCCACAGATGGTAGTGCTTAGCCCAGGTCAGTAGTGTTCCATAGATTATAAGGTTGGAGAACTTGGATGGCTTAGTGGTAATAGTCCTCATGACTAGGAAAACAATACAAATTACATCATTCTTCTGCCAGTAGGTCAGGAGTAAAATCAATTACAAAAGTCAAATCTATAGATGCCCTTCACTTATAGCTCATACCTCCTCCTTTGCAAACCTTCATTTCAAGATGGGGACCACAAAAATTCACTTTCATCAACTGATTGCTGTTCCTGTCTTTAACAGAGAACAAAACAGACACACAATGGAAATTTTATCTTATTAAAGCTTTTTATTTTCAAAACATATGCAAGAATAATTTTCAACATTAACCCTTGCAAAATCTTGTGTTCCAATTTCCCCCTTTCCTCACTCCCTCCTCTAAATGGCAAGTAATCCAATATATGTTAAACATGGTCAAAATTTATGTTAAATCTAATACAGGCCTACATATTTATACAATTACTTTGCTGCACAAAGAAAATCAAATCAAAAAGGAAAAAATGAGAAAGAAAATAAAATGCTAGTAAACAACAACAAAAAGAGTGAAAATACCACGCTGTGATCCATACTCAGTTTCCACAGTCTGTAGATGACTCTTTTCATCACAAGATCACATAATGGAAAAATTAAGTCAATTCAACAAACATTTATTCAGCATTTAATTTATGCCAGGAAATGGGCTGACCTGGGAATACAAATATAAGCAGAAAAAAAAAAAGGTTCTTGCCTCAAGGGGCTTATGTTCTAATGGAGAAAGGAAGTTGTTTATCCTTCATTCTGAAAGAGGTCCCTGATATTAGGGAGATGATACCATGACAGGCAAGTGAACGGGATTTAAGGGGGAGGGGGCTATGTAAAGTCACCACTCTCACTTGTTCCTCCCAAGTCATCTGGATCCAGTATAGGCCGTGATGATAGGAATGAAGACATGGCTGGATTGGACACTTTTCTTAAAATGGAAGTTCTGGAAAGAACTGACCAATCAGAGGAAAGAACTGGGGGGGGGGGGGGGGAGAAAGGAGTGAACTTCCAGAGAGGAAAGGTCAGACTCTGGCTCTCCACCTCCCTAAGACCTTAAATTCAGCCTTGTCACAGCGTGTCCAAGTGCCTAGCCTTGTGAAATAAGAGGTGGTCAGTTTGTGCAATTGAAGTATGTCCTTCTCAAGTGACAGTCTCCCTCCCTTTCTCTCTCTCTGGGGCTTTGGCGTTGCCCAGAGAAATCCTCCAGCCCCAGGAATTAGAATCAGGCTCCCGGAAAGCCCCTGGGTTAGAGTGAATCAGAAAAGGGGCTGACCTCAAAGGCAAGACAGCAGGAGGACCCTGACTGTGCGGCTGGGAGCAAGCCTTCGTTTCCTCATCTGTAAAAAATGAAGGGCAATAAGGCTCAAGTCACGCTACTGGAAGCCAGGCCCTCCTGCTCCCTCCCCCCACCACGCTACAGGTTAGCAGACTCGGGCTCGGATCCCAGCAGGCCTGGTCCTTATCCGAGGGACTCTGCACCAAACACTTGTCCTCTGGACCTCATTTCCTTATCTGTAAAGATGGGCTCGGACTGCATGACCTTTAATATCTTCCCCAGGTGTAAAGCCTTGAATCCCTGGGAAATTTCAGGCGAGAAGAATGAGAAGTTAGAGGCATTTTGCAGAAGCAACTGAGGCTGTGAGAGGGGCAGCTCTTAACCCGGGCTCACCCCAATACCAAGTTAGTAACATTGTATCTGCTTCTGGCCCCAGCCCGGGCCCCGCCGGGATCCAGCTCCTGGGGAGACCAGGACTGGGGCCACTCCTGGTAATCAGGTGCAGAACTAGCGGGCGCCGGGAGCCTCCGTCCTGAATACTAATAAAAGCCGACGGGTAATTAGAACGGGAGGCCTCTCTCAGCCCCGGGGTGTGGGGCCTGAAACCCGGAACCCATCACAGGGTGGGGAAAGGAGCCTCGATCTTCTTTCTTTTCTCGCCCTCTAGTGGTGTCTTGTGGGAACCACGTCATAGGAAAACCGTGGCCCGAAGCAATTGCCGATTTTAGGGAGGTGCCCAGCAGGGATCCACAGAGCCGGGCTCCGTAGTCCTCGGGCTTCTCCGGCGCTCCGGAAGGGCAGGGAAGGGCAGGCCGGGCCCCAGGAGGCTGGCGCGCTGCTCTGCTCCCAAGGCGCGGTCCCGCGGGCAAGGCCGGACCGGGAGGGAAGGCGGGGGGAGTGGGGCGGGGCGGTCTCGCCGCCGCCGCAGTGGAACAGTGGGAGATGTGGAGGAGGGGCTCAGCAGCCCAGGTGCTGCAGCCACACCCAGGTCCAAATCCGTGCCAGTTACCCAGTGAGGGGGCGCGCTTCCCGCCCAGCCTCCATCTCCGCCTCCGGGAAACGAGCATCCCAGAACTCTGCACCGACCTGCGGTCTGGGTGCGGGTCCTGGCTCCGACTGCGGCCGGGAGCGTGGCCCGGCTACGTAACAATCTGGGACTCTGTTTCCCCTCCTGAATAAAATCAACGAGGCTCCTTCCAGGCTCGTAGGGAAAGTGCTAGCGAGATGCAAGTTTTTGCAGGGGTCAGTGGTGAAAAATTATCCTTGCCTATGTTTTGAAAATAAAAAGCGTCAATTAAAATAATAAAATACTATATAAATTTTTAAAAACCCTCCAATTGCCTCAGAAAGATGTGGCTATAGCACCTTTAGAAGCAGCTCTCAGGCTGCATCTCCATAGGGTTTGCTTTCTAGGATGGAGGGATAAAAGTAGGACCAGTTTTCTGGGAGATGCTGACAAGGCTAGGATTCCTGCGTCTCCCTGCCTGTCGGGGACAGTTGGCGGTGGGGATGAGGAAGGTGAATCTTCTCCAGAATTTCTCTGCTCTCTTATAGGTGTGGGGCCGGGCTGGATACAGGGTAGTTTGGGGAGCAATGTTATTCCCAGTGCTCTTAAACTGTCTTCATTAAGTCTCAGGAGAGATGGTAGAATATTATTGTGCTGTAAAAACCAGGAGTATAAAGCATTCAGAAAGGAATGAGAATACTTAAGAATTGATACACAGTGAAAAAACGCAGTTAGAGAAAGGGGAACAAGTATTTATTAAGAGCTAGGAACTGTGTAAAGTTCTCGATAAATATTATCAAATTATCTTTTCTGATCCTTACATCCCAGGGTAAGTGCTATTATTATCCCCATTTTAAGGAAATTGAGACAGGCAGCGATGAAATGACTTGACCAAGATCACACAATTAGAAATTTTTAAAACCCATAACTTTTTTAAAAAATAATTTTTATTATTTTTTTTATAATATTATCCCTTGTATTCATTTTTCCAAATTATCCCCCCCTCCCTCTACTCCCTCCCCCTGATGACAGGCAATCCCATACATTTTACTTGTGTTACAATATAACCTAGATACAATACATGTGTGTGAATATCATTTTCTTGTTGCACATTAATTATTAGCTTCCAAAGGTATAAGTAACCTGGGTAGGTAGACAGTAGTGCTAACAATTTACATTCACTTCCCAGTGTTCCTTCTCTGGTGTAGCTGTTTCTGTCCATCATTGATCAACTGGAAGTGAGTTGGCTTTTCTTTATGTTGAAGATTTCCACTTCCATCAGAATACATCCTCATACAGTATTGTTGTTGAAGTGTACAGTGATCTTCTGGTTCTGCTCATTTCATTCAGCATCAGTTGATGTAAGTCTCTCCAGGCCTCTCTGTATTCCTCCTGCTGGTCATTTCTTACAGAGCAATAATATTCCATAACCTTCATATACCACAATTTACCCAACCATTCTCCAACTGATGGACATCCATTCATCTTCCAGTTTCTAGCTACAACAAAAAGAGCTGCCACAAACATTTTGGCACATAGAGGTCTCTTTCCACAACTTTTTTTAAAAAAGTTTTTAAAAGATCCTGAAGAATATGATTTGGACTCTTAGGATTTAGAACTGGACAGGTCCTTAGAGATAAGATAGTCCAGTTATGAACCAGATTAAAATGTAATTGGGAAATATTTAACAAAAATTTTAAAAATACAATAAAACATAGATAATATTACATTTTAAAACCACATCATTATGTGACCAGAAGGAATTCTAATAAATGGATTAGTGGCCCCATTTCTATATGAGTCTGACATGACTAGAATAATCCAACACCATTTTAAAGATGAAGAAACTGAGGACCAGAGAGGGAATCTTGCTCAAAATCACATAATAATAACTGATGGTTATAGAGCACATTCTATGGGGAGCTGATCTGCTGCTGTTAAGCCATTTCACTCATGTTCTATTCTTCATGACCCAATTTAGGGTTTTCTTGGGAAAGATTCTGGAGTGCTTTGTCATTTCCTTCTTCAGCTCATTTTACAGATGGGGGAATGGAGGCAAACAGGGTTAAGTGACTTGCCCAGGATCATACAGGTAGTAAGTGTCTGAGGCTGGATTTGATGATTTGATGATGAGACGATGAGTCTGCTTGATTCTAAGCCAATTGGTATCTTTTGTTCTCAAAGAGGACCAAAATGACATCACTGTTAGAGTCAGTGTGTCCAACTGTACTTGATCAGACTAATATGAGAACAGAATGCTCTGCCACAGATCAGACACAAGTCGTTCCTATGAACATTTGGAGTGGATTCTCTCATTTTGTGCATCTCATGTTTCTTCTGAGCTAATTCAATTCTGCTTCACTTATAGAGCCCAGCATTTTTTCTGATGAGGGCTCACCATGCTGTGTGGAACTGTGCCATGTCTCCATGTCATAAATCAATTCTACGGTTCTTGAGAGACTTTGAGAGTGTTCTTATATCTGACGCCTTGTGAGCACTTGCCCTGTGTAAGTTCTACATAAAACAGTCTTTTTGGCATATGTACATTTGGCAAACAATGTGGCCACTGAGTCACTTAGCTGGACAACTCATAGGGGAACTTATAGGAAGCCATAAAAAAAGTCACACTAGATATAGGTCCTATTGCAAATCAGGATATTGAAAGTCTTCAAGGTACTTTACCTACTTAATCTCATTGGAGCCCCATTATAACCCTGTGACTTAGTTACTAAAAGTATGGTAATCCCATTTTACAGATGAGGAAATTGAGGCTAAGTGGCTAAATGACTTGCTCATGCTCACAGAGTTAGTAAGGAATTCTGATCTTCCTGACTTTAATTCCAGCTCTCTGTTTACTACATTACCCCCCTACCATAGCTCTCTCTCCTTCCTAAAAATCTGTTCATTTTCTTTTCTAGTATTAGACATGGAGTCAAGAAAACACAGATTTTAAACTGTGCCTCTGACACTAGCTGTGATTTGCCTTGGGCAAATCACTTTAATCTTTGTGCATCCGTTTCTTCATCAGTAAAATGGGAGATAATAAAGCCTGTACTACCAATCTGAGTCAGACACAAATAAGATCAGATGCTTTAAAAACTCTACATCATCATCAATCATTACAAGGAAATCCTCTTTCTTCAAGGTTCAATGCAGGGGCCACTTCCTGCATGAAAAATTCCTTCGGTCCCCACCTACCTCCCAACAAAAAGTGACCTCTCTAAATACTTCATGTTTCTGTATGATTTAAATGGGGGCTGGAGATTATTTTGTTTAATCCCACATTTTATAGATAAGAAAAAATGAGAACCAGAGAAGTCCCTATACCCAAGTTCACATACCTCAAAAGAGGAAAGACATAGGAATGAGAAAAATTATTTATTGTACTCTTATTTGACTGCAACAGTATTAATCAACTTAATGTGATTCCATAGGGGTAGTCATTATAAAATTTACTTGTTTATCAATATATATTTAGTTAGTGTACTTGTTATTTTTTTATTGAACTTTTTAAAATTTATTTTATTTATTTTTTTATAGCTTTTTATTTACAAGATATATGCATGGATAATTTTTCAGCATTGACAATTGCAAAACCTTTTGTTCCAATTTTTCCCTTCCTTCCCTCCACCCTTCCCCTAGATGGTAGGCAGTCTTATACATGCTAAATATGTTATAATATATCCTAGATACTATATATGTGTGCAAAATCAAATTTCTTGTTGCACAAGAAGAATTGGATTCAGAAGGTAAAAATAACCTGGGAAGAAAAACAAAAATGCAAACAGTTTACACTCAATTCCTAGTGTTCCTTCTCTGGGTGTAGCTGATTCTGTCCATCATTGATCAACTGGAATTGGATTAGCTCTTCTCTATGTTGAAGATTTCCACTTCCATCAGAATACATCCTCATACAATATCATTGTTGAAGTGTATAGTGATCTCCTAGTTCTGCTCGTTTCACTCAGCTTCAATTCATGTAAGTCTCTCCAGGCCTTTCTGAAATCATTCTGCTGGTCGTTTCTTACAGAAAAATAATATTCCATAACATTCATATACCACAATTTATCCAACCATTCTCCAATTGATGGGGACCCATTCATTTTCCAGTTTGTTGTCACTACAAAAAGGGCTGCCACAAACATTTTTGTACATGTGGGTCCCTCTCCCTCCTTTAAGATCTCTTTGGGATATAAGCCCAGTAGTAACATTGCTGGATCAAAGGGTATGCACAGTTTGATAACTTTTGGGGCATAGTTCCAAATTGCTCTCCAGAATGGTTGGAGTCATTCACAACTCCACCCACAATGCATCAATGTCCCAGTTTTCCCACATCTCCTCCAACATTCGTCACGTCACTATCTTTTCCTGGCATCTTAGCCAATCTGACAGGTGTGTAGTGGTATCTCAGAGTTGTCTTAATTTGCATTTCTCTGATCAATAGTGATTTGGAACATTCTTTCATATGAGTGGAAATAGTTTCAATTTCATCATCTGAAAATTGTCTGTTCATATCCTTTGATCATTTATCATTTGGAGAATGGTTTGATTTCTTATAAATTAGAGTCAATTCCCTATATATTTTGGAAATGAGACCTTTCAGATTGGACAATTTGAATTTCACACTAGCAATTAGCAGATCTAAGACTGAAGTTAGGCCTCCACCTCCAAATCTAATTTTTCTTCCATTTTAATTTATACTATAATTATTTCAACAAACATTTAATAGTTACCATATCCCAAGCACTGGGCTTCAAGTTTAGATAAGACCCCATGGAACCTTCCTGGAGATTACAGCCTAGGAGAGAGTTGCACTTTGATTTGACAAGTTCATTTGTTGCTGCTGCATTATGAGCTCTTTGGGGATGACACAGATCCCAACAGCACCATGAATGAGGGGATTACACATGGTAACTGCTCAGGAAAGGTTTGTTGAATGAATATGAGTGGATGAATGAATGGATAGATGGATGGATGAATCAACAAATTTCTTGTGATTTAATTTGGCTATGTCAAACCCCTGGAGAGCACTCACTGAATCTAAGTCATTTCTGTACATCCTTTTCTGCATACAGTAAATGTATATTGAGGATAGGTTCTTTAAAAAACTTGTTGAATGAATGAATAATTTTAGTAGAGGGATTAGAGAATAAATTGCCTGACAGTCTCTTGAGAAATAAGCATGGCAGCAGAAGGAAAAGAAAGAGGAGAAAGGTTCCATATCAGGCTTTGGAAAATTACCTGGGCTTGGGGGAATGTGAAATCTTTCCTGGCATCCAGACAACAGAACTGTAACTAACCCAGGGCAACTGGGCTTAGTGCCCCAGGGTGCCAACATGGGATGGTGCCTTCCTTCCCCCAAAGGGAAAAAAATGTGTTTTCTATCTATGACAACCGCCATGCTGCCGCCTCATTTTATGGTCCCATGCTGGTCCACAATGCTGTGGTGACTCTTTATCCCAGGGGTCTGCTTTGCCCCAAATCCTAGAAACAACCCTCCTCTTTATCCACTGAAAATTCATTCAGAGTTGAGCCATCTCCCCTCACCTCAATCCTTTACTTCTTAGTGAATTTGCCCCGGTATGAGATTGACTTGTTATAACTTGGCCGGATAGGATAGTTCCCCAATTAACAAGATGCTGCTTTCTGATTTCAGTCCCTCCCAGGATAGCTCTTACTTTCTGTCAGTCCTATGGGTTTTCACTCTAGTATGACTGAAAGAGTACTGAATTTGGAATAAAAAAAAAAACTTGGGTTCCAATTCCAGCTCTGGCGCTTAATAATTGCGGTTTGTAGAGTGCTCTGTGTTATCTCTACTACAACTTTGCTTTTTCTCTAAAGTCATCTCTAAAATTCACTAGTTTGTAATCCCAAAGGGCAAAGTGTGCAAACCCTTTGATCCAGTTCTACTAGGTCTGTATCCCAAAGAGATTATAAAGAGGGAAAGGGACCCACTTGTGCAAAAATGTTTGTGGCACTCCTTTTTATAGTGGCCAGAAACTGGAAACCGAGAAGATGTCCATCAATTGGAGAATGGCTGAATAAGTTCTGGTATTTGAATGTTACAGATTATTATTGTTCTATAAGAAACAATCAGCAGGAGAATTTCAGAAAGGCCTGAAGAGACTTACATGAACTGATGCCAAAGAAGTGAGCAGAACCAGGAGATCATTGTACAAGGCAACAACAAGATTATATTATGATCAATTCTGATGGGCGTGGCTCTTTTCAACAATGAGATGATTCAAACCAGTTCCAATTGATCATCTACATCCAGAGAGAGCACTATGGGGACTGAATGTGGACCACAACATAGTATTTTCACCTTTTTGCTATTGTTTGCTTGCTTTTTTTTCTTTTTCATTTTTTCCCTTTTTGATCGGATTTTTCTTATGCAAAAAAATAGATATGGAAGTATATGTAGAAGAATTGCACTTGTTTAACATTGGATTGCTTGCTGTCTAGGGGAGGAGATGGGAAGAAGGAAGAGAGAGAAATTTGGAACACAAGGTTTTGTAGGAGTGAATGTTGAAAACTGTTTTTGTATATATTGTGAAAATAAAAAGCTATTATTTTTAAAAAAGAAATAAAAAAAAAGACTTGAATTCCCCCCCCCTCAAAAAAAATACTAATAAAATTTGCTAGTTTGGAAAAGCAGTGTGACATAGCAAATGGGAAGCCAAACTTGGAGTCAGAAAGACCTGGATTCAAATGATCAGTCATTTAACTTCTCTGGGGTTGTTCTTTCATCTAGAACATGATGAAGTTGGACTTGATGGCCTCTAAATCTAGGATCCTATTACCCCATGCTCTCTGAGATACAATCCAGCTCTCTGGTATTATCTCCTAGATTATTTTGCATGTAAATGGTAATGATATATCTCCATTTTCTGCTGTGACATTGAAAGATGATGATTAAACAAAGCTGTCTTTTCATTCTTGGAGGCAGAGCCAAGATGGTGGAGAAATGGCAGGAACTTCCCTGAGCTCTCCTAAATTCCCCTTCAAACAATTTAAAATAATTCCTCAAAACAAACCCTAAAATGACAGAACTCACAAAAGGAAGGGGTGAAACAATTTTCCAGCCCAAGGACTGCAGGTCACTCAGGTAAAAGGGAAACTCAGTCCAGTGGAGGTGTTGTCCAGGAAAGCCAGTGGGAGGTTCCAATCCACAGCACAAGTCATCAGCTGGACTAGAGGCATAGCAGGCCAGCTGTGAGCCTCTATTCCCTAGCACAGCAGGTGAGCTGCAAGGCCCAGAGACCCATCACAGGGTGACAATGGCTGGGCCTCTGGCAATAGTACAAGAAATTTGGGAAAATGCCCCCCTATACCACAGGAGCTGAGTTCAGATTTAAAAGCTATGAAATAGGCTGGAAAATTATCAAAAAACAAACCCAAAATAAAAAACCTGACCATGGAAAACTACTATGGCAATAGGGAAGATCAAAACACAACTTAGAAGAGGACAATAATGTCAAAATACCTACATGAGAATCATCAAAGAGAAATTTGAGTTGGTTTCAAGTTCAAAAAGAACTCCTGGAAGAGCTGAAAAGGGATTTTAAAAAATCAAGAGATTGAAGAAAAATTGGGGAGGGAAAGAGACTTATATAAGAGAATTGTGAAAAAAAGAGTCAACAGTTTAGTTTTAAAAAAACACACAAAAATGTAAAAAGATGAACAAAAATTCACTGAAGAAAACAATTTCTTAAAAAGTAGAATTGATTAAATGTAGTGACCTACAAAGATCATTGAAAAAACCAAATCCTTAAAAATTAGAATTGGGCAAGTGGAAATTGACATTATAAGACATCAAAAATTAAACAAACAAAATAAAAAGAGTGTTAAATATCTCATTGGGAAAACAACTGATCTGGGAAACAGTTCTAGGAGAGATCGTTTATTGGATTACCTGAAAATCATGATTAAAAAAAAAAAAAAAGAGCCTTGAATAGGAGTTTTTTCTGTTTATATATTACATATAAGATTTTCTAGTTCAATGTAAAATAAATTTTTAACATTTGTTTTTAAACTTTGAGTTCCAGATTCTTTCACTTTCTTCCTCTCCACCCTCCCCTCACATTGAGAAGGCAGATGTGAAGTTAAGCAAAACATTTCCATAAAAGTCATATTGTAAAAGAAAACATAGATCTTCCTACAACTCACCCCTCCAAAAAAACAAAAACCTTAAGAAAAATAAAATTTTTAAAAAGTATGTGTCAAGTTGTAATTTAAACACACTCAGTCCTTTCTCTGGATATGCATACCATTTTTCATCATAAGTCCTTCAGAGTAGTCTTGGATATATTGCTAAGAATAGCAATCCTTCACAACTGATCACTGGACAGCATCTTTCAAGAAATTATTAAGAAAACTCCTCTGATATCCTAAAATCAGAGGGTAAAATAGTAATAGAAAAAAATTTCCCCTCTTCTGAAAGAGATCACAAAATGAAAATTCCAAGGAATATTATAGCCAAATTCTCAAAACTCTCAGGTCAAAGAAAAATATTGCAAACAATCAGAAAGAAACAATTCAAATATCAAGGAGCCAAAATCAAGATTACACATATTCCAGAAGACAAAATAGCTTAGGTTTAATACAGTCAAGAATCAGCTGCTGAGCAAAACTGAACATTATCCTTCAAGAGGAAAATGGACATCCAATGAAACAGAAGACTTAACATTCCTGATGAAAAGACCAGAACTAAACAGAAAATTTGATTTTCAAATATAAGACTCAAGAGAAGTATAGAAAGGTAAACAGAAAAGAGATTCAATGAGGTTAAACTGTTTACATACATACTTACATGGGAAAATGATACTTGTAATTTAAAAATTGTATCACTAGCAAGGAACTGGAAATTGAATGGACGCCCATAAATTGGGAATGACTGAATAAATTATGGTATATGAATTTAATGGAATAATGTTCTATGAGAAATGAGGAGCAGGATGATATCTGAAAAAACTTGGAAAGACTTATGTGAACTGATATTGAGTGAAGCAAGCAGAACTAAGAGAATGTTGTACACAGTGACAAGAGTATGTGATGATCATCTGTGATGGACTTGGCTCTTCTCAACAATGCAGTGATCAAAGACAATTCCAATAGACTTGGAAAGGAGAATGTCATCTGCATCCAGTGATAAAGTATGGACACAATATGGACTGAAGCATAGTATTTTCACTTTTTGTTTGTTTGTTTTTTCTTTCTCATGTTTTTCCCCCCTTTTGGTCTGATTCTTATACAACATGACAAAATCATAAATATGTTTTTAAAAATTGGCTGTTGCTATATTTGATTACTTGCTGCCTTAAGGAAGGGGGAGGGAAGGAAGGAAGGAGAAAAATTTGGAACACACAATATTGCAAAAACAAATGTTGAAAATTATCTTTACATGTATTTTAAAAATAAAATGCGATTAAATGATTTTAAACCTAAAAAATTTGTGACATCATTAATGAAGTTAAAATGCAGGTCTACATCAATTTTGATGGGATAACATAAAAAAATTAAGGGGTGAGAAAGAAAATTGTGGTGAGAGAAGAGGAAAGGTAGAATGGAGCTAATTAATCTCACAAAGAGAAGCCAAAAAAGGCCTGCTGTAGTAGAGGGAAAGAAGGAAAGGGGTGAACATTGCTTGATCCTTACCTTTATTAGATTTAGCTCAAAGAGGGACCAATATATACATTCAATTGGATACAAAAATACAGAAATCTATCTTACGCTATAGAAAAGTAGAAGGGGAAAGAGACAAGAAAAAATCAGTGTATATGCAGGAGTAGGAGGCAAGGGGCTGAGAAAAGGAAGGGCAGAATGAAGGAAGTGGTTGGAAACAAGACACTGGTAAGGAGAACAGAATGAAAGGACAGAGGAAGAAATAGAAAGGAGGGAAATACATAGTAAATCATAACTGTGAATGTGATGAATTCACCCATAAAATAAGCAAACAGCAAGGTGAAGTAAAAATCAGAATTCTACATTATATGGTTTGCATAAAATACATTTGAAGCAGAGATACTCACAGAGAAAAGAGATTGCAGCAAAATCTATTATGCTTTTAGCTGAAGTTAAAAAAGAAAAAAAAGCAAAGGTAGTGATGAGATTTGGCTCCCCTCAGCTCCTGGTCAGGGAACCAAATAATAAGGTTTGACACAGGGCGGGGAGTTGTGGGAATCCCCTTCTGGCGGTGCAGGTCCTTTGTAAAGGAATTTAAGAACCCAAAAAGTTAAACTCACAAAAGAAGTTTATTATTAGAATAATAATATTAGAATAATAATAATGAATAGGGTCCTATTAGAGAAATAGGAGAGAGAGATAAAGAGGGGATAACACTGAAAGAAAATGTCTTTCAGCTGGCAGAGGCCCCTCCCCCCCTCCCCCCCAGGTAGCTATGCCAAAGGAGGTCCCTTGGCCTGGTATGATTCCTGCTTTGAGATCCTCTACAAGGAGTTGGGTTGAAGAAAACTTGTTAAATGGGAAATTCTTGGTGGGGACTCGGAGCAGTTTAAGTTGAAATCAAAATAGGGAATCTCGGAACTGAATGAGAAATGCTAGACTAATTTTCAACTCAATAGAGAACTTAATCAGTAGTGAGTGTTATTAATGGGAATGGTGCTAGTCTCTCAGGATAACAGAATGAAGCTATTTATCCTGTTTCCCTCAGGTGGTTCTTTTACAGAGGCAAGAATTCAAGGAGACTATCTCCTTGAAGGAGTTTCAGAGAGAGAGAGAGTTTCAGGGTCCCCCCTTCAGTTTCAGGGTTCTCATGTCGGTAGCAGTCATGATCTACAAAGCAAAAGAGATAAAGAAGTAAACTGCATCTTGTTAAAAGGTACCATAGACAATGGCACATTTGGTACATATATGCACCAAATGGTATAGTATCCAGAATTTTAAAGAAGTTAAATATTTTACAAAGGAAAATAGACAGTAAAACTATACTAGTGAGGGAGCATTTTTTTCTATTTTTCACCTTCATTATTAAATATCTCCCCCTTCTTCTACCCAATGAACCATTTCATATAATAAATAATTTTAGAAAAATAAAAGAGAAGAAAAGTAGTTTAATAAAACCAACAAACATATCAATTGAATCTATAGTATGTGCAATACTACCCATGGTTTTCCAATTTTGCAAACAGTGGAGGAAAATCCATTTTCTCCTCTCTTCTTGATGAGGTTTAGGTTTTTGGGTTCCTTTTTCTAGAGAACCAAATGATAAGGTCTAGATTTAGGGAACCAAAATGAGATTAGGGTTTCTGGTGGTCAAAGAGTTAAATGATAAGGTCTAGTGGCAAGTTTGGGGTTCAGGGAACCACAAGGAGAGGTTTGGGATTTGGCACAAGAGTAGGGAGTTTTGGGGAACCTCCTTCGAGCAGCACAGGGATTCTCTGTAAAGGAATTTGCAAACCCAAAAACCTAGATTGATAAAAGGTTTATTATAGGGTTTGGGGAATAAGATTAGAAATCCTGACAGAGCGGCATAAAGTGTCTTTAGGGAAATAGGTGAGGGTAAAAAGATGGTAGCACTGGAAAAGAAGATAATCCAGTGGGCAGAGGCTTCCTTGGCATGGCATGGCATAGCATAGCATGTTTAGAATCTCTGCAAAGAAATGTGTTTTTAATTGCCAATTTTATAAGGAGGTCTTTGGCTGCAAGCTGGGTTTCAGCTTGAGCTCAATTTGAATAGAATTGAATGAGTTTCTTTAATTGAATAGGGTTGGAATTCTTTGCTCAGGACTGAACCCACCCCACCTAGATAACAGAATAAAGCTATTTATTTTGTTTCCCTCTGGTGGAGTCCCTCACTGAGGCAGAGTTGAAGATTTTCTCCTTCAAGGAGTTTTAGAGTTTCAGGGTCCCTTCTTCATTCTCTGTGTCAAGCTTTTTTTGTCATTAAAATGACCCAACATTCAATTTGCATTGTTAAAGTCATTATGTATATTGTTTTTCTAGTTCTGCCTACTTTACTCTGCATCAGTTCATTTAAATCTTCCTATGCTTCTCTGAATCCATTTTTAAAATTCAATTTTATTTGATTTTTAGCTCCAAATTCCTTTTCTATTACCTTTCTCTCCCCCATTCTTTGAGAAAGCAAAGAAAATTAAACCCTATAATAAATATGTACAGTTAAGCAAAACAAATTCCTACATTACCCATGTTCAAAAAAGAGAAAAGAGGAAAAGGAAGGGGAGGAAAAAGAAGGGGAAAGGAGAGAAGAAAAGGAAAGGGAGAGGTGGGGAGGGAAGAAGGGAAGAAAAGGAAGGGATATTTTGATCTGTACTCCACATATTCTGTACTGAGGGTGAATAACATGTTTCATCATGAGTCATTTGGAATTGTAGTGATGATCAGTGTTGATTAAAGTTTCTTAGTTTTTCAAAGCTGTTTGCATTTACATCCCTGTTGTTATGTAAATTTTTCTCCTGGCTCCATTCATCCATTCTGCATCAGTTCATTTATATTTTGCCAGATTTCTCAGAAACTATCTCCTTCATTTCTTACAGCACAATAACTGAATCCATTGTTTCTTAAGTCACAGTGATATTCCATTATGTTCATGTTACCACAATTTATTTGGCCATTTCACAATCAATAGGCACCCACACAACCAAGTTATCTCAGTGCTTTTATTTATGAAGGAATCTTGAGTGATCTTAATATGTGCATAGGAAGCAGTTTGTTGCAGAATAACTGCTTGATTATTTTTTTTCTCTATTTGAATGAAAGAGGCTTTTTTGGTTTGTTTTTTAACCAGCAAACCTAGCAGAATCATGTATTCTCTAAGCTTTCTTAATCAATGGTATGATTGTGAAGATAAAGTTTGCTGCATAAAATAATCAGAAAAAAACTTGTTTATTTTCTTGTATTTTTACTGAGGATCTCCTGTACTGTCATGGAGGACATTCTATGCAGAGTACAAATAGAGGCCTAAAGACAGTGAGATTCTGCAGAGGTCTCCACTTTCTGATAACATTGTGTTTATGCATTCAGCTCCAGATTACTACAGAACCCCCCTCAATAAAATAGATCTGCATTTACTCAATCAACCAATAAGCATTTATTAAGCACCAACTGTATACCAGGCACAGGGCTAGGTGCAAGGAAAACAAAGACAAAAATAAAACAGTCCCTGACATTGAGAAATTTTACCTGGGAAGATAATATGCGCATAAATAAGTGTATTTAAAATACCTAAATAGAGCAATTGTTGTAATGACAGCATTAGTAGCTGAAAGGATCAGGTAAGACTTTATTTGGAAAGTGGCATTTAAGCAGAGTTCTGAAGGAAATAAGGGATTCTGTGAAGTGGAGACAAAGTGTATACAGATATAGGAGACAGCTAATGCAGTGATGGAGGGAATAAAATTTGAGTGTTTTGTGTGAGAACCAGCAAGAAGGCCAGTTTGACTGGACCAGAGAGTGAGAGGAAAGGTCACTGTGCCACAGTTCTCTTTTAATGTCTTTTTTAAGATCCTGACCCAGTTTCCCTAATTGTCCTATTTATTCTGCCTCAGGTTATAACCATTCCCTCTTAATGTTTGATGGGATCAATCTTTATCCATTTTAGACATCATTAGAATATCAGGAGCCTCTTCAGTACCTCCCATTATGTCATCCTAGGTGCCTCCCCCCCATTAGGTCATCCCCATCTAGGTACCTCCTCCATTATGTCATCATTCTTGTAATCCTATAAAATAATCTTGTATCTGATATTCACTGCTGGATTCTTTGAGATGATAGTCTCCTTCAGCCCTGGGAGCAACCTTGGATCCATTTGGTCCCAATAAATCTCTCCATTAAATAAATTATTAAATTGTTCTCTAATCTCTATCGCGCTCAGTTTCACCTGCATTACAAAAGGAATAATATGAAAGAAATTTGGAAAAGGCATTGGACTATGAGGGGCTTTACAAGTTAAACCTAGAATGTTCTGTTTGATCCTGGAGGCAATAAGGAATCACTGGAGATTATCTTAGAGGAGAGTGACCAAGTCAGACCTACACTTTAGGGGAATCACTTTGATTGATGGAATGGATTCAATCATCATCTTCATGTAGATGATTCTCAGAGTTCTTTAATTAGCTCTAACCTCTCTACTGACCATCAGTCTCTTGTCTTCAACTGCCTCTTAGACATCTTGAGCTGAATATGACAGAACTTTTATATCCAAAATTTAATTCATGAGCTTTCCTTTCAAACTCTTATCTTCCAAATTTCCTAAATGTCATCAAGTGTTTTACCATCCTTCTAATGACCCAGGTTCAAAATCTTGGTGTGATATAAGAGAATCCTAGAATTTCTTCCCTAAAGGCTCCTTATATCTCTGAAATCGTTGGTCTTGCCCATTCTCCCAGTGATGCTACAGGACTGCGAATCATGTAATAACACAATTTCTAAATACTCAAAATATAGGGACTCAAAGAGCAGGAAAGGGACATGATGAGTGTGGTCACTTATTTCTAGAAGTCACACATGGTAATAAAATACATCATTAGTAACATATATATTCAGGACAACAATATACACAGTAAGAGTAATATTATAATGATTATCAATTCCAAAAGACTCGGCAACTCTGATCAGCACAATAATACAGGACAACTCTAAATGATAATGATGAAAAATGCTCTTCACCTCCAAAGAAAGAGAGAATTGATGGATTCTGAATGCAGACTGAAGCATATTTTTCCCTCTTTCTTTTTCTTGCTTGCTCTTCATATTATGATTAATGTGGAAATGTGTTTTGTGTGATTTTATATGAATAATAATTATTGAATTTCTTGTCTTTTCAATTGAGTGAGGAGAGGGCAGAAAGAGGGAGAGAATTTGGAATTAAAAATAAAGATAATTTTAAAATAACATTTATGATAAAAAAGAAATAATAGTTCAACTATATGATATCTAAA
The DNA here is from genome assembly GCF_048593235.1 of Sminthopsis crassicaudata. Classification (NCBI taxonomy): domain Eukaryota; kingdom Metazoa; phylum Chordata; class Mammalia; order Dasyuromorphia; family Dasyuridae; genus Sminthopsis; species Sminthopsis crassicaudata. Next base: position 610,494,966 of record NC_133619.1, on the reverse strand, counting down.
AATAAAAATTTTAAAATAGCATACATGATCAGAAAAGAGAAGCAATAACTCAAAGATAATATATAAAATAAAATTGCCAAAATAATTTTTTAAAATAGTATATATGATTAGAAAAGACAATAATAGCTCAAATATAATATTACATATAATGTAATAGTTAAAATAAAATTTTAAAATAGAATATTTGATTAGAAAAGAGAGGGAACAATAGCTTAAATATAATGTGTATAAGACATAATAATTTTTAAATAGCATATGTGGCCAGAAAATCAGGCATGACAAAAACAACTGAAAATTTAAACTGTAAAGACAACAACAGCTGGTCAGCCGAAGTGCCTGGGTAGCTACGGAATACTGACAGACCAACAGGAAAAAATCCAGAGCATTCAGCAGATAAATGTTCCATGAGGATTCTTTACGATAAGAATCCTTCCCCTAGCATTCATAAACTTTACAGTATTTTATTTTTCCAAGTACATATAAAGATAGTTTCAACATTTATTTTTGTAAGACTTTATGCGTTAATTTTTTTTTCCCTACATGGCAGCAAATAATCTGATATAGGTTAAACATGTGTAATTCCTTTAAACATATTTCCATATTTGTCATGTTGTGCAAGAAAAATCAGATCAAAAGGGGGAAAAACATGAACAAGGAAAAAAAGCAAGCAACAAAACAACAAAAAGATGAAAATACTATGCTTCAATCCACATTCAGTCTCCATAGCTTTCTCTCTGGATGCTGACGGCACTTTCCATCCCAAGTCTATTGGAATTGTCTTGAATCACTTCATTGTTTAGGAGAGCCAAGTCCATCACAGTTGATCATCACATAATCTTGTTAGTGTGCAATGATCTGGTTCTGCTCACCTCACTCAGCATCACTTCATGTCTTTCCAGGCTTTTCTGAAATAAGCCCATTTATAATTTTTTTAAGAACAGTAATATTTCATTACATTCATATACCACAGCTTATTCAGCCATTCTCCAGTGAATGGACATCCACTCAATTAGTGAACTTTAGGAAAAAATAGCTTTTTATTTTCAAAATACAAGCAAAGGTAGTTTTTCAATATTTACCCTTTCAAAACCTTGTGTTCCAAATTTTTCTCCCTCCCTTCTTCCTCCTCCCCTAGACAGCAAGCAATCCAAGATAGGTTAAACATGTGCAATTCTTCTAACATATTTTCACATTTATCATGCTGCACAAGAAAAATCAGATCAAAAGGGAAAAAATGAGAAAGAAAAAAAATAAGCAAACAACAACAACAAAGGTAAAAACACTTTGAGTGCTCCACACTTAGTTCCCACAGTCCTCTCTCTTCATCATAGATCATTGGAACTGGTCTGGATAATCTCATTGTTGAAGAGAGCTACATCTGTCAGAATTGATCATCATGTAGTCTCGTTGTTGTGTACAATAATCTCCTGATCCTGCTCATTTTCACTCAGCTTCAGCTCATGTAAGTCTCTCCAGGCCTAACATCCTGATGGTCATTTCTTATAGAACAATAGTATTCCATAACATTCATACATCATAACTTATTCAACCATTCCCCGACGGATGGGCATCTACTTGGCTTCCAGTTTCTGGCCACTACAAAAAGGGCTGCCACAAACATTTTTGCACATGTGGGTCTCTTTCCCTCTTTTAAGATCTCTTTGGGATTTAATCCCGATAGAAATATTGCTGGATCAAAGGGCATGCACAGTTTGATAACCTTTTAGGAATATGCAAACTTCTTTTAAAAATATTTTGATGACTGTATTTCCATATAATTGGTTTCCTCTGCAATTTAAAGTATTTTATGTATTTAAAAACATTATTCTGAGAAGTGTCTAGGCTTTCCCAGACTGCCCATGGAAAAAACTATGAACTATTGCTTCAGGAGGATGAGCTGAATCTGATCCCTTGGAAGCCATACCCACATCACTGAATCATGGACCCATTAAAATATAAACCAAATCTATTATGAACACTAATGAATCCAATCCAGTCACACATTCTTCTAACTCTGCATTGTTTTTCTGTTCCCCATGAGGGCTCTAAACTGACTGAGGGTAGAGATCTCATGTTCTACTTTCCAACATCCCTACCCCACGTCCAGGACAGGGCTTCTTACAAAGCAAGCAAATCATTTCATTCTCGGAAGGGTCTCATGAATTAGCTAATGGTGGTGGAACAGAAGCAAGGAAAGAGTCTGGGATGGGGAATCCCTGGGAGAATTTTGGACAAATATGGAAATATGTTTAAAATGATTGTACATATATATATCAGATTGCTTGCTGTCTTGGGGAGGGGAGAGCCAAGGAAGGGAGGGAGATAGAATTTATAAGGCAAAATCTTACAAAAATGCATGTTGAATAGCTCGATGGTGCAGTGGATAGAGCATGTGAGCTTAAATCTGGCCTAGAAAAGTGATCCATCTTAGCTGTGTGACCCTAGGCAAGTCACTTAACCCCAACAGTCTTGGGGGAAAAAAGAATGTTGAAAACTATTTTTATGTGTAATTGGAAAAACAAAATACTGTTGAGAAAAAATGAAACGAATGGGGGCAGCGAGGTGGTGCAGCCTTGAATTCAGGAGAATCTGAGTTCAAATCTGGCCTCAGACACAATACTTCCTAGCTGAGTGACCCTGAGTGAGTCACTTAACTCAGAAAAAAAAAAAGAATTTTAAAAAAGGGATAATTTTGACTGTAGGCCTTTTCCAGTTTTAGTCCTATGATGACCCAAGTCATTCAACTGTTCTTTCATGTGACAGCCCCTCAAGCAACTGGGTACATGGTTTTGTACCTCCTAAGTCTTCGTGCTCCAGGCATTTTGTTCCACCAATTTTTAGTCTCTAAGGGGAATTGAGCAGTAATTGAGTCTGGGCTCAGTAAAGGACACTCAACCCTCAGGAGGAGGAGGAGGAGGAGGAAGAGGAGGAAAGTTAGAGCTGTGAAAAAAAAAGAGGAGGAGGAGAAAAAGGAGGAGAGGAGGAAGTGAAGGAGGAGAAGGAAGGGAGGAGAGTTGGAACTGTGAAAGAGAAGAGGAGGAGAAAGAGGAGGAAGAAGGGAAAAAGGAGAAGGAAGAAAAGGAGGAGGAAAAGGAGAAGGAAGAGGAGGAAGAGAAGAGTTGGAGTTGTAGAAGAGGAGGAGGAAGAGAAAGAAGAGGAGGAGGAGGAAGAAAAAAAAGGAGGAAAAGGAGAAGGAAAAGGGAGAAGAGAAGAGCTGGAATTGTGGAAGAGAAAGAGGAAGAGCAGGAAAGGAAGGAGGAGAAGGAGGAAAAGAAGGAGGAAAAGGAGGAGGAAGAGGAGGGGAATTGGAGCTATGGAAGAGGAGGAGGGAAAGGACAAGGAGGAGAAGAACTGGAGCTATGGAAGAGGAGGAGGGTCCCCTCAGCTCTCACAGAGGGGGAGGAGGGACGTCGGGCTGGGGGAGGGGGAGAGGAGCAGAGCGGGGCACGCAGCCCTTAGGGAGCGGAGGGAGGGGTTGGGGCTGGGGAGGGACAAGGGCAGAGCAGACCCAGCCCGGGGGGGGGGGGGGGGAAGCTGGGGCTCGAGAAGGGGAGCGAGGCCGCCGCAGCTGCCGGGGGGCAGAGGGCTGAGGGAGGCTCTGGAGCCGCTTGGCTGCTCAGATGGGCGGTCCCCCTCTCCCCTTCTCCGAGACCCTCCTCCCCAGGCCTGGCGGGGCTGCCACGGCCTGCCTTCCCGGGCTGAGCTCCGGCCCGTCGGGCCCCCACGCCCACCCCGCCTGCTTGGCCGCGGAGCCGGGAGGCTGCCAGCCGGGCCGGGCCCCCCTCCACCGCGAGGCAGCCCGCCGGAAGGGGCGCCCGGGCTCCTCGGGCCTTTCTCCCGCCTCGGCCTCTGGGAGCGAGCCCCGGCCTCCCGCGCTTGGCGCTCCCGGGGGTCCGGGCCTGGGGTGGGGGGAGGGGCTCAAAGAGCCCGCGTGCAGACCCGGGGCCCGGGGACCTGCCCTCTCGTCCGCTCTGTGGGGGAGGGGCGACGATCCCAGACTGAGCATGGCCTCGGAGGGGGGATTGATGGGAAACCCCAGGAGGGGGAGGGCCGGGGAGCGCGAGGGCCGCAGGAGCCTCCTAACTGAGTTCAGTTTTTAACAATCACCGTTAAACAAGTGTTTATTAAGGGAATGTTACGGCTCAGGCTAAAAAGTACGCGACACGGGCCCTGCCCTCGAGGAGCAAAGACTTCAGCATTTATTGAGCTCTTTCTGTATGCCACCTCCCACAGTCTGCCGTGGGGATACAGAGGTAAAGGCAGACGGAACCCGGCCCTGGGAGCGCTTGGGGTCTCGGGGACCGGGCGCTTGGGGGGGCCCCTCCGCCTCAGGCTGCTCCGCTTACTTTTGGTGCCCCCTCTCACCTGTGGGCACCGGCAGCTCGCTGGGCAGGCACTACCGAAAAAAGCGTCTCAGGGACGCGCCACCCGGGAGCTGCTGCTGAGTTAGGGGGACGAGTCCCCCACACGGCGCCCCCCACGGGCGGGTGAGGACAACTGCCCCGAGGCCACGAAGCCCCCCACCAGCGCTTGGAGGCTGCCACTGCCGCCCCCTTGCCTTTGTCCTGCCGCCGGACCTGGACCGCCATTCTGTGCCATCTGCCTCTCTTCAACTGACCCCCAGAGGTCCTGGTCCTTTCTGAGGAAAGGACGGGGCAGGAGGGGGCGCTGCACGAATGGGGCCCTGCAAGGAGGAGCACGGACCCGGGAAAACTGGGAAATCGAGGGGGAGCCGGCGCTCTCAGCTCCGCAAAGAGGCGTTAAACGTGGGCAGAGACAAGACGGAGATCCTGCCCTCGCGGGGCTCACACGCGGGAGGGGGACGAGGGGGCGCCTAATGAAGAGAACGCGGTCATACGGAAACGCGGGGGGAGCTCCAAGTGACTGGGGGGGGGGGATAAAACTTCGCGGAGAGAAGGAAGCGGCGAGACGCGAGTGTGGGAGTGGGCGAGAGGACTGTGCGAGGTCTCGGACAGTCATTCATTCACGGCTCTCTGTGCCAGGCTCTCTGCTAGCGCCTGCGGGAGGACGTGGACCGAGTCCACACTGAACCAGGTTCTCTCAGGAGTCCGACTAAACTGCCGTCCGGGAGTGCGGAGGCTGGGAGAGGAGAGGGCGCCGAGATCCCCTTCCCCTGTCCCCTTCATGGGGGGGAGGGGAGCACTGACTCTCATCTCCGGCCGCCTCGGCCTCGGAATGGGCGCTCCTGCCGCTGCAGTGAGCCGCGGAACCGCGGCGGGAGGAGACCAGCTTGTCTCCGTCACGGCGGAAGGAATCCTGCGGGCTGAAGCTTCCCTGCGGACACAGCTCTGCCACTAACTAGCCGAATAAAATTCACCTCTTGAAACTCAGTTTTCCCATGGGTAAAATGGGTATAAAATATGTGCACTGCCTTCTGAATATGAGAAGGAAGGGAGGAGGAGAGTCCTTTGTAAGCCCTTAGGCTCTATAGAAATGTGAGCTAGCATTCACTCCTGCATTCCATCGCATTTATTAAACATTCATTCATTCAGTCAGCATCAACTTAGTACAAAACACCAAGCTTACAATGATAAGGAGTAGTGAAGAAGCAAGCATAGGCCATTATATTCAAGTACAATAGGTAGTTTGAATAAGTGGAGGTTTATAGACTCAAATGAGAAAATGATCATAGGATCACAGAGTTCGGAAATAAAAAAGGACTTAAAACAGGGAGTCTAGAACCCAGGATGCCAGAGCTGGGAGGGCCCTTAGAACCCAGGAGGTCAGAGCTGGGAGGGCCCTTAGAACCCAGGAGGTCAGAGCTGGGAGGGCCCTTAGAACCCAGGATGTTAGAGCTGGGAGGGCCCTTAGAACCCAGGAGGTCAGAGCTGGGAGGGGTCTAGAACCCAGGAGGTCAGAGCTGGGAGGGCCCTTAGAACCCAGGATGTTAGAGCTGGGAGGGGTCTAGAACCCGGGAGGTCAGAGCTGGGAGGGCCCTTAGAACATGGGAGTCAGAGCTGGGAGGGCCTTTAAAAGTCCATTATCCCAGTCTCCAATTTTTACCTAACCCATTTATATATTTGCTGAGACAATTGGGGTTAAGTGACTTGCCCAGGGTCACACAGCCAGGAAGTGTTAAGTATCTGAGATCAAATTTGAACTCTCAGGTCCTCCTGACTTCAGGACTGGAGCCCTAGCCCCTACATTTTAGAGGAGGAAGCTGAGGTCCAGGAATGTGAAACGTTCTTAAGATCTTCCCTTTCAGGGCTCGTCTTCCCATGAGTCTTGCACTGGCCAGGTGACCCCCAAGGCTGAGCAGATACCAAAGCTTCCAGGGCTCTGGGTCGGAAGGGAGGTCTCTGCTGGCTGAGTGAAATGGAGTGTTTCTCTCTGATCTGTGGATCCTGACTGAGCCCGGGCACCAAGGCCTTGCTGTGAGCTGGCTATCTCCTTTCTCCTCCTGGGGAAGGAGAATGTGGCCTGCTCCATGTTTTGGCGGGCTTGGGCTTGGCCTTGTTGGTTGGAGTATGTCTGGCCCAGGAGACGCAGAGTTCCCGGCTGTCCCTGCCTGAAAGAAAACAGGCCCTGTAGCATCAGGGAGAGAGTGAGCTCAGGGCTGGTCCCCAGGGGGAGAGTGATGCCGTTTTCCCAATTTAGTAATTGATTCCACATGGCAGGACTGAGGAAAGCTTGGCAGGGAGGAAAGAGGGTGGGGTGGGGGACCACATCCTAGGAGCACAGGCTCTCGGGCAGAAAGATCACTGGAGGTCGTTGAGTTTAACTTCCTCATTTCAGAGAAAACGGGGTTCGGAGAAGGGGCCCGAGACACGTGGGGTGGGTGGAAGAACAGGATTTGAACCTGCTTCTGTCTCAGTTTTCAACAAGTCTTAAAAAACAGAAGGGGAAGGCAGGGATTGAGGGACGGCCGGAGAATTCTCTCTTCTCCTGGAATCCCAGGGGGTGCCCGCTTCATTGGGGGGGAGGGGCAGGAGCTCTGCAATTCAACTCCCATTTGTCAGCCTGTACAAAGTGAGAGGCCCGCAGACCAGCTGCTGGGGGAAGGACAGAATTAAAGGAGCTTGTGGTCCAGCCAGGGGTAAGGCACCAAGACAGGGAAAAAAATCCTGATTCACAATTAACACCTACTCAAGGCATAGGAAGAAGGCCCCTCAGCAGAGGCTTGACTGCCAGCTGGGGGCGTTCTGGCCATGAGGACTCTGGAGGCTGATAGAACCCTGGGCCTTCTTTTTAAGTCTAGGAAAGATGTCCTCAAAGCCCACTCAAGACTAAGGGGAGGAGGGGGCAGCTAGGTGGCGAGCCTTAGTTCAAATCTGGTTTCAGACACAGCTTCGAGATTTTGGGCAAGTCACTCATCCTCTTCCCGCAAAAAATTCAAAGAAGGAAAAAAATGATTTCTTTGGTAGGACAATCAAAGAAGGCTTCCTGGCGGTGTCATTCAGGCTGGGCTTTAGAGTCCACATGCATTATATCTATATCTATAATATATATAGATATTATATATATTATATTTATATCTATATCTATCTATCTATCTATCTATCTATCTATCTATCTATCTATCTATCTATCTATAATTTGTTAAGCACGTGCTAGGCCCTGTGCTACTATAAACAAGCAGAAAGGAAAGGAAGACAATGAGTTTGGGTCATTGATTGAGAGTTAGAAGGCCCGTTGGGACTATCTTGCCCAATTCCTTGTTTCCCTTATAATTAACAGAGTCCTAGAGAGATTAAATGAGTTTGCCACATAATTGGCCTTCGGGCCAAGATCTGAGTTTTGGTCCCAACTATGACTCATACTATGTCCCAGCTAATTTCTACTTCTGTTTTGGGGGGAGGGGGAGGCACTTGGGGTTAAGTGACTTGCCCAGGGTCACACAGCTGGAATTGTGAAGTATCTAAGGTGGGATTTGAACTGGGATCATTCTCCCCAGTTCTGATTTCTTTACATAGTCATCCCAAGGCGGGCTCCCATTTCATTTCCTCAGAGTTTCATAGACTCCCCAGGTAGAAAGTTCAAATTCTTTGTCTATATGGTTCGTGTTTTGCTTTTACATTTTACGAGGTCCAAAGGGGAAATGACTTGCCCTCTCCTGCACCCCCCCCCCCAACTGGGATTGGAGCTAGGATTTGAACCCAAGCCTTGATTTCAAATCTGGATCCACTGAATGGAGATTCCTCAAAGTCCGAGGCCCTTAGGGGTAGGCAAGGAGAGAGAAGGGACTCACCTCATCCAGTCCTTACTCTGCAGATCCCAAGGCTTGCCACGCCCCACAGCCACTAAGTGGAAAAGGTGAGATTTGACCCCAGAGCCCACTTGTTTCTGAGGCCTTCCCTTCCTGAGGCCCGGGGATGCTGCTTTGGGAGGTCCTAGGACGGCTCCCAGGGAGGTTAGGTTTGTTGGGCATGAGGAAGAGTTGTTGGGGAAAGGAGGGACCAGATGGCTGCTGAGGTCCCCTGGGGCGCTGAGCAGCCCTGCCTTTTGTGATCTCCTCAGTGTGGCTAGTCTCCTCCCCAAGCAGGGGGCAACCCCCTTGTACCTTACTGGAAATCCTTCATGATTTGTTTGGCTTGTCGAGAATGCCCACGCCTACTTAGGCTGGTCTTTGGATAACAGGCAGGGAAGAAGGGAACAAGCGTTTATTAAGCACCTACTATGTTCAAAGGACTGTGCTAAATTTGATCCCTGCAACAACCTTTTGAGGTAAAGTGTATGATTATTCCCATTTTACAGTTGAGGAAACTGAGGCAGACTAAAGCAGACTTGTCCAGGATCACAAAGCTCAGAAATTCGAATAAGAAATGTCTGACTTCCAGGCCTGGCACTCTGTCCGCTGCACCACCTGGGTGCCTCAGCGGACTCGTGATCCATCCCCGGGCCTGAATCCAGAGCTTTTCCAAGTTGAAAAGTCCTGCTGGGGCACGAGGTCAGCCACCCTCCCAATAACGGGGACACCATTGCTTTTCACTTTGTGGACGGTGGGAGATACTGCAATGTGGTCACCAGGGGGAGCTCCAGCAGCATCACCTTGGGGATGAGGTGGTGGGGGAGGGGAAAGGCCAGACAGCCACAAAACCAATAGGGAGCTGCCCTGGATCCCATCCTCAGCTTCTTAAAAGGGGCTGGCCTAGGTCAGGTGGCACACGGAACCTCACTGATCACATGAGCAGCTCTGACAGGACCTCCTAACCCGGAGCACCGGAACTGGGAGGGAGCTTAGAACCTGGGATGTCAGAGCTGGGAGGGCCCTTAGAACCCAGGAGGTCAGAGCTGAGAGGGCCCTTAGAACCCAGGAGGTCAGAGCTGGGAGGGCCCTTAGAACCCAGGAGGTCAGAGCTGGGAGGGCCCTTAGAACCCGGGAAGTCAGAGCTGGGAGAGTCCTTAGAACCCGGGAGGTCAGAGCTGGGAGGGCCCTTAGAACCCGGGAAGTCAGAGCTGGGAGAGTCCTTAGAACCCGGGAGGTCAGAGCTCGGAGGGCCCTTAGAACCCGGGAGGTCAGAGCTCGGAGGGCCCTTAGAACCCGGGAGGTCAGAGCTGGGAGGGCCCTTAGAACCCGGGAGGTCAGAGCTGGGAGGGCCCTTAGAACCCGGGATGTCAGAGCTGGGAGGGCCCTTAGAACCCAGGAGGTCAGAGCTGGGAGGGCCCTTAGAAGCCAGGATGTCAGAGCTGGGAGGGCCCTTAGAACCCGGGAGGTCAGAGCTGGGAGGGCCCTTAGAACCCGGGAGGTCAGAGCTGGGAGGGCCCTTAGAACCCGGGAGGTCGGAGCTGGGAGGGCCCTTAGAACCCAGGAGGTCAGAGCTGGGAGGGCCCTTAGAACCAGGGAGGTCAGAGCTGGGAGGGCCCTTAGAACCCTGGATGTCAGAGCTGGGAAGGAGCTTAGAACATGGAATGTCAGTGCTCACTGGGGTCCCAGGCAATCTCATTCAATGCTCTCATTTTATCAAGACGGAATCCGAGGTCTCCCCAGGTTTTGGGGTTCTCATTCCATTTCTCCTCCCCCCACTCCCAGTGGCTGCCCTCAGATACAGACACATGTGGACCCAGGTAAAGTCCTTTATTTCAATTACAAAAGTGCCACAATGAAAGCTACAGTAGCACGAAAAATAAAAATAAAAATCAGATCCCCTCCCCAGTTCCCACATCCATCCACACTGGCAGCCAAGCTAGCCCGAGCCCCGGGGCAGGTTCCCTCCCAGAGTGTTCCCCACTACCGGCTCCATGCCCTGAGGGAGGGAGCAGTCTCCTGCCTCAGTCTCCAGCAGAAGCCCTGGCAGCCCTGGCCCCGGTTCCTGGTCTTTCCTTCCATTTCCCGCTTTCTTTGCCTCCCCCTCCCCCAGCCCCACACAACATGTGGAAACAATCAGGACCGTCCACATTCCTCTGAAGGATTACCCAGCCCCGATCACTTCCAGCTGGGATACCAGGATGCCCTTCGCCCTAAAACTCCTGAGAACTGAGACAAATGGGTGAGGGGAGAGGGGGGAGGGAAGAAAAAGGGAGAAGGGGGAAGGGAAAAAGGAAAGGGAAGAAATCCATGGAAAGATGGGAAAAGAGGAAGGAAAGAAGGGGAGGAGAAGGGGGAAGGTAAGACATTGGCTAGTTGGGTTATGGGGGGGTTAAAGAAAGGGGGAAGACTATTGGAACTGGGTCTGGGTCAGCTAGTTTGGGCTTCTGCTTTAAAAGTCTTTCCCACCTTCTTTCCTCCTCCCCAACAGACCCCAAAGTTGTGTAGAAAGGGCTGCTCCCTGGGGAGTCCCCAGCCCTGGGGCCATAGCTTTTTGCCCAGGACATGACTGCCTTGGGGAGGGAGCGGGAGCCCTCTCGCGGTGCTGGGCCGCCTCGGGGAGCCAGACTTCAGCTGGTTCTAGTTTTGAGCCACTCGGTTGAGCTGGGGCAGGGCTCAGTGGACAGTCAGGGAGTTGGTCCAAATACAGACAGAGAGAAGAGAGAAACAGCGGGGGGAGGGGAGGAGAGAGAGAGGGGGAGAAACAGTGTGTGTGGCCGTGACAGCCGCTCAGACACTTGGTGGGAATCCTTTGTGGAAGAAGGGGTTCTCCTCAGGGCAGACCCCACATAAGGCACTAGAGAAGGTTCGGGCTGAGATGGGACTAAGGACGTGGCTGGGGGACGAGGGTGAGGAACCAGTCCGGACTCAGGGGCAGGAACCCCAAACCCTGGCGACCACGCATGAAGCAGTGGGGGACAGGAGCCTCCAGGGCCCAAGAGATCACTTCGGACCGTGGAGAGCATGGGGTCGGTCGAGGACAAAGGCTTGGGACCCTGGGGTGCTTGGGCATGGAGGCCCTCTACTTTCAGCATCTTCAGGCAGAGGGTCAGCCCAGCCGGGGGACCGGCTAGCTGGGCTGGGCCTGGGGTTAACCAAAATGGTGGTGCTTGGGCTATCTGAGGGTGAGAGTGTTAGCAGTGGGTACGTATCAGTCAAACACTAAAAAGGAAGAAAACCAGGGGCGGTGAATGCAGCCCAGGCTCTGAGGCCGCGGCCGTCCCTTTCTGAGGGGCTGGAGATGGGTGGTCCCCACGCCGTCCGGTGCCCAGCCCCTCCCCCCTCTAAATTCCCTTTAAAAAGTGGGCCACAAGTGGACGGGATTTCCTTGCTTCTTCCCATCCCCTTCTGGGAGGCAGACCCCGTGCTCACTGGCTGCGGCCCTCACTGGCGGGGAGCCTCAGGACTGGAGCCAAGAAGGTACCAGAGACCGATCCTGCCATCCTGAGGCGCTTCTCCCGGCCTGCCCTCAGCTCTACTTAAGGGGGCTCCCGAGGAGACCCAAGAAGGAAGTCCGACAATGAGTCTGAGAGTCTCAGGACGCCCCCAGCCCCCGGGCTCGATCTCTGCACTACCAGCCCCTGCCTCAGCTCGGCAGCCAGTGGACGGGCCAGAAAAGGGTCACTACTGTGGGGTTTCCCTTGTCCACAGGTTATTTTTAAAAACATAATAAATATACCAATCCTTTCTTAAAAAAAAAAAAAAAAAAGTGTTTTAAATGCATTTTTCCCTGAAGATTTCCAGTGTATTCCACAATGTTCCAAAATGAATTTCCCCAAAATAGAGATTTTTAAAGCACTTAACACGGTGGTGTTTGTGGGTGTATCCGTCGTGACCCAGCCCGGGTGGGACAAGTAACAGCTCCCTGTCCTCGTCCCGAGCAGCCGGACAGACCCACAAACACCCGTCATGGCCATTGCGAGAATCGCTCCCAAGGGATCGTGATTACAGGGGTTTTCACAGTGGATCCAATCTCTGGTTGGCACCAAAAGCCCAAGGTTGGGGACCCCTTCACAGGAGAGCTCTTCCACGTCAGGGAGGAGGGCCGGGGCAGGACGGACGGTGCGGCGGCTTCCTTCCCTCCCCCCCAGGGTCTCTGTCCTGCCCGGCCTTCCCACCTGCATTCACCTCTACCAGACTTCACACTTCCGATGGGGGTTCATGGGGGAGCCGGGGGCACACTGGAAGTGCTCTGAGAACTCCCTGGAGTTGGAGACGGTGCCGATGACCCGGAAGCGAGAGGGGCTGTGGGGGTCTGTGATGAGGCCTTCGTGGGAGCTCTCGGGAGTCCTGACCGAGCACCAGACCTGCATTGGGGAGAACAGGGAGGGAGGTGAAGGTGGCTGGACTGTGGGATGGAATCCCAGCTCTGCTTTTTACTGCCAGGTGACTCTGGGCTTAGTGTGGGATCTTCGGTGTCTCTGTCTGTAAAAAGGAGGTAGTTAAAGGAATGTGGCCTTAGATCTAAGATCTAAATCAGGGGTTCTCAAACTACGGCCACATGCGGCCCGCTGAGGACGTTTATGCGGCCCACCGGGTTATGGCAAATGGGCCGAGGGGCAGAGACAGAGTGGGAGCTTTTGTTGTTACTATAGTCCGGCCTCCCACAGTCTGAGGGACAGAGAACTGGCCCCTGTTTAAAAAGTTTGAGGACCACTGGTCTAAATGATGGATCAGTTCTTGACAACGCTCTCTTGTGTATGTCAGGTGAAATGTATCACAGACTACAGGAAATCTGTAAAATGGGGATAACAGCATCGTGAAAGAAAATTATGATTTTCATATATGAGTAATGAATATGCTAATAATTTAGGTTTTTCAGAGTTAACATTTCCTCAGCAGACTCTGACTTGGGAGTCAGTCTTATAATGCAGTTTGAAATGATCAATTCTTGACAACGTTCTTTGGTGTATCTTAAGAGAAATGAATCAAAGACATTAGAAGCTATTCCCATCATGAAACTCTGGTCCTGTCCCCCCCACCAAGTAATGACCCCCAGGGTTTGAAACAATCCCTTAAAATCTGTTCCCACAGGACTGGAAAACACCCATATGTCCTGCTCTCGAGGGCCTGTCATGGGAAACCATGAGAGTCACCTTCTGATGTCTGTACGACATCTCTGCCTGGGTCTCCTGCCCAGGAGGGTTCTGGTTTGCAAAGACATTCCTCCCTCTGAAAGTGATTAATTAACCTGTTTCTAGGCTTGCTTTGTGCGGCTCCAATTATTCACAGTTTAGAGAGCCATATGGCAAAATTCTGTTAAATCATCCCTTTCCAGGGTTTTTGTGAGGATGAAACAAGATAATATTTGTAAAGCCCTGGGCAGACCCAATCCATACAAATGCTAGCGATGATTACAGATGATGGATGGGACCATCCAAACAGACTGTGAGGGTGGGTCTGGATAAGTGTAGTCTACCTGAGAATCTGCTCTGGACTAGTTAATAACTAATATTAATATTTAATTAATAACTAATATTAATAACTTTCATTAAGGTTTGCAAAAAGTTTTATAAACATTATCTCATTTGATCCTTCAACAACTCTGTGAAGAAAGTGCTGTTATTATTCACATTTTACAAATGAGGAAACTGAGGCAGCCAGACATCAACTGACATATCTCGGGTCACACAGCTCAGGAGGATCTGGGGAAGAATTTGAATTCTCCTGACTCAAGTTCAGCACCCTGATGACTTTTAGGGTTTCCGTAACTCTGCTCTCTCCCTACTGCTGGATCTCAGGGGTCACGGTGATCATGTTTGGCAGATAACTTGCTCGAGATGGTCTCGTAACGGACAGACCGGAGGACCCACCTGAGCAAATCCAAGAAAGAAGAGCTGGTTGTTGGTGAGACCCAGTGTTGGCAATGTCTCCTCCTCTCCATTCTTTTTCACCCAGTTCTGATAGGCCTGCGGGGGACAGAGAAGCAATTAGGAGTCCTGGGGAACACAGCACTCAGAGGCTGCTAGGGCTGAGAGACTTTGGGGGACCCCAGCCCAGCCTGTGAAGAAGTGGGTTCAATCACTCATTCATTCATCAGACGTTAGTAAGCACCTACTAACAAGGGCCAAGTGCTGGGTATGCAAAGGTGGATTATAATATGCTTACATGCTACTATTAATTAGTCACTCAACAAGCACCAAGGGCTTACCATGTGGTAGATATTGGGAAAACACGTCCAAAAATGTCAAATCCTGGCCTTCTTACCTTCTCTCATGTTCCCTATATCTAAACCATTTTTTTTTTATTCCATCCTACATACATGTTTTTCTTCTCTCTATTCATGCCTTAATTCAGGACTTTTAGACCATAAATATCAATATCTTGGTTTAATAGTATTTTATTTTTTCCAGTTAATAAAAATAGTTTTCAAAGGGCAAATAGGTGGCGCAGTGGATAGAGCACCAGCCCTGAAGTCAGGAGGACTTGAGTTAAAATCTGACCTCAGACACTTAACACTTCCTAGCTGTGTGACCCTGGGTAGGTCACTTAACCCCAACAGCTTCAGCAAAAACAAAAACAAAAAAATAGTTTTCAACATTCACTTTCTCCTCCTCCACTTAATATTTTTTCCAATTAATATAAAGATAGTTTTCAACATTTTTATTTTTCATTTTTGTAAGATTTGTAAAATTCTCCCCTCCCTAAAACAAGCAATCTGATATAGGTTATACATGTACAATCGTTTTAAACACATTTCCATATTTATCATTTGTGAAAGAAAACTCAGAACAAAAGGGAAAAATAACGAGAAAGAAAAACTAAAAAAAGAGTGAAAATAGTAGACCCTGATCTGCCTCCAGTCTTCAGAGTTCTTTTTCTGGATGTGAATGGCACTTTCCATAACAAGTGTACTAGAATTTCAACATTCACTTTTTTTTTTTGGTGCTGTGAGGCAATTGTGTTAAGTGACTTGCTCAAAGTCACACAGCTAGTAAGTGTTAAGTGATCTGAGGCTGGATCTGAACTGGTTCCAGGACCCGGTGCTCTATCCACTTTTACCATCTATCTGGCCTACAACATTCACTTTTATAAGCTTCTAAATTCCAAAGTTTTTTTCTCCTCCCTTCCTCTCTTCCTTACCCCCTTCCCAAGATGACAAGCAGTTTGACAGAAGTTATACTTGTACAATCTTACTAAACACAGTTATCAAAATCTTTGTCACTCTGCTGGGCTCCAAATATGGTCTATGACACTCCCAGAATCAAATTAAATTGTAATTTGGAAATATTCTATAAAATAAATGAAAATACTATAAAACTCAAATAAAAATACATTTCAAAACTAATTTACTATGTACCTTATGGACAGGGATTCTTATGCAAGGCTTAGTGGCCCCTTTTTTATTTGAGTTTTTGTTTTTCTGAGTTTGAAAAATATCAAGAAACAATGTTTCTAAATACAAAGAAGAATAGAAAAAAAGGATTGTATAGGAAACCACAGGGCTCTATTATTTATAGCTTGTTTCCTTGTAACAATGTATCATAAATCTAACACTTCAGTTTCAAAGCTGTCCTGCTTCAGTGTGTTCCCTATTCTGTCTCCTTTTAGGGCTTCTTTATATGATTCCCTGATGTTCTTTTCTTATTTTTCCTCTTTTTTGGGCACCATTACCATTAGCCTTTATAACTCACAACTTCTTCAATTAAAAAAAAAATTCAACTATCACAATGAATGAATACAATCAATCAAAATAAATCCATCCAAAAATGTATGGTTCTTGTATTGGATATGAGGCAATAGGGAGCCCATGAACGTCCAAGCAGAGGAGAAAACCCCATTAGACCTACAGCTTAGGAAGATTTTTTTTTCCTTTCTCTTTCATTTCTCTCTCTGCTTTTCCTCCTATTCTTTCACTCTTTTGCTGCCTCTTCTGATTATTCTTTATTCATGAAATCCTCAAGGAAATCCCTTAGATCTCCAGGGGCCTCCACTAGTAACTTCTGAGCCTATCAAGTAGGGAAAGAATGGGAGGTGGCGCTCACTGGGACCCCCATCTTCTGCTCCCCAGTTTTCCTGCCTTTCTCAACAACTCAAGGTAGTTCAAAGCAAATGACAATTCTGCTCCCGAGGTGGGCAGCTATCAAAGAAAGGGGCCGAGGCATGTTCTACTTGCTTTTCAGCCCTGTTTATTTGGGCCTTTCTGGCCAGTCTCCTCACCCTGCCCCTTCTCTGGAATCCTCCATATCTATAATCTTCCATATCAAACTTCCACTTTGGAAACAAATCCCTCCCACTAGAGTTTGCCAAAAGACAGAAACTGCCACATTCCAAAGAAATTAAAGAAAAAAGATCCACATAAATATTTGTGTTTTGTGGTTTTTTTTTTTTTTTTTTTTCCTTTTGGTGGTGGCAAAGAATCCGAAACTGAGGGAGTTGCCATCAAGTGGGGAATGGCTAAAAAGGTTGTGGTATATAAATGTGATAGAATTCTGTTGAGTTATAAGAAAAGATGAAGGGGACAGTTTCAGAACCTGGTAAGACTTGGATGAACTGATACAAGATGAAGTGAGCAAAATTAGGGGGATAATTTATTTAATAACAAGACTATTGCAAAGATAATTTTGAAAGACACTGGGACTTTGCTTCACAAAATCACCAATCATAATTCAGAGGATCAATGAGGAAGAATGTTACCCACCCCTCTGACAGAGAGACGATAGATTCATTATGCAGAATGACACAGATTTTTGGGACATGGACAATGTGGGAATTTCTTTTGCTTGATGATGCATAACATGCATATTACAAGGACTTTTTTTCCTTTTTTTGTTTTGTTTTGTTTTGTTTTAATGGTGGGAAAGAATAAGAGGGAAGAAAATTAAAAACAAACAATCCCGGCTAAGATGACAGGAACAAATAATGACAAATGTTGGAGGGGATGTGGGAAAACTGGGACACTAATACATTGCTGGTGGAGTTGTGAAAGAATCCAGCCATTCTGGAGAGCAATCTGGAATTATGCCCAAAAAGTTATCAAACTGTGCATACCCTTTGACCCAGCAGCGCTACTACTGGGATTATATCCCAAAGAAATACTAAAGAGCGGAAAGAGACATATATGTGCCAAAATGTTTGTGGCAGCTCTTTTTGTTGTAGCTAGAAACTGGAGGATGAATGGATGTCCATCAGTTGGAGAATGGTTGGGTAAATTGTGGTATATGAAGGTTATGGAATATTATTGCTCGGTAAGAAATGACCAGCAGGAGGAATATAGAGAGGCCTGGAGAGACTTAAATCAACTGATGCTGAGTGAAATGAGCAGAACCAGAAGATCACTGTACACTTCAACAACAATACTGTATGAGGATGTATTCTGATGGAAGTGGAAATCTTCAACATAAAGAAGATCCAACTCACTTCCAGTTGATCAATGATGGACAGAGGTAGCTGCACCCAGAGAAGAAACACTGGGAGGGGAATGAAAATTGTTAGCACTAATATCTGTCTGCCCAGGTTGCATGTACCTTCGGATTCTAATGTTTATTGTGCAACAAGAAAGTGATATTCGCACACATGTATTGTACCTAGACTATATTGTAACACATGTAGAATGTATGGTATTGCCTGTCGTCGGGGGGAGGGAATAGAGGGAGGGGGGGTAAATTGGAAAAATGAATACAAGGGATAATATTATAAAATATATATATATATATATATATAATAAAAAAAAAAAAAAAAAGAAAAAAAAAAAAAAAAAAAAAAAAAAAAAAAAAACAAACAATCCCCACCCCAATTAAATCTGTCTATACTTCAGTACCAGCTATATAGTGCCTGGCACATAATAGGTATTTAATGAATATTTGTTCAATGAAGGATAACATCCCCCCAAAATATATCTCGATTCTCCTTGTTTTAAAGAAAAAACCAACCAACCAAGCAATGAAGGCCGTGGGCCTTTCCTCAGCTCTTACCCTATAGGCAGCCTTGAGACCCCCGTTGTCGGCGATGTTCTCCCCCAGGGTGTGGCGGCCATTCACATTCTCTCCGTTGACTGTATAATTGCTGTACTGCTCCACCATGCACTCAGTCTGCTGCTTGAAGGCCTCCACAGAGGAGTTCTTCCACCAGGGCCGAAGATTGCCATCTTTGTCATACTCCCGACCTAGGATTAGAGAGAGAATGCTTGAGAGGGGGAAGCCATCAGAGACCTCTGTCTCTTCCTCTCTCGTCTTGTTGGCTGAAAAAGCTTAAGTATATTTGAAGCAACTGTCAATATGATACCATTATGCCATAGCATGGTACCCATAGTACCATGTGGTACTATACAGAATGATGATGCTACTAGACCATAAACCTCATGAGGACAAGGGCTTTGTCTTTTCTAAGCTTTGAGACTCCTTTAAAAATTAATTTTGACATGAATATATTACTTAAGGATTAAAAAGCACTTTACATGTATTAATTTTAACCTCACAACAATCCTGTGATGTGGGTATTGTTATCACCACTTCATAAATGAGAAAAATGTGACAAAGGGAGATTAAAGGGATTTCCAAGGGTCACATAGATAATCAATTCTGCATATAGAAGATCTCTGATAAATGTTAACTGAATTGTTAGTTTCCCTGAGATGGCTCCTGAGGTACAGAAGATCAACAGGATATGAACATAAATAATAATATATATTGTAATATAATTATAATATAACATGTGTGTGTATGTGTGTGTGTGTGTGTGTGTGTGAAAATTTGAAGATTAGGAACCTGAAGTCTAAAGTAAAATGACTTCCTCATATTCACCCAGACTCAGGATCTCCAAATAACCACATCTAGATTCTTTATGACTTTACATTGATTGGAAGGGAGGGGACAGAAGTGGGGTTGCATAAAATTCCATAGAGAGCAGACAATCCTTCTTATGATCAAGTCATTTAATTTCTTAATTTTCCTTGGCCTTTATTAAGAGCTTTATAAAGATTATCTCACTTGACCCTCACAACCACCCTGGGAGATAGGTGCTATTATGGATGCTGAGACTTGCCTAGGCAAGTGATTTGCCCATGATTACAGCCAGTAAGTGTCTGAGATGGGATCTGAACTCATGGCTTCCTGATTCTACTGTATATCTATCTAAAGGATATTCAACTAATAAATGGATGACAAATATGAATAAGCAGTTCTCAAAGAAATTGCAGCTATCAACAATGATGTGAAAAAATGTTCCAAATCACTAATAATTAGAGAAATGGACATTGAAATAATTGTGGTTTAACTTCCCATCCATCAGCTTGGCCAAAATGACAAAGGAAGTGATAAACGTTGGAGTGGCTGTGGAAAAGCAGGTACATTGATGCAATGTTGGTGAAGTTGTGAATTGGTCCAGCCATCCTGAAAAGCAATTTGGGACAGAAACAACTACACCCAGAGAAGGAACACTGGGAAGTTAATGTAAATTGTTAGCACTACTGTCTATCTACCCAGGTTACTTATACCTTTGGAATCTAATACTTAACGTGCAACAAGAAAATGTTTTTTTACACACATATATTGTATCTAGGTTATATTGTAACACATGTAAAATGTATGGGATTACCTGTCATCGGGGGGAGGGAGTAGAGGAAGGGAGGGGATAATGTGGAAAAATGAATACAAGGGATAATGTTATAAAAAAATTACTCATGCATATATACTGTTAAAAAAATTATAAATAAAGAAGGTTGAGACTTAAAAAAAAAAAAAGAAAAGCAATTTGGAACTATTTCACCCCAAATCACTAAGTTATGCATATCCTTTCATCTAATGACATCACGACTAGGCCTATAACCCCAAAGAAATCAAAGAAAGAAAAAGAAATGCTATCTTAAAAGCAGCTCTTTTTGTGGTGACCCATTAATTGGGGAATGGGCAAATAAATTATGTTCCCACAGCCAGTCTGTGTCAAAGGTGAAACCTGAACCTACCTATGCTGATTCCATCATTCCTTTCATTAACCAAAATAATCACTAATATTCATATAAGTTTTTTCGGACTTATAAAGTCCGAATAATAACAATCCTAACAGATGGTTAAGGTTCAAGAAGGTAGGTGGCTTCCAACAGGAACTGGTTGCTGAGTTGGAAACTTGTGTATGGGGAAGTAACCATTCTACCTCAAAATTTGTGACTGAAGAAGAAAGTCTGGGTATAATCTAACATGGACCCTAAATTTTGGGACAGCAGCTTTTGAAAGATTTGGAGAAAAAATAGTCAGCATCCTATGGACCAAAAGCCCAGGAGGGATGGAAAAATCCCAAGAATCAAATCCTAAGGATGCAAACAGAAATAATTCTAATGAGGAAGAAAAGGGGAGATGCTCAAAGAGACTGACATGACAGCTAGAGAACTCACCCTAACTTAGATTTTTATAAAGTGTGTAAAGAAAATGGGAGTGAGGGCAAGAAATTGAGGGTGAATACTAAAGTCTGGTACAAGATAATAAAGGTTGAATGCTAGGAGTACTCTGAATGAGCAGGATTAAGCAAGGCTGGCTGTTTAGTTTTTATCCTGTTTTCAAAAAGGGCTTTAGGTGGGATCCCTCTGCCACAGTAAAGGCAGCCAGGATTGGGTGAAGCAGACAATTTTTTGGATACCTTTCCTCGCCCCTTCCTCACGCTAGGAGATGGCTGTGTAATCCTTTGAAAAGGCAGCTCAGACACTAAAGAGCTTGCCAAACTCCACAACTGCTTCCGTTGAAGGAGAAAGTGGGCCTCCTGGGTCTACAGCTCCCAGAGTATCTGCACCTATTGCTTTGTCAGAGGACTTTAAGGGAGATAGAAATGGTAAAATGATATGGCATGATGCCTTTTGATTCGTGCATAAATTGAATTTAAGTCAGGCAGGGTTGCATAAAGTCTTCCAGAATCATCAAAGTCCAACGGCAAGACGAACGCCAAAATGACTGGTGGATAGCTCAGGATACCACGAATGACTCTGGCATCTAACCCAATATCTAATCAATAATCTAATCCAGTTCTGAGTGTTCCAGAGTGCCTGCCTCGGCTGCCCTCATGGGCATCTGCCCATCCCGCTGGGGAAATTCTTCATATGCATGCAGTAGATATCTCCCCAACTCCCAGTGGGCCCTAGTTTAATCCAACTGCTGAAACAGTTTGTCCAGGTGTAGCCTTCACATGCTAGTTTCTTGGAGCCCCAGGTGAGGGTTGGGTAAATCAGGTGGACACCAAACAAAGATGGATGAGCAATCTTTGCAGACCTCATGCCAGAAGTACCAGAGTTCCCTGAACATACCCTACACTCCAGTAAGCAAGGAAGGAGTGCTATGAGTAATATAAAAGGTAATTTTTTAAGCTAATGTATTTAAAGTATGTCTCAAACCCTGAAGCCCTCTATCAGCAGTTCTGTTATTATTGCTGTGAACAAGTTAGATCAGTGAAAAGAGCAGGATCAACTTCCTCTTTGGGATACATGGGATAAGGATGAAATGCAGAGAACAGAAAGCTTTAGAATAGGAATCGATGAACAAAAATGGCTAAGGGGGAGTTGAAACTCAAGGTGAGTAGGGAGATAATAAGCACCTGGCTGCCTGTGATGAGCCCAAGTCACAAAGAGTAGGCAAAATAATGGATGCTTCCCTCCTCAGATAAGAATTTGCAGACATTGTTGTATGATGAACAACTTGAACGACTTGGCTATTTTCAGCAATACAATGATAGGAGACCCTTCTGAAGGACTTTTGATGAAAAATGCTATCCACCTTCAGAGAAAAAACATGGAGCTGGATGCAGATTGAAGCATACTTTTTAAAAAAACTCCCCCCCCCCTTTTTTTTTTTAAGCCTGTGTGCTCTTTTGCAACATGGCTAATATGGAAATATGTTTTGCATGACTGCACACAAATAATCTGTATCAAAGTGCCTGCCTTCTCAAAGAGAGGGCAGGGTGGGGAAGGAAAGAATTTGCAACTTAAAAATTATATTTTAAAAACAATGTTAAAAATTGTTTTTACATGTGAATGAGGAATTAAAAAAATTCTTTATTAAGAAAAAAAAAGAACTTGCAGGTGTGATGGCTTAACCACTAAACCATAGCTGAAATACTGTGCACAATAAAAGAGGTGTCAGAGAATGGGAGAAAAGCAGAAGTTTGAATTTTCAAAAAAGGGAGGAGGCTGGTGAACGTGACTTTGACTCCTGGCAAAATTCTGGAATAGACTATTTAAGGGATCATGAGTAAACATCTGAAAAGTGAAGATATGGCCACAAAGACCCAAAATGGCTTCATGAGGAACAGTCATGCCAGACTAACTTTATTTCCTTTTTTGACAGGGTTACTAGACTGATGGATCCGGGGAATGCTGTCAGTCTAGTTCAGCTAGATTTTAGTGAAGCCTTTGGCAAAGTTTCTCAGGCTGATTGCGCGGACCAACGGAAAACTCGATTTGCTGGACAATAAGGCAGTTAGGTAGGTTCTGTCTGGCTGAATGGGCAGAACCAAAGAGTTAATGCTTCAGTGCCAACTTCAGTGCAGCGCCTTAGAAATTTATGTTTGTCTCTGTTCTAGCTGTTTAAGGTTTTTATTCATATTCTGGATAAAGGGAGGGAGAATAGATTTACCCAATCTATGTATAACATAAAGCTGGGAGAGAGAGCTATGGGATGGGGGATCAGGATTGAAAATGATTTTGTGATAGATTAAAAGAGGGAGCTAAATAGAGGAAACTTAGCATGGATAAATCTCAAGTCTTATACTTTGATTCAAAAAATCAGCTTCACAAATACAAGATTGGGGTGTGTGATTGAGGAGCAATTTTAAGAAATGATCTGACACACAGTTTTGTTAAATTTAACATACACTTAAAAAACCCTCCAAATCTCTGCGTGTAACATAAGTTTAAATTTTGATAGACAAGTCTCATTTCCAGTCTTCTTTGTGTCTTAGCACAGTTTTAAGTTTTCACAGTTTAAATACAAATACAGAAATACTAATATTTGTTAAGTTGATAATAAAAATGAAAATAGGAGGGAAAGACCTGCAAATTTAATTTGAATGAGTCAACTGTGGAATATAGGAGCTAAGAAGGCTCGGGCCATTTTAAGAGAGGCAGGGTGTCCGGGACCACGGAGGTAATAATCCCCCCTGTACTGTGCCCTAGTAAGATCACATCTGGAATACTCCATTTAGTTCTGGGTGCCATAATTTAGAAACCATGTTGGTAGCATGGAGAAGGTCCAGAAGAGAATAACTAAGATGATGATGGGCCTTGAGTCAACTGAAGGAATGGGACATAGAGACAAATGAAGGAATTGGTTATATTTGGCCTGGAGAGTAGAAAATTTATTAAGGACATGACAGCCAGCTTGGAGGGCTATTTGGAGGCCTGTAAAACGGAGGGAAGGATGAGATTTGGCTTGGTACTGAACTAGGAACAATGACTGGGAATTGCAGAGAGGCAGATTTAAGCTTGATGTAAACAATTAAAACTGACTAAAAGCAGGAGAGGCTATCTCTGGTTTCCCCTTATTCTTTAAGCAAAGGCCAGTTGACCATGAACTAAGAATGTTCTAAAAGAGATTCATATTCAGATACAGTTGGGTAAAATGTCTTCTAAGGTCCCTTCTGCTTATGAGGGTTTACAATTCTGCATCTGTGCCTTATTTGAGTTTTCTAACCTGACACAGGGGTTTGCAAACAAAAGGTGCTTAATAAGTATTCATTGAAGCAGTAAATTTATTATTATATAAACTTTATATTATATTTTTAAAATTAATTCATTCATATCATTACAAAATTATCATAAAATATCTTATAATTATTTGTTATAAGTATATTAAATTCATCAAATTTAATTATATAAATTAAATAATATCAAGCAATAGATCAATTGAACAATATTAATACTTTTGATCTTTCTTTTAAGATCGAATGTCTTTATCTCACCCAGGCTGGAAGTGCAGGAGCCAAATAGTGATCCCACTATTGATCAGTATGAGTGCTGTGACCTGCTTCGTTTTCTACTAAGGCTGACCTCATTATATGTGGTAGCTCCTGCTCCCTGGGGGTCACCATATTGGTTTTGGGCTTAGTGAGGACCCCTTGTTGGCTGAAAGCCCTCCTGCAGCTCAGAACTCTGGAGTTCAAGAGGCCCGCCAGTCTCTGTCTCTTTAGTATCAGAGAATGTAGGGAGGTCCCACTAATCTGTGTGATCATTGCTAGTGAGCTCATTTTACAGATGAGGAAAATCATCCCCAGAAAGGGAATGCCATTTGTCTTATGGTCACGTAATTAGAATGAGAGGCAGGATTTGAACCCAGCTTTCTTGATTTCTTAGTATTGTATCCTAGTATTGCAGCATTGTGTATTTTACTACCTGTGTGCCATTTTACACAGTCTGGTGAAAGCGTACGGTGGACTGGGGAGCTGGGGAGCTTATTTTCAAGGCTTGGTCAAAGTGACTCTGATGCTGGTTCACTTATGTCGGGGACAAACTCACCTTGATCATCAAAGGCGTGAGTCAGCTCGTGACCCACCACAACTCCGATTCCCCCAAAATTCAGTGACCTGCAGAGAAGGAAAGAGGTGTCATGTGTTAGCTATAAATCCCTTGGCGTGATTCCTCCAGATGGGAGCTCATCAGATCCCCCATATCCCTCTAGGAATGTCCTAGATCCCATTCTTTGGGAGAGTCCCAGATCGCATCAAAATCTGAGGGATGGAGAAGGATTGAGGAGTATCTTAAGAACTTCAAAAAAATCAGCTAGACTTAAAGTTAGGAGAATCTGATTTCAAACTCTTTTACTAGCTGCGTGCTCTTGAGCAAGTCAGTTTTTACTTCTCTGGAGCTTCATTTCTTCATCTGTAAAATGGGGGTGTATGGAATGGACTTGTTGGTCCCAGGACCCTTTTAGCTCTGAATATATGACTCCATAATGGCAACTCTTCTCTCTGAAGCTCCCTGGAGAAATCTCAGGGACACGTGGTAACAACAGCTACCATTTCTCTTGTATTTACTAGAGAATAGTCCTGTGAAGCAGGTGCCATTGTCTCCATTTTACAGATTAGTAAACTGAGGCTTAGAGACATTCAAATCCAGCTCTTTTCACTAAATGTAAATGCTAATTATCTATGCCTTCTTCTATTTCCTTGGAGGCTCAGGCTGTTTCTGCCTGAGTGGATTAATTTTTGTAGACTTTCCAATCTAGTATGAAGATTGGGCCAAGAACCTGTTTTTATCTGGAGTCCTTCCTTCCATCGATGAGACTGTAACCCAATCATAGGAGGTTCTCTAACTTTACCCTGACTCTCAGTTTACCTAGCTTCCTTCAAGAGATCCAACTTCTCCTGCTGAAGGAAGCCTCCCCACCACCCCAATAACACGACCTCAAATCTGTTCTGTAAACACTTCCAGGTCCCTATGTCCACTCTTATCAGAATGTAAGCTTCTTGTGGGCAGAAGCTGTTTTATTTATTTATTTATTTTTTAGGAATCTGTTTTATTTAGTTTAGCCCACTGTCCTCTGATAGCTTTCCTCTGTTCATTATTTCTCTTATTTTGTATGTGGCTTGTTTGTATATATTTGGGATTTAATTTTTGGGTTTGTTTGTCGGGTTTTTCGGTCCCCCCATTAGGTAAAGAAAGGCTTTTTGAAAACTGCTTGAAGGGAAGGAGGAGATGACAAAAGCTGAAATAGGCAGCAGGACAGTTTGGAGGTCTCCTACTTGGGTGAGGTTCGGGTGTAGAATGGAGCCTGCAGGATTCCAGCTGGAAACACGATCTCGTTCTTGGTGGGTGAGTAGTAGGCGTTCACTGTGGGAGGAGTCATACTCCACCTGCAGGAAACACAAGAATCAAGTGGCAGGGGTCCTGGTGGGGGGCTGGGGCATACCGATCACCCCCCACCCCGTTCTGATGCCCTGAGGGTGCCTTTACCACTCACCCTCCCATTCTCTCTCCCCTCCTGCTACCTTCCCCATTACTGCGGTACCTCCTGAGTCCTCAGGCTCACAAACTAAATGTCATCCTAGAATTCTCCTTATCCTTCACCCCCTGCATCCAATAAGTTTTGAAGGTCTGTCAATCTCATCTTTGCAATGTCTCTCTCTATGTCCCCTTCTCTTCCATTGCTCCAGTACAGGGCCTGCCCCATAATCTGCTGGTGGCTCTGCTTGCCTTAAGCCTCTCCACACTCCAACCATCCTCCACTTGGCCTCTAATGTGATTTTTTTTCAAAAGCTCAGGCCCTGTCACTACCCGTCCCCCCAACTCAGTAAAATCCAGTGGTCCCTATATCACCTATGGGATCAAGTACCAGATGCTCCATTGGGCATAATCTAGCCCCCTCCCATCTTTCCAGTCTTCTTGTACTCTTTGATATAATGACACTGGCCTTCTGGGTATAAATGTTTATTGATTGATATGCAAACTTTAAAGTATTATATACATGCTATTATGATCACTATTTATTATTCAACACAACTTTTTTGAACACTAATTCTGCAAGTGAATACAACTGGCCCCATTTGTGTGAAATAATAGGCTTTACAAGTGTAATAGTCTTGAGAAATTACCAGACTATATTCCTTATTTTACAGGAAAATAAGACCAAAAAAAGAAAAAAAAAAAGAAAAAAGAAAAAAAGGAATTTGTCCAAAATGCCAAATATAGGAATTTTCAGAGTCAGAATTTGAACTCAGACTTTCTAGTTCTGCTTTACAGATGAGGAAATAGGCTTGAGCAAATGACTAACCTAGGATCACACAGTTTTTATAGTGGTAAAGTCAGGTTTAAGTCCTGGTTTTTTTAACCCCAGGTTTATTCCCTTATATCTTGTTACTTCTCATACTACCCATGACATTCATATAGTACTTATGAACTGCCATGTTCAATGACCATTTATTAAACACTGACTCTATACCAGGGACTGGAGATACAAAGGCAAAAACAAACCTGTCTGTCCTTAATGAGGTTACATTCTACTGGGTAATACAACATATACTCAGATGGAAAATAGAGTAGGAAGAAAACACTCAGTTTTCATGATTATAGGCTTTAGAAGTGGAGGGACCTTGAAGGTCATCTAGTTCAGGGGTTCTCAAACTTGTGCAATATTAAACATATGTTTATATACATGTATAAATACACATTAAAAATTACTAAGTATCTTCTAAAGAGTTTTTTGAGTTATATTTATAGATATTTACATAGTACTAATAAAAACTAATTTTCAATTTGTAAACCCTCTGAAAAGGTTTCTGAGACCCCTCCAGGATTCTCTGGGCCACACTTTAAGAACCAGTGATCTAGTCTAGTCCTATTATTTTACAGATGGGGAAACTGAAGCCTGGAGAGATTAAGAACTTGCCCATGGGTGCATAGGAGCTAAGTTGCAGATCTACAGTGATGCTTAGAGAACTTTCCTTTCCCATGTTGTAGCCAATGCTTTCCCCATGAACCCACAAGGGAGAGAAAGGGTTCAAAGAACTTACTGATCCCTGTTGGGAGCTTTCCTGAGCTGGTCTGCAGTGACTCTGGATGAGAAGTTGAAAAACCGCATGGCATTCTCAAAGTAAAGATCTGGCACGGCAGTGTACTGGAAAAGAGAGAGAAAATTTCTGGATACCCTCAACAAGTCAGAGCACAGTCTCCCATTTCACCGCTCATACACCCTTCAGTCACCAAGCATTTCTGAAGCACTATCACGTGCCAGGTGCCACGCTAAGAGCTGAGGATACAAAGAAAGGCTAAAATAGCCCTTGCCTTCAGGGAACTCATGGTCTTACAGGAAAAACGTGTACAAGATCTTTACAGAATCAATGGAAGGTAATATTGGAAGGGGCTAGTAGGGCCAGAGACCAGGGAAAGTCTCTTACAGAGAAGGGTATCTGAGATGAGTTTTAAAGGAAGCCAGGAAGAGATGGAGATGAGGAAGGAGAACATATCCCGAGTTGGAGATAGTTTAAGGCAGGCACATTCCCAGTTCTTTCATATCACAACCCTGGTTATCTTGAAATATTCTCAAGGAAAAGATTTCCAAATTATGATCAAATGATAGAATGAATTAAAGTAAAGCAATAGTTTGTGAGCACTTAAAAAAAGAATGAGATAATCACTAGGAACAAGCATAAGTCTACTAAGAATAAGTCATGACAGACAAATTTCATTTTCCATTTTTGATGGCGTGTAGACAGGAAGAATAAGGAAATATCACAGACAACATCATGAACTTGGATATTGACAAGGTGTTTGACATTTGAAATTAAAATAGCATAATATTTTTTAGGAAGTATGATCACAAAATCAAACAAATAATAGATTACTGTAAATTAGCACAGATTTTTTAAAATGAAATTTTAATTGTATTTTATTTTTCCAAATACATGCAAAGAGAACAACATTCATCTTTGCAAAACTTTATATTCCAGATTTTTTTCTCTCTTCTCCCTTCCCTAAGATAGCAAGCAATTTGATGCATTACAATAGGTGAAATCCAAATATTACCTCTGGGGAAATATTTCAATTTATGGTTCAGTTTAAAGGAGAGATTTAAAAGATTTCTGAATACGGTTCATTATCCATACAGAACCTGTATCAGATAGCCCCTGGTTCCTCAAGTTCAAAGAACATCGTGGTTTAGAAGCTACATCCAATGTGCTCTGTTCCTTTACGATTTCAAGTCCAAGTCCTAATTTCAAGTTCTGAGAGGCTGGGAGAGGAGATGTTTCTAGGAACCAAAGGGCATTGAAACAAGGAATACTGTTGTGGGCATCTTTGGAGCCAAATTCTTGCCAATCCAATAATGCCCTTTGGGGACCCCATTCAGTTCAGGATGGGCTGAGTCACTATTTCTTCCAACCACCCCCTTCTACATCTCAAAGGAATTCTGATCACACACAAAACAGTCATGGGGTATTCATTTAACTGGCTAAAGGAGGCTGGTGATTCTAGAGAGATGTTCAAGTGGATTAGGGGAGATGAGGATTGAGATACTGACTTAGCAGGAGTGTCAGAAGGCATCTCATCCAGAGGGCTCCTGAACAGAAATTCCCATCAAGTCACACAAACTCCACATGGAGACTTCTACTAATAGGTCACCCTCTCTCTGAACAGCCCTTGTGCCTGCTCAGCCCTCACACATCAAAACAGTTTGATTCTTCTAGAAATGGCTATGAATAGCTAAAAATGGCCTGGATTTCTTCACTCATCAAGTTCTTCCTCATCCTTCAGACCACAACTCAAATGTCACCTCCTCCAGGAAACCTTCTCTGCAACCCCATCTTCCTCCGTGGACCTACACAGTATACTGTACAATATATTACAATATATAATTGCATTAGCATAATATGAACTCCATGAAGGCAGGAACAATGATGTAAACTAACTTTGTCTCCTCTAGTACCTGGAATAATCATCTACAATATGTGATTAATAAATGAAAGGTGAATTGCATGGCTCTGAACTTGAACAGATACTGAATGTACAGCCTTTGGGTATCTTAACTTCTTGAGTCTCCCTTGGGAGAGGTAACCCCAAAAGCACTCCACAATGCAAAGAAAAGAACCAAACCATGAAGCCGACTCACATCATTGAAGACCTTGTCCAACTCCTTGGGATCCATGATGAAGTTGGGGTAACCGATCATGTTGTAGATTGCATCTGCCTGGTTTGGGAGGCAAACAATGGGACATGTTCAATGCTGATGATGCTCAGCAGGAGATACCTTGGTGGAAGGCAACTGTGCTCAAAGGGTGGTCCAGGGAACTCATTGTGGGGGGGGGGTCTGTGAAGTCAAAACTATTTTCATAATAGTTCTAAGACATTCTAATTTCTAATATCCTAAATACTGACAAAATATAATTCACACAAACAGAAGCTCTTTGTGGGACAGTCCTCAATAATTTTTTTAAGTAAAGGTTTATAATTTTCAAAAGATATGCATGGATAGTTTTTCAACATTAACACTTACACAATTTTGTGTTCCAATTCCCCCCTTCTTCCCCCTACCCCTTTTCTGTTATGGGCCAGAACAAGGTACTAAGTGGAATTGAGGAGACAATGATTAAATCTATAGTGATATAATGATTGGTTTATGCTCAATGTAAAGCATATAAGCTAGGAGCCTTAGCCAGGATTTATTCGGAGAGATTCAGAGGGCAGAGAAGACTTTCCTAGATAGCAAGTAATCTAATATATGTTAAATGTGGTAAAATATGTTAAATCCAATATATACATACATATTTATGGTTATCTTGCTGCACAAGAAAAATCAAATTAAAAAGGAAAAAAAATGCAAGCAATCACAAAAAGAGTGAAAATGCTATGTTATGATCTACATTCAGTTCCCACAATCCTCGCTCTGGGTGTAGATGGCTCTCTTTATTACAAGATCATAGTCCTCAATAATTTTTAAGAGTATAAAGCAGGGGTTCTCAAACTACGGCCCACGGGCCAGATGCAGCCCACTGAGGACATTTATGCGGCCTGCCGGGTTATGGCAAATGGGCTGAGGGGCAGAGACACAGTGTGAGTTTTTGCTTTTACTATAGTCCGGCCTCAATCTGAGGGACAGTGAATTGGCCTCCTAATTAAACAGTTTGAGAACCACTGGTGTAAAGGGTTCTTGAGATCCTAGAATTTGAAAACTATAATTTTAATAGACAGAACAATGAGACTGGGATTAGAGAAACTGAGTTCAGTGGCTGATGCCAATTGCATACAAATGAAATAGAACATTAAGAAATAATAAAAGGAACAGATTCAGAGAAACTCATATGAACTGATGTATAGAGAATTCTGATCAATACAATGACCAATCACAACTCCAGAGGACTCATGATGATATAAGCTATCTCTGACAGAGACAAAATGAAGAAGGAGATATACATTGTCAATGTGACCAAGTTGGGAGGTTTTTTTTTTTTTTCAATCAATTTTGCTTGATGTTTGCTTGATGTTTTTTTTTTTTTTTTTTAATAAAGGAGAACTTTTATTATTTGACAGAGGAGGTGATTGTGGGGAAGGTTGCAGGTGGTGATAGAGATTCAAAAAAATGAAGAAGTGTGTCTGTGAAACATTTAAAAATATACAGAAGAAAGTAGAAGAAAATTCAGAAAGATCCACAGACAAACAGAGCCATCTTTTAAACCATGTTTAATTTAATATGCATTTTAAAAATTAATTCTAATAGAGACTTTGGAATTGAAAATACAATCCTCTTTTTCTGTTTTTACTTTCTATATGGGAATGTTTGCATTTGTTAAGTTCATCATAATTTTTTAAAAGAGGGGAAGAGAAAGTTTCCAAGAGCTTCTGCTTTTGGGGGCTCTAAGATGACAGAAGTAGTCTCAAGGCCTAATAGGAGAAATGGACACAAGTCAGTTTACTGAGCGTTCATTCTATCAGTGGCTAAGAATGTGGTGAGAATGAGGGCAAGGTCAAAGATTAGGTAGTTCCCATACTGACTAATTAACTCCACCCCTCCTTTTGGCCACATCACAGGGTATGGACACCGAGTGAATCAGCACAGCTGACCTCCAGTACTGGAGACTGGGAAAAACAATGGATCTGGGGGTACAGGCCTTGGGTTCAAATTTCGGCTCTGCCACTTATTCCCTGTGTGTTTACTTTGCCTCCTAACCATCACTTTCCTCATCTATAAAATGAAGGGTTTAGATTTAATAACCTCTAAGATCTTTTGTAGAAAGAAGGCAGTTGGGTGGTATAGTGGATAGTGTGCCAGGCCTGGAGTCAAGAGGACTCATCTTCCTGAGTTCAAATTCAGCCTCAAACACTAGCTGTGTGACCCTGGACAAATCACTTGACCCCATGTGCCTCAGCTTCCTCATCTGTAAAATGGACTGGAAAAGGAAAGAGCAAAGCTCTCCAGTATCTCTGCCAAGAAAACCTCAAATGGGGTCATAAAGTGACCTTTTAGTCCTTTTTAGTTCTACTACTAGTACTACTATTACTAGCACTTACACAGGGCTTTGAGATGCACAAAAGTGCTTTAGAAGTGTTATAATATTTTATCCTCACAACCACCTGGGAACCAGGTGCTATTATTACTATTCTCATTTTATGGATAAGGAAACTGGGGCAAACAAGGATTAAGCGACTCATCCGGAGTTACAGGCTGGGAAGGAGTCTGAAGCAGGACTGGAACTCTTGTCTTCATGGCTCCAGGTTCAGTGCTTAACCACTTCACCACCCAGATGCCCAAAGGTCAGATGTGACTTTGGAGGCACAAATTACCTTTTCCTTCGCTGATTTACGTGTATCCTCATCCATCCACTGCAGTGTACTCAGACTTTCTTCAAATGCTCGCTTGATCTCCAAGATCATTTCACTGGCCTGGAAAATACAGACAAGTTTTAGTGGATGTCTAGAGAGCCGGCACAATGGGAGAAAAGACATTTTAAAGGTGCTGAGGTTAACCTCTGGGCCTTGGCCAAGAGGCTCTACCTCCAGAGAACTACACTCTGGGCAAATGAGGAAGCCACATACTTAAGCCAGGGTCTTTGAACTTACTTTTAAAAAGAATTTTGAGAACTCTAATTTATGTAATTAGCTGCCTTTGTCATCTTCTGTGACAAAGACATTTTATGTGTCATCTTTTAATTTATGCATTTAAAAGCATTACTGTTACAAAGAATCAAAGAACAAAAGAATCAATTCAACATCATTCAAAAACTTTGTTACACAGTCTAGAGTCTGAATGAATAATTATTGACCATGCTGCCTTAAAGCATCATTATGTATAAACTATTTTTGGTGATTATAAAAAACAATGATTCAATTCTACTTTCTTTCTTTCTTTGGTGATTATAAGAAACAATGATTTAATTCTACTTTCTTTCTTTCTTTGGTGATTATAAGAAACAATGATTCAATCCTATTTTCTTTCTTTGGTGATTATAATCAGCAATGATTAATTCTACTTTCTTTCTCTTTTTTTTTCTCCTTCCTTCCTTTCTTCCCTCCCTCCCTCAGGGCTAAGTGACTTGCCCAGGGTCACACAGCTAGGAAGTGTCAAGTGTCAGGCCAAATTTGAACTCAGGTCCTCCTGACTTCAGCACCAGTGCTCTGTCCACTACGCTAACTGCCCTACAGATTATTCTTGTACATCAAATATATAACATGGATTCAAGGATACTAAAAACACAAAGACTCTATGTCATACATATGTAAAATGATTGTCTATTCAAAACATTCCATGAACACAATAAAATCAGTAACTGAAAAAAGCATTACTGTTCTTGTAAAAATGAATGCTAAAATTACATGTAATTTTATGCTTGTAAATGCATATTTACTTGCATTTGACATGTAATTAGAGAAAAAACAAAATTCTATATGTAATGTTAAAAAAAAAAAAAAAAAAGCTTTTCCAAGGACAGGTCTGTAGGCTATACCAGCCTGACTGCCAAAGGGTCAAGGATACAAAAATGGTGAAGACTCTCTACAATGGACAATCTCTAAGGTTCTTTTCAGCTCTTAACATTTTATGTTCTCGAGCCTCTTCCAGTCCAACTTCATGTTCTGAAATCCTTTCTATGTCTGATAACTGTATATTCCAAGGTCCCTCCCATGCCTGGCAATCTCTGAACCCAAATGCATTCCAGCTTTGCCTCCTCTGTTCTCAGTTTGCTTCAATTAAAAACTCAATAAGTAAAATGCAATTCAATTTAATCCAATATATATTTATTAAGTGTCTTATTTGCCATGCTCTATATAGGTGCTAGAGAAGTTATTTCTGCCGTCAGGGAGCTTACATTGTACCTGCACTGAATTCTCAAATATTCCACGTCCTCAAGTTTCTTTGATTTCTGACACCTGTGTTCTAAGTACTTCCCATCTCTGAATTTCTAAGAACTAAAGGTCCTCCCAGGTCTGCCATCTCTGTTTTAAGCTGTCTTCCAGTTATGACTTTTTCTATTCTAAGAAAGGCCCAGGAGGCACATTTTGGGCTTAAGATGAATGACCCTGACTAATGCCCAATTTATAAAGTTCAGCAATGCCAAGATAAAGACAGAGCAATAACACAAGGTCAAGGACTCTAAAGAAAAACAATGGAACTGATTGGAGGTTTAAGAATAGCATTTTGGTGGCTGGTCAGAAGGGGGTCAAAAAGCCTGGAGAGGAGGAGAACGAGGACAGACCGGATGAGTGAGAGGCTGCAAGTGTAGGAGGAAGGAACTGCACGGGGGACACTGGGGGTTGTCCCGGAGCTCAGGACTTACTATGTTCTTGCTGTCCTCTGCAAACGTGGCTTTCACAAACATGGCTCCCAGAGCAAAGCCCAAGTTGTTGTCTGTGTCGCTCACACAAAACTTCCATCGTGGAAGGCACGTCTGTGAAGGCAAAATGAGGCGGTTTAGTCACCCCAGTGATGTGGAAAAAGCACTGGGGAGACGAGGAGAACCGGGGCCGTCGACCTACCTCAGTGACCTCGTCTCCTGACCTGTAAACTGAGAAGCTCAGACAAGATAATCTCTAAGCCCCTAAAAGGTCTCGATCCGCAAGCCCAGCTCAGCTGCCATCCTCTCCATCTGATTCTAACATAGTGATATCATTTCTTTACTTGATTTCTCCTTCACTGCTTCAGACAGGACATGTATGTCTCATACATTCTTTGTTGTTATTGAGTCATTTTAAAAATCTTATCTCAACTGAGTCTCATAATCACTCTTGGGGGGCCGGTTATCTTCATTTTACTGATGGGGAAACTGAGGCAGGGAGTGCCATGCTGAGGGCCACACAGTCAATACATGTACGAGGCAGGGATTAATTCAAGTCTTTCTCTTGGACTCCCAGGCCAGCTCAACCCCCTGTAGCTTCTTGTGGGCTACTATTATTAATTGATCATTCTTTATTATCCCAAATGCTGCAGAGCTGAAC
The DNA here is from genome assembly GCF_048593235.1 of Sminthopsis crassicaudata. Classification (NCBI taxonomy): domain Eukaryota; kingdom Metazoa; phylum Chordata; class Mammalia; order Dasyuromorphia; family Dasyuridae; genus Sminthopsis; species Sminthopsis crassicaudata. Next base: position 610,459,870 of record NC_133619.1, on the reverse strand, counting down.
AGTTCCAGGAAACTTAGGAAGTCATTTTATTTATCTTGATTATCCTTTTCCTCTCAAGAGGTGGCTGGACAAATAGATCAGAGGAGGAGAAAGAAAGTTTTCTGCCCTTAAGGGCCTGGCTCTGACAGACCCACTTGCAGCCATTCACCACCTGCTCTTTTCCCAGCCTGTGTTATCCCAGCTCAGCCTCAAGCTGGAGGAGAAAAACTCAGACAAAGGAGAAAAAGAGCAGCAGAGAATGCCCTGAGTAGGAAAAAAATAATACTAGAAAATCATACTCACAGAGTGTAAAGCTTACAAAATGCTTTCCATAGAATTCCAAACTGCAAGTGTTACTATGCCCACTTTACAGATGAAAAGATTGAGTTTCTGAGGAGGTTAAAAGAACCTGTCTGTAATCACACAGAGCTAGTAAGTGTCTGAAGCAGGATTTTAACTGGGTCTTTTGACCCCAGTTCTTTGTTCTATTCAGCATACCCCAAAGACTCTCCAACAATTCAATTACTCCACAAATACTTATTAAGTATTTATTATATCCTAGGTATTGTGCTGGGTACTGGGTTAAAAAGAATGACACAATCCCCAATCTCAATGAGATTACATTCTGATGGGGAGATAAAAAATACTTCTATAAGAGTATTCAGAATAAATATGAAGGGAATAAATATAAACATAGACAAAGTAATTAAGTACAAGGTGGTTTGGGAGAGAGAGCTTGGGCAGATGGGAGGATCAGGAAAAGTTTCATGGAAAATGTAGTGCTTGAAATTTGGGACTCTACCCCAAAGGCCCCTAAAGTCTGCAAATCTTTTGACCCTTCAAGGACACTCTTAGGTTTATTCCCCAAAGAGATTTAAGAAAATAGATCCCTCAATGCACAAAAGACATAGCAGCTCTTTTTGTAGTAGCCCAAACTGGAAACAAAGGGGATATCCACCTATTAAGGAAAAGCTAAACAAATATGAATGTAAAAGAATATTATTGCATCCTAACAAATTACGATATAGTTTCAGAGAAAACTGAGAAGACCTCTATGAATTATGCAGAGGGAGTGAACAGAATCAGAACAATTTATACAACGAAAAAAAAATGATACAGAGAAAAACAATTTTGAAAGACTTTAGAACTTTGAGTTATACAGATGTAAGCTCTGAATCCTGAGGACTAAAGATGAAACATGTCATTTACCTACTGCCAGAGAAAGTGATAAACTTAAAATGCAAGACATCTATTTTTGGACAGGGCCAGTATAGAGATTAGTTTTTCCTAAAGTATATGTGTGTGTGTGTGTGTGTGTGTGTGTGTGTATATGTATATATATCTTTTTATTTTCAAAACACATGCATGTCTTTTGTACCCTTGTAAAACCTTGTGTTCCAATATTTTTTCTCCCTCCCTTCCCTCTCTCCCCTCCCCTACACAGCAAGTAATCTAACATATGTTAAATATGTGCAATTCTTCTATAAATTATATATCTTCCTTATGAAGATTTTCTTTTTTTAATTGTTCAACTGGGCAGGGGGATAAGAGAAGAAAGGGAGGGAGAATAAATGCTTTTTAAAATAACAGACAGCATTTATAAATTGCTGTAAAGTGTACAAAACCTTTTACAAATATCTCATTTTATCTTTACAACCACCCCAGGAAAGGAGTGCTATTATTATCCCCATTTTACAGATGAGGAAATTGAGGTAGACAGAGATTGAGTGTCTTGTTCATAGTCACATAACTAGTTATAGAGGCCAGATTTGAATCTGGGTCTTTCCTCCACTGTGATACCTTGATACTAAGATTTTCTCTTAGTTTTCTGGGCAGCCAGCATGTGTCAGAGATAGCACTTGCCCTTAAGCATTCTTGTCCATGCCCTACAGAAGGTTGATTCTTGTTTTGTACATGAAGGGAACCTAGCTTTCTGGATTGGATCAAAGGAGGAAACAGTAAGCAGCAGAGCTAAGATCTGGCCCCAGAAATCTCCTGGCTGCGAGCCCTGGGTGATCCTTCCATCATCAGCCCCAGGCTGACTGAGGCAGGATCGGCCGGAGCCCGAGCAGGGAAGACTCTCCCACCTCTCACCTTCTTGGTCCCATACATCACTTCCATGAATTTCTCTTCGGCATCCTGGAAGCGCTGATCTAAGAAAGGACTCGTTTTCTTCACCAGGTTCCAGATCATATAGTTGTTCAGGAGGCTGTTGGAAAGAGGAGGCAATGGGGGGAGTCAGAAGGATCCTGGAAGGCTCCCTCTCCTCTCTGAAGTCTTGTTATTCATTCTGAATATAAGTGATACATTAGAACAAAACAAAAATACAGTTCTTGTCTTCAAGGAGTGGACTGTCCAGGTAAGTAACTGGGCAAACATAAGAAACAGCCAGCATAAATGAAAGGGAACCTCAGAGTGCAGGGACCAGTAGTGGAGAGAGTTATAGGGTGAAATTTGGGCAGTGGAAGGGAAGATGGTGGCTATTGTACAATACCAAAGTGGATGGTTAGGGGTGGGGGATGAAAGGGGTTAATGATGGGAAAAGAGTCAAAGGAAAGGGCATCAGGAGGAAATTCTGACTGTCTGTCCCGTAATCTTCCTCCAGTCACTCATCCCTGTTTCCCCCAGACCCTGGGCCCTTGTCTGCTACTATCAATTTAGCTAAAGATAGACTAAACCCTCATTCTGAGGGCCATTCACGCATTCTTCTGACGGCAGAGAATCACTGAACATCAAAGATTGCAAGAGGAAACGCGGAAGCTACAGAGAGGCAGATCTTAGCCCGATGTCAGGAAGAACTTGTTAACAACTGGAGAACAAATCACAAGAAAAAAGGCATTTCCTGGGAGGCTCCCCTTCATGTGTGGTCTTCAAACAATCCCAAATAACTGTTCCATGGGGAGTCGTGGAGAATATTTCTATCTGCCTATTGAGTGAGTGGGCTCCGAGGTCCTTTCAGGGCCTAGGAAAGAAGTACTGGCTGCTGAGTCACGAGATGGACTTACTGCTCTTTTTTTCCCTGGCTCTGTGAGCCAGGACAAGGCTGCTCCCTAGATCTGTCTCACCTCTGTACAGTGAGGGGATTGGACCCTTCTGGTCCATCTTTGTGATCCTAAGAGATTCTGTGGCCTTGGAGACTTTAATTACCCCTTCATTGTAGGAAGAAAATCAGTCACAAAGAGGGAGAAGGATCTAGCCCATGGTCATCCGACTGACAGAGCGTGGACTGAAACCCAGTTCTCGTGTCCAAGTAAGACCTCTTTTCCTTACACCTTCCTACAGTAACAATCATTCAGTCAAGGTGCCGTGAGATTGACAGCGTGCTATATTCTTCCTGGCACCCCCAAACAGGAGGATGAGCCTACCTTTTGTCTGTGTTGTTGATGAGGTTGGAGACTTGCTCCAAGTATTCTTTGGCGTAGACCACCACAGGCTCTGATTCATTGATCTCCACGGGGTAGAACACAGTCGTGAGGAACGGCATCCACTTGATGGCAGGTGCCAAAGTCTGGAAGAGAAGCCAAGAGTGTAAAACTGGAAGGCCAGTCACTTGTCACGGCCCACATGGGGGCAATCTGTTATTGAATGAATGCCTACAGGAAATTTTCCTGACCTGTAATCTTGACCGTGGGCTCCCAAGGCTTGCCAATGAGATTTCTTGCTGGCAGACCTTTCTGCAGTCTCAATAATGCCTGGCACTGCCAGGGCTTGGCAGACTCACCTAGCTGGAGGTGGAGCCAAAGGCCAGAGGAGCCAGGAGGGAGAGAGACCAGGGACAATGTGCCCACAGCTCAATGTTCTGCTGGAAAACTGTTTCATTCCAGGCCCTTTTGTGACTGATGATGGAATATTTTCAGCTTTAGCTACCTGTTCTGCCCCAGAGTGAAAAGTTATTTTCTGAGCCCTAAGCTATACCTTAACCCCCCCCCCAGAATCTCCCTACTCCAGACTGGGTGCTTGGCCTTTTGGGAACACTTCTGTCTAATGAAGCTCACTGACACCTCAGAATCGTATTTTTTAACATGTACAAGAAAATACTTAAGGTTACTTAGGCAAATGAAATCTTATCATCAGAATATTTTTTAAAAGTTCATGGATCCCAGTATAAGTAACCCTGCCTAAGATCTCTTCCAGCCCTGAAAATATGTGTTTTCAGAACTTTCTCAGCCCTGACCTCCTGGGTTCTAAGGGCCCTCTCAGCTCTGACCTCCCGGGTTCTAAGGGCCCTCCCAGCTCTGACCTCCCGGGTTCTAAGGGCCCTCCCAGCTCTGACCTCCCGGGTTCTAAGGGCCCTCCCAGCTCTGACCTCCCGGGTTCTAAGGGCCCTCCCAGCTCTGACCTCCTGGGTTCTAAGGGCCCTCCCAGCTCTGACCTCCCGGGTTCTAAGGGCCCTCCCGGCTCTGACATCCCAGGTTCTAAGGGCCCTCCCAGCTCTGACCTCCTGGGTTCTAAGGGCCCTCCCAGCTCTGACCTCCTGGGTTCTAAGGGCCCTCCCAGCTCTGACCTCCTGGGTTCTAAGGGCTCTCCCAGTTCTGACATAACTCTGCTCCAAAGATTCTGAATTTTAACCTTTCTGTTGTTGCATTCATCCCTTTGGCAGACTCCTGATCCTTTTTCAGAATAACACTTTTAAATACATAAATAAAATTCACTAGATTACAAAGGAAACCAGTTATATTGGCAGTTACCTCAACATTACAAACCAAACCCAAAGTGATGGGCCCAGGTTCAGAACCTGATCTCTCTGGACTAGCTCCTTGGTTCTGGGTGTTGTGAGGCTTGGGGAATGGGGGAGGGCAGAGCCCCCAGGAGCTGGGGCAGCACAAAGAATGAGTGTGTACTGGAGTCCTGGGCTCGAGCTCTGCTACTTGTTACCTGCAGGACCATGGTCAAGGCATCTCATCTTTCTTTGTCTCAGCTTCCCAGTCTGTGAATTTTCAAGTAGCAGGGGGATTAGATCTCTTTTATTTCAGTTCTATGACTCTTAATAAAGGACCTTAGAAAACATTTAACTAACCCTCTTGTTTTATGGATGGGGAAATTAAGAGCCTGAGTGGTTAAAAAAAAAATAAGTGGCCCAGTAGTAGGGCAGCTGGAGGACACCATGGTGCACAGAGTGCCGGGACTGGAGTCAGGAGAACTTGAATTCAAATCCGGACTCTCACTAGCTGTGTGACCCTGGCAAGTCACTTCACTGTGTCTGCCTCAGTTTCCTCATCTGTAAAAATCAGAGAAAGAAATGGCAAACCACCCCAGAAATCCCATGAAGAATAGGATACAAGTGAATAGCAAGGTTAAGTGCCAGAGGCTGGATTACAATCTGGATCTTTACTCCAGATCCAGAGCTCTTTCCCATACCAGTGATGAGCTAGGAGCTAGGAGCACAGCCTGAGGGGCGAGCTTTGGCTCTTCAAGTTTTCAAGATCCATCAATCCCAACTCAGCCACACCTCTGGCACCTCCTCTATTCACCCTGTGCCCCTTTCGTGCCCTACATCCAATTTCCCCACCACTGCCCACCACTGGCAGCAGATTGCTCCAGACCCCTGTGGCCCAAGGAATCCCCAAAGGGCATCCCCAAAGAAGCATGCCCTCTCTAGAGGGGACTTCCAACAAGAGGTCTATCAGACCCAGGGCACAGGCCAGTCCGTAGGAGCTCCTCCTAAGGGACTGCTGGCACAGTGGCAGACACACTCAGATCTCACTTTTAAAACACGGACCAGCAGATTATGGCAGCCAGACAGTCTGACCTGCTAGCTGCTTGGGGAGAATGGGTGAGTCTTTAGCAAGCTACTGTTTACTCACTCCCATTGCCCTCCCACACGGGGTCAGCAATGTTAAACAAACTGAAGAGAGGAGAACTCCCTGGTCTAAGATACTAGATATTCCATTTTTGTCTCATCATCACCTTCCGTTGCCCTCCTCCCCTAGGGAAAGCAAATGTTTAAGGGAGGGAAATTCTCACAACAGATCTACAAGGCAAGAAGGTAGAAAGAGGGCAGGATATAAAAAGCACTAGGAGATTTATTTCTCTATTTAAAATTTTTTTAAAAAATTTTGTATTTCAACTAAAAAAATCATTCTCTCCTTCCCACACTCTCCACCCTACTAAAAAAGAAAAAAAGTGTATAAATCATGCAAAACGTATCCCCACTTTGATCATGTCTGATTCTATATTCTGTACTCCCTACCTATTTGTTGGGAGATGGGCAGCACACTGTGGAACCCTAGCTGTCATGGGCAGTTGTGGACAATATGGCAGTCAGGTGATCAATGAAAGCTCTTGATCATCTAATAAGTTCTGACTGTTGTTATTCTATTTTAAAACCTTCACTTATGGCTCTGCTCCTGCCTTGCTGCATACGTCCTCTCTGGGTGTAAGTTTGCTCCCCCATAGAATAATGGAAGGAGTAGAAAGAGTTCCAGAGTTGTGGTCAGAAGGGACCTGAGTAGAAATTCTCTGTCCCAGGGGCAGCTGGGTAGAGCATCAGCCCTGAAGTCAGGAGGACCTGAGTTCAAATCTGGCTGTGTGACTGTGGGCGAGTCACTTAACCCCAGCCTCAGGGAAAAAAAAGAAAAAAGAAAGAAAAAGAAATTCTCTGTCCCTTATCAGCTGTGTGACCATCAGCAAATGGTACAGTGTAAGAATGTTAGATTTGAGTGAGAGGTCTTAGGTTCAAATCCTACCTGGTCACCCATTATCTGTAGAGCAAGGCAATTACTCTCTGAGCCTTAGTGTAAGTGAGGGGATTGGAACAGACGACCCTGAAGATCTTTTCTCTAACTCTATGATGGTGATTAGAACTAAGAAGCAACTGATTTAACCTTTGGGTCTCAGTTTCATCACCCATACAATGGGGATGCTAATAAAGAATCAAAGAATTTGAGAGCTGGAAGCAGTCATTTGTCCAGCCTTCTTGTAGGTGGTGGTCTTTCATTTGTGAAGGGGACCAATGACACTACAGGTGATGTCTGGACTTCTCGGTGAAGTGGATTTAAGGGAGGCAGTTACACAAAGTCCTCGGCTCATTCTCTCTTCCAGACTCGTTGGAGTCCTCTGCAGGACAAAAGCCAAGATGCCTGATGGCTGGGATACAGCAGATGACCTTGGTGTCTCTGTGTCTGATCAAGCTTCTGCTTTGGCCACCGGAACAAAGCTGCTCATTCTGCTGGGTAAAATGGAGCCATCTCCCATGGGGCTCTATGGCTCCTGCCACTCTTGGAGAAGAGGGTCTTCTCCATTAGCGTTAGCTGACTATTAAAAAATCAAATCAATCTGAAATCTCTTTGGAGAGGCTCACAGGATGAGGAAAGAACCCTGGGCTTGAAATAAGACCGTTTGGCTTCCGAGCTTTGGACCTGAAAGCGGGGAACCCCTGGCTCTGCCAATCATTAATTCCGGTGATTGACAATGGGCAAATGGCTTCATTTCTCCAAGTTTCAGTTTCACTCTTTGTAAAAAATGGGAACACTGAGACACTCTCTACCTAGTAAGGTTGTGAGGATGAAATGAGAGAATACGATAAAGCCCTTTACAGGGTTTTAAGGAAATCCCAGTTATTATTGCTCATGAATTTTCTAGAGTGTATTCTTAGTTAGGCTGACTCTACCCACAGCATAACCTGTAAATACCGGTGGTGTCCTAAACCAGCACCCATCAGCTGGAAAAGGGCTGAACACACAGGAAGGTGTGCTGGATTATTGTTGAACCCTAAGAAATAAGAAGAATGAAAAGAAACACAGGAAAACCCAATATGTACAAAAGCAAAGCAAGATGAGAAAAACAAAACAGTGAGAGTAGGCTATAAAGGATAGAGTACTGAATTTGGGAACTAAAAAGATCTGAGTTCAAATCCCACTATAGACATATAACCTGGTAAACTGTCAGTCAGTTGATAAGCAATCATTAAGCACCTTCTGTGCTGAGCAGTAAGGATGAAAAGAAAAAAAACGAGCATAGCCCCTGTTACAAAATGGGGAGACAATATGCAAAGAACTATGTACACATAAGGTAATATGGAAGGTAAATGTAGGTACTAATACAACTTTTATTTTTTAAAGAAGAAAAAAAATCAACATTGGATTCCAAGTCATCACAAGTTAAGATTTAAAAATCACTTGAAGTGACTGAAAAAAAAAATCAGTGTGATATTTGACATTTGATTTCAGTTTGGGAAAGAAGGGAGTGAGATGGTATCAGAAAAATAAGGAAGAAATCATTTTATTTGGGGAAATAATAAAGTCTGGAAAGGTGGTAAGGCAGAAAGAGCACATGATTTGAAGCAGGTGGATCTGAGACCAAATCTTAGCTCTGATAACTTACTAGCTGTGTGGCCAATCATTATAGCTCGTTAAGCCTCTATTTTTCTATCTGTAAAGTGGGGCTAATAATCCTTGTCTTGCCTACTCTTTGTTGCTATTGGGGGGCAAGTGCTGGGTATATGCCTTAAAGGACCAGAGAAATCCATTCATTGACAGCCTTGCCCAAAGTTACCCAATTAATAAGAAATTGAGCAGCATTTGCTCCTGGATCTTCTGACTCCAAATTCAATGCTTCTCCCCCACTAACTATGGTCCCTGAGACCCAGAATGCTAACTTAAATCTGGGTTCACACCCCAAGTATCCAGAACCGTGAGTGTTTTGCATTGAACTCTCTCCTCCTGGACTTAGGAAGAGCTACACAAAATATGTGGCAAACCTTGGAGCCCTGGGGCACTAGGTAAGGGGAAGTGATGGAGGCAGGCTTGCAGGGAGAGCCAGCACCTTCCTCAGCTCTGGAGAGGGGCTCCTGGAGAGAAAACTGCCAGCTCGCCCCCAGCCCAGCCCAACCACTGAGGTGCTGTGGGAGGGCTCAATCTGTGCTCTGGGAACCTAGCAGCTGGAACCGACCTAATGAATGGGACACAAACAGCTTGACCTTCTAAGGCTACAGAAGAAAAACAGTTCCAGATGTCTCCCCCAGCAACAGGGGTCATGGAGCTCCCTCCGCTGCCCTGTGTCAACAGCTTCTCCCTCCCTACCTAGCATCACCTGCCACCTCAAAACGTTTGCAGTTTCAGAGCATATTTGTCTCCTGGGATAAGGGCTGTAAAACACACCTGTGCTCTCCATGTAGGAGGTCACTGGTTCCACAAAGGCAGGCAGGGAAGTAGCAAAGGCCAGGATTTAGACTCAGATTGTTGATCTGTCTGTCCAGGTCCAAACTAAACATTTAAAGGTTCAGACAGCAGTAAGACTTTTGGGACAGCCGGTAAAGGAGACAGTCCCTGCCACCCAGGGCAATCTGGCAGGACAAGACACACAAACATCTATCTGAAGGCTTGTCCAGGGGGTAAATCATCCGTTCCTAGTCTGCTCGCCCCCAGAGAACAGGGACACTGGGGAGAAATCACAGGAAGGCAGATTTAGTCCAATGTAAGCTCCTAATCTGATAATTAGGTGCTGCCCCCCAAAGTGGAAGGGCCTCCTTGAGAGACAGCGCTCTCCCTCCCTGGAAATCCAGATAGATGGGGAAACCACTTGTCAAGGGAACCACAAGACATCCATCCATCCATCCATCCATCCATCCATCCATCCATCCATCCATTTCTGGATTCAGCTGGATCCCAGAATCTCAACCTCAGAGGGAATTTAATCTAGATCCTGGTGAGATTAGAGTTGCAAAAAATATCCTTTTGTACCCTCTCAGCTGTTGGACTAACTGGGGACTTCCAGAGGCCTGCCAGGCTCAGAGAGGATGTGGGGCTCTAAGCAAAAACAGGAGGCAATCAGGCCATGGGGCATGGGAGTATGGTCCAGGGGAGCAGGCAGGGAGAGGACAAATCTGGCCAGAGGAAATGACGGAAGGCTTCCTGAAGGAGAAGGACCTTGAAGATTGAAGGAGATTTAATTGGAAGATGGGAAGGAGAAAAAGTTTTCTTTCAAGTGGGGAAACAGTAGGGACAAAGTCAAGGTAAATTATGGGGAATGTGGTAGTAAATGCAGCAAGGAGCTCATAACCAGAGGTCCCAACTGGACTCGTGGCAGACAAGCATTCTTCCCTCGCTTCAGCATCCCCATTAGCACGTGCACAAGCACCCCATAGCCCCCATCACAGAACAGGGTGAAGTTTCAAGTCAGGCATTTGATATGGACTTGCCTGAGTGAGGAGGCCTTTCTCATTCTTACAAGCTGAGTATTTGGAAAACCATGACTCCTTCTCTGACTTCCTGCTTCCCTATCTGTAAAATGGGGATAATAAGACTCACTGGAGCTACCTTAGAGAAGGCAGTTGTGAGGACTGCATGAGAATGTCTGCAGAGCCCCTTGCCAGTCTTCATGCCCTACATGAATAGGAATTAATAAGTTTCTGAGTCTTAATTTTCTCATCTGTAAGATGGGGATAATAATCTTTTTAATAGCTGCCTTGTAGAGTTGTAGTAAAGAACAAATTACATAATGACCTTAAAGTGCCATGTGGATGAGAAGTACTGATAATTTCTCTGATCTCAGTTTTTTCATCTACAAAAATGGATGTGATGCTACATGCACAAGCCGTTTAGGACAGAATTGAGAACTGGATGGGATCTGAGTGCTTTGCACCTGATAAACAGATTGGGCATCCCAGGAACTCTGTTTGAAAGCCTGCTCATCACAGTGTTGGAAGGAACCTTGGAGATCCTCTAGGGATGTTTATCTGAGATCTACAGATTTTAATAAATCTATGAACAAGAGTTTTTTAAATTGATAATTATATTTCAGTACAACTGATTTCCTTTATAATTTTAACCTTATTTTGAGAAAGGGTCTATAGACTTTCCAAGGTGTTGCTCAAAGGTCCATGATACAAAAAAGGTTAAGAACCTCTCATCTGATCCAATTCCCTCATTTTACAGATTAAAAAACTGAGTTCCAGAAAGGGGATTCATATGTAACAGTGACGATGATAATAATAACAGTCTGAAGTTACACAATGTTTTAAGGTTTCCTTCCCCAAAGTGGAAAATAGTTATACAAAGGTTACTATTTCTATCTTGCAAAGGAGGAAACTAAAACTCACACAGGGAAAGGGATTTTCCCATGATCATGTACTAATTAAAAGTTTGAAAAGTTGTTATATTTTACAGTTGACAAATGATAAGACATGAAAATAAGATATTCAGGATTATTCAGTGCTATCCAATTGCCTTCCCAAAGAGCAGTGGGAAACCAGTAGGTGGCAACCTTAAGTCACTATGAAATTATCCATGAAATCTTAGAACTGAAATCATAGACGCTAATAACTAGAATCACAAAATTTTAGAAATAGAATTATAGAATCTCAAAACTGGAATCACAGAATCTTAGAACTAAACTCACAAAAATCACTGTAATTACAGAATTTCAGAACTGGAATCACAGAAGCTTAAAACTGAAATCACAGAAGCTCACAGATGGAATTCTGGAATCTCAGAACTATAATCCCAGAATCTCATCTTTAAAAAAAAAAAAAAAAGTTAAACCTAGAATTATAAGATTTCAGAATTGGAATCACAAAATCTAACTAGAATTAAAAAAAATCTTAAGCACACAATAATAAATTTTCAGAAGTGGAATCACAAAAACTCAGAACTAGAACTACAGAATCATAAATTTTCAAAAATGGAATCAGAATAGAATTACAGAAGCTTAGAACACGGAGACATTGTTAGAAAACCTAAATCATTCTCTCTCTAGCCTGCCCCTATCACTCCTAGTTTGCCTTTGGGGGCTAAGGACAGGTCTAATTACTCTTCCAAAGGACAGTTCATCAAACTTTTGAAGTCACCTATCATGTTCCCTCTGAGCCTTTTCTTCTTTAGGCTAAACATTCCTGTTTCTTTCAATCAATTCTCAAATGGCACTGAAACAACGCATTGGTGATAGTTAAACACTGACTTAGCTTTTTAAGAAGAGAAAGCTTAAAAAAAATAAAAAAGAAGAGAAAGCTTAGAGCAGAGAAAAGGAGGAAAAGCCCATGTGAGTGTGGGCTCCCAAAGAAGGGCCTGAGCTGGGAGTTGCCGCCCTGGTTACCTGCAGATCTCCAGCGGACACTTTGTGGTAAATGACCTCCTCGTCTCGGCGCTTCTCCTGGGGAATGGTGATGTTGGCCAGCGCTGTCTCAAAGTCCAAGATCTGCTGCATCTGGTGACGAATGGATTCCTCCTCTCCCCCTCCTAGGAGTTTGCCTAGCTGCACCATGTAGTTCAGGTAGCCTGTCAGGACCTGGAAGAGCCAGGGTGACAGAGTGAATGGGAAGTCCGAGGATCTGGGTGAGAGCCCTACCTTGATCTCTAAGTGTGGGAGGTTGGATAAGTAAGTCACTTTCCCTCTCTGGTTATATTTTTCTCATCTGTAAAATGAGAGCATTAGGTCATCTAACCACTGGGGTCCTCTTCAGATCTAGATCAAGATTCCCATTTTTGAAAATTAATTTTTCTTTTTTTAATGAATGAAATTCACTTTTCTCTCCCGCCTACTTCCCAGGCCACTGGAAAAGAAAAACAAAAATAGTTAAGAAAAACGAAAAACAAATTCCTGAATGGATCTTACTCTTTGGTTCCCCAAGTAATAGGATCTCTCTCCACATCTTGCCTATGAGTCTTCCCTGGTCCCCTTTCCTGGAAATGATTGTTATTTTGGTGTTTTGTATTCTTCTTATGAATTTGTTATAGTCTAGCCTATTTTTACATTTTTAAAAATTTGTATACATGGCTTATTTCTCCTGCTAGACTGTTTCAACCATTTTGTTACCTACCCTCACTCCATGTCATGAAAATGAAATGCATACAGTAGGCACTCAATAAATGTTTGGTGAACAACTGAATGGTTGTCCAGGGCTGGGGAAAGGAACCTCTCTTGATTCTTTGTTCTTTCACAGAAACCTAGAACCTCTGGATATTATCATCCTTTGGATATTTTCTATTGCCCAAGTCCCTCCTAAAATGCAGGTAACCTAGAGATTTGCACCAGGTGTCATATCTGGCTAAGAGGGAGGACAACAAGACTTCACCTCCCTGATCAGCTCTGGCCACAAACACAGCCTAAGATGTTTTTTTTTTTCTCCTGAGACAATTGGGGTTCAGTGACTTTCCCAGGGTCATGCAGCCAGAAAGTATTAAGTATCTGAGGCTGAATTTGAACTCAGGTCCTCCTCACTTCAGGACCGGTGCTCTATTTACTGTGCCATCTAGCTGCCCCTACAATGGCTGCTTTTAGTGACCATCTCATGTTGCTGACTTTGCATATCCCCTTAAAAAATCTTGGGAAAAATATGTTTCATTAAATTTAATCATTTAACATTAAGCCTTGATGAGGTAAGTTAAAACCTGTTTTACAAGCAGTTACATTTATAGAATGAATTTCAACACTCAAGCATTCATTCATTCAATAATCATTTATTTTTCTTTCTCAGGCTACTAGGAGGCAAGCTTGGTGCAGTTCTGCCCAGGGGCATCTCCTACTGAAGCAGAGAAGAAGCTCATTTGTCTCCTGTGACTTGTTTGGGTTAGACTCCTGCTTAGCCCAGGGGGCTTGCTGCTGATCTCCATCAGCTAACTGCTATCTTTGCTCTTTCCTAGCTTCCAACACTCGCTGGTGGGGATGGGTGAAGAAAAAGGGCCTCCTGGAGGAGAGGGGAGGGAAGGGAGGGAAAGGAGAAGAAGGAAGACGAGAGGAGAGATGAGGTCCTTGAACCTGAAGAAAGTGGCGTGGGACCATGAGGAGATATGGTCTTTGACCAATGATACTCACCTTCTCATTTTCTGTCTTATTCAGATAATAATCTCTTGAAGGTAAGCCTAAGCCGGACTGATCCACCTAGAAGAAAGAAAAAACTGGTGACTATCAAGAACAGAAGCCATATGTGAGCCATATTTATAAAAATAAGAGCCATTCCCGGGGCAGCTAGATGGTGCAGTGGATAGAGCATCAGCCCTGAAGTCAGGAGGACCTGAGTTCAAGTTTGACCTCAGACACTTTAACTGTGTGACCCTGGGCAAGTCACTTAACCCCAATTACCTCAGCAAGAAAAAAAATAAAAATAAAAATGAGATAATGTATGCACAATGTATTCAGGGACAGCTAAGTGGCACAGTGGATAGAGCACCAGCCCTTAAGTCAGGAGGATCTAAGTTCAAATCTGGCCTTAGATAGGCAACACTTCCTGGCTGTTGACCCCGGGCAAGTCACTTAACTCCAATTGCCTCAGCAAAAAACAAACAAAAAAAGGTAATAAAAGAGCCATTCCCTAGTTGATAACTGGATAAAAGACGTAAACAGGCAGTTTTCAGAAGAAATCAAAGCTCTCAATAGTCACATGAAAAAATGCTCTGTTACCACTGATTAGAGAAATGAAAATTAAAACAACTCTGAGGTATTGCCAATCAGATGGGCTAGTGTGATAAAAAAGGAAAATGACAAATGCCAGAAGGGATGCAGAAAAAAGAGGGACATTGATGCATTGGTGATGTTGTGCGCTGTCCAACAATTTTGGAGCACAATTTGGTGCACATTCTTTGACCTGGAAATAACATTGTATCCCCAGAAGATCAAAGACAAGGGAAAAGAAACCTATATGTAGAAAAATATTTGTAGCAACTCTTTTTGTGGTGAAAAAAAATTGGAAAAAAAGAAAAATGAAAATAATTGGAAACTGAAGGGATGCCAATCAACTGAGGGATGATTGAATAAACGATGGTACCTAATTGTGAGTTTTAGAAAAAGTTGGGAAGAATTATGTGAACTGATGCAAGGTGAAATGAGCAAAACAGTATACACAGTAACAGTAATACTGTATGTTGTATAATTGTTGAAGACTTAACTCTAATCATAGAATGATCCAAAATATCCCAAAGGATTCATGATGAGAAATCATCTCCAGAGAAAGGACTGATATCTCTGAGTATAGATCGAAGTATATACTGTTTTCACTTACATTATTTTTCTTCCTTTTTTTTTTGTTTTGTTTGCATTATGGCTAACATGAAAACGGTTTATATGATTTAACATGTGGAAGTGATATTATATTGTTTGATTTCTCAATGAGTAGAGAAGAGGCTGGAATGAGAGAATGGGGAACTCAAATTTTTTTTAAAATTAATATGAAAATAAATAGTATAATTAAAAAAACTATAGGCCAAAGACATTGATGATGGAATCCCTTTGGGGAATGAACACTGGATATGGATTTCAAGCCTTTCTTTGACTTTAGTAGAAATTTTTCTCTTTGGTTTGAGTTTTTTCACCTGGGAAAGGAAATAAATAGGACAGGCTAGGAGAGGGAGAGGGGCAGGTAAAAGGTAAACTGTCCCGATATTTTTAGCCAGGCAGGGCTGCTCAAGGGCTAGATGTCTTTGTGGCCATTTAGAGGTCGGATGGCTCAGGGAGAGAACTCACCTGAATCACATTGCTGTTGGAGTTCTTCGAGTCGGCACTGACATACACAGAGAAGAAAGGGGAAGTTCGGTAATGGGCAGTGACCACCTGCAGGGTCTCCTGGAAGTTGTCCTTGTTCCATGGGCCTGTAATGTTCCAGCCACCAAGCTATAGGATATGAGAAAGAAGTGAGAACCTGGTGAGAGCCCTTGCTCCATCATACTGGGGCCATAACAATAATGGCTTGTGTTGCCATAGCCCTGTGAGTTAGGGTAACATTTATAGAAACTGACGCTCAGAGAGAGGCCCAGGGCCACACACACAGAAGGGTCAAAGTCAGAATTCAAATTCAAATGTGTCCTTATTGTAGGCTTCAACCCTCCAATTAGATGGGACAAAGAGACAATGAGATCCAGTAAAAAGATGGAGAATGGGCAATAGTATAAATTTGTGTGGCAGTTACCTTTATTCAATGCTTACAAGTCATGTTTTAGAGAAATAAAAAATTATTGCTTTATTTTTCTTTCAAAGGATATTCCAGAGGTCAGAGCTGGGAGGGCCCTTAGAACCCAGGAGGTCAGAGCTGGGAGGGCCCTTAGAACCCGGGAGGTCAGAGCTGGGAGGGAACTTAGAACATGGGATGTCAGAGCTGGGAGGGCTCTTAGAACACAGGAGGTCAGAACTGGGAGACCCTTAGAACCCGGGAGGTCAGAACTGGGAGACCCTTAGAACACGGGATGTCAGAGGTGGGAGGGCTCTTAGAACATGGGATGTCAGAGCTGGGAGGGTCCCTAGAACCCAGGAGGTCAGAGCTGGGAGGGTCCCTAGAACCCAGGAGGTCAGAGCTGAGAGGGTCCCTAGAACCCAGGAGGTCAGAGCTGGGAGGGTCCCTAGAACCCAGGAGGTCAGAGCTGGGAGGGTCCTTAGAACCCAGGAGGTCAGAGCTGGGAGGGCCCTTAGAACATGGGATGTCAGAGCTGGGAGGGTACCTAGAACCCAGGAGGTCAGAGCTGGGAGGGTCTTTAGAACCTGGGATGTCAGAGCTGGGAGGGCCCTTAGAACCCAGGATGTCAGAGCTGGGAGGGTCCCTAGAACCCAGGAGGTCAGAGCTGGGAGGGTCCCTAGAACCCGGGATGTCAGAGCTGGGAGGGACTGGGTTCAAAGAGTCATTCCCACTATGCCTGAAGCCTGTAGCCTGCAGGTCCCCAGCTTGCTCACAGTGATGTCACAGGGAAGAAGATGAGAAGGAATGCTGAAAGCCCCCCCCATTTCCTGAAGAGGAGGGAGGAGGCCACTGGGGGCTCCCTCCATACAGAGAAGGCCTCTCTCTAATCCTGGGCCAAGACCATCTGCTTTTCATACATACACCCTTCGAGGAAAAGGAAGTAGCGACATTGAGAATTTCCTGTTCAAAACATTCTACCGTCCATTGGGGCCGCCAGAAATGGAGGCAGTGGAGAAAGAAGAGTGAATCACTATTGACTTCACCTCCCTGGGTTTCACTTTCCTCAAAACAAGAGATTGGGATAAACAGCCTCAGAGACCCCCTTCTAGTCAATCAACTAGCATTTATTCAGTACCTACTGTGTGCCAGTCATGTGCTCATCAGCACAATGACTGAAAAATCAGGATCGTGATTCTACAAATATAAGCTCCTGTCCAGGGAAGTGATCCCCTATAAACACAGGGCAACTTTGTTACTAGCTTATTAAATAACATTATTTTAATGCTATATATTTTATTTTATTTTATTTTTTTACATTTTAAAGTCTTTCTACTGTGAAAGTTTGTATATGTTGATAACTATTAACCATAAAATGATCCAGGGAGCCTCCTGAGAAGCTTTGGAGTGGTTAGTGCAGGTAGAGAAAATGGGGGAGGAAGAGAAATGGGGGGAAGGGAACAAAGCCAGACCAGAACCAGGGATGTCCCACCTTCTCAATCAGCTGCATCAAGGGCTTTGCCTTCAGCTCTTCGATCTTGGATTCGTTCATGCAGGCCTGGTAATACTGCTGGGCTTTTCGCTCGGCCTCATTGGTGCTGGCAGTGGCATTTTCTGGAAAAAAAAAATAAATTAAAAGGGGTTAAAGCTGGGATCCCCAGGGAGGGAGATTTTACTCTCCTTGGACCAAACTTTCTCAAAAACTTGAGCTTTCAGGGCTGAAGGTCACCTTAAAACTTGGGCTGTTTGAATTGGAAGAGGGATTGAAATATCAGGCCTAAAATGGAGCTTTGACAGAATGCCGGAACCAGAGTGGACCTTAGAACACAGAATATTAGGGCTAAAGTGACCCTGAGACCATAATGTCAAAGCTGGGAGGTCTCTTAAAGCACAGACTTTCAGAGTTAGGAAGGAGCTATCAGAACGGGAAGAGAACTTGGCGATCATTTGATTTGTACAAAAACTTGTTTTTGTACAGCCTGTGAGCTGACCGATTATTGTATTTTAAAGCAGTTTTACTATATTTATTAGAATCAGCCCCTTGATTTTTCTAGATGAGGAAGTATGGCCCAGTAGAAGAAAATAATCTGCCAAGGTCACACTGAGGCTGAGCCAGGATTGGAAGGTCCACCATCCACAGATGTGATTCATTGTTTTTAGTTCTCATACCTGAATATCCCTGCTTTTTCTTTGTACTCCTTCTCATTAATGTGGCAGGCCACTACCCATTTTTATTGTATTTTGTCAATTAAATTGCTGATTAAATTGTCACTTTGTCAATTAACTGACAATTAAATAAAAAATGTGGAATGCTCTGAAAAGGGCAGACTCCCTGATAATCCAGAACAACATTCTGTGCTTCTGCCTCAGGTGGAAAAGTTCATTGTCTAGAAGGGAGGCTTGAAGTACACCTTTCCCTTCCCCCAGACCATAGCCAGATCAAGTTGTCTATGATACCTGCTGCCATAATTTCTCTTACTTTGTTCTTCCTCTGCCAAAGGAGACAGATGGTAGAGTGGACAGGACATTGAGTCTGGAGTCAGGAAGTTCTGAGTTCAAATCTGACCTCAGATACTTAGTAGCTCTTCAATCCTGAACAAATCACTTAATCTGAGTGCCTCACTTTCTTCAACTGTAAAATAGGGATAATAAAAGCACCTACCTCACTCATTGTGAGGAATGAGATAATATTTATAAAACCATAGCACAATGCCTGACAAATAGGAGGTACTTTATAAATGCTTATTTCCTCATCCCCCAAACTTTCGGTTTAAGAAGCTTTAGCTCTCCATTTTGCCACAAAATTCTCCCTAGCAGAGGAGGAAGAAGGAAGGGAAAAGATTGGAGAATATGTGCATCTGTTCTGACTTTCAGACCACAGCTCATGTTTTTCTACTAAAGGCTGTAGCTCGCAAAACTACTCAAAGCCTCATTCATTATTAATTAATTTCTCCTCTTACTTTATCCTCTTCAAGTACACAGGCTATTTAAAGATTTGTTTTCCATTTCCTCTTCTCTTCCTTATAAATTGCATCTCATTTCATTCCCTGCTCTAAGCACTCATGTGATTTCTTTTTGGTCCTCCCTAGTAACCTGGTTAGGCTGTGGAGGCCTTGTTTTAAATGCCTTTTTTCAGTTAAATTTTCAGAGACACGGAATGCTGCGATAAGAGTAGTCTCTCCAATAGTGTTGTCATGGAGGAAAATCTGTACAATGTTTAATCTTTAAAGGGACTTTAGAACACAAAATGTTACAACACTGACTCTCCAGCCTCTAAGGATCCTTAGAAAAAGAGTAACCAAGCAGGAAGGGAACTCAGGAACTAGAATTTCAGAACATTATAAGGGAGATCAGACCATAGACTGTTGAGGCATGAAATGTCTGAGCTTGGAGGGAACAAAGAATATAGAATTTTAGAATATGAAAGTCAGAATAAGAGAGATCATAGAACACAATGTTAGAAGTAGCAGGGAAGACAGAACACAGGATGTCAGAGCTTGAAAGGACCTTAGAACACAGAATATATAATTTTTTAATTTTCCAAACACATGCAAAGATAGTTCTCAACATTCACCCTTGCAAAACCTTGTGTTCCAATTTTTTTCTCTCCTTGACAGTAAGTAATCCAATATGATATTCTCTGTTCTAAAGGCCCTTCCAGTTCTGACACTCTATGTTCTAAGGGCTTTCTCAGTTCCCATATTCTGATTTCTAAGGCCTCATCAATCTACAATATTTTTCCAAGGTCCCTTCCAGCTTGGGCATTGTATTGTGTGTGTTTCCAGCTCAATCATCTATATTTAATTTGTATTTAATAAGGCTGTGGCATGTCAATTTTTATTACATTGATGTAGACTTTATTTAATCATTTGAAATTGCATTTGTAGATAATAAATTTCACACTGTGGCACTGAGATATGCTTTTCTACAATAACTGACCACGAAAAATAGTTAAGAATGGAGGCTGTGTAGTGTGGTAGAAAAATTACAATTTGCAATTTTAAATTGATTAAAGGTTTATAGAATGCTTTAAAAGCATTAGTCTGGGGAGAGACAGCAGGAAGTCTTTTGGAAAAAGCAGTGGTTTTCTGTGTCACAAGATGAAAAAAAAGAAAGATAAAATAGAGCTGAGAAAGGATGGAAAGAGGATGGAAGAGGAGGAGGGGGGAATGAGAAACAGGGGAAAAAGGGAAAGAAATTGGGGGAAGGAAGGAGAGAGACAGTGAAAGAGACAGAGAGAAAAAAAGAGAAGGAGGGAGGGAGTGGTGGAGGGAGGGAGGGGGGAGACAGAGACAGACAGAGAGACACACAGAGAGAGACAGAGACAGAGAAACAGAGGCAGACAGAGACTGAGACAGAGAGGCAGGCAGAGAGACAGACTGAAAGACAGAGATAGAGAGACAGAGACAAAGAAAGAGAGTGACAGAGAGAGGAGAAGAGGGAGAAAGAGGAGCAAAGAAAGAGACAGAGACAAACAGACACCCAGAGAAAAAGAGACACAGGGAGACAGAAACAAAGACAAAAAGACAGAGAGATAGAGAGACAAACAGACAGAAAGAGAAACAAAGACAGAAAGACAAAGAGAGAGACAGAGACAGAAAGAAAGAGGCAGAGACAGACAGACAGAGAGACAGACTGAGAGACAGAGACAAAGAAAGAGAGTGGCAGATAGAGGAGAAGAGGGAGAAAGGGGGGCAGAGAAAGAGACAGAAAGACAGAGATAGAAACAAAGAGAGAGACAGAGATAGAGACAGGGACAAAGAGACAGAGACACACAGAGGCAGAGACAGGATACAGAGAAAATGAAAGACAGAGAAGGAGAGAAAGAAACAAAGACAAATGGACACAGAGAGAGAAGGAGGGAAGAAAGGAGGAGGAGAAGAGGCCAGAAATGAGGATAAAGAGAGGGAAATACAGGAATGAAGAAGGTAAAGATGACAAGGAAGAGGGTAGGCATAACATAAGATTAAGAGGAGAGGAAGACAGGGAATATAGGAGGTGAGGGAGAATATAAAAAGGAGAAAGGAAAAGTTATAAGATGGAGGAGATGGGGGGATGCAGTAGAGGGGAGAAGCAGAATAAGAGAGGGAGAAGAGGACAGGAATAAGAAATAAGAAAAAGGGAAGAGCAAAAAAAAAGGAGAAGGGAGAAAAGGAAAAAAAGAGATGGGTATAGAGAGTGAAAAAGGAAGGATTAGGAGGAGAAAAAAGAGAGGGAATGAAGAAGGAAAGAGAAGGGATAAAGTGAAATATGGGGGAAAGGGGTAAAGAACAGGGAAGATGAGGGTAAAAATAAAAGACCAGAAGAGAAGTTGAAGGGGGATAAAGTAGGGGAGAGGGATGGGGTAGAAGGAAAGCCAGCAAGCAGAGGGGGGACTTCCCAGAGTTCCATGCCAGAGAGAACACAACAAGCAGCCTGGCTTCCCAGCACAACACCCTTGTTTGCGTGAGAAAGCAGCTGGGAGAAGGGAGGGGGAGGAGAGGTGTTCAGGCAAGTCAGGCAGAGAAACCTGCGTTTCTATGGGAACCCCTCCTCAGCATCAGCCCAGGATCTGCTCCTCCCTCCCCCAGCACAGACCCGAGGGCTGAAGGACCAACCTAGAGTCTTGGCCAGATACCAGGCCCCCCAGGAAACAGGAGCTTCCCCAGCTCAAACACACAGCTCCTGAGTGACCCCAAAATGCCGGGGCTGGCAGGGGGGGAAGGGGAGGGCTTGGAGCGCCATGAGCAGGGCTGGGGCCCGCCCCCGCTCTCCCTCAGTAGCCACAGGAAGGTCACTAGAGATAAGAGATCCAAACAAAAGCTTTGGAAAGAATGGTGAGCTGGGGCTGCCCTCCCTGAGTTCCAGTAAATTATCGGGCTTGGGAGAGACTCCCCTCCTCAGGGGCAGCACAACAAGGTGGGGGGAGGGGCCTGATGCAGAAAGGAGGAGAAAAAGAGGGAAAGGAAGAGAAGAAGGAAGGTAAGGAAAATGAGGACGAGGGAAGGCAAAGGCAGACCAAGGACCATGGCGTTCCAGACCTGCCAGGGCTCCTGAGGCACAGAGGGACCACTCACTGTCGTTTCTCTCAGTTGCCTGCCGGCTTTCCCTCTACCCCATCCCTGTCCCCTACTTTATCCCCTTCAACTTCTCTTCTGCTCTTTTTTTTATTCCTCACTTTCCCTTGTTCTTTCTCCCCTTTTCCCCCAATTTCACTTTCTCCCTTCTCTTTTCTTCTTCCCTCTCTTTTTTTCTTATCTGTTGAATGGGGATAATGGCAGCACTTGCCTCCCCAGGTTTGATGTGAGGTTCAAATTGGGGAACCAATCCAAAGTATAGCACTCAGTCCCAAGGAGCAGCCTGACCACTGAGTCAGGAAGTCCTGGGTTCAAGGTAGTGATGGAGGAAAGAAAAGTCAGGGAGAGATCTCACCCCCCTTTTCTTATGCTTATGAAACCACAGGTCTGGATCAAATTTTTAAAAAATATGATTATTGCTATTAAGTTTTCCTGGCGCTGTGGTTAGTGGTCATAGCTCCACAGTCAACCAAGCTGAGGTCAAGTCCAAGCTCAGCTACTTAGTAACTATGTGACCTTAGAGAAATCACATTCTCTTTTTCAGCCTCAGAGGACTAAGTACATGAGAGTACAGGGTCCTATTGTTCTTTGCCCTGTCAAACCACATCTGGAATATTGTAACACTATGATTTAGGATGTCAATAAATTGGAGAGAGCTCAAGTAACTGTTTAGAACAGTGAAGATGGGCCTGAAGACCAGGACACATGAGGATCAGCTGCAAGAACTGGAAATTAAACTGATTATCTAACATGTCAAGGAGAACAATTAGCAGTAATATGATTGCTATCTTCAAAACAGTGATCACATTGTTTTAATTTTTTTTATTTTAAATTTTTTTTAACCTTTTGTTGTTGTTGTTGTTGTATCCTCAATGCTTAGCAAATGTCTGACACTGGTAGGGACCCAAAACATGCTTTATTTGACTTTGCTTGAAGGGCTGTCACCCAGTGTAGGGAAGGAGTGTGTCCATCAACAAGAATTTATTAAATGTCTCCTAGGAGTCAGACACTGTTAAGGGCTACAGCCCAAAGAATGGATTAATTGCCAATTTCAAGAAGCATATATTCTAAGGAGAAAGGTCTGCATTGACTTGACATGTACAATATAATTTGTTTTATTTGACAAAACCCTAAGGGAAATTATAGATTTCAGGCTTGACATAAGGAAAGACTTCCCTGCCTTGGAAGCTAGTAGGCTCCTCCTTGCTTCCAGCACATCCTTTCCACAGGTTTTAAAGTGGGAGTCTTGTGCAGAAGCTTAGCCTCTGAGGCTCCTTCCAACTGGGATTCTGTAAGTTTGTGATTTAAGATCGTTCATTAAAATGTCTTCCAGGTCAAAGGCTGAGCTATTGCCTTGAGAAGAAATCCTACTCAGGAGACAAATTTTGTGAATGTCACATATTCTAGCATGACTTGGACTCAATGAACAACTACTGTGAGCAAGCAGATTGGGGGAAGGGCATCAACACTGGAAATTTGGCAGAGGGGACAGGAAAAGGACAGGAAATAAACTCTGGCCTCATCAGGAAATAAATAATTTGATTTCTATGATTAAATGAGTCATAGAATTACAAAATATTAGAGTTAAAGGATCTCTTAGAACATATGTCAGAACAAGAAGAGGTTTAAATTAGCCAGAAAGAGACCTGAGAAGGTAGAACAGGAATTTTGAAACATTAAATGCCAGAGCCAGAAAGAGCCTTAGAACAGTCAGTGTCAGAATGGGAAGGGCCCTCTGAGCACAGAATACCAAAGTGGGAAGCTACCTTAAAACACAAAATGGAAAAAGTGGGAGGGAACTTAGAACAAAGAATGTTAGATCTGGAAAAGATCTTCGAACACAGAAAGTCAGAAATAGGAGGGGGTCTTAGATCTAGCTAGTAAATACCTAAAGGAGGATTCAAACTCAGGCCTTCTTGACTCCAAGTCTTATAGTCTACCCACCATGCCAAGTTGCCTCTCCTCCAATCCCTTTGTTTTACAGATGAGGAAACTGAGGCCCTGAGAAGGGAGGTTTCGTCCAACATCACACAATCAGGAATAGCAGAACCAGAATCTGATACCAGTCTTTCTACTCTAGGAGTCTCATTCTTTTTCCCTACTGGTGATAGTGTTAGGGTCTTTCAAGCCTATTTCATCCATGACATGGGCTTATTTTACTCTGAAAGGGACAATATTAATAAAAACTAATTCATAGTCACATGGCACTTATTTCCTTTGTAAATTGAGGATAACTATTCTCCTTCCTTCTTCATTTTCACAACTTTGTGATGATTTATATTTGAAAGAAGTAACCCATTTTACATATGAGAAAATGGAGGCTCCATGGGGAAAAGGTATTGCCTTGCTAATAAGGATCAGGGTGGGGAAAAGTCAGATTTTCTGCCTCCATTCCATCTGCAGCTGCATTTTTTCTCCCTTAAAGTTCCATCTTCCTCACCCAAACACAGAGACCACATGGACAGGCCATTCTGAACACTCCATTTTGGCCCCAGCTTCAAAGGGAAATAAATCACATTCAAATATATTTGTTGCTTTTTTGGCATAAGAGTCACCCCTGGGATAGCCTCTCAACAGATGATAGATTCCAACAGAGGCAGGGGTTAAGCAGAAAAACAGCAAACTCCCACTTTTAAAGGGCTTTGCAGTTTATAAAAGTTCTCAGCAATCAGAGGATTATAGATTTAAAGCTGGAAATGACTTAGAGACCAATAAGTTCAATTCTCTCATTTTACAATTAAGGAAAATGTGGCAGAGCTTCCGTGACTTGCCTGGGAGTCACACACCTGGTAATATCTGAGGAAGGATTCAAACTCAGGCCTTTCCAATTCTAAGCCCATTACTCCATGACCTAGCTGCCGAGGAAAAGAGAAACGCCCTTACTCTGGCTTTAAACTGAGATGGTCACAGCTGTCGACACACAGTGCTAATCATCATCCAACCAGACCATCTTCTCCTTCTTCCTTACCATGATCTGGTAAGCTAATAGGGTACAGACTAGTATTCTCTATTTATTATTATTATAATATCATAATAATACAGTACAAATTTACAAGCATGTACATTTACATACATATGTGGATACACTTATAAATATATGCATACATAAATAGATGCATACATGCACACATAAACACATGTATAGACATGCACACATGTAAATGTATGTATACATACATGTAAATACACATATATGCATACAAATATACAGTTATACACATAGGCATATATGATGTGAGCATAAACATATACACATGTATATATATACATAAATGCATATACATAATCTAATATATACATGCAGAGATATACACACAAATATTTATATATATTACATGTAATTTATATATAAAATATATAAAAAACAGATGAAATGACTGAAAACTCAGAGACTGAAAGTGATTTCCCTATTGGTACATAGCAATTATGGGTGAAGTCAGGTCTTGAATGGAGATTTCCTGACTCCCAAGTCTAGGTTTCTTATACTAAAACAGCCAAATCTTACTGGGAGGAAACTACTTCAGGAAGAAGCTTTTCTGCCAACTCTGGGCTGTCTTGTAGCTAAATACCTGGCCCACAACCCTGGCAGGATTGCTGTGACAAAAAGCAGCTGTCCTCTCAGTTGACTGTGAACAGCTCTCTGGGCAGCTTAGAAAGCTCCTTAATCATTTACACCCTGTCTGACAGTGGGAAGCAGAGGGCACAGCTTCAGTCCTGTTTTGCTGGGCACAGGGGGTTTCCTTTGGGAAATGGCCTGGAGAACCTGCCCTACCAATTTCTTAACCAAGTCCCAGGGAGTTAAGACAACTGTGATGGTCTCCATCCAAAGAGACAGTATTAGAAATCCCGAGTATTAGAACTAGCTCTGCCATTGTCAGCGCTAGGATCCTTGGAAAGTCACTTTTTTTCTCCACACTATTATTAGAGAATGAAGGAGCTGTTGCAGATGATTCCTAAGTTTCCTTTTAGTTGTTTTCTGCTCTGATGGTCGATGTTCTAGGATCCAGCCATTGTGTGTTCCACATTCTGTGTTCTAAGGATCCTCCCAGTTTTACATTCTATGTTCTAAGGGCCCTCCTCACTCTGCCATTCTGTGTTCTGAGATCCCTCCCACCTCTGACATTCTAAGTTTTAAGTAACCTTCTTGCTCTGACATTCTATGCTTTAAGGGCCCTTGTTTTCTTAGGTTTCCTTCTACCTTTAACATTTGTGTTCTATTTGATATTCTATATTCTATGCTCCCCTAAATCTACGGCATTCCATATCCTGTTTCAAGGTCCTTTCCCATTCTGACATCTTATATTCTCAGGTTCCTTTCAGTTCTGGCATTTTAGGTTCTAGGTTTCTTTTCAGTTCTGCTCTTTTTATCTCTGACATTCTACATTCTAAGGTTTCTTCCTGTTCAGACAATCTAAGATCCCTCCTAACTCTGATATTTATGTTGGGACATCTTAGAGTCTTACCTGATATGTTTTCTGTTCTAATTTTCTATATCCCAAGGTCTCTGCGTCTCTCCCATTCTGAATTCTTAAAGGCTCTTTCTGCTCTGGTATTCTGTATTCTAAGGCTCTCTCTAACAAAAATTCCACGAGTCTGAATGGAACACTTTCCCTTTCCAATAAGTTTATGGTCTAGGGAGAAATGTTTTATTTATTTTTGTCAATGTAATGTTTAAAAATGTAAAATCTCTCTATCACCTTTTAAAGAGAATAAAATAATCCTTGAGGACAGTGCAGCTCCCAGGTTGGGAGTGCCACCATAGTTTTGTCCTGAATGGGTCTGTTTTTAATTCCATTCAGTGTCATCCAGTGTGGCTGGGCCCCACTGCCAACAAAAGAAACACTAGAGCTTTGTTTGTGCCCTACATCTCACACCAGGGCAGTCTGGAATGTTTGCTTTCAATATGATGGACATGGTTCAGTTACCCAGAGACGTAAGTTCTTCCCATGCGGCCCCAGGTGGTTTTACCTCACCTATATCTTTTCCCTTTATTCTCTTCCCAGGCATACCTTATAACAAAAAATTACTTTTTTTTAAGAAGGGGGAAAAATCAACAAAACCAATATATTAGAAGTAGTTGACTTGATATACAAAGTTTCACAGGTGGATTTATTTGTTTTATGGTTAATAAAGGGAAAGGTGCCCTTGAGGACTTTGGAGCTCCAGATCTTATAGCTACAATATTATTAACAGCTCATCTGACTTCTATACCTAATAAAAATAATTCCCATTTCTACACATATTAGGACCTACAAAGCACTTTACTTATAATGACCCTGTGAAGTACTTAGAACAAATATTATAGTATTCATTTTATAGAAGAGAAAATTGAAATTTAGAGATGTGCAAGACCACATAGGTACTAAGTAGCTGTGCTGATGTTGGGGGGAAGGGCACCCCCTGTTCTCTGACTTCTGTTTAGGTCTAGTCTTCTCCATTAGAATGGAAGCTCATGGAAGACAGGGTTGTCTTTCTTTTCATTTGTATTTATGTAGTATACAATAAGCGGCTAATAAAGGTGTCTGTCTGGGACTCAAATCTTGAGTCCAAGTCCAGTGTTCTTTCCACTTACACAGACCACTTTTTTTTTTTTTTTTTTTTACTGTGACTGCTCTATCCTTTCCTTATCAATCTGTCTCCTCCTTCTGTATCTGAGCAGCAAAGTCTTCCCAACCTTTTCAATACAGAACTGTCCTTATAACAGAATTTGCCTCCCAGGGCTGTCAAAAGCTCAAATGAAATAAGGGATGTAAATAACTTTAAAAGCCTAAGATGGTATGCAGATGTGACTGGTACAGCTTGACAGTAACCACAAACCAATCTATCTATCTCTTCACCATTCAGCTCTCTTCCTTCCTCATCATTCAGCCAAACCCGAGCTGGAACTGTAGCTCAGGGAACAGAGACACAAAGCCATTGCACTTTAATATCCACTCTTCCACAACACGATGGCCATAGCTCATGGCCAATGGCTGTAAACTTTTGTATCACAGGATTTAGTCTTAATTGTTGTGTCATGGACCCATCTGGGGGCAGGTGAATCCTATGGATTCTTTCAGAAGAATGTTTTTAAATGCATAAAATTAAATTGCAAAAGAAAGACAATCCCTGCTCTCAAGTAGCTTACAGAGGAAGACAACACTCAAAAGGGAGATGAAAATACTTAGAATATCAACAAAAACCACACACACAGGTTCCAGGTTAAAATCCCTCATTCAGAGTTAGAAGGGGAGAAGGCAACAGACTTGTAGGACTCAATCAATCCTGACTAGAGATGAAACCGGAGGGTCAAAGGTCCCCCCTCATCTCCCTAGGCAATTAAGTTGTCAGTGGGCTGGAGTCCTGGTTCTCTGACTCATCATCCAGTGGTCTTTCTAGAATACTAGCTTGTTTAGAGGCAGTTATGTGACAAGGTGAGTAGAGTGATGGAATTTGGAAGAAGAGCTGAATTTAAATCTTGTTTCAGACACTGGTCAATTAACTTGTGTCTTCCTCAGTTTCTCCAATTTTAAAATGGGGATAATCATAATAGTACCTGCCCCCTGGAACACTTGGGGCCTCTTTAGCTCAAAGAAATGTTGAGGGAGAAAGGACAGGTGAACCTCAGGCTTGGGCCATAACTCTAGAGTGGTGGTGAGGGAAGCATCAAAGACAGGATCTTGGTCTTTTAATGTAAGTTAGAATATATATGTGAGAGGAGTGGGGGGAGAGCAGAGATGGAAGAAAGAGTAAGAGTGAATGAAAGAGATACAGAAGCAGATAGACAGAGAGGAAGAGTCAGAGAGACAGAAAAGGGGAGAGAGAAAGACAGAAAAAGAGAGACATGGAGAAAAGATAAAGAAAGGGAGATAGAGAGACAGAGCTCACAGAGAGAGACACACACACACATAGACACAAAGAGAGGGAGAGACAGAGAAAGAAAGGGAGAAGGAGAAGAGAGGAAGAAAGAGATAGAGACAGAGGTAGAGGAAAGAGAAAGAGGGAAATAGAGAGATAGAGACAGGCAGACAGAGACATGGAGAGAGTGGGAGAGAGACACACAGACTGACAGAGAAAGACACACACAGTCTAGAGAGAGGCAGAAAAAGACACAAAGAGAGGGAGAAAAGAAGAAAGGAGGGAGAGAGAGACACACACACACAGAACTTAAATTGTTGTTCTAAAAAGAAAATAAGTAATGCAAAACATAGTAATTTTTATTTAAATTACCTGCTATTTGTGAGCACAGCAACAAATTGGGCAGAACATTCAAAGTGTATTTTATTAACTTTGTTGTGAGTTCTATTTGGCAATAGTCAATAAGCACATTAAGCACCCACTCACTGTGCTAAGAGCTGGGGATACAAATACAAAAAAGGAAAAATAGCCCCCCCTTCCCCCAATCTACAAGCTAACACACAAGGGGAAGATGAAAAGCAGTGGAAGGAGAAATTAGAGAAATGCCAAAGTAGTCCAGGCAGGTGAGAAATTATGTCTGGGCTGGATTCTCTCCTTAAAGGTTGCTTTGGAGTTCACGGCCCACCTCTCCAATCAGAGAGGCAAAAGGGCAGTGATGACATGTAGATTTTGATTGAATTACAACACTGAACAATGATCCCTTTGCCTTTATATTGTGTAGATCCAATAGTATCTTCATCTACTTATAACTTAGTTTGGAATCACCAAATCTTAGACTGGGAAGAGATTATTCAGTTGAGTCCCCTTATTTATGTATGATGAAACTGATCATTCAGAAATTCTGATTTGTCAATGTTCATTCAGTGAGAAAGCCCTCGAACCCGGATCTGCTGCCTGCAGTCCAGGGTCCTAGCCACTATATTCTACTTTGCATTGAGGCAGATTTAGGTTTGAGGTCAGAAACAACTGTCTAACAATTGAGTGGTTCAAAAGTGGAAGGGGTCACTTCAAGAGGTGGAGACATCCCCCTTGCTAGAGATATTTAAAGGTTAGAGGACAATGTACAAAACTTTTTTTCTTTTTAAAAATTAAAGGGGAGGGGGAGCCAGCTAGGTGGATAGATACAGTGGATAGAGCAAGGGCCCTTAAATCAGGAAGACTTGAGTTCAGATTGGCTTCAGACACTTAACACTTCCTAGCTGTGTGACCCTGGGCAAGTCACTTAACCCAATTGCCTCAGCAAAAAAATAAAAATAAATAAAAATAAAAATTGGAGGAAAATTCAGGACTCTCCAAATCAGAAGAAAAGACCAATTTTTCCAATACTCAGTACTCTCTAATAGTCCCTCTTTTACTGGGAATAAAGGCCAACTTCCCTTATTTTTTATGTGAACTTAAGTCAAAGGGAATCCCTTTCCATTGCTCATGGGCATTGTGCTAAATGCTTTACAATGATAAACTTGTTTTACCCTGACAACAACCCAGGGGAGGAAGGTACTATTGATGGGATTCTGTTTGATGCCCCCAGTTCTCCTCAATCCAAATCTGCCTCAGCCCTGAATTCCACAGAAATCATTAATCATTTTACAGAACTGAGACAGACAGATTAAGGGACTTGTCCAGGGTCATACAAGTAGGAAGTATCGAATTTGACACTTAGGTCTTCCTCTACTCTATCTGTCCCACCAACTTCCCCAGGCAGATGCTTTGACTTGGGGTCAGTAATGCCCAAAATTCTGTCTTTTTATAGTTTGACCCCTCCTCCTTGTCCTAACTTTCCCCCCCTCCCCTGACGCTAGGAGAGACTCACCCAAGAGATGCTTCATGATGGCTTGATTGTGTTCCCAGAGGTTGTTGAAAGTCCCCCATCGAGAGTGGCCATCAGGCACAGGGTTAGCCTTTATCCAGCCCCCACAAGCATAGCTGAAGAAGTCCTGGCAGGGGTCCACTGTTTGGTCCAAGGAGCTCAGGATGGAGCTGGTCACTGAGATGCAAGCCTCACTCAGACACAGAGCAGGAGGTCCTGGGGAAAGGGAAGGGCAATAAGAGGTCAAAGAGATGCTGTGGAGCATGCTGATGGGTCATCAACTGATCCATGAATAAATATTTTTAAAGTACCTATTATATGCTAGGTACTGGCTTAAGCATTAGGAATGGTTTCATTTGACAATGATTATGATTAATCATTTGATTAATTCATTTGACATATGATTAATATGAATTAATAATGATTAATATGAATATTAATCTACTACATGAATAGAATGTAAGTTCATTGAAGGGTTTCTTTTATTGTGATTCACTGTCACACAGTGAACATTTATGAAATGTTTATTATCAAATTTATTAATTGATTATAAGTAGAGAACTGTTTGGGATGCTGGGACAGATGTAGAGAAGTGGAATCTGCCCTCAGAACACCTTATTTTTCTAGTAGGGAAAAACACTGCTGCTACTGCTGTTGCTACTACTAATTACTACCATAATTTCTGTACCTGCTACTATTATTTACTACTGCGGTTACTTACTATTCTTACTACTGCTGTTGCTGCTATTGTTGCTATTACTGTTACTTAATACTCTTATTACTACTGCTACCACTGCTCTTGCTTCTGTTGCTATTGTTGCTACTATTGTTACTTAGTACTCTTACTATTACTGCTACTATTGCTCTTGCTACTGCTGCTCTTGTTGCCACTATTGGTACTTGATATTCTTACTCCTGCTGCTATTGTTCTTATTACTACACTATTACTTGCTTCTATTAATACTATTTATAAAAGCTGCTGTTGCTGCTGCTACTACTATTACTACTACCATCCTCATCATGAATAGTACAGGGGACCTGGGATTTTATTAGCAGAGGGAACTTTTTTTCTTCTCTCTTCTAAATCCTCTTCAGATTAGCTTCTGATTTCATCACTTCACTAAAATTACTCCTTCCAAAGCTGCTAATAATTTCTCTTAAATTTTTTTAATTGATGTCTTTTGTGTATCTCTAGGATTTCTCCTCATATTTTTACCTCTCTCCCTCTTAGAAAGCCATCTCTTATAATATATCGTATTTTAAAAAAATATTAAAGCTTTTGATTTTTCAAAACATATGTATGGACAATTCTTCAACATTAACCCTTGCAAAACCTGTGTTCCAATTACCCCCTTTCCCTCATGCCCTCCCCTAGATGGCAAGTAGTCCAATATATATCATATTTTAAAAGAAAAAGAAAGGAAAAATTCTGAAATAAATGTAACTTACAACACGTGAGTACCTCCTATCTCTGCAGAGGAGGGGTTGGGAATGTCATCTCATTTCTTTGGAGCCATCTTGTAGTTTATAGCTTGTAACATTCAGTTTTGATTGTTTATAATTTTTCCTTTCTATTTGTATCACTCTAGTCATTGTGTAGATTTTTTTTTGGCAAGACAATTAGAGTTAAATGACGTGCCCTTGATCATACAGCTAATGACTGTTAAATGTCTGAGACCAGATTTGAACTTATGTTCTTCTGACACCAAGCAATCTAGCTGCTCCAATTGCGTAGATTTTTTTCCCCCTCTGGTGATTTCCTACCACATTAATTCATGGAGTTTTTTTCCATGCTCCTCCTCATGCATTATGTTCATGATAAATAATACTCCTTAATCAATAGAAACTTGCTTTGTTTCCAGTTCTTTGCTACTATTAAGTAGTACTACTATAAATATTTTGGTATGTATTATATTCTTTCTTCTTATCAATGAGTAATCTCCTTGAAGTATAAGCCTATTACTGGAATTTCTGGTTCAAAGATTATGAGCATTTTACTCACTTTATTTTCATATTACCAAGGGATTGTAGTGATTCATAGTTCTACCAACAATGCTCCAATATTCCTATTTTCCCATAATCCCTTTAACATTGACTTTTCCCATGTTTTGTCATACTGATCAGTTTGTTGGGTATGAGGTAAAACCCCTTAGTAGCAGAGATCTGAAAAATTCCTTCATATGAATGTTAATAGTTTGCAATTATTCTTTTGAGAGCAATTTGCTCACATCCTTTGACTACTTATCTATTAAGGATTGGTTTGTACTCTCTCTCTCTCACACACACACACACACACACAATTTGTTTATATTTTAATGGCTTAAAATGGCATTAAGAATTTTGGGAAAACCCTATATATTTTGGATGCCAAACTTTTATCAGACATATTTTATATAAAGATTTTTTCCCTACTCAACCTTTCTCTTTTTATCCTAGATGCATTAATTTTGCTTGTGCAGCAGTTTGATAACTTTGATTATATCAATTTTGTATTTGGCAATTGTCTTCTTCTATTCCTTTGGTTAACAATATGTTTCATGTGAAAGTGTATGAACTAATTCTCCTCCAACTGTTGATTTTTATTTTTTATTTTTAATATTAAGGTCACATATCCATTTCAAAGTTATTCTGGAATATAGACATTATTTCTTAATTGGCAAATCTAATGGCCTTTTCTTAATCCTCATCCTTCTTGACCTCTTTAGTCTCTGACAATGTTTACTACCCTTTCCTCATGTATATTCTCTGCTCTTTAGGTTTTTTGAAATGAGGCCCTTTCCAAGTTTTCCTTCTGTATGTATGGCTTACCATTCCTGCTCAGTATCTTTTGTTAGACCTCACATTCTCTTTCCATTGTGTCCCCCAAGAGTATGTCCTGGGCCATCTTTTCTTCCCTCTCTTCTACCACACAGAGTGATCACATCAGCTCCCATGGATCCAATGATCATTTCTGTATGGTTGATTCTCCTATTTACTTATCTATCCTTGACCTTCAGTTAAGCATCGCCAACTACTTTTGGATATCTCAAACTGGATATCCCATAGACACCTCAAACTCATTATATCTAAAACAGAATTCATTATTGTTATCCCCCAATCTTCCTCCTTCTCAACTGGACAACACCCTGGAGTACTGTCTCAACCAGATTAAAATGTAATTGGTAAATATTTAACAAAACAAATAAAATTACATTAGAACATAGACTAATAGTCTTAGAGAACTGTGCAGAACATTGAGAAATTAAGTGAGCTATCCACTGTCATTTAGCAAGTATGTATACTAGGCTAAACTTGAACCCAGGTCTTCTCGGTCCTGAGGCTAGCCCTTGGTTCCTTATATTACTATACTATCTAATAACATTAATAATTATTATCATTATTTGTGCGACATCCTAAAATTTGAAAGGCATTTTACATATACTATCTCACATGAACTTTATAACTACTTTGCTTTTTATTTCTTTATTTTCCCTCCCTTCCCTCCTCCCTCTCCCCTAAACAGCAGATGATCTAATATAGGTTAAACAATTCTTCTATATATAATTCCACATTTATCATGCTACATGAGAAAAATCAGATCAAAAAGGGAAAACAAATGAGAAAGAAAGAAAAAACAAGTAAACAAACAACAACAAAGGTGAAAATATTACATTGTGATCCACATTTCAGTCCCCATACTTCTTTCCCTGGATGCAGATGGCTCTCTCCATCACAAGTCTATTGGAATTGGCCTGAGTCACCTTACTGAATAACACTTCTGGGGTAATGATGTCAAAAGTGGGTCCTAAGTGAGGTTATCCTGATTTGTTAATACATGTCAGGGGAAGGAATTGAACACAGGTCTTCCTGACACTAAGTCCCGTACTCAATCCACTAAACTATGTTGCTTCTCAATATAACACAGTTACAGATCACTATGATACACAATATTACATGAGCAGCTGGGTGATACAGTCAGTGGGATTCTGAAGACCCAAGTCCAGGAGGATAATAATAGCACCTATATCCCAGAGCTGTTGTGAGGAACAAAGAAGATCACATCTGCAAAGCACCTTCAAACCATAAAGTACCTTGTAAAAATGCTATTATAATGAACTATTATGAAAAGTACATTATTTTAAGGCTGACAAAAAGCTTTACAAATGTTGACTCATTTACAAAAGCAACACAATAAAGACAGAAAATTTGGAAAGAAAAAAGAGTACATCAGAAAGGCACAAAATTA
This sequence comes from Sminthopsis crassicaudata, assembly GCF_048593235.1. Classification (NCBI taxonomy): domain Eukaryota; kingdom Metazoa; phylum Chordata; class Mammalia; order Dasyuromorphia; family Dasyuridae; genus Sminthopsis; species Sminthopsis crassicaudata. Next base: position 610,425,092 of record NC_133619.1, on the reverse strand, counting down.
CTTGGAAGGTTGAGAAAAATTCACTTATTGATTGTGGAAATGAATAGACTTGAGGTTTAAATAATGGCTAGAAACATAAAAAATGAAAAGGAAGAGAAAAGAAATTAGGGCACTTTTATCATAGGAGATAAAGGAATACAGTCATGGAGGCATAAAAACACATGGTAGCAAGATCTGAATTCAAATCTTGGTATCAGTCAATGCACATTTTAAAATACAACTACTATATTCTTGGCACTCAGCTAAATATTAAGGATGCAAAAATGGCAAAAGACAGCCAGCTTCCTCAGTGGTAAAATGGAAATACTAGCCCTTTATCTCACAAAATTGTTGGGAGATAGGAATATCAGGACTAAATAGTAAGAATTAATTGATGTTTACTGAATTAAATTGATCTGTGTCAGCATTTGTTGGACATTTGCTATATGCTATATATATATATATATATATATATATATATATTTGATATATGCTATATGCTATATGCTCACTTACCCAATACTTTATATATAGTTGAAAAGTGTTACTGAAAACCAGTCAGTAGACTTGGATCTGTAAGCTTTCCTATTTATTTGTTTTTATACCTTGTATAACCATGGATAAGTCCCTTTCCTTTTCTCCATTTTCACTTCTGTAGAAATGAGGGGGACTAGAATATGCAGTGGCTGAAGTCTTGCTAGCTCTAAATCAATGACATTTCAGTCCTCCTTTATCCTCAAAGACAATCTAATCTGATCAACCAAGCGCATCTAGCAAAGTAGATAGGCAGTAAACCATTATCTCCTGTTTATTCAGGTAATTGCTGTTATAATACTTCAGTTATATTGTATACTAGGGCAGAGTCTTATATGGTCTCATGGGTAAATCTAAGTTTATTACTTGGGAGAAGCTGTATAATGGGCTGCAGATGCAACTCAGAAAGGAGAGAAAGCCTTGTCAAGGTTGGAGGCTTGGAGCCCAAGGAGTCTGTCTGTTTGTCTGCCTTCCTACCTTAGCCCTGAGCATAACACCCTCGTAGATTCAAATCCACCTGACACTATCATTTAACCTCTGTTTCTGTTTTCTGAGTACATTAAATGAGGGGGTTGGACTCAATGGCTTCTAAGATCCCTTCCAACTTTAAATCTATAATCCTTTTCGGTCTCTTTAGTTTTTCCTCTTAAGAAATCAGAGCAGTGAGTCATGGATGTTGACATAACGTCAATCTGAGGAGCTATTAAAGGAACCGAAGGGAAAATTCAGGGATGATATGAGAGCTATTCTCAAATATTTCATGGACTAGCACTTGGAAAGGAATTAGCTCTGTCTGTTTGCCCCAGAGGACAGATCAGAGAGCAGTAAGTGAGAGCGGGAAAGGCTGATTTCAGTCTGATGGCAGAAAAAGTTTCTAAACCATTGGAGATGTCCAAAAGTAGAGGGGGATGCCTCAGGAGGTAGTTTTCTCCATCCCCAACCCACAGATATCCTTCAGACTGGATGGCCACTTATGAGGGGAGACAGAGAGAGGGAGATAGCACAGCATAACAGATAGAGAACTAAACTGGGGACTCAAACACTTTCTCTGACATATTGCTAACTGTTCACATATCTGGTTCCTCCAAGACTGTATACTCCAAGAGTCCTGGGACTTTGATGTATTTTTCTCTGGGTATGTGACCAGGGGCAAATCACCTACCCTCCCCATACCTGTAGTTTCCCCACCTGTAAAATGAGGTCCAAGGTACTATGGTGCAACTGAATAGCTGTTGATTTTTTAGACCAAAGAACTAAATTCAAATCCTGCCTTTTCTATTTACTTCTTTATTTTTTGTTTTTTTGCTGAGGCACCTGGGGTTAAGTGACTTGCCCAGGGTCACACAGCTAGGAAGTATTAAGTGTGTGAGACCAGATTGGAACTCAGGTATTCTTGACTTTAGAGCTGGTGCTCTATCCACTGTGCTACCTAGCTGCCCCTTCTATTTACTTCTTGCACAACCTTAGGCAAATTACTTAACTCCATCTGTAAAATACGGAATTCTTGGATTACCTGTCCACTAAAATCACTTCCAGCTCAAAATATTTGATCCTATAGTAATCCTAAATGGTGGAAAAGTTGATTTAATCTCAATATTGGGAACAACTTCCTAATAATTAGAAGTATGTGTCTTACATTAGAATGGGCTCTCTTGATTCATGTTGTTTCCCCATCACTAGATGTATTTAAGCAGAGGATGGATGACCACTTGTCAGAGAGGGTAGGAAGGGTACAGATTGGATTCAGTGAGAGCTCTTGTAACTGTGAATTACAAATCGGATGCTGGCTGTTTGTCCTGGAAGTAGCAGAGGGTGGAGGCTACAACTCCTTGAGCAATAAGGACTATTGACCCTCTAATAGGCCTCTGGGAGTGAAAAGGAGGGTGTGAGTTGGCAGGTGCTGGCCTCCTCTCCCTTTGTATCTACAGAGCCATTCAGGGCTCTACAAGGTGACCTGGGAGCTTATTAACTTCTGATGACAAAGAGGAGGGATTTCCATAACACCAGGAAAGACTCATATCTCAGGAATCTAGCCTTCCAGGCTAATACCTCCCATTTCCAGAACTCTTGAAAAATATCCCTTGGAGGGGGAAAGTTTTCTTATGTCCATTTTAGGGATGAGGGTCAGAAGGGAAGTGAGTTGTTCAACACTATACAACTAGTGTGATACAGAGCCAAGTCTTTTCATTATACCATCGTGTTTAACATCTCAATAGTTTTCTCTTTCTGAATCTCTCTGAATCTTTCTGTCTCTTTGAATCTCCCCCTCTCTCTGAGGTTGTGTCTTTTTTCCTCTCTCTGTCTCTCCTTTTTTCAATGTCTCTCTCTCAATCTTTCTCTCTTCTCTCTCCCTCACTCCCTTTCTCTTTCAATCTCTCTTCTCTTCTTTCTCTCCAGCTCTCTTCTTCCCTCCTTCTCCCCTCTCCCTCTCCCTCTTTCTTCCCCTCTCTCTTCTCTCTCTTCCTCCCTCCTTTTCTTCCTCCCTTTCTCTTTCAATCTCTCTTCTCTCTCTGTCTCTTCTTCCCTCCTTCCCCTCTCTCTTCCTCTTTCTCCCCCTTCCTCCTTTTCTTCCTCCTTTTCTCTTTCAATCTCTCTTCTCTGTCTCTTCTTCCCTCCCTCTCCTCCCCCACCTCTCTCATTCTTTGTCTTTCCCTGTATCTCCGTCTGTTTTTCTTGGCATTCATTCTCTCTTACCAGAGAAAGCACTTGTTTGCCTGCTGATACACACAGATGGCCTTGGAGAAGGCCATGAGGAGAACTCGGATATTCTCATTCTCAGCCCCTTTTTCTCTCCCTCCCTTCCTTAAACACTGACCCGGTCAGCCCCTTTCTGGAGAGCTTGAGAAAATCTTCAGAAACAACCTGCTCTTTATTTTGCTGTTCAGGTTGTAAAGGCACCTGCAGTCCACGCCAGGGAGGATTCCTCTGAAATATGAACAAATATGTACAGAGGCGCCTAGACATAACTCATAGGTGGGGACCTCAAGGCTAATCAGAGGATTTGCTCTGACGGGCTTGATGTTTGCTCAGACATGGCTGGTGCCAAAACTCACTAGGTAACCAGTTTGGTTGGCCAGGAACACCAGGCTACCTTCCTCACCTACTTAGCTGAGGAGAAAGCACGGGTCTGCTCAGGCTGGCCCTGGCCCCCTGGCTGTGGTGCATTCAGCAATGTCTTGATAAATACAATGAGAAGGAGAAGATGGTGTGGTAGGGGGATCTCCCATCAGGGAGACCTGGCCTCTGAATCCCTCTGGTTCTGAGGCTAGCCCTGCCCCTTCATCACCTGATACTGGGTATTTTTTCTGACTGGTCCCCATGCATAAAATGCTCTCCCTTTCTCATTTCTGCTTCAAGTCTCAACTAAAATCCTGCCTTCTTTCCACCTTTCCTAATCCCATTTGTCTAGGGTCTTCCTTCTGTTAATTTATTCCCTATTTACTATTATTATACAGTATATTATATATATATATATATATATATATATATATATATATATATATATATATATATATATATATATATATATATATATTGTTTTATATCTATACACAGTATAATATTACTATACAGTATATACATAGCTATTAACTTGTTATCTTCCCCATAAAGCCTGTAAGCTTTAGGGACTGTCTTTTTCATTTTTTGGTACTCCTAGGACTTAGCATGATGCCTCGTATACAGTAAGTGCTTAATAAATGCTTACTGATTGACTCTGGTAACATGAGTCTCTTTGTCCCAGGCAATTCTCAAGCTAAATGCAGGGCTAGTTAACAATGATCTGGATTGGCAGATATAGTTTCCTCACCAGGAATTCAGGCTCAGAAGAATTAAGCCATTTGCTCAAAATTACACTGGCAATTAGTGGTAGATCTGGGATTTAAATCCAAGAGGGAGATTTTTTTCCAAGGTTAAATAACTTGCCCAGGTTCACATAACTAGTATCAAGTGAGACTGGATTTGAACTTGGGTTCTCCTGACTCCATGGCTGGTGCTCTATCCCCGGCGTCACCTAGCTGCCCCTCAGATTTTTAAAAGATAGCTCTTGAGTAAAAAAGATCTGAGTTCAAGTCCTATTTCTGACACTTAGCACCTGTGTGATCCTGGGCAAATCAGTGTACTTTTCTCAGTTTCCTTGGACATGAAACGGGGAGGGCAGAGTAAGTGGATGATCTCTAAGGACCCCTTCAGCTCTGAAGCCATAATTTTTATGGCCAATCTGGCAACCACCCATCCTGCTATCCTTTATGTAGATCGTTCTGCCCTTCTAGATTGCAGACTTAAGAGCAAGGACTCTGTCACATCTTCCCCAGCATCCAGCTCAGGACTTTGACATTTAAAATCTATTTATTGTGCTGTGACCCACAGTGAACTACAGCTGTGGTTCCAGAGAAGGCTCCAACCTGTACCTGTGGAGGGATTTTCCTCATCTCAAAGTTCCCTATGCTAAAGAAATAACAAGTCTAGTTCTTATCTTTTTTGAATTGCAGGATCAAAGACTTTGAGTTAAAAGGCCTCTATTTTACAGAAGAGGTAACTGAGCCCCAGAGAGCTTAAAGGATTTCGGTCCTGTTCCTCAGAACCCAAGATTGGTTTCGGCCAAAAGCAGGAAGGAAAGGACAAGCAGAAGGACAGGGCCGGTCCAGCTAGCACTTACTGGTTCTGTACTGGAAGACCACCACCGCCAGGGACGCCAATAGCCCCAATACCAAAAGGCCAATCACCACCGAGAGGCGCTTCTCGATGTGGGTTCTCTCGGCCCAGCAACTCCGGTTCCGGGAACCTCGAAAGTTCACCTGCAGGAGGAGGAGGAGGAGGAAGAATTAACTTCGGATTCCTTCCCACCAACAAAAGCCTCCCCACCCAGCCATCACGGTGGAGGACTCGGTCAGCTTGGTGGGAACAATGCCAGGGAGACATCTGGGCTGCTCTCCGCCTTCAGGTGGGTCTGGTTCTCAGGGAATTAGCCCTAATCCAGTGAAGAAATCCCCACCCTTGATCCACGGCTCAGATTGGCTACTCAAACATCAGGGATGCCAGCGGCTAAGCTTGAGGAGGGTCTGTGTATTTTAAAAGTGTCACTCGATATGGGGTGGGGGTGGGAGGGAGGGGGAGAAAGACAACTTTCTCTAATTCTTCCATCATCAAGTCCAGGAAAGGGCAGGACCCTGAACCTTTTAAGGGAACATTCCAGCAAGGCCTGCTGCATCCACATGGAGTCAGGGGCCAAGAACTGTCTCCTGGGAGTCCAAGGGTCTGGTGAAGGCTACAGAGATTTGGGCAACTCCGGGCTTGCCATTTCTCAGAGCCACAGCTTTACAAAGTTGTAGTCTGAGCACTGGAAGGGCCATCCAGACCAACCTCACTTTACAGACGAGGAAACTGGGGCTGATGAACATTATGTGATCTGTCCAGGGTCCCACTAGGAGCAGGGCTGAATTTGAATCCACAACCTGGGATTCTAAATCTGGTGTCCCTTCCATGTAAAGGATGAGGAAGCTAAGTCCTAGAAAAGTTAAATGATGCTTTAATCAGGGTCACTTTGTTAGCAAGTGAGTTCCAATGTACTCTGTGGTCTCCTAGGATATTTTCTCATATGCAAAATGGGAACATTAATATGTACACTCCCAATATTGAAGGACTGTAAAGGAAGTATTAACTATTATTCCCCTCTCATCATCCCAGAAAGCCCCATTGTTCCTGATACCCCTTTGACTGTATCAAGTGTTTTCTTTCTACATTATGCATTTGCCATGTATTATTTCATATGAGAGACAGCATGGCGGAATAAGTCAAAGCCAGGAAGATGTGAATTCAAGTCTGGCCTCAGATCCTGGAAAAATCATTTAACATCAAGTCCCCCCCATAACTCCCTAAGTGAAAAACAAGCTGTCCAACACTGCAGAAAGCACAGGCCCCAAACTAACTCACTAAAATTTGTTTTAGAGTCACTTGCACTTGGAGTGTAACCCCTCCCCTCCCTCCATTGTTTAAATAAATTTATTCTCTCCCCCAGTGTCCAACATAAAGCTGGGCAAATAGTAGGCACTTAATGTTTGCAGGAATTTAATGTACAGAGCTATAAACTCTTATAGCGGAAAAGGTCTAACTCCCAGCTGAATATAGAGTAGCTTCCATCTACTCTATATGAATGGACACTTTCAAATTGTGGAGAAGACTTTTGAAAGTCCTTTGGACGCAAGGAGGTCAAATCATCCAATTATTATAATTATTATTATTATTTTTTTTGCTAAGGCAATTGGGGTTAAGTGACTTGCCCAGGGTCACACATCTAGGAAGTGTTAAGTGTTTGAGAACAGATTTGAATTCAGGTCCTCCCAACTTCATCAACTAATTCTTAAAGAAATTAATTTGAGTTAGTCACTGTCAGGTCAAATATTGAAGTTGAAGCTTAAATACTTTGGCTACAAAATGAGATGATGGGACTCACTGGAAAAGACCCTGATCTTGTGAAAGATTATAGGCAAAAGGAGAAGGGGATGGCAGAGGGTGGGATTAATAGGTAATATTATAGAAGCAATAAACTTGAGTTTGGACAGACTTTGGGAGATGGTGGGAGATAAAAGGGCCTGGTGTGCTATGGTGGATAAAACTGAATAACAATAAAGGAAGAAATAGGAATAGAAAGAGGGCCCTGTGATTTCAGTAATACAAGAAACTCCAGGGTGAGGGCACCCCTTCTACCAATGCAGGTCTGCACCTTTGTAAGTGAAAGTCTCAGTGAGGTTTGGGCACAGAGAAGGGAGGTGACTCGCCCAGTCATGAGACCAGCATGGGTCAAGGTAGGACATGAGATCAGGCCTTTCTGGTAGAACATCAGCTCTCATTTCACTGTGGCCTCTCCTGTGACTTGTACACATCCCATTTATGTACATGTTGCCTTCCTATCAGAGTGCAGCCAATTCTTTGGGGGAAGAAACTTTTTTTTCTAATTAAGAATTTTTTTTCCAGCAAAAATCTGACATTCCCCCATCCCTAATCCCTAACTTTTGCCTCACCCTATCCCCTACTGAAAGAGAAAAAAAACAACAACAAAATACTAGCTATGAACATGTATGTATAGTCAAGCATAACAAATTTCTATCCTAGCCATATTTCCATCCCCCACCAATAAAAAGGTAGATTCCATGCTCTAAGTCTTTGGGGATGTTCACCCCCAGGCCTTTGGAATCACAGCTGATTATAATACAGATTTGATTTTTTTGAAATTATCTTTACAATATTATTATCAGTATACAAATTATTCTCCTTATTCTACTCACTTCACTTTACCTCAGTTCATATAAGTTTTCCCAGGTTTCTCTGGAATCATCCCTTTCATTTGCACGATAACATCCCAATCTATTCATATACCATAACTCGTTCAGCCATTCCCCGGTGATGGACAACCTCTCAGTTTCCAATTCTTTGCCACAGAAAATAGAGCTATAAATGTGTTTATACGGCCTCAGTTAAGAGTTTGTTTTACTTAAGGCTAATCGCTCCATTAATCTTTTGTTGTTGTTCAGTCCCTGTATAAATTTTTATGACCCCATTCAGGGTTTTCTTGGCAGAGATACTATGGTTTGCCATTTCCTTCTCCAACTCATTTTACATATAAGGAAACTGAGGTAAACAGGGTAAAGTGATCTGACCAGGGTTACACAGACAGTAAATACCTGAGGTCAGATTTGAACTTGGGAAGAAGATGAATTTTCCTGATTCGGGCCTTGCACTCAATCCACTGTGTCCCTCCCTTAATCTATTCTCTCTTTAATTTTCCCTTCTCTCTCATTTCCTGGTTGAGTAAAATGTGCATCTGTGTTTGTGTGTGTATCCTTCTAAGGAGGCACTGAAATAATCAGTAAAGTGGGAGCCACTAGGTCTCAGACAGCCCCTTCCTTCCACCCTGGGCTGGCTGTTAATTCAGTAACAATTATTGTTACTGGTTCCATCAATCTGAGCTCCTTTTCGCTTTGACCCTCCTTTCTCCCACCCTGGTCCAATCCTTTGGAGCCAAATTAAATCACTAATGGCTCCTTCCCCAAGATTGCCCTTTGAGTACCTGCAGATGGCTCTCATGATTCCCTCCATATCTTCTTCTTCCCAGGCTAATCATGCCCCGTTCCTTCAGATGATCCTGAATTTACCCAAGAATCACTGATCTGGATTCTTGGGAGGAACCAGAAAGGAGAGGGGAGAGGAGGGGAGTGGGGGGAACAGCCTATTTTAATCAGATCCCCAAGAATCACCAGCCAAACTGACTGAACTAAACAGGAAGGGCGTCACAATTAAGGGAAGTGCACCCGGCAGTCGGCTGGAAGGCCGAGTCCCCATCACATGCATCTGCGGGGCTCCATCCCAGAGATACTCAGGGACTGTCCCAGCTTACCAGCTATGTGATGGAAGCAAACGGGGGTCATTTTGGACGTTCACTTAAGGTCTCCTTCCTCAACTGTGAAATTAGGAGACCTGGGCCCAAAAAAGTTCAAGGTAAATCTTGAGTGTGAATGGTGGAGGAAGTGGAGGATGAGTCTCTACTCCCTGCAGATCAGCAGCCCACCTCCCTTCTGCAGGTCTGCTGGGGGCCAGGCTAAGGATGAAGGCCCAAGAAGGTCTAGCCTCTTCTACCTCGGGGCTGCGGTGGAAGCTGGGGCTTCTCTCCAAGTCATAAGGCCACAAGGACATAGGGAAACATTTGTGCACTAGCAATATGAGGCCTGAAGAAAGCTATAAAAATGAGGGACGGCTTAAAAGCCACCAGTTAGGAGCACAAGCCACATAAAACAGAGCTGTTTGTCCTGGCATCCCGGGCACATCCTGATCAGCTGTGATTGTGCTGGAGGCTGCCAGAGAACCCCGAAGGGCTGGTCTCTAACCCTCAGCCTCTTCCAATTATCCTGTACACGCACTCAGACTACTGTCATTTATACATTTCAAGAGGGTAACTCCTTAGCTCAACAATCTTCAGCACTCCCTACTGACACTGAGAAAAGTCCACCTTCCTCTCTGGGACATTTGAAGCACTCCACACCTTTTCTCCTGTTTCTCCCTTCCACATACTCTAGAATTACGCCAGACAGGTCAGCCCCGAGTGCCCCCAAATGCCCTGCACTTCCTAACCTGCCTGCCTTCACTCATTCTATTTCATATGCATGCCCTCCACCCTCCTTATCGAATCACAGCTCAAACGGGATCTCTTACTGGGGCCAGAAATAAAGGCTCTGCCAGAATTCGAATCCACAGCTTCTACCCCTCATTATCAACACGATCTTGGTCTTCAGTCTCTTCATCTGAGAGCAGAGATTCAAAACAGCTGAAGTCCCCTTATGATCTTCTAGATCTTCCAATTCAGTAAGATAACTGTTCCCGGGGACCTCAGCTACAAATTTTTCTTGTGCCTTTTAAATGCCCTTATTTAGAATGTTTATCATGACCTGCCCTGGTGCCTTATCTCCTCTCAAAACCTACTAGAATGGAAACTCCTGAAAAACAGGGACCATAGTTCATTTAAAGCCAGCAGCAGCTTTGGGCTTAGCATAGACTTCTGCCCAGTTAAGTGCTCAGTACATGTCTGGTGAATTCTCTGACCCAGGCTGCCAGCAGGTGCCACCTGACGGAAGGGAAGGGTGGAACTGGCCTCCCTGCCACCTCCACGCCCAGATCTCTGCCCCCTGCAGTCCACCCTCCACTAAGCTAGCAACTGTGAGTTGTATCCCCTATTCCTTCCATTACCCCCAGGAGAAAACTTAATCCTCTGACCTGCCCCCCCTCCCTTACCAGTCTTTTTCCACCATCTTCTGCTATCCAGACATTGGCCTCCTCCCAAAGATGCCCCAAACTGGTCATTTTCTCTGGCTGCTTCCGAGCCTGAAGTCCTTGCCCTCCTCATCTCTACCTCCTGGCTTCCTGTAAGTCCCAAATAAAATCCCACTTTTTCCAACTCTCTTTAATGCTAGTCCCTTCCAGTTTTCTCAGTCCATATCTTGTTTGTATATTGCCCTTTGTATGGTGACTCCTCAATGTTAGGGACTTTTTTTTTTTTTTTTTTGCCTTTCTTTGCTCCCTGGTGCTTAGCACAGTACTTGGTATAGAGTAGGTGCTTATTAAATTAGTTTGACTAGACTGGCCTAACATCTTAGAGAGAGAAGTTAAATGATTTTTCTTGGATCACACAGAGGCAGCAAGGTGGTCCCATAGAGCCCAGAGACCCAGCCAGGAAGTACTTAGTCCATAGTTAGTTTCCTGGAAGACTTACATTCCGAGTTCAAATCTGGAGCTATACCACTCTGTTTGCCTTAATTTCCTTACTGTAAAATGAACTGGAAAAAGGCAATGGCCAGCTCCTCTAGGACAAGAACACCTCAAATGGAGTCACAAAGAAGTGGATCTCTAACAAAGGATTAAAAAGCCAACATTGTTAGAACTTGAACCCGGTTCTATCGTCATTTCCTACCCATTACACTACACTGCCTCACCTCTTCCTCCTGCTTTTAAAATTTTTTATTAAGATTTTATATTCCAAATTTTCCCCTTCCTCTATTCCCTCTTCTCTCCCCAAGACTACAAACAATCTGATACAGGTTATACAGGTATAATCCTTCCTCCGGCCACGAGGAACTGACTAGTTTCCCATCAACTGAAACATAGGACTAAAAACTCCAAAAGAAGAACCTCCTGAAGAAGTAGAACTAAGTAAAGACACTTGTTTGCAAAATCTCCAACAAGTCTGGTCCCTTTGTTCCAGAAGCAATGAGTTCTTCAATTCAATCGACATTTATTAAGCACCTACTGCATGCCAGGCACTATACTGGGTTCTTCTATATTGAAACTCATCAGTGAATTTTATAGAGGCAGCAAAAGTAGTCTGAGCTAGAGGCAGGAATCCAACTCTTTTGCTTATTGTCTTGAACTGCAAGGTTCTCTGAACCTCAGTTTCCTTTTCTGTAAAAAGGAAGTGATCATATAGCCCTCACAGGATTGTTTTGAAATCAAGGCAAATACAAAGAACTTTAAAAAGTTTAGACTAGTATTTAAATAGCACTGATCATTATTACTACTGGGACAGCTGGATGGCACACTGGACAGAGCACTGAGCCTGGAGTCAGAAAAATTCATGTTCCTGAATTCAAATGTGTTCCCAGACACTTTCTAGCAGTGTGACCCTGGCTAAGCCACTTTATCCTGTTTGCCTCAGTTTCCTCATCTGTAAAATAAACTGGAGAAGGAAATAGCAAACCACTCCAGTGGGACTGAGCAGTGACCTAGGGAGGTCCTTCTAATCCCAATCATTTGCTCTTTGCTCACTCTCTGATTTTCTCCCTTCCCTTCCCCTACTGTCTCAGGAGCATACTGGAAAAAGCACTGGACATAGATTTGGACTATTTATCTTATAAGACCACTTCCTTTCTCAGTTTCACTGTTGGTAAAATGGGTCTACAATAATAGTGCTCCTAGTTCCTCATAGGGAAAGGTAACATTTTATAAATCATCAAATGACATAGAAAGGTAAGCAATTATTGTCTTTAATGTTCCATCCAATCATCCCCACTTCTTCTTCTTTTTTTCTTTTTCCCTGAGGCTGGGGTTAAGTGACTTGCCCAGGGTCACACAGCTGGGAAGTGTTAAGTGTCTGAGACCACATTTGAACTCCGGTCCTCCTGAATTCAGGGCTGGTGCACCACCTAGCTGCCCCCATCCCCACTTCTTAACCTTGCAGTCAGTGACCTCCCTGCAGGTATTGCTCAGTCCCACTGGAAACTATCTGCTAACAAAGAGCTGAAAAGATCTGGTCCTTTTCTCTGCTCTCCAAGGTACAGCATTGAAAAATGCAGGATCTAATTCTATCCTTGAAGGGCTCTATTCTAATGCCATCTCTGACATCCTGTGACCCTTAGCACAGTTTCCTCTCTGAACATCAGTCTCTTCATCTGTAAAATGCTGAAAAAAACACTCACAACTATATCCCCTCAAGCAAGGCTTGTTGTAAGGAAAGCCTTTGTACTCTTCCAGAAACTCAATTAAAATTCAACAAGTAGAGTTTTTCAAAAGTTAAAAAATGTACTTATTAAGTGCCTTTTGAAAGCAAGGTGATCTCATTTTTCTCCAACCTTGAGTCAATGGTGTCACCACTAGAGGTGCAGTAACTGGGATTTGAGCTCCTCTGTCTAAACTGAGCTGGGATAAATTTAAACCTGAACAGATGGCATACCCAAGGAAATTAAATTAGGAAAAGTCAGAATTAAATTAAAAATTCTGAGTTCCAGGAAAAGCGATGCTTAGGGGATTTGAAAATAGAATTTTTAACCTCTGCAACATCCCTCTATCTCCTGGCACACACGGCTTGGCAAGAGACAGCTGGCTTCTGGGCTGGTCCCCAACAGTAAATGAATATGGAGATGGAGGCTCTTACCCTGAGGGTGGAGAAAGGCGGCTGCTTTAGCTGGCCATGCTTGGTCATACCAGGTCCCCCTATCCCCAGTCCCTCTAAATCACCATTGCCTTAGGACAGACCAGTTTCAGATGCATGAGTCTTTGAGATGGAAGAGATACAACAGTAAAGAACAGAATTATGGAGAGGTCTCTGGCCTGGGAGTCAGGAGACTCCAGCTGTTGTCCTGGCTCTTCCAATGTCTCAGTGAGTGATCTGGGGCAGATAGCTCAATATCTATTAGAATATAATTTCCTTGTGAGTAGGGATTGTTTCATTCTTTGTACTGATATCCCCGAGTGCCTGCATAGAGCGGGTGCTAAACAAACATTTCTTGACTGAGTGAACTAGGACCCTGTTTACACCTTTGCAAATGGAGGATATTGGAGGAGATGTTCTCTGAGATTTCTTTCGGCTCTGCCATTTTGTTCTTTCTAAGATCCTTTCTAGGTCTGCCATTCAAAGGCCTCTTCTAGCTCTGGTATACTGTGTTCTAAGATGGTCCCTCTCAGTCCTAACAGTCTATATTTTAAGGTCCTTCCAAAACCTAACAGTCTAGATTCTAAAGTCCTTCCTAACCCTAAGAGTCTAAGTTCTAAGATCTCTTCCAGTTCTGACATTCGATGTTCTAAGGTCTCACCAAGCTCTCACATTCTACATGTTAAGGTCCCTCCTAGTTCTGACATTCTATGTTCTGAGGTCCCTCCCAGCTGTAACAATATGTTCTAAAGTCTTTCCTAGTCCGAAGTGTCTATGTTCTAAGGTTTAGCCAAGCTTTTATAGTCTATATTCTAAGGGTCCTTTCGGCTCTGAAATTCAGTTCTGATATTCTGTGTTCCAAAGTTCCTTCCAACTCTAGTTGTCTATGTTCTAAGATCCTGTTCTGACATTCTGTGTCCTAAGGTTCCAGCAAGCTCTTACATTCTCCTAGCAGATGTTCTGTTCTAAGACCTCTCCCAGTTCTGATTCTGTGTTCTTAGGTCCCTTCTAATTCTGTCACCCCTTCCACTCTGATATTTTGTGATCTAAGGCCCCTCCAACTCTGCTGTTAAGTATTCAGAGGTCACTTCAGCTCCCAGGTACTCGAGTCCAGACTTCTGAGAAGACTTCAGAAACAACGAGTCTTGATCACAGCAAATGTGGCTGTTCAGGAATCTAGTAAGTAGATAGGTGGCAGGCTGCCCAATCCACTTTGGGAAAGGGTGCGCTAGCACACCATGCCAAGGAGCAAAGATGGTGAATGAGAACTGCCCCTGACTCTCCCTTAGGCAAGACTCATTACCAGCCTGGCCCTGGGTGGGAACCTGTCCCCAACCCTTTGGTTTCCCAGGGTTTTCAGAGACCACTGAACAATACACTAATAAGAGGATAAATATTTAGTTACAGAAGTAACTGCTTGACTAAGCTGGCCTTGGAGCATAAACATGTTTTGCAGGTAGGAACATGTGGATGGGGCTGAGGAACAGGTAAGATACCCCAAGGGAGTAACCATAGCAGGGGCTCCCTTTAGTTTCCAGAATACGTAAAGGTTTATTTCTAGAGCATGAAGAGCATTATTTCTAGAGTTGTAAAGGACTGTCCTCCCTACAATCCAGGAAGCAATTAAATCAAGAATGATCATCCATAGAGATGAGGAAATCAAGTTTGGGGGAAGAGGTGGGAATTTGCTGAGCATCATCATTGTGAATGCTGAGGCCAGACTCAGGCTCAGATATACCATAACCATACCAAGATTGAGTTTCAACAGTCAATAGATTGTCAAGAAAGTTGAGATGACTTGGGTCTGAACTAACCTCTTCTGCTAAGTCATTTTATTTTTCAGTGACTCAATTTCTTTATCTGTAAAAAGATGATTATAATTCTTATCTAGCTCAGATTCTAATTAATCAATTAAGTTTTGTTTTTTTTAATCCACTGCTCAATCCATCTTCTATCAGCTGCTAAGGTGCTTTTTCCTAAAACATACCTTTGTCCCTCTTCAATGAGCTTCCATTAATGACCTTTGGGTTCAACTAGAAAGTCCTCAATTTACACTGAATATTCTTCACAATCTAGTGCCTTCCCACCTTTCCAATTTTCTTTTAGTTATACCTTAGACCTCATCATCCTGGCTCTATGTTTCCTTAAGACAAGACGCCTAAGAAGTATTTTTTTTTTCAAGATTCAGCCTAAGTTCCATCATCTAAAGGAAGCTGTTTCTAGGCTCCCAAGCCAATAACTCCTACTTCTCTGAGATAATCTGCCATCAATTTTGTAGATATCTTGTATGGACCAAATTCCTTACATGCTGATTCCCCAACTAGAAAGTGATCTCCTTGAGGATAGAGACCATTTTTTTGGTCTTTCTTTGTATCCTCAGTGCTACAGTAGAATGACTGACACACAGTAAGTGACTAATAAATGACTGCTAACTTCTTGACACTTATTTAGTCCCCATAAAGTACAGAGCACTAGACTAGCCCCTAGGGAAGGTACAAAGCTTCCTTGTGGAACCTATAGCCTAGAGACAATAAGTACTTTCTAATTATAGTTATACATCCTTGTCAAGAAATGTGACCATGTTTCCTGAGGTGATATGCTCTCTCCTTAGAAATCAGGTAGGATGTAGCTGGACAAGTTTCTAGTTAGAATGGGCTTTAAAGCACAAAATGCTTGTATTGGAAGGGATGTTGGAATATGGAAAGTTAGAGTCGGGAGGGGTCTCAGAACAGAAAATGTCAGACTGGAAGGGCCCTTAGAACACAGAATGTTAGACCTGGGAAGACTCTTAGGACCTAAAACGTCAGAGCTAAGTGGGTCCTTAGAACAGAGGATGTGAGAGTTGGGAGGGCCCTTAGAACAAAAGATTCAGAACTGGGAAAGGTCTTACGATACACCTCTCATCTCTGACCATTAAAGGAAGAAAGGATTCTTTTTGGACGCTGTATCCAGAGACTGACACAATGAAAAATATGTTCTGAAGCTGGTGCCCTGAGTTTTAATGTAAGTACTGCTATTAACAATTTACATGACCCTGAAAAGGTCACATCTCTCTGGGCCTT
This sequence comes from Sminthopsis crassicaudata, assembly GCF_048593235.1. NCBI lineage: Eukaryota > Metazoa > Chordata > Mammalia > Dasyuromorphia > Dasyuridae > Sminthopsis > Sminthopsis crassicaudata. Next base: position 610,409,108 of record NC_133619.1, on the reverse strand, counting down.
GGTTTTCTCACTGGAACAGAGGTTAATAAAGAATATACCTATATAGTTAACAACTCCTTATGGAGATAAACAAATAAGTCTGGCTTCCTGCCCCAGACTATATTTCAAAGGAAGCATCCCCTGACCACCTGAGTTCTGCAAACCTCAATGTGTCTCTACCCTGAAAATGGGAAGAAGTATTTCCTTCTTAAGTTTCTCTAAAGCCTACAACTACTTATATAGTTAGTGGTAGGAACTTATAATTTTGTAGCACTTTCAGGTTTACAATGGACTATCCCCACAATACCTGAGATGAATTGTACAACTATTAATTCCTCCCCCCCTCTTTTGCAGTAGAGGAAAATTGAGTAAGATTACTGGCCCAAGAGAATTCTGCTAGAAAATAGCAGAATCAATATTTGAACCTTGATCTTTAGACTCAAAAACTAGTTATAGGAAAAAAAAAACCACAGGATAATAATACATCTCTCTCCTTTCTTTGCAGAGATGGGGGTCTATAGTTACACTTGATTAATATGTTGGTTAGTTTTTGCTGAATTCTTTTTCTTTTTTTCTATAAGGAATAAAGGATAGCTCTATGGAAGGAAGTCGAGAGAGGGATACATTTGAAAATGGAGGTAATGAATAACAATAGAATGTTATAAAACGAATTCATGGTAGAGAGACCGCATGACATAGTTTTTTTTTTTTTAAACCACATTTCCATATTAGACATTTGTGAAAGAAAAATCAAAAGGACAAAACCATGAGAAAGAAAAAAATAAAAATAGTATGCTTCAATCCTCATTCTATCTCCATAGTTCTTTCTCTACATGTGGATGATATTTTCCATCCTAAGTCTAACAGAATTGTTTTGGATCAGTGCATTGCTCAGAGGAGCCAAGTTGATCATAGTTGATTATCACATAATCTTGTGATTGCTTTGTACAATGTTCTGATTCTGCTCATTTCACTCAGCATCAGTTCATGTAAGTATTTCAGGCTTTTCTGAAATCAGCCTGCTGATCATTTCTTATAGAACAATAATATTCCACTGCATTCAAATATTGTAACTTATTCAACCATTTCCCAACTGAGGGCATCCACTCAATTTCCAATTCCTTGCCACTATAAAAAGAGCTGCTACAAACATTTTTACACATAGCATGACATAGTGAAGAGAGTTAAGAGCTCAGAGACAAGAAGACAACTTTGAAACTTAAGCAGCAGCTATGTGATACTAATAGAATCACTTAACCTCTCTCTGTTCCTCATTTCCTCATTCAACTCTCAGAGACTTATTTGAGACACAGGTTAAAACCTCTGATGATGGAATCACAATCTCTCCACATTCTTCTTTTCCCTGACCAGTGACGATAGCCTCATATATAGGAAAGAAAGTGGGAGAGACAGAAGGCAGTAGAGATACAGAAGAACAATTTTTGTCTTTGGAATCAGAGACTCTGGGTTCAAATCCCACCCCAAGCTCTGTGACCTTGGACAAGTGACAATATTTCAGAGGCCTCAGTTTTCTAATCTATAAAATAATTCTTTCTTTAAATTGGGTCTTCATCTTAAAATTGGGTCAACAATGCAATTCTCTCCACTTTATAGGTCTTCCAGAAGAAGAGGGCTTTAGAAAACTTTGTAAAAGAGCTTAATCACCGCCTTTCAAATAGGAGATATAAAATCTAGACTGTGACATATCTGAAGAAACCATTTCCCTGGCTTCTCCATGTTCAGCTGCTCTTCTTTGAAGACTGTCGGTGTAGAGAGCTCACTACCTCCCAAAGTAGTCCATTCTATTCTGCATTTGGACAGTTCTTACTGTTAGGCAGTATTTCCTTATATGGATCCAAATTCTACCTCCCACCAATTTCCACCCACTTCTACCCTCTGGGGTAAAAAAAAAAAAAAAAAACAATTCTAATCTCTCTTCTATGTTAGTAAAAGGCAGTAATCATATAAATATGAACTGTTGGAGGAAAGCAGCCCTCTGAGGGCCTGCTTTGTGAATTAAGTAAATTCTCTGAGTGTTTTTTCCCCCCTTGCTATTTTTTTTTTAACAGACCTTAGATAAAACAAGAGGCGCTCCAATGAACCTTTGAAATAACAACTGATTCTGGAGCAATGGAAAAAACGCTGGATGGAGTTCCCAAAAGACTCAGGCTGGAATTCCAGCCCTGATGCTGGACATTACATCGTCTCTACTTCAGTTTTCCCATCATGAAACGGAGCACAAACCAGCCTGGAGTAATCATAATAAGTTACCATTTATATAGTGTCTTCAGATTTGATCCTCCTAACAGCCCAAAGGAGTAGATGCCATGAGTAGCTCCATTTTACAGACAAGGAAACTGAGGTGAAAAGAGATTAAGTGATTTGCCTAGGGTTACATAACTAGTAAGCAGCTGAGTCAAATTCAATTCCTGATTCCAATGTTCTCACCACAGCAACATAGAGCTGTGTCTGTGTTAGAAAGAACCAGGATTAGGGTCAAGAAGATCCAGGTTCAAACAGGAAAGACTTCCATGAGCTGATCCACAGTGAAACGTACTCTGTATAAAATAACAGCAATATTGGAAGATTCAGAAAAACCTGAAAAGACTCCCATGAGTTGATGCAAAGTGAGACATACTTGTATAAAGTAAAATATCAACCTTATAAGATGATTGGCTGTGAATGACTTAGCTTTCCTCAGCAATACAATGATACAAAAAAACTCGGAAGTTCTTATGATGAAAAATGCTATTCATCCCTAGAGAAAAAACTGGTAGTGTCTGAATACAGATTGAAGCATACTTTGTTAACTTTATTTTTCTTGTGGATTTTTTTATCTATGTTTTTTTTCATAACATGACTATTAAGGAAATGTTTCTTTTGCATGACTATACATTTATAACATATTGAACTGCTTGCATTTTCATTGGGGGGTGGGAAAGAAGGAAGGGAGAGAATCTGGAACTCAAGGTTTTTATTATTATTATTATTTTATTAAAGCTTTTTATTTTCAAAACCTATGCACAGATAATTTTCAACACACACCCTTGCAAAACCTTGTATTCCAAATTTTTTTCTCTCCCTTCTTTCCACCCTCTCTCCTAGATGGTAAGTAATCCAATATAGGTTAAACATGTGCAATTCTTCTATAATATTATCATGCTGGACAAGAAAAATCAAATCAAAAAGGAAAAAAAATAAGAAAGAAAAAAAAGCAAACAAGCAAAAACAAAAAGGTGAAAATACTATGTTGTGATCTCCACTAAGTCCCTACAATTCTCCATCTGGGTGCAAATGGCTCACTATCATAAGACCATTGGAACTGACCTTAAACACCCCACTGTTGAAAAGAGCCACATCCATCAGAATTGATCATTGTATAATCTTGTTGCTATTGTGTACAAAGTGGAATTCAAGATTTTTTAAATGACTGTTATATATTTTAACATGTATAACCTATATTGGATTGCTTGCCATCTAGGGGAAAGGGTGGGTGGAAGGAGGGGAAAATCTGAAACACAAGACTGCAAAGGTCAATATGGAAAAATTGTTTTTTTTACATATAACTTAAGAAAAAGTAAAATACTAAATTAAAAAAAAAATCAAGGTCCAAGTCTAGTTACAAACCCATCCTGGGAAAATCAGTGAATCTCTCAGTCCTTTGGGCAATTATCTAGGACAACAAGCTGAATGAAGAGAAAGAAAAAGCACTGACATACTTTGTCAGAGGAAGTTCCCTGAGCTGATGAACTCACAGACATAGTCAAAAAGAGAAACATCCCATAGGTGGAAGGAAGTCCCCACATCCCTAAATGATGTCTCATCTCCCCTCCCATTCCTCCATCCTTGTCCTGTTTCCTTTAAAGAAAGGTCTTTTAGGCAAGGGCAGAGATCTATTTGTCTGGCATGTTGTAGAAGGAATTGTTCAGTTCATTCAGTTTAGTTCATCTGGCTTTGGTCAGATGACTTTGCTTGCTCTTCCTAGAGGTAGAAAGATAATTAGTAATAATAATTATTATCATGTATATAGCCCTTTATGTCTGCAAAGCGATTTACAAATATCCCATTTGATCCTCTCAACAACCATTTGAGGTAAGGGCTATTATTACTACCATTTTGCAGAAGAGAAAACTGGGGCTGTAAAGTTAAGAAATTTGTCCAGGGTGACAATGTCAGTAAAAGTCTGAGGCTGAATTTGAATTCATGTCTTCTTGATTCAAGATCCAGTACTTTATTGACTGTGTCATCCAGGGCGACTTGTTCACACTTTTACAGATGAGAACCCTAGAAATGTGTTTTACAAACCTTGAAGTACTATAGAAAATAGAGTTATTACTTAAATGGAAATCACTGCTGTTCTTCCATAGTTTACGTGACAAGAAAACCTTAGATGTACATCAGCCTTGGGCTTTGGTAAGCACATTATCATCTCATTTGATCCTCACACCAATCCCATGAGGTAAGTGATTAAAGTATTTTCTTTCGTGTCTGGACCTGTGATTACACGGGCATTGAAAAATCCTAATGTCAAAATTCCACCAATGCAGATGGGCAACTTCTGGGTAACAATTTTAGAGAAGTTTCTAGTATATTGAGATGTTAAATGTCCTGGCCAGGGACAGAGTTGGAAGCAAGACATCCAGACTTCTGGTTTGGTTTTTAGCCACCATTCCACACTACTGCTTCTATTTTATAGATGAGGAAAACGAGCTTCTGTGACTTGATTAAGGTTACATGGTTAGTAAATAGAAAAGGTAGAACCTGAACTCGGGGCTTCTGACCATTGCTCTTTACATTATACCAATCTGCCTCTGCTCCTCTGGGCTATTTTATAAACATATCTGGCAACTGACAAATCTCATGGATCTCAAGTAATAAGAGTCTAATATATCTTAGGGAATGCCATAGTGCATAGACCTGGAGTCCTGAGTTCAAATTTGGTCTCAGACATTTATCAGCTGTGTGACCCTGGGCAAGTTACTTAATCCTTTGCCTCAGTTTCCTCATCTGTCAAATCATTTGGATGAGGAAATGGCAAACCATTCTAGCATCTTTGCCAAGAAAACTTGAAATGGGGTTACAAGGAGTTGGACGTGACCAAAATGACTCAACAATAATACTTTAGAAATGAAGTGATTCACGTCAATTCCAATAGATTTGTGATGAAAAGAGTCATTTGCATTCAGAGAAAAAATTATGGGGATTGAATGTGGATCATAACATAGTTTTTCCACTTTTTTATTGTTGTTTGCTTGCTTTTTGTTTTCTTTCTTATTTTTTTCCCCTTTTGATCTGATTTTTCTTGTGCAACAATAAATATGGGAATATGCTTAGAAGAATTGCCCTGTTTAATCTATATTGGATTACTTGCTGTCTAGAAGAAGGGGGAGGTAGGGAGGAAAGGAGAAGACTATGGAAAACAATGTTTTGCAAGAGTGAATGTTAAAAATTATCTTTGCATGTGGTTTGAAAAATAAAAAAGCTATTATTATTTTAAAAAAGGAAATTTAAAAAGCAATTAGAGCAAAAAAAAACATCCCAATAATACATTAGACTTGGCAACAGGCATTTTCCCACTTTTCTCTATGGAATATCAGTGGGATGCTTTTCTATCCAAACATTTAAAGTCATATTTTAAAGCTAAATAAGCAAACTTCCACTGGAGCTCAGGGGCTCCAGTTTGTGTCAGGTTCTCTGTTGGAAAGCTAAGACTTATACTGAAGTTACTTAGCAGGTAATTGCTCAAGGAGAGAGTCCTTTACTAGCTTTTGCTATTTCTGGTGTATAAAGTGGTCTCTGGGTGATCTGGGGTGGGGGAAAGCTTCAAGGCAAGGAGGAAGTGGGTGCAAACAATCACATTTAGTACCCTATAAGGACCTATATTGCAGCCCTTTCATATGATCATATGAAGAATCTAAGCTCCGTGAGGGCAGGGAGTATGCACTCACTTTGGTCTTCCCATTCCCAAGCCTAGCATAGTGCTAGCACATTGTAGACTCTTACTAGAAGTTTACTTGTTGTTTGCTCATGGATTGGTCAGAGATAGAGCTGGAAGAGGCTCCTACAATTTACAGAGGACAAAGCTGAAGTCCAAACACGGTAGGTCATGAGTTCAAGGTCACACAAGCACTTCATCCAAAGTCAGGATTACAACCTAGACTCTCTGACTCCAAATTCGAAACTCTTCCCACTGCAACACATTCATTCTCTCAGAGTTCCTTAAAGTCAAGAAGCCAAATTTGCTTCCCACTTTACCAGTCTGGTGAGTTGTTCAGAACAATAGACAATTTTTACGGGTCTTTATGGAGCTTCAGAGTGTGCTGGAAAGAGCTCTGTACATGAAGTCAGGAGATTTTGGTTAAAACTTGAGTTCTAACAATTTGGGTCATAGTGGGTCATCTCTCTTTCTGAACCTCAGGATTAGGAAGTGGGGAAAATAATATACCCAATGTACTATAATGTAAATGAAAAGTAACAAAACCCCAAAATGCTATGTAATTATAATGTCCATGCTTAAGTCTGAAAAAGAATTGGGGAAAATGAAGCTTCCTCCCCTCACCACAGAGGTTAGGGTCTAAGGGTGTGATACCTAGCATACACTTGCCAACTCAGTGGATGTGTTGATTAATTTTGCTGGACTGTTTTCCTCCTTTTTCCTTTCCTTTTTTGTTACCAAAAAATGGACTGATTAGGAGAGAGAGCGAGGATATTTTTGGAAATAGAAGAAATGTAAATAAATGAGAGATTAATGAAAATATTTCAAAATTAAAGATATGACATCTGAGACTCAACCCAGATTCTGGGATTTTGTTTACGAAATAATTTCTTCAATATGTCTAAAAGGATAGTACATATTTAATTTATATCAGATTGCTTGTTGTCTTAGGGAGGGGAGAAGTAAAAGAGGAAGAAAAATTTGAAACAGAAGCCTTACAAAGATGAATGTGGAAAACTATCTTTACACATATTTGAAAAAAAAATTATTGAAGAAAAACCCCAACAAAATAATTTCCTCACTAGGATAGAAATTCAAGTATCCTTATCTTAATTTTACAGATATCGAACCTGAGGCTCAAAGATGGAAACAAAGAATACATAATGTCCCCTTCAAGGATCAGGACATATCTTTCCTACTTCAACTCATCCTGGTTCTGGATCCAGACAAGTCACTTTAGCTTTTCCTACTCGTACAATGAGGAAATTGGCCTAGAAGATTTTTTTCAACTCTAAATCTTAGATTCTGGGGTCAGTGGGGTCAGGGGCTGAGGAATGAAACTCATTTCTGGGCTTCAAAGTCTGGCACTGTCTACAGTCACCCTGTAGACAGAAAGGGCTGCATGTGCCTAACAGAGTTCACTTAGATTTTTCTGAGCCTCAGTCTTCCCATCAATAAAACTCGTATAATACTACAATAGGAGCTACACTGTGTGGTTGGTGGGAGGCTCCCATAAGCTCTGCAAACCTTAAAGCACTATATAAATGTGAGCTTCTCCCCATAAAAAGCTCCAGGAGCTTCCTATAACCTACTCCACTGTCCAAAGGCCTTCCTAACCTGCCCTCCTCTTTTCCACCTTTATTAACTGTTTTGCCTTTGGAAGCTGTTTCCCCATCCAGCCTCAGTTTCTTTATCTGTAAAAAGAAGGGACTGGACTGGTTAAACTCAAATGTCCTTTAGGCTCTCATATTTAATGTCCCAAGCTCATCCCCACTTTGCATATGAGACAATAAATGGGAGCCCACAGGTTCCCAGAGGTTCAGGAGAGTCCATCCGTGCATCCCCAAGTCTTAGTGCTGTGTCTGTCATACAACAAGAGCTTAATGAATGTCAACAGATCACCTGGATTTAAATCCATTGCTCTGCTTCCCACAGCACTTCAAGCTTTATACATGAAGGGCTTTCCCCATTCAACACAGGAAATACAGGCCCCTGTGGGGACCCGCTTTTCAGGATGGAATGAATGGGGGGAAAAGGCTGGGCCTTCTCCATGTGATGATGAGGCTGAAAGATCCCTACATAGGAAGTCAGGAGGCCTCAGCTCTGAGCACTTGTATTCCCTCTCTCCCCCATGGGCCTCAGTTTCCTGATGTGTAAAATGTGGGGATCAGTCCCTAGGGCTCACTCTAGTTCTGTTAATAACAGTATGTTTCCTGAGGCAAAATTGTCCTCCAGAGTCAGTTCTGTGGGACTTCAGAGATGTTCTGTCCAAAGCCGGCTCTTGATGTAGCTGGTCAGAAGCAGCAAAGAGAAAAACAACTTCATTTCTAAGGGACATTTTTGCCCTGAGGAGGAATTCTGTCCCTAAGAGCCAAGGGACAGAAACTTCCTGCAAGCTGTCCTAGCTGGCACACAGATTCATTCTCGGAGGACCCAGGCTGGCATTGGTCTGACTTGTGGGGGGAAGGGTGGCCTGACTATGGCCCACTGGACCCCAAGGCTGGTCTGTGAATCCTTGGGGAAAGAGGACATAGGAAGCAGGGAAAACAAGCCATGGCACAAATCCTCAGAAAAATACATGGGGAGGTCAGTGAGCCTACCTCACTCTAGACACCAAGACTGGTCCCTAAATGCTCTCTGGAAAGGATAAAGTAGAAGGAAGTGGGAGGAGATGGGGAAATATAAAAGGGGAAGGGCCCAGGTCTCTCATAAATAACAAGGGTTCATTAAGCATGTCCTCTGTCCCAGATATTGTGCTAAGTGTCTGAAAGAGGGGCTCCCTAGCTCTATTCCACCCTAAATACCAAGGCTGGTCCTGAGCCCACTAGCCAAGCGACCAAAATAAGAATGATGGGGGAGTATGTAAAGTAAGGGGGAGGAGAGGGGAGGGAGACCCACAATGACACAGAAGAGAGAGCATGATGAGGGTCCTGTCCCAAGCTCATTGCAGATCCCTGAATTCTCTGAGATAAAAAGACAGGGAAGTAGCTGGCTCCCTCATGCTAAACACAGTCTAGTCCCTGAGACATTTTTAAAGCAGACAGAGGAGAGGTGGGGGAGTTCAAAGGCAAAGGGAACTAGATAGGCTGGGGCCTTTCCTAGGAGACAGGGCAGGAGGTCACAGACTATACAAATCTGGTCCCCAGAGTTGTCTTTAGGGCCTCGCTTCTTAAACCGAGGGTCCTGACCCATATGGGGTTATATAACTGAATGTGAGGATCATAAATTTGTCAGTAAATGTTTGATTTGTATACATATTTAATATACCTCTGGGTCACAGGAAAATGTCTTGGATTAAAAGGGGTCATGAGTGGGAAAAATTTATGAAGCCCAGTTTCAGGGCACATGGAGCAGGGGGAAGAGAGGGAGGAAACTGAAGTTTCCTATGCTCTGCTCTATCTGTGTGCTGTGGCGTGGGGGGAAGGGTCTGGGAGGGAGTCTGCATATTAGGAGAGGGGGAAAGGATGGGGGTGGGGTGGTTCCCTAGTCAGCTCTGGGAAGGCTGATCCGTGCAGGGGCTGGGGCATTCGGGGTGCAGCGTTTAATCTTCAGGCTGTTTTTACAGGTAGCTGGCTCCATACTCCCGTGGGACACAACTTCCCCGGGACTCAGTTTCCTCGGTTGTAGAGGAGCTGCCTCCAGCTCTGAATCCGTGCTCCTGTGAGCCAGCGACCCGTCCGCGGGGCTGGGGGAGTGTGGGACGGGGCGGTGAAGCTGGGAGGGCCCAAGGGGCTGGCGCCGCCGCCTACCTGAACGCCATTGGGGTACACCTCGCCCTCCCCGAGGGAGTCCACCAGGTCCTCCTCATCCAGCGTGGCCCGCTTGTAGGACGACATCTGAAACAACAAATGCATAACCGAATCCCTCAGCGCTTCCATGGCTTCTCGGGGACGGCGGGAGTCGGGGCCCAAACCTCAAACTCGCCTGGCCCGGCCCGGCCCCAGCCCCCGGCTGGCCCTTTGGGGTCCCGGCGGCGGCGGCGGCGGCGCGGGGCTCACTCACCCCCAGCACAGAGAGCGCAGCAGCGAGCGCAGCGGCCACCGGGCTGGCAACGGGGCAGGGGCTCCGCATGTCGCTGCTGGGGCTCAGGCCGCCCGCCCTGCTGGGGCCGGGAAGGGCAGGGCACAAGGCCGGGCAGCCAGAGAGGGCGGGGGGTGGGGCAGGGGCAGGAAGGGGGCGGGGCCCCGCTGCCCACCCACCCCCTCCCCAGCTGAGACCCCACCCCCGCGGGGAGAGAGCCCAGCGACGCGGGCCTGGCACGCCGGGCTCTGCCCCGCTCCGCTCCCGCCAATGCCAGAAGCCTGGACGGGGCCCAGAGTGGCTGGCCTCCGGGACCGGACGGGACCGGGCAGGTCGGGAGGAGGTAAACCTGAGCCAGCCTGCGGGGCTCCCTCTCTCCCAGGTGGCCACAGTCTGCAGCTTTCTTTTTTGGCAGCGCAGAGGGGCCCGGTGGGCACTTGGATTTGCGAACTGTCCCCGAAAAGTTAAGAAGTAGGTGCCTCCCTCCCTTTCCCTCCTTCCTCCTCTCATCCCTCACTCTCCCTCCTCTTTCCCCTTCTTCTTCTTTCCCTCCCACTTTCCATCACTTCCTCCCTCCCTTTTCCCTCTTCTTCTTTCTTCCTCTCTTTCCCTCTCCCTCCCTCTTCTTTCACTCTCCCTCCTCTTTCCCCCTTCTTCTTTCCCTCCCACTTTCCATCACTTCCTCTCTTCCTTTTACCTCTTCTTCTTTCTTCCTCTCTTTCCCTCTCCCTCCCTCTTCTTTCACTCTCCCTCCTCTTTCCCCCTTCTTCTTTCCCTCCCACTTTCCAACACTTCCTCTCTTCCTTTTCCCTCTTCTCCTTTCTTCCTCTCTTTCCCTCTCCCTCCCTCTTCTCTTTTCCCTCCCACTTTCCATCACTTCCTCCCTCCCTTTTTGCCCTTCTTCTTCTATTTCTTCCTCATTCTCTTTCCCTTTCTCTCCCTCTTTCTCTCTCTTCTTCTTTCCCTCCTACTTTCCATCCCTCCCTCCTCTTTCTCCTTTCTTCTGTTTTTTCCTCCCTTTTTCCCCTCCTTCCCTCCCCCTCATGCTCCCTTTCTTTCCTTCCTCTTTATCTCCTTTCTATCAATCTTTCTCCCTTGTCTTTCTCCCTTTCACCTCCTTCCTTCGGCTCTTGGATAAAAGAAGAGTTATCACAAAGCCATCCCAATGTCACTCATACTCTTCCCTCCTCCTTTCCAATCCATCCACCACACAACAGCTTAAAGCGTCTCCTAAAACACAAGTCTGGCCACAGCATCAATCAAGTTTTTAAGTGCCTACTGTATGCTGAATAAGCACTGTGGGATTCAAAGACCAAAGTCAAACAATCTCTGCCTTCAAGGCTTCCCCCCCAAAAAAAAAAACAAACAAAAAAAACAAACAACTATTTTTAAAAGCACCTTAATGTTTCTAAGGAAGAAAATACTAGCAACCTGGAATTCAAGACTCTTCACTGGACCCCTAGTTTTCCAAAGAGCATCTCAAAGGCCCCTTCCAGCTTGAAATCTATGATCCTATGAGCCTCCATAATCTAGCTCCAGCCTACTTCTTCACAACATTATTTCTCTGTATTCCTTTTCAAGAACTCTATGTTTCGGGGCAAACCAGATTCTCCCTCCTGCCTCCCCTCATCTATGCCCATCAATACTGAGCTCAGGTGCCTCCCATGATTCTAGGAATAGCTCTCCTCTGCTCCTATGCTCCCTCCCTGCTTGCCTGCCTGTCTGCCTTGTGTCACACTTACCAGTGGAGATTCAGGCCCTTCCAGGAGTATGGAAGTCCAGAGGTAGAGGCCCTGATTTGTCTAGCTTTGTAGCCCTATCCAATCCAGCACAAAGAGTGCATCCCAACTGCAGAGAGGGTCAATTCAACTGAAACTAGAGTTAGGGAACAGGGCTAGGGCTATAGCTAGTCATCAGGAAACAGAAACCACCATAGTGGGAACCCCAGGGGAAGGGGTAAAGAGAGCCACACACACAAAGACACACAGAGTCACTGACAGAGAGAAAGAGACAGGCAGACAGACAGAGAGACAGACAGGGAGGAAAGGAGAGAAAGATGGGGGGAAGAGAGAGAGAGAGAGAGAGAGAGAGAGAGAGAGAGAGAGAGAGAGAGAGAGAGAGAGAGAGGAAGGAGAAGAAAAAGAAAATGGAGGAGGAAGAAGAAAGACTGATGATGGAGACAGAGATAGAGAGATACAAAGATTCAGAAACAGAGACAGAGAGAGGGGGAGGGGAAGAGAGAGATCCAGAAAGAAAAACAGACAGAAAGAGGCAGAGAAATAGAGACAGATAGAGGACACACAGAAAGAGACAGAAAAAATCAGAGAGACAGACACACACCAGAGAAAGCAAGATTTAGGTAGAGACAGAGAAACCAAAATAAAGATGGAGACAGAGAGGAAGGAAGGAAAGAAAAAGAAAGGTGGGAGGGGGGAGAAAAAGAGAACAAGAAAGCATAACTGTCCTTACCCTCAAAGAATTCCCAGTGTGGGGGAAATGACAAAGAGGGGCACATAAAAGATATCTAGAAAGTTAATGGAATATAATCTGGAAGAAGACAGCAGAGATAGGGTGGGGCTCAGGATGGGCATAAGAAGGGCCCTCAACAGAATGTAGGATTTAGGCTGAGCACTGAAGGATACCTGGGAAACCTAAGGAGGGCTAGTATATGGGGAACACTTAGTGCAAGGATACAGAGATGGGGGTCAGGGGTGGAGCCAACTTGGTGGAGAAAAGCCAAGACATTGAGCTTCCCAGTTTTCCTCAGAATCAATGCTAGATCAAGTCTCTCAATGAATTTTGTAGTGACAGTAACCACAAACAGTGTAATAATTTCCCAGTTTAAGATACCTTGAAAGGACTCAGGAAAGGTCTGTCTAAATTAGGCAGGGGGGAATATAACCCAGTACAGGCTCAGTGCCAGCTACAGTATAATAGCAATGGCTACTCTGTCCTGGTTCTGAAGGCCAGTAGCTCAGCAGCCATCTCTGAGACCTTCAATACAATCACAGAAGGCAAATTGTAAGCCCTGAACCCAGTATCACAGGTGGGACGAGGCTAGACCATGCCAGGGGACAGCCGGCCCCAGTACAAAATTAAATCAGAGGTCCCATCTCCCTAAAAAAAAAAAAAAAAATCTTGGGATTATCTATCTCCCCTGTGCCCTAGGAGTAGAATTTGACTCAAAATGAACAAAAAAGCAAAAAGAACACTGACCATAGAAAACTCCTATGGTGACACAGAAGATCAGAACACAAACACAGAAGAGAACAGCAATGGTAACATGTCTACAATGTGAAGTCTCAAAGGGGGAGGTGAACTGCTCTCTCCAGGTCAAAAGGCTCTCTTGAAAGAGCTCAAAAAGGATCTTAAAATAGAGATAGGAGAAAAATGAGGAAAAGAAATGAGAGCTATGCAGGAGAATTATGAAAGTTTTTTTGGGGGGAAGTCAACAGCTTGGAAAAGAAAGCATAGAAATTAAAGAAAACAACTCCCAAAAAATAAATTTGGTGAAATGGAAAAAAATCCACTGAACAGAAATGGGGACAAAAGCAAAAACAGTTCCTGCTCTTAAGGAGCTTACATTCTAATTAGGGGGTGACAACATATATGCTGTATGTGTGTGTGTATTCCCATTCTTTCCCCTCCCCAAATCACCTTATATCAAATGCATGTGCACATATGTGTGTGTGTATGTGTTGGTGTTGGATTAGTGGACTGTCCCAGAGTGCATTCTTGGCACTAAATAACAGCTAAAACAAAGGCATGGAGGTGGGAGATGGAGTCCAGCAGTGGAGAAAGTGAAGGGAGGCCAATTTGGCAGAACCACAGTGTTCATGGAAAGGAATTATGCAGTGCTTTAAGAGAACAGGTGGGGGTGGGGAAGAGCTTGTAGGTTGTCTTTCAGGAATTTATGGAAACACATTCTATGTTCACTATTTTTTTTCTCATGGTTTGTCCTTTTTATTCTGATTTTTCTCTCTCAACATGATTCATAAGGAAATATGAAAAAACCATACATATGTAACCAAAAAATAAAATGTTTTTTACCTGTAATTGGAAAAAATAATAATTAAAAAATAACAACAACAACAAAAAGAATTTATGGAAACAATAAAAAGGCTTGGAGAGGCTGTTCTGTACCAGGAAAAATGTTGCCACATCTAACCAAGGTAGAGAGGAAGAAAAGGCATCTGAACTAGTATAGTATATACAAATATATACAGAAAAGTATAATAATGAGGTCAAAATATCCTTCTGTACAACATCTTTCCATTATCCTCCTCTGAGCTCCTAAGTTCTCTGAAGTCCCTTCCAGGTTTGAAACCCTGTACTTTTGGTCTATAATTATGATGTCAAGTTTGGTTCCAAAAGAAACATAGGAATGTCCCTTCTTTGCAGAAGTGGGGGACTATGGGGATATAACAGTGTATAGAAGGTCAGACTGGGCTAATACATTCATTCATTTTGCTGAATATGCTTTCCTCTTTCTTTTTTTTATTCTTTGATATAAGGGATGGCTTTCTGGGTAAGGGAAGGATATATTCAGAAATGAAAGTGGTGTAAAAACAAAGTGGCCAACAAAAATGTTTTCAAGTAGAAATTCTATGGTTCTCAAAAAACTTGAGTCTAGAGAAGCCCTGAGAAAATAAATGCACCTTCTTCCCTTCTTTAAAATGACTGGGGGTAGAGAATGATATACTGCTTATGTCATCCTACTTGGTTACTTTTCTTCCTTTAAAAAAAAAAAAATCTTTGTTATAGGGCAGCTACAGTGGATAGAGAACTGGGCCAAATATTGGGAAGACCTGAATTCAGATTCTGCTTCAGACATTGGTAAATGTAGCCTGGACAAGTTGCTTATAAGTTCTGTTTGCCTCAGGACCAGAGAACAAGTGCATCCCTGCCATGTGCAAGTTTGCTGATAAGTTTGTTTCTACCTCATTAAAAATGCACATGGCAACATGTAGGTTTATTATGACCTTTCATATTTTGCATATTTATATTTATTTGTTCTTGCTGATGGCTGTTTATAATTTTTAAAAAGTGTTAGAGACAGAAGGGACATTAGAAATATTAGGAAAAAAAAATCTAAACCTAATCCCTTCTCTTATGGATACAGCAATTGAGATCCAAGTAAGGAGTCCCGCCAAGGCCAGAGAAATAACTAACAATGGAGGCCATCCTGGCCAATTGCCTCCTTCCTGGGGATCTTTACTTTCTCCAGGATTTCTCAGCTTAGCAGCTGAGACTTAGAGGTATCTGAATAGTTCATTGGAAAGAACACCAGGTTTGGATTCAAAGGACCTGGTTTCAAATTCTCCCTTTGTTGATAATTTTCTTCATGCCTCTTTTCTGCTCAAAAACCTTCCTCTTATATCCTGGGTTAATTTCAGTCAATTAGAGAGCATTTATTAAGCACCTACTGTGTGCCAGGCACTCTGCTAAGTGCTAGAAAACAAAGATGAACAAAGGTAGTCCCTGCCCTCAAAGGGCCTATCCTCTAATGGGGGAGAAGACATAGAAATAATTATGTCCATAAAGATATCCATAGCTAGACATATTTAGATATCTACAAAGCAAAAATGAAAGATATTCTCTGAAGGAAGACTTTTCAAAGCCAAACAGAATTATTTAAATTTGACCTCTGCCTCCTGATTTCCTTCAAGTCTTGGCCCAAATCCCACCTTTTGCAACAAGTTTTTCCTAGTCAGTCCTCCTTAACGCTAGTGTCTTCCCTCAGAGATTATCTCCAATTTATTCTATATTTATCTTATTTGTATATGTTTGTTTTCAAGTTGTCTATTGTTTCCCCATTCTTCCCTTCCCCCTTAGCTTGTAAGAATAGGAACTGTTTTCTCCTTTCCTTTCCTTGTATCTCCAACACAGTGCTAGCACACAGTAAGTGCTTAATAAGTACTTATTGGCTTTTGAACTTGACTTGATCCTGGAGATGATAGGGAGCCACAGCAACTACTTGAGCAGGGGAATGACAATTCTCCTTTAAGGAATCTCAATAGTTGGGCCCTTCTATACCTTTCTATTTTCCCTTCTAATACTTTACACAAATAAAACCCAAATCTATTCCCAATATATCCCATTGCCTCGGTGCCCTTGTACCATGAATTTCTACTCATCCTTCAAAATTATACTCCAATGCCCCTTCCTCCAAGAAATCCTCTTCTTCAAGGCAGGTATACTATTCTATCACAACCCGCATCTGTATTTAGTTTTGTCCCTCTTAAAAGAATCTCAATGAACTGTCTGTGTCCTATTCCTCTATCAGGCTGGAAGGACCAAGGTCACAGGGCTTGGGTATTATCCAAATTTTGCCTCCCTTCCCCACCCCACTCCCACCCTCAGCAAAAGCAGGAGATAACCATTTGATGCAGGAATGACTGAGTGAATGACCAGTCCAAGGTCACATGGTTAAGAAGTGTCAAAGCCAGGACAAAGCTCAGTGCTCCAGCTGCCCAGGGACAGAACATTATGCTCTCTTCCCTTCTCTTCCCCTCCTCCCTTTGTCTCTGAAGTGAAGTGGGCTGGATGCCTAAGAGAGAAATCTGCCTTGAATTTGAGTTAGGTGCTCAAAAAAAAAAAAAAAAAAAAAAGCCTCAAAAGAGACCAAGGAAAATCACAGCAAAAATAGCTCCCTCCCCCTGCTAACTATTTTGGCCCTCAGTTACCCAGAAAACCCTGATTAAATGCAGACCATGTGTGCAGAAGGCAGTGCCCATCCATGGAAACAGCGAGTGTTGAAACAAGGGTGCTGAAAGAAATCCCCAACATCAAAGGCCAAGGGTGAAAAGAGCTCTTAAATAGTTTAAAGCGTTGTTGTTCATAATAACAGGGCGTGCTTCTAATGGCCCCCAAATGTCACTGAAGAATCTAGCTGTTTTGTACCGTGGTACCAGCCCCTCCCAATCTCCAAATATCTTTGTGGTTATCCCTAAAGGAATTTATTGGGGGAGGAAGGAAGACATAAAACAGATAATCTTTTTAAAAAATCTTCTGCGGTGTTAAAAACAAGAGGTTGACTTCATCGAAAGGAGATCAGAGGATCTTAGTGGACCCAAGCCCAACATGGATCAGCAGTGCTTATAAAGTATCTGAAAAAGCCATTATGACTGTACCTCCATTGAGAGGTATAGTCAATTACCAGCAGACTGTAGGTGAAAACAGCCCCCAAAGAGATCAGAATTCTAACTGATGATCAGACTAAGTTCCATAGCATTAATGCGGAAACACAGATTTCCCTCTTTATGGCAAAGGTGGTAGACTTCCAACTCAGAACATTGCATCTGTTAAAAGCTTCAGTTCCTGCCAGCTGTTTGGATTCGCTGCTTCCTTTTGTGTGAAGGAGGGCTCAATTAGGCCAAGGTAATTAGGAGGTGGAAGTGGAGTTATTAACTAATTAAACAGAGAAATGAATGAATAAAACACCAGGATAAAGGTACCATCTAGGACTAGGGAGGGAAGAATATCACTCTGACTTGGTTAGGGTGTCCCTGGACGCGGCATTTGGTTCCAGATGGCACAGTTTGGAAGGGCAGTCATAAGCTGGGAGACGTCCAGAAGGCGGGGGGAAGGACAGAAGATGAGAATGGCTGGAAAGAAGCAGAGAAGACTAAGGAAGGCTGGGACATCCATCTTAGAGGTGTCTGAAGGCTTGTAGTAGGAAGGAAGGACTAGCCTGCCCCAGTTGGCAGAAATGGCATAATGGGAGGAAGTTTCAAAGACGCCCATTTATGCTTAATGTCAGGAAAAACTTCCATGGCCATGGCGCCATCCAAAAACCGAAAGGGAGGAGGTGCTCTCTCATGGGAGGTCTTCAAGCCGAGGCTGGGAGACCTCTGGGCAGGTGTATTGGAGAGGCATTCCTGTTCCAGTGTGTGTTGAATGGAGTGCCTGCCCAGGCCCCTTCTGACTCAGAGAATCGGTGATTGGCTTAAAATAGAAGGTTTTAATCTGGGATCCACAAATTAAAAAAAAAAAAAAAAAAAGCAAAACTATTTCAATATAAGCATTTTCCTTTGTAATTCTATAGGTCTGATTTTATGAATTTTAAAACATAATTCTGGGGCAGCTAGGTGGCGCAGTGGATAGAGCACCAGCCCTGAATTCAGGAGGACCCGAGTTCAAATCTGGTCTCAGACACGCTGAGCAAGTCACTTAACCCCAGCCTCAGGAAAAAAAAAAAACAAAAAAAAAACAACAAAAAACATAATTCTGAGAAAGGTGTCCTTCAACCTCACCAGACAGCCAAAGGGATCTAGGATGTCATAAAAAAGGCCCTTGAATCTATTTCTTCTCTTTTTACAAGAAAGGCCTTTGTTTTACTGCTGCTTTTTGCTTTCATATCCCCTACATTTCTGACTACGTTCCTTCCTTGTCCCTATACCAACTAATCTGACTTTTTTTTTTAAACCACCAAAGCACCTGCTGAATATTTGAAGGCATTTTTCCCTTCTGGGGTAAGTCCCTGTGAGGGGGTGGGTGGTCATGAGAGACCCCCATCAGGGAGGAAGGGGATGGGGGCAATATCTGCCAAGACAGCAAACTTGTTTTATTTCTCTGAGCTGCAGCTTCATGGGTCTGGACATTTTAAGCTCAAAGGGGCCTTTGAGATCATTTAGTCCAACTGCCTCATTTCACAGAAGAGGAAAATGAGGACCTCAGAGGATAAGTGATTTGTGCTTCAAAAACAGGAACCGAACTTGGCAATGCAGGCTGTCCTGGCTATAGGGTGATCATTAATAAAAAAGAAAAACAAATAAACACAAGAGGCTCAGGGCGCCAGCGCGGGGTCACATGTAATTAATAAATACTTGCTGAATGACTGATGCAGGGAAATTCAATGAACAGTTTTCCCCAGTAATGAGGCTGACTCCCTTGGCCAGAAATCCTAGGGTTGACATAGGAGTCTACAGGCCTCAAGGCCTACTCCTTTGCTCACCCACCCAGGCAGGCACTTGGAGAAAGTTTATCTACTCACCCTCCTTGTGACTCAACTGCCCAGGGGCAGTCAGAAGGAAGGGGAGCTAGGAGTTCTGGGCCCGGCATGTTCAGGTAGGGCTCCACCTTTCACTGAGGCCTTCTGACTCACCTACCTGCCCTCTGTTCTCCCATCCATCTCACCCATCTCAGTTCTCACCTGGCCCTGAAGAGGGACAATTTATAGGCAGCCCACTCCCCACTGGGCCCACCCCAGTCCTGGGAGCACTTATGCACACACACATCTCATGCTTGCTTTTTCGAGGTCTCTTTAAATAGTATTATGGGAAAAGGGTGGTACTCAGAACTCAGAAGACCATCTGTCTGACCATTCCTCATGTGCTTTTGCTGTCTCAATTTCTGAAGATGTCCCCTAACTGTGGTTGTGCCCAAGGCTTTGCCATGGACCGTGTGTGTGTGTGTGCGTGTGTGTGCGTGTGTGTGTGTATGTGTGTGCGTGTATGTGTGTGCGTGTGTGTATATATCCTTTTTCTTCCTCTTCCCTCTCTCTTGTTCTCTTTTCCTCTTCTTCTTTTCCTTTTCTTCTCCTCCTCCTCTTCTTCCTCTTTTTCCTCCTCTTCTTCTCTTCCTCTTTTCTTCCTCTTCTTTTCCTTTTCCTTCTCTTTTCTTCCTCCTTATCTTCTTCTCCTTTCTCCTCCTTCCTTTTTTATCCTTTTCCTCCTCTTTTTTCTTCCTTCTCATCTTCTTCTTCTTTTACTTTTCTTCTCCTCTTCTTTCTCTACTTTTCCTTCTCCTTTACCTCCTTCTTTTCAAATTCTCTTCCTCTTCTTCTTCTCTTTATCCTTCTCATCTTCTTTCCTTTTCCTCCACTCCTTTTTCTTCCTCTCCTTTTCCTCCTCCTCTTCATTTTCCCTCTTCTTCTCTTTCTCCTTTCTCATTTTTCTTGTCTTCCTCCTCCCCTTCTCCTTTTTCTTCTTTTCCTCTTCCTCTTTTTTCTTTTCTTCTCCTTCTCTCCATCCTTTTCTCTCCATCTTTCTCTGAATCTTCATCTGTTTCTCTCCCTCCTTCCCTTATTTCTTCTCTCTCTCCTTTCTCTCTCATTCTCTTATCTTTCTCTCTCTTATTTTCTCTCTCTCTCATCACATCAACTCCCATGGGCTTAAATAATCATCTCTTTGCAAATGAATCTCAGATCCATAATCTCCTCCTCCTCTCCTGAGCTACGGTTTCCACATCACCAACTGCTATTTATACATTTCCAACTGGATGTTTAGGGGCAATGCAAACTCACTAAATCCAAAAGAGAATAGGGTATTTTCCCCCTTAAATACCCCTGCTCCTGAATTTCCTGATCCATCTAAAGTCCCACCTGCCACCCAGCTTTAGTAAGCTCAATGTAGTCATTCAGTTCTCTCTCTTGCTCACCCCACCATCCAATCTTATTTCTATCTCCCAAGATGGCTCTTCCAGCTATTCCGTTTCTCTCCTCAAACAGCCACCACCTCAATCTGGACTGTCACCAACTCCTACCTGGGCAATCAAAACTACAATAACCTCCGAGGTTTCCCTGCCTCCCCAATCAAATCTGTCCAGATGCTAAAGGAATGTTTCTAAAATGCAGCCTCATATTTGACTTATATCAGATTGTTTGCTGTCTTGGGGAGGGAGGAGGGAAGGGGAGATGGGAAAAAATTGGAACACAAAGTTTTACAAAAATGAATGTTGAAAACGATACGTGTATTTGGGGAAAAAACTACAAAATGCATCATGACCCATGTCATTCCTCTGCTCAAGAAGCCCTAGTGGCTCCCTAATAACTTCCAGGGTCAAACATAAATTCCTGTTTGTCATTTAAAGCCTTTTACAAACTGGCCCCAACCCCATTTTCCCAGAATTACTGAACTGTATTTTATTACTTTTCTCTATACATATTATAGTCTAGCCAAACTGACCTTGTTTACCATAAATGGCTCCTCATATTAGAATGTCTTTACTCTGATTCCTGTGTTCCCTTCTTTACTTCTATCTCTATATAAAGCCTTTCTTGATTTGAGAGTACCATCTACTGAAAATTGTCTTGTATCTTTGTTGTAGTTTGCTCATTTTTCCGTCATGTCTAGTACTTTGTGACCCCGTTTGGGATTTTTTGGCAAAGATTTACCATTTCTTTTTCCAGCTCATTTTACGGATAAGGAAACAGAGACAAACAGCCTTAAGTGACTTGCCCAGGATCACACAGCTGTTAAGTGTCTGAGGCTGGATTTAAACTTAGGAAGATGAGCTTCCTGACTCTAGGCTTGGGCTCTATTCACTATGGCACCCTCTAGTGTCCCTATCTTGTACCTATTTGTTATCCACATTGTATATACCTCTGTGCTATATTTTCTCCCTTGGCTACATTGTAACCTCCTCAAGGGCAAGAGGAGTTTTTGTCTTTGCATCCCCAGGACCAGGTAGAATGCCTGGTATGCCCCTGGATAATAATTCACTGTTGAGGATTGATTAATAGTTGTCCCTACTTGGATGTTCAGTAGTTTTGTCACTGAACATGTCTAAGTGTCAGTTTACACATCTATGAAATCAGGGGATGTATCTCAATTGTTTCTAATGTCCTTTTAATCCTATTAACCACTTTTTTTTGGTTAGGAACTGTACTAAGTGCTGGAGATTTGTAAAGGTAACAAAAAGAATCCCTTAAGAATTCTCCGGGGGTGGGAGGGGAGAAGTAAATACAAATAATCATGAAAGGCAGTACAGCAAACTGGTTAGAAGGCTAGCTAATCTCTATGTGAGCACAGATTAGTCACTTAACTTCTCACATTCTAAAGTCATAAGTTGCAAAGGAGTTTCTAATTGAACTTGATGGATGAAGGGAGTCTCCATAGAGATGCAAACTGGAGTCCAGACCTTCACCAAAATTATAATTTAGAGGTGGGAGGTGAGGCTGGGATGGTATACTTTCTTGTTTTAATACTTAAAAGAACCTTTGGAGGCAGGCAAGGCAAGGAATGGGGACAATCATGGAATGGTGAAGAGGGTTTGGGATTTGGAAGAGAAACGTTAAGTTCTTCTCTTCAGTCCTTTGACTCTCAGTTCAGAATGCTTTCAACTCTGCCCCTTTCATGAAAGAAAATTGTTGAACTGAACATAGTAGAGGTTCTATAGAAATATTAGTTATTAAGAGTCATCCTTAAAAGAGGAAGCTCCCATATCAAATTCTGGATTAATGGTACCCCACATGGGATTCATTTTTCCAGCCTCCAAGAATTATAACAGTATCATTTTTATAATAGATTTTTATTTTTCCAAATACATGCAAAGATAGTTTCCAACATTCATCTTTCTGAAACCTTGCGTTCCAATTTTTTCCCTTCCTTCCTACCCCTTCCCCTAGACAATCCAATATAAGATAATAATGTCTCATAAGGAAATTGCAGAGAGGGGTTCAGAGTTATCCAAAACACTTTTCTCCCTCTCTCCTCAGATGCTTCTAGCACACCTGAACAAACTCTCCTTTGCTCCCTATCTCCCTACTTTATGGAGCTGTCCAACAGTGGAAGAGACTGACTTGGTAAGTAGTGAATTTGCCATCACTTGAGGTCTTCAAGAAGATACTGGATGACCCCTGGTCAGTGTTGTTGTAGATGGGACTCCTATTAAGAACCAGTTGGAATGGATCGCCTCTGAGGCAGCTGATAACTCAGGGGCTCAAACATCAGTCTCTAAAGTCACTTCTTCCTGGAAGCCTTCCCAGATTAATTCTACTTGGATTACTCCCTTATTATGCTTGTCTTCAGGGAGTTTGGCATTTGTTTTAAATTATAATCTTTTGTGTATTCACCAGCCCTAATGACTAATATCCTATACCAATATCTCCCAGAGGAACAAGATAACAATTATCTCACTGATGTCCCCAACAGCACCTGGGGGAAGTAGCTATGATGCAAAGTAGAGGGCAGCTAGATGGTACCATAGTCCATAGAATG
Source organism: Sminthopsis crassicaudata (assembly GCF_048593235.1). Taxonomy (NCBI): domain Eukaryota; kingdom Metazoa; phylum Chordata; class Mammalia; order Dasyuromorphia; family Dasyuridae; genus Sminthopsis; species Sminthopsis crassicaudata. The sequence goes on along the minus strand of NC_133619.1, from coordinate 610,386,233 downwards.
TCAGGCCTGGAGTTGAGAAAACTCATCTTCCTGAGATAAATATGGTCCCAGACACTTACTAGCTGCATGACCCTGGACAAGTCCCTTAGTCCTGTTGGCCTAGGTTTCCTCATCTGTCAAATGGGCTGGAGAAAGAAATGGCAAACCATTTCAGTATCTTTGCCAAGAAGGCCTAAAGAGATGGATAGAACTGAAATGAACCCCCTTACACAACAACAATAAAAGTCAGGGAAAGCTCAGTATTCCAGGTATGGGAGACAGACAGTCAGGAGACGGAGTGTCTCACTAGAGGAAGAACAAGGAGGTCAGAGTTGATGGACTGAGCACTACATGGGCTGGTATGAGGTGAGTTGCAATGCATAAGAAGGCTGGAAAGGTGAGAGGCAGTTAAATGTCCTGGTGATTTTCATGACTTTTCCTTTGTCTTTTCACATTGCAGATCAAAGGGACAGACTGACCTTGGGGAGCTACAAGTACATAGAGATAGGGGCTGATTTCCTCATTACTAGACTCCTTCTTTTAAAGCATCTCTGCATCTTAAGTTTTTGAGAGTGGTCTTTGAGCATTGGAGAAGTTAAGTTACTTGACCAAAGTGACCCAGTCAAAAATGAAACGAATCCAGCTTTGATTCTAAAGACCAGCTCTCTATTGAGTGCGCCCCATCATCCATGAATAAGCAAGCTAAATGCAGCAGACAATTCCCAGGTGGTAACTTAACCAAATGCCAGGGGCAAGCAACGTGGGACTGAAGGAATGCCATGTGCACATCAAGAATGCTGGTGAGATCATTCCTGACTTCACCAAAACAACCCTTAGGTACGCAAACCATGAGAAACACAAACCATGTGAAGGCATGTACTATACTGTACTGTACTGAAAATACTGCTTAGGGGAGGTTCCCTTGGAGGGGACATCTGTCTGCTTTCTCCTGCCCCTCTTCCTCCTCTCACCTCTCTCCTGTCCCATCCTTTCAGCAGGACCCTCTCTAACTGTCCCTCTATGCCTGTGGAATCCCCCAAGAAAGGGATGCATAGATCCAACCCCCTCATTTTGTAGATGTTTCTACTGAGATTCAGAAAAGGGAAGCAATAGAACTAACAGGATCAAGACAATAATAACAAAAATAAAAAAGTGTTCACATAACACTTTAAGATCTACAAAACATTTTTTCTTATTCTTGAGTCATTTTTCAGTTGGGTCCTACTCTTTGTGATCTCATTTAGGGTTTTCTTGGCAAAAACATTGGAGTGGTTTGCCATTTTCTTCTGTAGCTCATTTTACAGATGAAGAAACTGAGGCAGACGGGGGAAGTGACTTGTCCAGGGTCACAGAGCCAGTATCTGAGACCAGATTTGAACTCATGAAGATGAGTCTTCTTGACTCCAGGCTTAACACTCTATGCACTATGGCGCCACCTAGTAGTATGACAAAGTACTTTACTTAGTATTTTATTTGATCCACCCAGAAAGTCGTGGGCCTTCTGACTTTAAATAGAATACTCTTTTCTTAATAAATTGTAAATAGTGGAACTGAAAGAGATAGCTAAAGAAAAATGTTATGGTCTTCTCATTTTTTAAAAGAAACATCTGACCAATTACTTTTGTTTTTACATCAACTAGGGAGAGGTATTTTGGGATCTGTTGCTATTTGAGTCTCATGTAGTCTATGTTTTAGTCACTAATATTCCTCCTACTTTTTTGTTTTAATTTCTAGAAGATAAGAAATGCTGAGCAGGATGCTTTCAGAAAAACCAGGAAGACTTCTATGAACTCATGCAAAGAGAAGTGAACAGAAACAGAAGAATATTGTACATGGTAATAGCAATATTTTAATTATGATCAAATATGAAAGACTTGGCTACTATGATGGAGAAAATGACTCAGGATAATTCCAAAGCACCCATGATGGAAAATGCTATCTAGCTTCAGAGAGAGATGATGAAGTCCGAATATAATTGAAGCTTACTTATTTTAAACTTTATTTTTCTTGGGTTTTTTTTTTCTGTCTATGTTTTCTTTGACAACATAGCTAATATGGAAATGTATTTCATGCCTTCAACACGTATAATCCAGATCAAACTGCTTGCCTTTTCAAGGAGCAGAGAGGGATAAGAGGCAAAGAGAGAATTTAGAACTTGAAATTGTTTTAAAAAAAAAAAAATATATATATATATATATGTATATAAATGTCTTTACATAGAAGTGGGAAGTGTTTAATGAAATAAATAAAAATATAATTTTAAAAAATAACTTTCTAAGCAGACGATCAAATAGGCAACAAACAATGAAGTCTCAACAAAATGTGGTGTAATAAAATGAAAAGTATAACAAAGTTAATTTGACTAAATTTGACTACTACTACATATAGTAAAACAGGAAGAATACTGGTCTGTGGTTTTGAGAATCTATTCAAAATCTACTTTTTCTACCTAGTAGACTTCTCAGAAAGTCTGGTGAAGATTATGGACCGTTTCTCAGAATTATTTTAAAATGAAATTTAACAAAAATAATTACAAAGGAAATCAGATATATTAAAATATAATTATTCTTCAATCCATACTCTGGATTCTTTCTCTAACATGCCAAAGAAAATTCTCCACCCTGGAAGTTCACTATACTCTTTGACTTCTCACACTGAAAATGTCCCTTCTAATTGGCTGGTTCTTCGTTAATGAGAATACTCAGGATAAATATGAATCCATTCCTCCTCAGGCTGCACTTCTGACTTTTTCTTCCCAGGGCTGGATACCTTCATTTCTTTCTCTTAACTCCTTTCAGTTTCCTTTTATATGTTATCTTTCCCCACTAGAATGAGGGCAGGAATTATCTTTCTGCTTGTGTTTGTATTTCCAGCATTTAGTACAGTACCTGGCACACACAGGAAGTGTCATACATATTAGGCCCTTATGGCAGAAAGGCAAATGCCCCAATTTAAAAAAAAAGGGGGGGGGAGCTAGTAAATTTGACTTTGATTTCTGGAAAATTTGTATAACAGATCATTAAAGAGACAGTTGACAAACATCTATAAAACAAAGTTGCAGAACCAGCAGGGTTTTATCAAAATAGGTCAGACAGATCAAAGACATTTCCTTTTCTTTCAGTATTACATGCTGATATATGTGTATGCATATATTATATATATATTATTACAACATTACATATATATCATAATATTATAATAGGTATATATGTATAATATTACATATAGAATAATGCTGTATTTACCTAGAATTAGTTTGTAGTTACATTAGTAATGTAGTTTACCTAGAATTGAACAAAGCCTTGGCTAAAATACCTCATATTAATTCTTATGGGGGAGATGGAGGTATATGATGATACAGTTGGATGTTTTAGGTCTGGTTGGATAGTCAGCCTCAAAGAAGAATTTTGTGAATGGATCAGTATCAAAGTGCTGTGAAGTGTCCTATGGAGAACTTTTGAGAACGATGATTGGCCTTGGATCTGGGCTACCCCACATTTTTATCAGTGATAAATAAAGGAATATATGATGGGCCATCCAATAGGTAAATGGCACAAAACTGGGAAGGGTAACTTCCACAATGGATGACCAAAGAGATGTGGTCAATGTAGAGCATTAGGGTGAATTTAATATAATGAAATTCAATAGGGGTCGATGAAAAGTCTAACATTGGAGTACCAAAAAATCCACCTCATCAGAAGGGATGAGGAAGGCATGGATGGACAGCAATAGTTCTGGGGTTTTAATGGGCTGTGAGCTCAGCTGTATGATGTGACGACTGAAAATGTTTTGGACTTAGTGTACAGAAATTGGGAAATCATAATCCCACTGGGCTCTCTCCTTGCCAAATCCTCATCTGAAGAATCTGATCCAATTCTTCTTGGGGACAATGGTCTAAGTAGGATGTTTATGAACTGGAGAGTATCCAGAGGAAGGACACTAGAATGGGAAAGGGCTTTGAGCCCATATTATATAAGAATTTATTTAATTTATTATCATTATTTAATTTATTTAAAAATCATGTTTATTTATCCTAAAGAAACCTCAGGGGATCATGGACATATGTTAGCTGTGTTTAAATACTTGGAGGAAAGATTAGACACATTCTCCTGGGCAAAGTGAAGGGAGCTATGTGGCGAACAGATTACTGCATCCAGAGTTAAGAAGACCTGAGTTCAAATCCAACCTCAGACGCTGACCAGCTGTGTTACCATGGCAAATCTCACTTAACTCCTATCTCCCTTTCTTTCTTTCTTTCTTTCTTTCTTTCTTTCTTTCTTTCTTTCTTTCTTTCTTTCTTTCTTTCTTTCTTTCTTTCTTTCTTTCTTTCTTTCTTTCTTTCTTTCTTTCTTTCTTTCTTTCTTTCTTTCTTTCTTTCTTTCTTTCTTTCTTCCTTCCTTCCTTCCTTCCTTCCTTCCTTCCTTCCTTTCTTTCTTTCTTTCTTTCTTTCTTTCTTTCTTTCTTTCTTTCTTTCTTTCTTTCTTTCTTTCTTTCTTTCTTTCTTTCTTTCTTTCTTTCTTTCTTTCTTTCTTTCTTTCTTTCTTTCTTTCTTTCTTTCTTTCTTTCTTTCTTTTCTTTCTTTCTTTCTTTTTTTCTTAATAGTATTTTATGTTTCCAGATACATGTAAAGATAGTTTTCAACACTCATTTTTGTAAGACTTTGTGTTCCAAATTTTCTCCCTCCCTCCCCCAAGACAGCAAGCAATCTGATAGAGGTTAACTATGTTCTGCCTCAGTCTCCAAAAGGACTGTTGTGGGAAGCAAATGAGTTACTATCTGTAAAGTGCCTGGAGTATTCTAGACACTATATAAATGCTCATTCCTTTCCCTTAGCAGCAGAGGGCCGACTCAGAGGAAAATTTTGGCTCCACAGCAGGAAAAACTTCCTAAGAATGAGAGCTATCCAAAGTGGAATGAGTTGTCTTTGGAGATTTTCAAGCAGAGGCGGATGAGCATCGGTCAGGCATGTTTGAGTTAGCCAGATGGCTACTAAAGTCCCTTCTGTATCTCAAATTCTGTGATGATTTCATGCCTATAATTACACAGTAGGTATGCATTAATGCATTACAGGTGTTCTGGATTCTTAGGCTGGTCCTTTACCCATTATGCCATATTGCCTCTTGAATTATTATTATTGTTATCATACTTTGTGATAAGCACAATCATTATTGTTCTACACGGTAATTAGCTGTAATTACCACCGAGGTCACACAAATAACTCTAATTAGAATTTCTTTTAGAAAACAAATCCAGCACTTCTAGGGTTGCCCCCAAAGGGAAAGGCAGTGGGTAGGATGGGAAGTTGCCCACCTGAAGACCATGGGAGCTATAACCTAAAGACTCCCTTATTCAGAAGATACCTACACAAGGGGCATTTAGAGCACCTCCACTTTGTAAAGCCCTCTACATATATTTCTTTGAGCCTCACAAGACCCTCTGAGTTAGCTAGTACAAGTAGCATTCTGCAGATGAGGAAACTGAGCAAATGACAAGATCACACTGACAAGAGTCAGGATTTGAACATCATTTCCCCCTGCAGGTAGAGGCTAACAGTTTTGCAAGGAGGGATGATCCCCTTGGACATAACTATCACTGAAGGGCAGCTGAAGCAAGTAGAAGTGGATATCATGGCTACCTCCCTTGGATCACTCAAAGGGGTGCTCAGAGGAAGAAAAGGGGCTGAGCTATGTAGGAACTGGCTTAGATTTGGAAGATACAATGGTGATAATGTGTTAGGGTAAGAAGTAAGGAAAGGGTGTCCTGAAAAGAAACCCACATGAGACTGAGGGGTAGAGTTCAACCATGATGTCAGTGCCCACAGTGTTTAGCTCCAGCTTGGGGATAGGGTTATGCAATCACTGTGGCATATTATCAAAACAAATTGGATTCCAGCCTTAGCTGGGTCACTTACTAGCTAGTAGCTTAGGAGAAGTTAGAGGAGGCCTCTCTAGGCCTCAGTTTCTTATTCTGTAAAAGGAGAAGATTAGGTTAAAGGCATGTTTAAGTTGTCCATTCTAATTCTAATATTCAATGTTTTATGACCTCCCTAGGGTAAATTTCCTATGTTCTCAAGAGCTTTCTAGTTCTGACATTTTATGTATAGTCTAAACCTCTTCCACATCTGACATTCTATATTTTTAAAAAAGTATTTAGCATTTTATTTTTCCCTAATTACATATAAAAAATAATTTTTAACATATGGATTTAAAATTTTGAGGTCCAGATTCCCTTCTTTGTAAAGGCAAACAATCTGATGTCAGTTATACATGTATTGTCATGACAAAGGCCTTTAGCTCTCACGTTCTGTGTTCTAAGCCTCCTTCCAGGTTTGACATTCTACGTTTAAAGGCCCCTTCCAGATGTAACATTCTGTGTTTTTTTTAAAATATTTATTTAGTGTTTTATTTCTCCCCCACATACATATAAAAATATTTTTCTACATTTTAATTTAAAATTTTGGATCCTGAATTCTCTCCCTATCTCCCCCTCTCCTCACTCCCCCGCCATTGAGAAGACAAGCAATTTGATGTAGATTATTCATGTGAAGTCATGACAACTTATATTCTAAGGGCCTTTTCATCCCTCACTTTCTGTGTTCTAAGCCTCCTTCAAGCCCCAACATTCTATGTTTTAAAGCCCTTCCCAGCTCTGAAATCCTGTGTTCTAAGGGACCTCCCAGTTCTGACATTCTGTCCTTTAAGGGCTTTCCCAGCTCTAACATTCTGGGTCCTAGGGCCCTTTCCAGCTCTGACATTCTCTGACTCTGACTTATCAACAAAACTATCAGCATCCTGCCTGTGGTATTAAATTTGGTTTACTACACACTGCAGTATTTATAATGAATGACAGGGCCTATGAATAAGGAGACTCAACAAGCATTTCCTGATAAGGATCTTGCCAGGTTCAGCAGTTACTGATGCTCCAAACAAAATGATATGTTTTCAACTAGAGCCACTGACAAGGACAATTCTACCCCTTCTTGTCTTTCAGAGCTCACTTCCTTTCAGAGGCCTCTAATGGTTGTCTCACCTGACTTTGTTCCTGCCTCTTTTTCCTGGTCCCTCACAATACCTGGGAGCTTGTGCTTTAGCCTATACCATTCCGTATTAGACCTAATATTTCCCTACAGTCTCTGAGAAGCATAGATTTTAATACTGGAGGTTCATGATGTGGAATAGAAGAATATAAGAAGAAAAGATTTTATAATACAGAATATTAGAGCTGGGATGGAATTAGAAGAGAGAATATCAGAGATGGAAAGGAACAAGAACAAAGAACATAAGAGATGGAAGGGAATTAGAATACAGAGCATCAGAGCTGGAAGAAATATTAGGACATGGAATACCAGAGCTAGAAAGAACACAGTACATCTGGGTTAAAGGCAATCTTAACAAACAGCCAGCCCAATTTCTTCTGATACAGAAGATCAGATAAAGGATTTGTCCAACATCAGAGTCAATGGTTGATCCAGGGCTCTTTCCAAACCTATGTCCCACTGGAGTTGTTAAAATTCTTTACTTAAGAGGTGACGACATCATGACCTAGTCCATCCTATATCCTGCCATCTCTTTCCCTAAACTCTGCTCCTAGTTGGGTCTTTTTTCCCAGGCTCAACAACCCCCCTTTCTCGATCTTCAGTGTTTTCTCTATTTGAGAAAAAGCAGAATCTGCCCCCACTCGCTAATCTCTTGGATCTATTTTCATTATCTCAATCAGAGTTCTATCTTTCATAAGATTGGTTGTTCCCCTGTAAGCATATCTCTATCTTTCTGTCACCAGATGGAACCAGAATTGAATGTTATTCTCCCAAAAGAGGTCTCGGGAAGACCATGTTGGATGGAACCTTCATCATTTCTATGGGGCACACCACTCTTGATTCCCTCTGGATTCCACCACCCCAATTTCACACAGGCTACAATATCTCCTGGCCCCTGTCAAGTATGTTTTGATCATTAGCCTCATGCCAAATATACATTTTGTCAAAGAACTGTATAGAAACGAATTGCTGGAGGCTTATAGATTTCTGGAACGGAGACATATAAAATCCCTATAAATACAGACAAATAGAAATACATATGGATAAAGGCAGCTAGATGGTGCAGTACATAGCGTGCTGGGTCTGATGTCAAGAAGACCTGAGTTTAAATCGTGTCTTAGACACTTATAGCTGTGTGACTTTGAGAGAATCACTCTCTCTCTCTCTGCCTCAGTTTCCTAAACTGTAAAATAGGGACAATTACCACACTTACCTCTCCTGTGAGGATCAAATGGGTTGATATTTTTTAAAGAGCTTAGTACAAACAGTAGGCACTATATTAGTGTAATTACCTTCCTTATATGTGTGTATACATATATACATATACACACATTCAATTAAACTCAGTAAATATTTGTCTATGTGACAAGTCACCTGGATCAATTCATAAATTATGGGATTGATTATTCCAGAGGATCTAGAATGAAAGAAATATACTTCTCACCTCTAGACTGAGTGATAATGAATTTAGGCTGCAGATTGAAACATACATTTTTGGGTTATGGCCAATTTGAAACTCCCTCCCCTCAATTTCTAATTGTTTACCACTACAAAAAGAAATCCTATAAAAATGTTTGTACATATAAGCCCCAAGTCAAAGGGTATGCATGATTTTATAGCCCTCTGACCATAGTTATAAATTGTTCTTCAGAATGGCTGGATCAATTCACAGTTCCACTAACAGTGCTTTAATGTCCCAATTTTCCCACATGTCCACCAACATTTGCCATGTTCCTTTTCTGTCATATTGGCCAATTTGATAGTACCTTGGAGTTGTTTTCATTTGCATTTCTGTAAACAATGGTGATTTACAGCATTTTTTCATGTGTTCATAGATAGCTTTAATTTCTTCCATTGAAAACTGCCTGTTCATATCTGATCATCTATGAACTGGGGAATGACCTGCAGTCTTATACATTTGACTCAGCTCTCTATAAATTTGAGAAATAAGGCCTTTATCAGAGAAACTTGCTATAAAATTTTTTGATGCTTAACTTACTATGTATGTACCTCTCTTTTTCTGTTTCCCTCTGCCCTTCTCTTTCTATCTCTCCCTCCCCCACCTCTCTCTCTCTGTCTCTCTTTCCTTCCCTCTCACTGTCTATCTCCTCCCACCCTGACCCTCAAAGGAATTTTCTGACCACTGCCTCTCTCAATTCATTCTCCCTTCTGTCAAACCCGGCTCCTCTTCTCTTATCCCTTTCCCTTCTTTCCTACAAGATAAATGTCTATACCCAACTGAGTATGTTTGCTATTCTATCCCCCACACTCAAATCTTCCCCTCCACTGTAAAAGCTTTCATACCTCATTTGTGAGATAATTTACCCTCTTTTACTTCTCTCTTCTCCCAGTACATCCCTCTTTTTCATCCTTTAATTTTATTTTTTAATTTTTAAAAATATCATCCAATCATAGTCAACTCATACCCATACTTTCTATGTACAGTACTTTTAACTACTCTGATAATGAGAAATTCTTAAGAGTTATAAGTATCCTCTTCCCATGTAGGAATGTAAACAGTTTAATCTTACTGAATCCCTTAGGATTTCTCTTTTCGGTTCACTTTTGTGTGTGTGTGTGTGTGTGTGTGTGTGTGTGTGTGTGTGTGCGCGCGTGTGCGCGTGTGCTTCTCTTGCATTTTGTATGTGAAAGTCAAATTTTCTATTCCACTCTGGTCTTGTTATCAGGAATACTTGAAAGTTCTCTAATTCATTAAATATCCATTTCCCCCCCCAAAGGATTATGACTAGTTTTGCCAGGTAGGTGATTCTTGGTTCTAATTTTAACTCCTTTGCCCTCCAGAATATCATATTCCAAGTCCTTTAATCCTTTAATGGAGAAGCTGCTAAATCTTGTGTTATGTCAATAGTGACTCCTCAATCTCTTAGTAGTTTCTTTCTGGCTGTGGATCATACTTTCTCCTTGACAAGAGACAGGGTGTAATGTTCCTGGAAGTTTTCATTTTGGGATATCTTTTATGAGGTGGTGAGTACATTCGTTTAATTTCCACTTTGCTCTGGTTCTAGGATATCAGGGCAATTTTCCTCAATAGTTAATTAAAAGATGATATCTAGGCTCTTCTATTAATTATGGCTTTCAAGGTAGTCCAATAATTCTTAAATTTTCAATCTTTGATCTATTTTTCAGGTCAGTTATTTTTCCAATAAGGTTATTTCACATTTTATTTTTTCATTCTTTTGGCTTTGTTTTATGGTTTCGCAATGCCTCAAGGAGTCATTAGTTTCACTTTCCCAATTCTAATTAAGGGATTATTTTCTCAATGAACTTTTGTACCAATGACCCATTCTGCTTTTTAAGGAGTTCTTCTCTTCAAGGGATTTTTGTACCTCTTTTATCATTTGTCCTATTTGGCTTTTTAGGTGTTCTTTTCTTCACACCGTTTCTGCCTCTTTTATCAAGCTTTTGATTCTTTTTCTTGATTTTCTTGCATTACTATCATTTCTTTCTCTACCTCTCTTATTTGTGGCATTATTTTAGTGTTATTTGGAGGAACATTTGAAAGAGCTGAGAAGTCCCTTTTTTTCTCTGCCATCTTGGACTTTTTGTATATATTTGTGGAGATAAATATTATCTCTTGGGGCAGCTAAGTGGCGCAGGGGATAGAGCACCAGCCCTGAAGTCAGGAGGACCTGAGTTCAAATCTGGCCTCAGACAAGTAACACTTCCTAGCTCTGTGCCCTGGGCAAGTCACTTAACCCGAATTGCCCCAGCAAAAATAAGTAAATAAATTCTTAGACCCCTTTGAGGGAAGAGACTATTTGGCTTTTGTTTTTGTATCTCCAATGTTTATCACAATACCGGAAACTTAGTAGGCTAATAAATGTTTGTTGTTTGAGCACTTCATAAATGTTTGTTGGCGGGCTGTTCTAAGTTCCCTTCTGGGTGTGACATTACATGTGCTAAGGACCTTCTGGGATAGTTAAGTAGCATAGGAGATAGAGAGCTGAGTCTAGTGAGTGAAGAGGATCTTAGCTATTTCCTAGCTGTGTGACCCTGAGCAAGTCACTTAACCTGTCTCCCTCAGCCTCCTCAGTTATAAAGTGGGGATGATTATCGGGCTTAATCTACAGAGTTATTGTGAGGATCAAAGGCAATGATATTAGCACAGCCCCTGGTACGTATTTAAGCATTTAGAAAATGCTTGTTGCGTTCTCCACAAACACACACACTTCGGACTAATATTCTGATGTTCTGAACTGGGAGTTTAGAGAAAGGAGAGGTTTTGGGTGCTGTCGTGGACACGTGGCCAAATACCTGAACGCAGACATGCTGGGACTGGCTTCAAGGACTCAGAGCCAGCTTTACTCTCCTGAGCACTTGGTCCTCTGGAGGGAACCTGGGCTCTGCAGCTTACAGGAGGCCTGGAGGCTGGACGTGTCCATACAGAGCCAAAGGAAAGGCTCCCCTGCCCTGGCTTAGCTGCTCTTCCTCCCCAGCAGAGCTGGGAGTATAGAAACACTGATCTAGAAGCTGCTGTTATTTTCCTGAGACAGATTCAGCACTGCTGCCTATGGGGGCAAAAGTTGCTTTTTTCCCTTGTGGTCAGCAAGCCCTGCGTCCAGGGCCCGCACTTTGGGGCAGATTGCTTTTGATCTCAGTCAACCCTCCTCCTCCTGACACCCCTATTTTTCCCAAAGGTCAACAGCGGTCAGAAACTTCCAAAACAGACAGTGACCCTGCATCCCTCTGCCCCCAGCCCCTCCCACTTCTCCTCCCTCCTTTTTTAAACATTTCAACATGCGACTGCTGAATCATCACTCCTTCCTCCGACTCAGGCCTTCCTGGGTGCTTCCAGCACCTGGCTCCAGCCCACACCAGGAGCACACCCAAGGGTGAAGGCTGATAAACACTGAGTCAGCAGGAGTCGGGCGCAGGAAGGCACATTATGGGTTCACTGATAGAGCCTTTGGGGCATGGGGACAAATTGAAAATGGCTCCTAGGGCTATCTTCATTAATGAAGACGTCACAGGACGTCAGCCCTGGGAGAAGGGACTTAAAAAAGAAAATGTCGGGGCTCAGAGATCTAGTTTAGGAAACTGCAGCCTTCAGACAGATGTAGCCTTCTCTCTGCCTACCGAAAGCACCATGATGCTTGGTACCCCGATGAGGTTCTGTCTTTTGCCCACCTATGACCTCACTCTTTCTACCATCCATTTGGGATCATATTAGAGTCATAGATTTGGAGCTAGAAAGGACTTTGAAAATAATCTAGTCCAACTCCTTTATTTTACAGATAAGAAAACTGAAGCTTAGGTAGAAGTTTAGAATTAGATGATTAGAAAACTAGAATTAGAAGGGATTGAAAAGGCAATTTAATCCAACCCATTTTATAGATGGAGTAACTGAGGCCCATTTGTTTAAGGTCCCAGAAGTAGCAAACAGCAAAATTGAGGTTGGGATCTGTTTTTTTTTAACCAAAAATCTATTTGCTACTTGCTATCACTGGCTGTTGTATTAGCTGTCATTTTGTATGGATAGGGCTCAGATTTTGGACTTGGTACAAAGAAGGACTAAGTTCAAATCTAGGTGATCTTGGGCAAATCACTTAACCTCTGTTTACCTCAATTTCCTCATCTGTAAAATAGTATAATAATGGCTTCTACCTCTTTTGTGAAGATCAAATGTTTTTGTATTTGTAAATTACTCAGCACATAGTAGGTGCTTTTTAATGCTGGTTTTATATATACATACATTTGTTGTTCAGTTGTTTTTAGTGGTATCCAACTCTTTGCAACCCCATTTGGGGATATTGTGGGCAGAGACACTGGAGTGGTTTGCCATTTCCTTCTCTAACTCGTTTTACAGATGAGGAAACTGAGGCAAGTAGGGTGAAGTGACCTGCTCAGGGTCACACAGCTAGTGAGTATCTGAAGCTGTAATTGAGCTCAGGAAATATCCTCCTGACTCTAAGTCTACATACACACATTCCTATATGTACACATATACATGCACACACACACATATATAATGCACATACCATATGTATTTTGCCAATATATGATAGATATATTATATATGTATATATACATACACACACACATATATATATATATAATATCCATATATAGAGACAGAGACATACAGACAGACATAGAGAAAGACCAAGTTCAGAGACAAAGACACAGAGAGACAGAGAGTGCCCTTTGAAGACCTTTAAAGTACTTTAGAAACATGAGTTATATATACTTTAACATGATGTAACATGTATGGGACTACCTGCCATCTAGGGGAGGGGGTGGGGGAAGGAGGAGAAAAATTGAAACAGAAGTGTTTGCAAGGGTCAATGTTGAAAAATTACCCATGCTTATGTTCTGTCAATAAAAAGCTATTAAAAAATAAACAATTCTGAAAGATTTAAGAATATGAATTAATTAAATAAATATTTATGGTAATAAAAGTATTGACAAAGAAGCATGTTGATGACTTCAGGACTAATATTCAGAATTAAAAATGCATTTGGATGTTATTGGTATGGAAATATATTTTGCTTGACTATGTAATAAAAAATTCTTTCTTTCTAAAAAAAAAAAAGAAAAGAAAAGAAACAAGAAATACGAGTTATTAGCTGTTTCCTCTCCTAGGAGTTAGTTCGGTAAAATCATAGGTCCAGTCCCAATCTGTATCTCTTCTATGTGTAGGACCTCAGGAAGTAAATGTAACCTACTTGATCCTCCATTTCCTCTTCTGTAAAAATAAGAGGCTGGACTCGGTGGTTCCTAAGATTCTGTCCAGCTCTGCTGCTCACATTCTGTCTTACATATGGGGCCTTCACAACTAGAATACAAGCTCCCTTCTAAGGTTATTCATTACAGAAGAGTTGCTTTGGTGAAAGAAGTTGCCAAACTGAGAGTTTCCTACATTGGGGTCAGATCTCCCCCCACTCCTGGTGAGTTCTCTGAGAACAGAGGCTGTGTCCTACAGTGCCTAGTACAACATAAGAGTGGTTAAACACATGCTGGCCAAATAGAAAGGTGAAGGTCTCATTTCACCAGGGAGCACAGCCTTTAACATCCACCAGAAATGCAGCTTGGGAAAAATCAACACTTGGATTTTGAGCAAGCCTGAAAAGGTCAGGTTTGCTCAAGCCTCCCAGCCGCTGCCTAGAAGGGATGTCACTTTTACAAGGGAAGGAAATGGTAAGAAACAGATAAGCCACCCTGGCTAGTAGCCAGCAATGGCTGAGATAAACCCCGTCTCTACTGGGAAGACTTCCCCTTCTATTAGATCTCCAGCATCCCTCCCAGCACCCTCCATTCTCATACTATTAGGGAATTTGTTCATATTGTCTCATATTATTCCCTCCTTCCTTGAAACTCCTGGTATCCAAGCAGAAAAGAGCCGCAGAACTTAGCATGTTAGAGCTTAAAGGGGTCTTAAAACATAAACATGTCAGAGCTGGGAGGGCCCTTAGAACACAGGAGATCAGAGCTTGGAGGGCCCTTAGAACACAGGTCAGAGTTGAGAGGAGTCTTTAAACATAGAATATTGGGGGAAGCTAGGTGGCCCAGTGGATAGAGCACCAGCCCTTAAGTCAGGAGGACCTGAGTTCAAATCTGGTCTCAGACATTTGAAATTCCTAGCTGTGTGACCCTGGGCAAGTCACTTAACCCCAATTACCTCAACAACAACAAAAACAAAACAAAACAACAAAAAAAACCACATAGAATATTGGAACTGGGAGGAACCTTAGAACCCAGAATATCAGAGCTGGAAGGGTCTTAGAACATGGGATGTCAGAGCTGGGAGAATCTTTAGAACCCAGGATGTCTTTCTTTGATGCTCTATAACCACATGCATGTTATCTTGCTCAACTCACAGAACCTGGGAACCTCTCTAAAGTGATAAATGGCAGTGCTTTTTTGCCAGGAGGAATTTTCTCACCAGAGAGCTCCATACATTAATAACATCCTAGGTCCAGTCTGTATTCTGGCTCCCACTATCTATCTCCTAGGGCTGCCATAAGGATCAAATGATTTCTGGCAATGTAAGCACTCTGCCCAAAATTAAAGGGAGTTTCCTCACTGAGACTTCCCCACCCAGTGAAGTCACAGGCCTGTTCCTCCCCCTCCAGACTGCATCACTCCCCGCCTCTTCAAAAGTAAATTGTAGGCTATAAAGCACAACACCAATGTCAGCCTTAGCTAATCACTATAAAAGCAAACAAAAATAATGAGTCCAGTTCTACCGTTGCCTCCAGAAGGAGAAGGAAGCAGCTTCACTGACATACTAACTTCTCCAATGACCTTTCAGGACAGGTGGTGGGGAAGAAGGATAATTATTTAATTAAATAACTGTGCCAGTGGACCCGATGCTACCCTATGCTACATCTATAGCTTCCAAGCCATAAAATCTCATTGCCATTCTGGCAGGGACTCGATCACAGTAATGGCTGATTTGGGCTACATTAAGAAAGGCCCAGAGCCCAGGATTAGGTCTTCTCAGACAGCCGAAGGAGACTAAGACACAGAATCCATGCGCTAATGACCTTGAAAGCTCCCTCCCCACACTGGGCTCTGAACCCATAGACAATACCTAGTGGAAGTCAAGCTGAAGGGTCTCCCTCTCCCATGTTTGAAAGGCTCTTCCTCCTCATTTCTACTTTCTGGTCTCTCTGGTTTCCCACCAAACCAAGAAAGCCTTTCCCTATCCCCCTTCTGTTGATTAGCTCCCATTTTCCTGTTTAGAACTTATCTGTACAATGTTATTTTCGTGATGTCTCTTCCATTAGCCTATAAGCTCCATAAGAGCAGGGACTATCTCTTGCCTTTCTTTGTAAACCCAGTGCTTAACACAATGCCTGACACACAGTAGGTGCTTTATAAATATCTACTGACTGACTGACAGACATGGAGAAGCAGCATCTGGAATGCTATTCCTCATGAAATCTACCTCTTTGAATCGTGGGTTTCCCCTAAAATGTCACCTTGGGTTACCTTGGGCAGGAAGCCTTTCCTGCTCTCCTTTCCCACAAGCTGCTAATACCCCCCCCCAAAATAGCCTTATATTTATTTTGTACATGTTTATATGGGTAGATAGAATGTAAGCACCTTGAAAGCAAGCACAGATTCATTTGTGTCTTTAAATCTCCAGCACCTTGGACAGTGCCAGAACACTGGAGAAACTAAACCTGATTAGCAGATTAAGGAGAGAAGGCACAGCAAAGTTAAAAATACTTAAAAATACATACTCTAATCCTGGAGAAAGCTCAAAGAGCTGGATTCAAACCTTACCTTAGACACTTATTAGCTACACAATGATGCACTTCTAGCCTCAGTTCCTCCATTGACAAATAAGAAATCATTATCATCATCATCATCATCATCGCTTTACCTATCTCACTTTGCCCATCTCAAAATCCTATGTAAATAACAATAATAATTACCGATATCTCATTATCTTTTTGAAAGACTTCAGATAGAAGTGATTATTATTAATCGTAGTTATCTCAACATACACAAGATGTGATGATACATGTGATAACAATATTAATAACAGTAATAGCTAATGTTTATACAGTGCTTACTATGTGTCAGGCTCCTTGTTTTGTAATCCATATTGAGACTAGGTGGCCCAGTGGCTAGAGTGCTGGTGCTCAAGCCAAGAAAACTGGAATTCCAATTTGCCCTCAGATACTTATGAGCTCCATGATCTTAGACAAATCCCATCACTTCTGTCTCAATCTCAGTAAAACGGGGATAATGAGAGCGCCCATAGTCCATGGTGGTTGTGAGGATCAGAGTTAATAATTGTAAAGAGCTTCTGGTACAATGTAATAAGCAATTTATAAATGCTTATTTTCTTTTATCCTACAACGTATATTTTATATCACAAATAATACATGATAATATATGTTGTACTGTTATATATTCTAAGGTTCATGACACACTTTCTCATCTATAAGAATGGGATTAAAAGCAATAACACTGCCTACTGTTACCAGAAGAACACTATTCAAGGCTGTGGGACATCCCAGGTCCCCATCCAGGGGACCCCCATTTTCACCTCTTGACATTCTAACCTGTTCTTCAAGGCTTCGCTCCAGCAACACCTCCTCCTTCCCTTAATTACCACCCTTAGAAGTAATTAGTTTCTTATGTGATTTTACACATAAGTGTTCGCTCATTTATAGCTGTTCCACCATAGACAAGACACAAGAAGTCTGAACCTCAGTTTCCTCATTGGGGTGTTAAATCTGATGACCCTCTACAGTCCCTTCCAATTCTCAATCTATAACTCTTAATCATTCTGTACTTGCAATATCTAAGGGAAGTACAGATTGACTCTCTTAGTCAATTTAGATTTAGGCATTTTTCATATTCTGGTTTAGCTCTTAACTAACTCCAGTCAACAAGAATTTATTAAGTTCCTACTGTTTGCCAGACACTGTGCTAAATGATAGGGATATAAAGTGCTCTGCCCCAGTTCAGGCACAAATAGTCCCTGTGAACATTTGGGGTGGACTCTCTTTTTGTGCATCTCGAGTTTCTTTTAGACTATTTCAGTTCTGCTTTGCCCATAAAGCACAGCCCCTTCCCTGATGCTGGGCACTCCTGTGCCCTACATGTCATATGATCAATTCTAAAGTTCTTAAGAGGGTGCCCTTGTACCACTTTTTCTGATCACCTTGTTTGTGCTTGTCATATGTGAGTTCTCCAGGTCTCAGTTTGACTGAGGCCATGTCCAATCAGTAACTGAGGCTAGTTAATATAGGAGGCAAAAAAATGGCTTCTTTTACCTAGTCAAAAAAAATTCTATTTGGGAGGGAAAGACTCTCAGGGTTTCTGGTTGGAGAAATAATTGCTAATTACATTCACTCTGAGCCCCGTGGGGCTTGGGTTCCTGTGGTTAGTCATGGGGTCATAGATCATAGAAGGGGAGAAGGATCTGAATAAAACTGACCATCAGAGCTAGGAGAGACCTTGGATAGAGAACGTCTTTTACTGTAGAACATCAAAGCTGGGGACGTCATCTGGGAGGGATCTTCGATCGAGGAATGCCAGAGTTGGAAGGAACTGGGAGCATTTAATGTCACCGGGAGGGATCTTAGAACCAGAATGTCAGAGTTGGAAGGAAGAAGAAAGACCAGGCAGTTTAGGCCTGAGTTCAAGCCAAAGACATCACTTCTGGAAGTATTCTCACATCAAGCCACTCACATCATGTCCTTTGTGACCAAGAGCACACAGCTTGGAGACGGGTCACAGCCGTGGAACAAATAGTCCTTCCTTGAGCAAAGCCAAATGGACGGCTGACTCTCCTGCCAGCCCTCGAGATACAGGCCGAGGTGGGGAAACACTGGCACAGACACACAGAGCGATGAATTTCGGGGCAGGAGAGAATGCTGTGGGTTGCCAGGTATACACCACTGAGCCCAAGGGAAAGAGCTGATAAGAAGGCAAAGCTCTTCTGGGAGGGAGATCCAAGACACTGAAACAAGTCTGAACAACATATTCGCTGACGCCCCCATCCCCAAGGAAAATTACTTAACGCTCAGATGGGGGAGCCTGTGGTTGGATTCCCAGATAGATGAGAATGTCAACAGGAATGGATGAGGTTGAATCTACATTTGCTGAGTGTTCACAGAGCAACTAATCTCGGCCTCAGTTTCCCTATCTGTAAAGTAGACTGAATTAAATGGTCTCTAGTTTCCTTTTGGATACAAACCTGCACGATTCCATAATTCCCTCCTAATGGGCTGCCTTATATTTAGGCAGGATTCCACACTCAGAAGAGGTTTCAGAGAGCTGGGAGAGCCATACAGAGGTCGCTTAGTTCTACCTGCTCATTTTATAGACAAAGAAATCATAGCCCAAAGAGAGCAAGTGAGTTTCTTTAGACCAGCACAGCTCATAAATGGCAGAGCTGAGATTTGAAAACTGAACCACGTGGCAAAGAAATAGGATTGGAAACAACAAATTTGGATGTGAATCTGGAAAATGTGGGGTTTGAAGTAGCTGCAATTCTGCATCTATATGACTCGTTACAATCATGACAAATGACTGGCCTCTTCCTCCTTTTAAAGCCCTCTGGTCCACAGGCTCCTTCTGGGATAAGTGGCTCACCTGCAGCTTCAGGTACACAAGGAGGGGCAGTGGAGATTAGGTATAAGAAGAGGCAGAGGAGAGCCTGAACTTGAGTGCTGGGCCCGATGGGGCAACAACAAAAACAGTGCAATTATCCCCCAAAGGTCACCTCATCCCCATCCTAGTCAAACCCCAGCTCCGGCATGGCCTTTCCCTCCTGGGAGAGGTCTGGGAACTCCCAGCTCCTGGGAGCCTGGCCAAAGCCTCTTAAAGTTGCAGGCCCCCTGCCTGCGGCTTATGATCTGGCTCAGCCAGAGTCCCCTCAACTCCCCCTGTAAAAAAAAACAAAAAACCAACAACAACCAAAAAACCTCCCACTAGACATTAATAAGATCAAGAGATTTAAAGCTGGAAGGAAACTTGGAGATTATTTACTTCAAACTGAGAAGCAGATTCCAAGAAGTTAAGAGCATTTCTACTGTCACAGATATAGGAAGTGATGGAGGTGAGATTCAAATCCAGGTCCTCTTCCTCCAAAACAGGAAGGGTTCTTTCCACTACATCACGATGCAAAAACTAGAGAGAATCCTTTGAAGGAGACCTAGTCGGGGTGCCCGCCTACCTCCTGGGACTAAATCTGGAGGTATTCTCATCCAAACCCAGGGACAGTTCCAAACCCCACAGCCCTCCTCACTCACAGTCAAGTCTGGGGCAAGAGTGGAGCTCTCACGGAGCCCCGAGAGTTACAAGGCAAATATTTAAGGACTATATAAATATTAGCATTATCATTATTGTTGTTGTAACCATCGCTAACAACCTGCTGTGTACATAACGTACAAGGGGAAGGAATAAGTGTTTATACAGCACTAACTGTGTGTTGGGGCAGCCGAATGGTGCAGTGGATAGAGCACTGGGCTTGGAGTGCAAGTGTGGATCAGACCCTTACCAGCTGGGTGACTCTGGGCCAGTCACTTCACCCTGTCTGCCTCAGTTTCCTCATCTGTAAAATGAGCTGGAGAAGGAATTGGCAAGCCACTCCAGTGTCTCTGCCAAGAAAACTCCAAAGGAATTCACAAAGAGTCACACACAACAGAAAATGATTGAACAACAACAGCTATGAGCCGAGACTGTTACAGATATTATCCCATTTGATCCTCACAACCCTGCAAGAGAGATGCCATTAATGTACCCATTTTACAGTTGAGGAGACTGAAGCAAACAGAAGTTAAATGGCTTGTCTTGAAATACACAGTAAGTTTCTGAAGCCGGATTCCTCAGGTCCTCCTGACTCTAGGCCCAGGGTTCTATTCACCTAGCTGTACGTGAGTACATATGTCACACATTCACACACACTTACAAGTTATCCACTTATAGAGACCTAGAAAGATCAAGCGTCTTAATGATCAGACTGTTAATAGTTCTTGAGATGGAAAGGCCCTCAGGGGCCGTATTGTAGAATCCTCTCATTTCACAAAGGGGGAAACTGAGGCTGGGAGAGACTATATGACTTGCCCAAGATCTGGACATGGAGCCTCCCAGGGGAGGTGAACAGTATAGACAGGACACGGCAGCTCAGAGCAGAGAAAAGAATGTCAGATTTCCCAAGGGTGCCGATTCACAGGCTGCATGACTCTGGACAAGTCCTACTTTCCACAGCAGTCTCCCCCAGTGTAGGTGAGAAGGCTGGAGTCCAGGGTCTGGGGGGCCCTCCCAGCTCTGACCTCCTGGGTTCTAAGGGCCCTCCCAGCTCTGACCTCCCGGGTTCTAAGGGCCCTCCCAGCTCTGACCTCCTGGGTTCTAAGGGCCCTCCCAGCTCTGGCATCCTGGGTTCTAAGGGCCCTCCCAGCTCTGACCTCCTGGGTTCTAAGGGCCCTCCCAGCTCTGACCTCCTGGGTTCTAAGGGCCCTCCCAGCTCTGGCATCCCGGGTTCTAAGGGCCCTCCCAGCTCTGACATCCTGGGTTCTAAGGGCCCTCCCAGCTCTGACCTCCTGGGTTCTAAGGGCCCTCCCAGTTCCAACATCCTGGGTTCTAAGGATCCTCCCAGCTCTGACCTCCTGGGTTCTAAGGGCCTTCCCAGTTCCAACATCCTGGGTTCTAAGGTATCTCCCAGCTCTGACCTCCTGGGTTCTAAGGGCCCTCCCAGTTCCAACATCCTGGGTTCTAAGGATCCTCCCAGCTCTGACCTCCTGGGTTCTAAGGGCCCTCCCAGTTCCAACATCCTGGGTTCTAAGGTATCTCCCAGCTCTGACCTCCTGGGTTCTAAGGGCCCTCCCAGCTCTGACCTCCTGGGTTCTAAGGGCCCTCCCAGCTCTGACCTCCTGGGTTCTAAGGCCCTCCCAGCTCTGACCTCCTGGGTTCTAAGGCCCTCCCAGCTCTGACATCCCATGTTCTAAGGGCCCTCCCAGCTCTGACCTCCTGTCACTTTTTGTGGACACTTCTGAGCTTAGGCTAAGACAGACAAAAATCAGTCACGCTGTAACTCCGCCACCACTCTCCCCCAGTCTGGGGACTTCTCTGGGTGTTGGCTCTTGGCAATAAGGAGGGAGTTTGGCATCCCTCTCGTGCAGCCACAGCCTTGGTCCCCAGATGTCAGCCAGGGACCCTGGCCCTGGCCTCCTCCAGCTAGGCGTTTCCTCCCCATGAAGCTGCTTGTGAGCCAAGGCTAGGCCCAGGGTGACACATGTGTTTTTAAGAGGAAAAGATGGAGCAGAAATCCTCTTGTGGCAGAGAACTGGGTAACTGCTCATGTTGACACTTCCTGGTGGTAGCTCCCATTTACTCCAGCCCAGGAATTGTCCGTGGATCCCTGTGGGACGGGAGGATACGGATCTCCAGTTAAGGAGAGATCAGGCTGTGAGGTGATGGGGAAGGAGCTGCTTGGCAGGTGGGCCCTCAGCAGCCCCCAGCAGGGGAGGAGACCACGTGAGCAGGGCGTCTGTGCTGGGGAGGAACGCTTTGTACCCAAATGGAATTTCCCAGTATGAGAAGAAAGTGACCAGCATATTCCCTACACCCGCTCTGGCTGAGTTGAATGGAAATGGCGTGGGAAGTGGAGGGATGGATTCATTCATTGATCTGTCACATATTTATTAAGTGCAAATCCTTGTGCTCATTGTTGGACAGGTGCTTTTTGCCTCCAGAAGCTCCTAGTCCATAAAGTCCTATATAATGCTTTTAGCTATAGATAGATAGAACATCTGGCCGACCATGATGTGTCAAATATAGCGTGGAGTCAGACAAATGTGGACCTGGAGTCGGGAAGATCCAATCCGGCCTCAAACACTTGCTGTTCTCTGTGACCCTGGAAAGTCAGGGGGTCATTACTGGCCTTGGCATTCAGGAAAATGCTTCAGAGAGGACGTGAGCTTTGAGTTGGATTTTAAAGGACAGGCAACAAGGGGAAGGAAGGAAGGAGGAGACAAGAAAGTATAAGCCATGTTGTGGTAGCAGAATAATAGGCTCTTCAAGTGGCTGGTCCTGAGAATAATCATAGAATATCAAAGTTGGGAGGGGACTTAGAACCCAGGAGGTCAGAGCTGGGAAGGACCTTAGAACCCAGAATGTCAGAGTTGGGAGATACCTTAAAACCCAGGAGGTCAGAGCTGGGAGGGCCCTTAGAACCCAGGAGGTCAGAGCTGGGAGATACCTTAAAACCCAGAATGTCAGAGTTGGGAGATACCTTAGAACCCAGGAGGTCAGAGCTGGGAGGGCCCTTAGAACCCGGGAGGTCAGATCTGGGAGGGCCCTTAGAACCCGGGAGGTCAGAGCTGGGAGGGGCCTTAGAACCCAGGAGGTCAGAGCTGGGAGGGCCCTTAGAACCCAGGAGGTCAGAGCTGGGAGGGCCCTTAAAACCCAGAATGTCAGAGTTGGGAGATACCTTAGAACCCGGGAGGTCAGAGCCGGGAGGGCCCTTAGAACCCAGGAGGTCAGAGCTGGGAGGGCCTTAGAGCCCAGGAGGTCAGAGCTGGGAGGGCCCTTAGAACCCAGGAGGTCAGAGCTGGGAGGGCCCTTAGAGCCCAGGAGGTCAGAGCTGGGAGATACCTTAGAACCCAGAATGTCAGAGCTGGGAGGGTCCTTAGAACATGGGATATCAAAGCTATAAGGAGCAATAAAACACAAATGTCAGAGCTCAAAGGCTCTGAACTTGGAAAGAGAATATTAGGGCTGGAATAGACCTTAGAAACCATTTAAATAAATGTCTTCATTTTACAAGAAAATGTAGACCAGGAAACACAAGGAAAAGCCTCCTTCCAAAAGGGAAATGGATTGTCCAAGGTTACACAGAGCTGTAGGCAGAACTAGGACTAGAATACTACTGTTTCACCAAGAAAGGGATACTTTGAGGACTAACAACTTTGAGAAGATTACTTCTCCCTCTTTTCAGGATGCATGAGGGAGGCATGTGGGTTGGATGGCAACCTGACTTTCTGATACCCTGGTCATGGGACTAGAGGATTCCTTCCTTCAGGCAGAATGGAGACCCCTCAGCATCTAAGTATTATACAGGAAGTTGGGGACCAAACTAGTGAGGAAGATTTTTCTGAGGAAAACAAATCTAGCAAGATTGCAGCAGTGCCCCCTACCATTAATTCATGGCCCTCGGATGTAGAGAGGCAATATGGTCCAGAATAAAGAACCCTGGATATAGAATTAGAAGGCCCACATTCAAATTCTGTCTCTGGAACTTATTTGCTCACTATAGGACCTTTGACATCTGCTCTCTGAATGTTTCTCCATATGTAAAAAGAGGATGAGCTAAATATCTAAGGTCCTGTCTAACTCTACTGTTTGGTGTTCTAGCATTCTATGTTCTAAGTTTACCAAGAAAGTTCCAAACACTGGAGTGGTTGCTATTTCCTTTTCCAGCTGATTTTATAGATGAGGAGCTAAAGCAATAATTTTTAGGTGAGGAACTAAGACTTCTTCCTGGGCACATGGCTAATAATTGTCTATGGCTGGATTTGAACTCAGGTCCTCCTGATTTTAGGGTTAGTGCTCTATGCACTGCATCATCTAGATGACTAATATGGAAAAAACTGGGGAATTAATGCACTGCTGGTGGAATTGTGAACTATTTCAACCATTCTGGAGAAAAATTTGGAACTATGCACCAAATATTATAAAACTACATAGAAATGTACAGACTTTGACCCAATATTATTACTAGGTCTGTATCCCAAAGACATGAAAAAAAAAAGAAAAGGACCCAGGCATACAAAAACATTTATAGCAACTCTTTTTTCTGGGGACAGAGAAATGGAAACTGAGGGAATGCCATTAATTGGGGAATGGGTGAACAAGTGTGATATAAGATTATAATGGATTATAATGAGATGGAATAGGAAAAACCTGGGAAGACATATGAACTGATGCAAAGTGAGGTCAGCAGAACCAGGAGAACACTATACACAGTAACAATAATATTGTGTGATGATCAAGTATGAATGATTTAATTGGGGCAGCTAGATGGCACAGTGGATAGAATCAGGAGGACCTGAGTTAAAATCTGGTCTCAGACACTTAACACTTTCTAGCTGTGTGACTCTAGGCAAGTCACTTAACCTCAGTTGCCTAGCCAAAAAAAAAAAAAATAAAATAAGAAGGAAAAAAAAAAAGATTTAGTTATTGTCAGCAATATTATGCGATAAGACAATTCCAAAAGACATGACAGAAAACACTATCCATCTCTATAAAGACAGAACTAATGGAATCTGAATGCAGATCAAAGGATATTTTTTGTTGCTGTATTTTTTTCCTGGTCTGTTTTCTTTCACAAAATGGCTAATATGGAAATATGTTTTGCATGACTGCACATGTAGAATCTATATCAAATTTCGAGCCTCCTCGATCGGGGGAGGGAAAGAATTTGGAACTCAACATTTTAAAAAAGAACATTACAAGTTGTTGTTTACATATAATTGGAAAATATAAAAATTTTTGTTTAGAAATTAATTAGTTTAATTAATTAAAGTATTTTAGTTTTCCTATACGAGAAGGCAGGAGGAAGAAAATATTTTTGTTAATTGAAAACGATTTTTAAAAAATCCCAGCTCTCCCTGTGTCCTAGGGTTACTTCCAATTCTGATATTTTCTGTCCTAAAAACCCTTCACAGATGTGCCATTCTGTGATCTTGTGAGTAATGTGACTGTCATTCCCCCCTGCCCCCAGTCTCCCAAAACCTCAGCTCTGGAATCTGGCTCGATGCATTTAGTGGGTTTTCCCTACTTCCTCTTGCCCTCTCCCCTTTTTCTCCCCCCCTTTCTTTCTTTTCTTCTTCCCTCTCTGCAATTCTGTCTCTCTCTCTAACTTGCCTTCCCTTCAGAAGTCAATCTCTGATTGCTCAATTAGTCATTAGGAAGCACTGAGGTGAGGTGACTTCTTTCAGTCCCAGTGGGCCAAAGAGATGGCTGGGATGCTGAGAGGGGACATGTGAGTGTCGCCCATCTCAGTGACCTCGGGCTGGGCAGGTTGGGTTGGGCTAGGACAAAGACTCCATCATTGAACTTTGAGATTTAAGACCCTTCCAGGTTTTAAAATTGTTTTCCTCACAACAGCCTGGCAAAGTAAAGCATTCTACCAGGAAGCACCTGAGAAGCAAAGGGAAGGGACTAGCTCAAAGTCACCTAGTAAGTTTAGGGAAGAGCTGAGACTTGAAACCAGACTGACTAATATTTGGAAGGGCTAGGGGCAACCAGAGGGACAAATAGAACACCAGCCCTGGAGTCAGGAGGACCTGAGTTCAAATGTAACCTCAGATATTTCCTTGCTGTGTGACTTTTTTTTAATGCAAAAATTGATTTAATTAAGAGAGAAAAACTGGAAAACAATATTTTGTAATTATTCCAGTCATTTCCATTATTAATACATAGGTATAGAATTGAATAATAACTATTTTTTAAAATTGGGAGACCAATTTAAAAAAGGGAGACCCCTTTAAGTGTTATCAGACCCCTTTAAGTTCTAGATAAATCTAACCAATAAAAAACCAACATGGAATAATACAAGGTTCTGAATAAACTTAATAGACTTAAGAACAGACCTCACCCCAACTGTCCCCCCCAAAACCATTTTTTGAAAGGCTGCCATATTTCTTACGGCCTACATGGATTAGGGACTTTCTCCGCTTGACCACAGAGGATACATTAAGAAGAAATGGAAGGAAAACAGAAGCTGATATTGCCGACTCCAAATGAACCCACTCTGACAACCCAAGCCTTTCCCAAGCTCTTTTAATTCTAGCTCCTTTTCTCTGTTATCTCCGATTTCTCATATCTGAAGCTTATTTGTACATATTTGTTTGCAGGCTATCTCCACCATTAGACTGTAAGCACAATGAGGACATCTTTTGCCTTTCTTTTGTATTCCCATTGTTTGGCACGGTACCTGTCTGTGCTAATTTGCTGATTACCTAATACACACTGAAAGCTCCCCCAAAGTAGAATGGCCCCATCGCATGTTAAGAGGAGAATGGCTTTCTAGACTGGAGGCTTTCCAGCAGGCTGGCTGAGAACTTGTTGGGGATGCTGGACAGGAGAAGCAGCACAGACTTTGGGGGTGCCAAGCATGCTAAAGTGTGGGAGCTGTATAAGAAGCCTTTTGAGGACAGAAGTACTTTACAGTCACGGGATAATAATAACAACAATAACAATCATGCTAGCCCCTAAAATGGAAACAGTGCTTTGAGGTTTACAAAATCTTATTCATACATTATCCCCTTTGATCTTCCCTGTGATCCTGTAAGTTAGTGTTATTATAAATCTCATTTTACAGAAAAGGAAACTTTTCTGTGAGGTTAAAATGAGAGCTGGTAGGTTGTCTGAGTCAGGATTTAGCTGACTCCATGGCCCCAATGATCAATAGATTTCCAACTCACAGTTCTAGGGATGAAAGGGACTCAGAGGCAACCCTCTTATTTCATTTATTTAAATTTTTTTTCAATTTTCAAGCATTTTTTCTCCAACACAAAAAAATACCTCAAAACAAAAACAAAAACTTATAAGAAATATTCCTAATTGAGCGAGATTCCTATATTGGCCATGTCTAACAACGCATATTTTATTCTGTATATTAGCTCCTTCTCATCTTCTTCCAGGAGGTAGGGAGTATGATTCTGTTTGGGTTTTCTAGAATCATGATTGATCTCAGCATTGATCAGAACTTTTAGATCTTTCAAAATTGCTCATTAATAAGACAGAGAGCTTGAAAGTTTGCAAAATGCTTTACACATACTATCTCATTTGATCCTTATAACAACTTTGGGATATAAGTGCCATGATTATCCCCATTTTACAGATGAGGAAGCCGAGGCAGACAGAAGAGAATGAAACAAGAAAGTATCTGAAACTGGACTTGAACTCAGATCTTCTTGAAGGCAAGCTCAACAATCTGTCCACTGAGTCACCTAGCTGCCCAACACTAACAATGTCGAAATCTGTTCTTATATTCCCAGGTTTCCCAAGGCTGCAAGCAGTGCTCCCATCCCCAGACTTCTCATATTTCTCCAAAACTGCCTCTCTTTATTCCTTACAGTCAGTGAAATTCCATCAGGTCATGTAGCATAATTTGTTCAATCTTTCCCTAATCTGATGCATTCTCCATATCCTCAAATGGCAGATCGTGGAAACTGAGGCCCAGGAAGGCTGGTTCACTCACATCATGGCTGAGATCATGACTCCAGATAGGGCTCCAAAATACACAGGTTAAAATTTAAGAGCCCAAAATATAAATGTCATTATTTTTAAAAGTTTGCTATAAACTTAATTCCAACTAGAAAGCTGAAAATTAGATGCTAAATGTTTGTTGAACATTTTAAACTATAAGATAAGTTATTTTAATCCTTGTTGAAAAACCTTCTGAATATATTAGTAGACACAGACCATCACTGAGCAATACTGAGCCTTTCTTTGATGAAACAGGAATAGAGGAGCTCAGAGTTATCTCTCAACAAGACTTGAGTGTAAGAGAAAAGGTGCAGAATACTGGACCAGACACATTTTCTGTGGTCAGAGAATTCTGCCCCCCAAATCCCAGTCTACGTGGAGTCACAGTCAGGAGACAGCAGCTGAGCCCTCTTGGATACTTGGACCTCGTCTACCCCGCAGTTCCCTGGGAAAGCAGGATATGGAATGGGAGGAGGAGAAAGCCTTATTCTGCTCCTAATATTCTGTGTGACCTTGAGCCAGTCATTTATCTTATCCTTTTTTTTAACCTGTAAAGTGAAACAATAGACTAGATGATCATGAAGGTCCCCCCCAAGCTCTGACATCTCAGGTTCTAAGGGCCCTCCCAGCTCTGACCTCCTGTTATAAGGCTCCTTCTACCTCTGACAAAATACTTTCCAGCTAACTGACTGTTCAAAAATAAACCAGGAGCCAATAAAGGAAGAAAATGTCGGCTTCCTCCATCATAATAACGTCTCCGTCACTTCAAGGATGACAACCCAGTTTCCAGGCACTGACTAAGCACAAACAATCTCGAGAGGTGGGTAGTCCAAAGGTTAATGTCCCTGTTTCACAGAAGGAGAATGACTCCAGTGACTATCCCAGGGATGGTCATTCCATGGCCTTGGGACAGTGAATCAAAGCCAGTCCTGGCTCACTGCTTCCTATTGGGCCTCCCATATAGCCCAGCACCTAAGGCAGCTGCTCTGGGATGGCAAGGCTGGTGTGCAGGCGGCCCCTGGCCTCTGGGAGGGCATGGAGGGCAGAACCAAACTCCTTATTTTCTCCTACCAGGGGGCCAGGAAAGTCTGGAATCGGGAAATAAATTTGCAGCAACTGTTTTTCTTCTCTGGAAGAGCTGTCTGGGCTCCAAAGCCGGATCTTTCAGGGAGGGAGTGAACCAAGGGATAGTGTCCTCGAGTGACGCAGGACCTAGGGGAAGGGCCCAGAGGGCAGACTGAATGTCACTAAGGGGGTCAATAGCTTCCTGGAAGAAAAACATGCTGTTGGCTGAGAAATGAGAGGGCTGGGCTGGGGACAGAAGCCCCTTGGCTCTTGTCCTTCCGGGGCTACTTTATTTCCTTAGGATAAATTTCTGCAGCAATGGAAAAAAAAAAAAAAAAAGAAAGAAAGAAAAAGGAGGACTGTAGCTCCCCTGCCTGAGCCTAGAAACTCTAGCCTGTAATCCAAGAATGATAGGCTTGGTGGGTTCTGCCATTTTATGCTCCAAAGGCCCTCCTAGCTCTGACATTCTGGGTTCTAAGGTATCTCCCAGCTCTGACCTCCTGGGTTCTAAGGGCCCTCCCAGCTCTGACCTCCTGGGTTCTAAGGGCCCTCCCAGCTCTGACATCCCGGGTTCTAAGGGCCCTCCCAGCTCTGACATTCTGGGTTCTAAGGGCCCTCCCATCTCTGACCTCCTGGGTTCTAAGGGCCCTCCCAGCTCTGACATCCCGGGTTCTAAGGGCCCTCCCAGCTCTGACATTCTGGGTTCTAAGGGCCCTCCCATCTCTGACATCCTGGGTTCTAAGGGCCCTCCCAGCTCTGACCTCCTGGGTTCTAAGGGCCCTCCCAGCTCTGACCTCCTGGGTTCTAAGGGCCCTCCCAGCTCTGACATTCTGGGTTCTAAGGGCCCTCCCAGCTCTGACCTCCTGGGTTCTAAGGGCCCTCCCAGCTCTGACCTCCTGGGTTCTAAGGGCCCTCCCAGCTCTGACCTCCTGGGTTCTAAGGGCCCTCCCAGCTCTGACCTTCAGGGTTCTAAGGGCCCTCCCAGCTCTGACCTTCAGGGTTCTAAGGGCCCTCCCAGCTCTGACCTCCTGGGTTCTAAGGGCCCTCCCATCTCTGACCTCCTGGGTTCTAAGGGCCCTCCAAGCTCTGACATCCTGGGTTCTAAGGACCCTCCCGGCTCTGACATCCTGAGTTCTAAAGGCCCTCCCTACTCTTATATTCTTATAACACAAAATTTGTTTCAAGTTCAAGGAATCTAGCAGAGGAAGCATCAGCAAAGATCAGTGAGGAGAACACTTTCTCATCCAGATCCAGGCTACCTCTAATCACTCATTCCCACATGGTTCAGCTGACAGGGAGCCTCATTGTAAGCAGGATGAAATCCTTCATGCTGGACTCTACCTGCCTCTGCCATTCCCTTCCTTCTTGCCCTGCTCCGGGCCCTCCTGAACACTTGGTGTGGATTATTGGAATCCAGGCCTTTTTTCTTCTATTTAGGAAATATCCACAGCACTGAAATGAGCAGAACTAAGAGAACCACGTACAGAGTAACAGCAACATTGTGTAATAATCAGCTGTGACTGAGCCATCATCCACACGGTGATCAAAGACTATTCCTAAGGACTGATGATCAAAAATGTTCTTTACCTCCAGTTCACAGAACTGAGAATTCTGTGTGCAAAGTGAAAGATATTTTCTCACTTTCTTTATTTCTCTTGTTTTTTTTTCCCATGGCTAATATGGAAATATGTTTTATGTGATTTCACATGTGTAACTGATATTCTATTGCCTTACTTCTCAGAGACTTGAGGTAGATCTGACTGGAAGGAAGCAGAAAATTTGGAACTTAAAGTTTAAGAAAGCAGAATGTTAATACTGAATAAACAAGGAGCAGCTAGATGGCTCAGTGGATAGAGCACCAACTCTGAAGTCAGCAGGACCTGAGTTCAAATTTGGTTTCAGACACTTAACACTTCCTAGCTGTGTGACCTGGGCAAGTCACTTAACCTCAACTGCCTCAGCAATATGTGTGTGTGTGTGTGTGTGTGTGTGTGTGTGTACATATATATAATAAATAAACAATAAATTTATTAAAAAAGAGAATTCACATCAGCCTCTGAGCCCAGGAACTCCACAGCAGCACAACATAAGAAGAACAAGAAGCTAACTCTCTTAATCATCCAGGAGTCCCTAGATCCATCCAAGAAAGGACCTGATTCAACACTAACATGAACTGGGCCTAAGACCAATAAATAGCTTGGGTCTTGGAGGAGAATAGCTTATGTTTTGTACCATTGTATGATAGAAAACATCCAGAATCACAACTGTGGCATTCAAGGCCCTCTGACTGTAACTGAGGCTCTCTGACTTGCTCCATTCTATATCTTTACAAGTGATTTGAACTTATCTTTCCAGCCCTATCTAATAATAAAACTCAAACTTAAACAGCACTTAACATAAAGGCAGTGACCCCTAGGTGATACAAACTTTGGATCTGGAGTTAGGAAGAACTGAGTTCAAATCTTGCTTCAGACATATAACTATGTGACTCTAGGCATGGCACTTAAACTCTTTCAACCTCAGTTCTTTCCATCTGAAAATTGGGGACAATTATATCTATCTCAGAGGGTCATCTGAGCCAATACAGTCAAAGTACTCTGAAAAACTTTAAGTACAAGAGAAGTGCTAGCTATTATTATTTTATCACAGCCATTTATGTACTTTCTTTGTATTTAAGCATTTCTTGAGACCAGAATTTATTTCTTATCCATACAGAAATGTACATAGGATCTTAATACTCATAATATTTACTATATATCTCCTTTTCCATGTACATGTTGAAGCTTCCCAAGAGAAGTAAGCTCCTTGAGGGCACGGTTCAGTTGTTTTTAAATCTCTGTATCCTTTCTCTTTTTCAAGGTTCAGATAGTTTAATGAATTTTAGTTTTCAAGATAAAGTTTCAACAATCCCCAATGGGAAAAAACAAAATCAAGTCCAGTCCTATTTCCAACCCTCTTAGAATCAGAGAAATCTAATCTTGTGCCATTACAGCTGTTATCCACTAAAATGAAGTTAAAATACAGGGGAAGAAAGATGACTTCGTATGCCCAGCCTGTTTCCCATGTCCTCCCTATTATGTGGGCGGTCTCAAGGTTCCTGTTAAAAGGATCAAAGCCTAGGGGAGTGTAAAAATGACTCCTTTTGTGGCTTAGAATTTATAAGTCCAAGGTTACAGAGTTCCTCACCACATGACATGTAGAAAAGACAGATGTCACAGAAGATGTCAGTCACTCTTTGAACTTCCATTACCTGTGGATACATGGGATAATGCTGCTGCTACCTAGCCTATTACTTGTTCTGGCCACTTACTATATAAACGTAAGTCATTTATTCTTTATCTAGGCCTTTGTCCTTTGTTATATGAGAGTTGGGTTGTAAGATTTGTAAGGCCCTCCCACCTCTGACCTCCTTGATTCTAAGGGCCCTCCCAGCTCTGACCTCCTGGGTTCTAAGGGCCCTCCCAGCTCTGACCTCCTGGGTTCTAAGGACCCTCCCAGCTCTGACCTCCTGGGTTCTAAGGACCCTCTCAGCTCTGACCTCCTGGGTTCTAAGGCCCTCCCAGCTCGGACCTCCTGGGTTCTAAGGGCCCTCTCCTCTCTGACATCCTGGGTTCTAAGGGCCCTCCCAGTTCTGACATCCTGGGTTCTAAGGGCTCTCCCCGCTCTGATATCCTGGGTTCTAATGGCCCTCCCAGCTCTGACATCCTGAGTCCTAAGGACCCTCCCAACTCTGACCTCTTGGGTTTTAAGGGCCCTCTCAACTCTGACATTTTATGAGTGATGTACAGACCATCCCAGTCACAAGTAGCTCAGGGACCAGCCAACAAGCCCTAAGCTGAGAGACTGACTTAAAGGCCCCACATCCTGATCTCAGCAGTGACCTTCCACTCTTGCATTTAGGTCTTGTCTTGGGGCCTCTAGGATGTGGGTTCCACAAGTCTTTCAGAATGAAGGAGGACAGAAGGATGCTACATTGAGCCCCAGTCTCCTTCCTCCCAAGGGTGTCAGGTTGGCCCCCTGGAGAGGGGGGGCCTAACTGGCCCACAAGAACACCCAAGCCTGGCTGGGCTCTTTTTCTGACTTTCTCTCACTCCCAAATCATTTATGGAAGCTGAGCTATCTGCTGGGAAATGCTACAATGACACCTCACAGGCTCATGGCTAAAGTGCTTTGTAAAAAGTGCAATGGAAATCCCAGCTTTTGTTTTCATTGTGGCCTTCCAGATAAGGTCTCTAAGGGAAAGGGAATGCCTAAGCAGTTGATGTGGGAATTGCTATCAGTTCGGGGTCTTTTCAACAATAAAGATTCTGCTTCTCTTTCAGGAAACCTTCATGAGTAATCCCCAGAGGAATTCTCCATCAGGAAAAAGGGTCACTGATGACTCCCCAACTGCTGGCGGCTGATACAGGGCCATTTCTCCTAATCTGGTCGGACGCTTTCCATCTGTCCCATGGAGGGCCCACGCAGGGTGGGCTGGGTCACTGAGCTCCTAGGTGCCCAGGAGGGAGAGACTCACTTCCTCACTCACTCAAGAAACATTTCCCAAGCTGGAAGTATAAGTCACGGTGGGGGGAAGATAGGGATCCTGGTCTTTGTTATTTTCTACCTACAAAAAGTTGGCCAAATGACTGTCTTCTCTGGGTTCATTTATAAAATGAGTTCAGTTCAACAAACATTTATTAAGCACCTACTATATTTAATGCTCTACAACTAAAACACAAGTCAGCATTCTATTAGAGAGGGATTAGAGGTAGCCAGACAAGGAAATGAAGAATCATTTGAGAAAGAAGGAATCACAAGCAAATCCCCCTGGGAACAGGGGTAGAAGCAGAATCAGGGAAAGCTCTGTGAAGGAGCTGGAATAAGCTCTGGACTTGGAGTCAGAAGTCTGAGATTTGAATCTTGCCACTCACTGACAGTGTGGGCCTGGACAAGTCACAACTCTCACAATCTCAGTTTTCACATCTTTAAAATGGGTATAGTAATAGCACTGACCTCACAGAGTTACCCTGAGGCTCAAATGAGTTGGCATTAATAAAGTACTGTGTAAATAAATCAATATATCAAATAAATATATATTTATATACATTTATATATACAAATAGGCATATTTGTGTGTGTATATATATACAAATAAATGTAGATATGCAAATAAATCAATAAATTAAAATATGAAGATATGATTAAAATATCAGAAATATCTTTATTATCAATTAAGAAAGAAAATTAAGATTTGGATTTAGAGAGGCAGCAGAAATGCAGAAAGATACATCTCAGGCATGGGAGACTGCTCGTAACAATGTACCAAGGTGGGAAATGGAATGCCTCAATCCAGTTTGGTCAGAATGTAGAGTGAACAAAGGGGATTATGGGAAAATAAAACTGGAAAGATGGCTTGGGGCAAGACGGTGAGGGTTCTCACATAAAGTGGAGAAGTTTGCACTTTCTCTTAGAGAGTCCTTAAGGGCCCTTCCCTTTCTTAAAATCCTATTACTTCCATCTCTTATCTATTCAAATTTGCACAAATTCTAATTCAATAAACATTTATCGAGTTTTAGGCACAGTGTTAGGCACATCTGGCACAGAAGAAGATCCAAAGTACATAATGTATATTCCCTGCTACCAGGAGAGAGATAGAACACACACATAGATAATTGTGTAACCCCAGCTAAATCCCTCTCACTGAGACTGGCTACAGTTACTGTGCCTTTGAGAGAGAGACAGAGAGACAGAGAGAGAGAGAGAGAGAGAGAGAGAGAGAGAGAGAGAGAGAGAGAGAGAGAGAGAGAGAGAGAGAGAGAGAGAGAAAGAGAGAGAGAGAGAGAGACAGAGAGAGAGAGACAGAGACAGAGAGAGACAGAGACAGAGACACACAGACAGGGAGACAGGGAGATAGACACGGAGAGGCAGAAAGAGACAGAGACAGAGAGACAGAGAGAGACAGCAGTTAAATAGTCAGAGAGACAGAGATAGAGACAGAAAGACAGAGACAGACAGCAGTTACATAGTCAGAGAGACAGAGAGAGAGAGAGACAGAGACAGAGACAGAGACAGAGACACACAGACAGGGAGACAGGGAGATAGACACGGAGAGGCAGAAAGAGACAGAGACAGAGAGACAGAGAGAGACAGCAGTTAAATAGTCAGAGAGACAGAGATAGAGACAGAAAGACAGAGACAGACAGCAGTTAAATAGTCAGAGAGACAGAGAGAGAGAGAGAGACAGAGACAGAGACAGAGACAGAGACAGAGACACACAGACAGGGAGACAGGGAGATTGACACGGAGAGGCCGAAAGAGACAGAGATAGAGAGACAGAGAGAGACAGCAGTTAAATAGTCAGAGAGACAGAGATAGAGACAGAAAGACAGAGACAGACAGCAGTTAAATAGTCAGAGAGACAGAGAGAAAGAGACAGACACAGAGAGATGGTCAAGGAGACAGAGATAGAGACCTAGAAAGACAGAGAGATAGATAGAAACAGAGACAAAGAGAAAGAGTCAGAGAGACAGCAAGGAGACATAGAAATAGAAAGACAAAGAGAGACAGAGACAGAAAGAGACAAAGAGAGAGACAGAGAGAAAGACAAACAGAGAGAGAAATAGACAAACACAGAAAGAGACAGAGAGATAGAGATGGAGGGAAAGAGACAGATACAGAGATAGAGATATAGAAAGACAGAGATGAAGAGAAAGAGTCAGAGACAGCAAGGAGACAGAAAGACATACACAGAGTCAGAGACAAAGAAAGAGTTTGAAAAATGGATAGGAAAAAAAACGAAAGACAGGGAGACAGAATGATAGAGAGACAAAAAAAAAAAAAGAAACAGAGACACAGAGAATGAATTATCATAACAGGAAGGAGTCTGGTAAGGTAAGGACAACCATTATTGGCAAAATGGTGGTGGGATTGGGAAGGCTTTCTGGAGGAGACACATTTGAGTTAGATTGGACAAAAATTCAATAGGAGATGACAGGCAGGGAGGATATTCCACCCAATTCCCACAATTATTTCTTCCTCTCAGGGTCAGAGGTGACCCTTGTTTCTGGATAAAACATGCCATCAAAGTCAGTCCTGGAAACCCCCCAGCCCAACAGAACAGTAGAGAGGAGGTTCAGCACCTGATCTCAGGCCCACCCCAAGTCTCACCAGACCTCCCCAGGCCCTGTTTTCACTGATGTGTCCAGACTAAAAAGAATTAGCTGTTTTTTCCATCACTTGTCTCCAACTAACCTCTAAAATGGTCTCATTTCCTAAAGCCGACCTCAGGGCGGTATCTGCTCCTACTCCCTTGCCCTCCCCCATACAAAGTCCAGGAATCCTGAAAAAGGAATTCCCTGATCATCTCATGTGGGTCTCAGAAAGGTCTCCATTGCCAGAGATCTAGGGGCTGAAGGACCTCATTCCGTTGTCTATTGCCACCTGGTGTCCCTGGAGTCAAAGGGCACCTGGAAGGGTTGTTTTGTTTTGTTTTGTTTTTTACCAAAGTTCCCCAGCTCAGTAGCAATTACAAATAGCAGGACAGACAGAAAAAGAGTGCAGGGAGTGGGAGAGAACAGCAGCCTAGCTTAGGCTTAGGCCTTCATCAGCTCTTAGAATCATAGATTTGGGGCAGCTAGGTGGTACAGTGGATAGAGCACCAGCCCCGAAGTCAGGAGGACCTGAAATCACACTTCCTGGCTGTGGAACCCTGGACAAGTCACTTAACCCTGATTGCCTCAGCAAAAACAAAAGCAAAAACAAAACAAAACAAAACATAGATTTATAGATAGAAAGGATAAAGAGAACATCTAGTCTAACTGTCCTATTTTACAGATAAGGAAAACTGAGGACAAGGGAGGTGACTAGCAAAGTTTCAAAGGACGAAAGGACTCCAAAGCCAGCACATTTTCCACTGTATCAAGCTGCTTCCTAGACCAGAGGACCAGCCTCCTGCCTTCCTGCCTCCAGGCTTTCCCCTCTCCAATCTATACTCCGCACAGCTGCCAAAACAATCTTCCCAAGCTGCAGCTGCATCACTCCCTGTGTTCTAAAAGCTTTCGGTGGCTTCCCCCTGCCTCCAGAACAAGCTACAAACTCCACGGCCTGTCATTCAAGGCCACCTCCAACCTAGCCCTGACTAACCTTTCCAACCTCATCTCACATAATTCTCCATTCCAAACCAGCTACCAGATCTCAACCCGGCCTCCCCTAATTCTATATATCTGCACAGGCCGTCTCCCTTCTGCCCTCTGCCCCCAATAATGTCACCAGAGAGAACAGACACACTACAGAAGGAAAGCCAAGAGAGAGACCCTCCCCTGAATGGAGCCTTCTACTCTGATGATGCTGTGGGGGACATGCTGTGTCACCTGGTAGCAGTCAAATGAATTACCTCTTCATCTAAGATGAAGCAATCTTTAAAAGTATCATATCATCCAAATGTAGGTTGCACCTCTAAAATGAGATTTCTAGGGAAGGAAAAATACATCCATGCATGCACGCACACACACACACACACACACACACACATATAAAATGCTGAATTTCTACTCTGATGCTTCCTTAGAGAACAGAAGGATTCTGGGCTCTCCAGGGTCGGAGAGCAGAGTATACAGCCCACCACAATTTATGTAGCTGGAAAGGCTTCAAGGAGAGACCGAGTACCATGCGTCCCTTGTCCAAGAACAAGCTTAGCTAAAGCTGGAGATGCTCACGGCCAGACAGCTGGCCACAGACTGAGGAATCCTTTGGCCGTGATGACATATGAAAAAGATTAGAAGGAAAACACTCCAAAGAATAAACATCATGCTCAGGTTTTACACAGCATATGTTACTTATTATCTGTGTGACTTGCAAAAATCACTTGGTCTGTCTTAGTTTCCTTATCTTTAGACATGAGATGACTGATCTGGATCAGGGCTTCTCAAGCTTTTTCCACTCATGACCCCTTTTTGCCTGAGAAATTTTTATGCGACCCTGGGTACACAGGCATGTAAAAACAGGTATATATGTCAAACAGTTACTGATAATAAATCATAATTTCAAAAACCCCACATTCAGTTACTCAACTTCAAATCCCCATTTGCAACCCACAGTTTAAGAAGCTTTGGTCCAGAAGGCCTCTGAAGACCTTCCAGCTGTAAATCTATGATTTAGTGAAAATTTCATTTGCCTGAGCTTCCATTCACTCATCTATAAAATGGACATAATCCTGCTGGTGCTAAGGCTGTTGTGAGGCTCCACAGAGATAAGAGGCATGAATTTTTGGAGAATAAGAAGGTTACCACTTTGGCTCCCACCTGCTATCTTTCCACTTTTTTTTTTAATATGAATTGACACGTTTCAAACATGTGGATTTGCATATAGAAAACAGAAAAAGAGGATAAATGAGAGGGTAGGAAGCCATGCATTTTGACGATATATGATTTGGGTGAGTTAGTTTGTTTTTGAATATATAAAGTAAGAGCTTATAACTACACAAAGACTCTTGGGACTCCCTAAATAGTGAATGTAACATGATAGTACCCACACTGTCTTGCGTGTCTATGTTCCCTCCTAAAACTTCTTTCTGTTCTTGTCTGGGTATTTTTAAAAATTCTTATTGATTCTCTTTTCTATCTTATTTTTTGGCTTCACGATCACTATTTACCCATCCCTTACCCCAAAGAAAACCTACTTTGTTAAATCAAGTCAACAAGTATTTATTAAGTACCTACTACATTCAAGGCCCTAGGAATAAGTCCCTGCCCTCAAGGAGCTCCCTTTAGACTTAAAGGGGAAGGCAATATATAAGGCAATATATACTACATATAGGATAAATAAGGAAGAACCAACAGAACAAAGGGACAAATAGAAAGAACTGAGCAAAACCAAAAAGAAAACAGTTTGTGCTTAATAAATGTTTACTGATTGATTGAGAAACCAATCCATATATATTGGCCATGTCTAAAATGTTTTGTGCTCTTCTCCAGCACCTCTCCACCAAGCCATTCCAAGCTTATTTCTTTTTCTTTTTCTTTTCTTTTCTTTTTTTTTGCTGAGGCAATTGGGTTTAAGTGACTTGCCCAGGGTCACACAGCTAGGAAGTGTTAAGTGTCTGAGGCCACTACGCTTATTCCATATTAATCCCCTTCATTTACTCTATAATCAAGACAGACTGTCCCTCTAGCTCTTTCCTTTTTGTGACTGTCCATCTCTGACCTCCAAACCTTTGCCCAAGCTGCTTCCCATCTTCTTACGGGCACCTTATAAAACACCTAGTTTTCTTCAAAGTCCTGTTAAAGTGCTCCCTCCTACACAAGAAAGGCCATTCCTGATCCCCCTATTAGTTAGCTCTCTTTCCTTCCTGAAATTACTTTGTATCTATTTCCTAACTATTTATGTATACATACTTTCTCCCCTGTTCGAATGTAACTCTCTTGAAGGCAGGGAAATGTTTTCTTTTCGTCTTTATATTTTCAGCACCCAGAACAGTGCCTTCAATCAATTATTATGTATTAAGTGCCATGCACTGGGGATACAAAATGAGATTGTTCTTTTCCTCAAGGAGCTCACAATCTAATGAAGGAGAAAACGGGTAAACAAATACATACAAAACAAAGTTATAAACAGTAGGGCTTCTCAAAATTTTTCCACTCAGGAAGGACTCCTTTTTGCCTGAGAAATTTTTACATGATATAAGTATATAAAATAGGTATACAAATCATATATAATAACATAATTATATATATTATAATAAATCAGTTTCTTGACCTCCACATTCAGTTACAAGACCCATATGGGGTCACAAATTCCAGTTTCAGAAGCTGGGTAAACAGGATAAATAGTAAATAATTAATAGAGGGAAAGTGCAGGAATCAAGAGGACTTGGGAAAAGCCAGCTGTAAAAAGATGCAGTATTGAGGGGGCTTAAAGGAAGTCAGAGAAACCAGCAGAGGATGTTAAGGAGGGAGAGGATTCTAGATACTGAATTAGCATGGGAAGAGCTTAAAATTGAATCTCATGTCCCTTTCCTTGCATATGCTCTATATTCCAGGCCCATCAGCCCCAAACTTGAAGAGCTTCCACGTTTGGAAGACCAGTTGTAGTGGGAATCCCTTCAAAAAGCACCATCTTCTTAACCAGTGCCTGAGGACTCTTAGCCAACAAACATGGCCTGCTCCTTCCTGCCTGAATGTTCCCCTCTTCATTTTCCATGAAACTTCTCTGATCCTCATCAGTGATGATTTCAGACTTCACAGAATTTTATCTGCACTTATCGTGTGTCATTGGGTATTGCTGTTCAACAATGATACACCCTTGTTCTGGGACACTGGGCAACTTATTTGACCTCTCAATGTTCCAAAAAGTCTCTAAGTCACAAAATAGTTGCCAACTGCATCAGTGAAAGAATTTTCTTCACTTGGAAGTTCTATGTCCTAATAAAACCAGAAGTCCAGTACTTATCCCCTAGTTGAATGTGTTTGTTTGTTATCTCCCTTCTAGATTATAAACTCCACAACAAGAGCAGGATCTTCTCTAACCTCTTTCTCTGAGAACTTAGTACAGTAGATTCTAATACAGTACTCTCCATATACATCCTGTCTTTAATAAATGTTTCTTAAAATACAACACATGGCCTTCCCTCAAGCATTTCAGCCCAATTGTAACACATCTGTTGCAAGCGAACAACTGGGACGTTTCAGTGTCTGAGGAGTGAAAAGGGCCTCCAACTTCAAGTCACATTCTTTCCTGGTTTCTGCCCCCAGTTTTATCACCAATCTGAGCTTTAACTTCCTTCCCAGGAAAATGAAGGGATAAGTTTAGACACTCTAGTTCTACACACCACACAGTTCTGTGAATTTAAAAGATTTGCAGATTTGACCAAAAGTAACTTCCAGAGCAATACCTAAGAGACTGCTGGGAGTCTCCTGAGATGAAGGCAGGCTGAGTTATGAGTCATTAGGATAGCAGCATAAAGCAAGAAAGCCAATTAAACTCTGACCACGGTTTCTATGACCCGAGAAAGGCTGACTGCAATGGCATGGGTCAAAATAATGAAAATTCATAGAAGGGCTAAGCCTGGAGAACCACAGCTAGAAATCTGGAAGGTACTGCCCCCAAAGATGCAGATAATGTTCTGCCCAAAAATCAAACAGTGGGGAAAAAAATAAGGATCCAAAGGGATTATGGGAAATTTAACTCACTGATGACCTGCCCAGCAAAAGGAGAGCTCCTGCCCTCACCCTGATGATCAGTTGCTATTCACTATGCTTATAAGGCAAGATTTAATCTCCATTTCTCTTGCCTTGTGGATACTATTTAGCTAAGGCCAAGAAAGCCAAGCTGGAAGTATCAAACCACTCACGGATGCCAATTTAGAATCATGAAATCATAGAGATGACCTTTTTCTGGCTCCATTAGCCAGGAACCAGAGAGGAGATACACAACAGACCTCAAGGCAAATAGATCCCCTCTCCTTCCTCCTCCAGTACACTCACACTCAGATCAATCAACTTTTATTAAAAACTTACGATGTGCCAGGCAATGTGCTAAATGCCAGGAATACAGAAAATGCAAAAGACAGTCCCTATCCTCAAGGAGCTTACAATCTAATGGAAAAGACAGTATGAAAACATATACCTATAAAGCAAGCTACATTATAAGGGATAAGTAGGAAATAAGGAACAGAGAAAAGCACTAGAATTAAGAGTTAGGGACATCGCTGTTCAAACTCTGGAACAGTCATAAATCTATTTTCACCTTACCTTGGTGAACAGCATAAAATTTTGGGCTATGCTCATTTTGTACTAGACTGCTTTCCAACTTTTCCAGTAAGTTTTACCAAATAGTGAATTCTTATTCCCAAAACTTAAGTCTTTAGGATTATCAAACACAAGGTTACTTTAGTGATTTGCTATTGTGAAATATGTCTACTCTGTTCCATTGATCCCTTCTAAAATTACTGCCTAATAATATAGTTTAAGATCTGGTATTGCTAAACATTCTTCCTTTACATTAGTTCCTTTAATTTTCTGGCCTTTTGTTCTTCCAAATGAACTGTTATAATGGGATGATGCCTGCTCCGATGATCTTGTGATGAAGAGAGCCACCTGCAACCAGAAAGAGGCCTGTGGGAACTGAGTGTGGACCA
This sequence comes from Sminthopsis crassicaudata, assembly GCF_048593235.1. Classification (NCBI taxonomy): domain Eukaryota; kingdom Metazoa; phylum Chordata; class Mammalia; order Dasyuromorphia; family Dasyuridae; genus Sminthopsis; species Sminthopsis crassicaudata. Next base: position 610,344,336 of record NC_133619.1, on the reverse strand, counting down.
CAACATAGTATTCTTACTCTTTTTGTTGTTGTTTGCTTGCATTTTGTTTTCTTACTCATTTACTTTCTTTTTTTGATCTGATTTTTCTTGTGCAGCAAGAGAATTGTATAAATATGTTTATACATATTGGATTTAACACATATTTTCTCATGTTTAACATATATTGGATTGCTTGCTATATAGGGGAGGGGTGGGGGAAAGGAGGAGAAAATCTGAAACACTAGGCTATGCAAGGGTCAATGTTGTCAAATTATCCGTGTATATGTTTTGAAAATAAAAAGCTTTATTAAAAATAAATGGGAAAATGAATTGTTATTATTTTTCTGATTCAGTAAGGAGAATTTTTGGTAATTTAATTGGGATGGCTTTGAATACATAATAGTTTAGATTAAATTGTCATTTTCATTATACTGACCTGTTCCACCCATGAACAATTAGTATTTCTCCAATTATTTAAATCTGAATATATGTGTACAAAGCTTTTTTTTATTAAATAGTGTTCATATAGTTCCAAGATTTGTTTTGGCGGGTGGGCTCCCAGATATTTTATGCTGCTTAGAGTTATAATATACTTGGAAAATCCCTAAGAATCAAATACAAAGTTAATTAAAACAATTAATAATTTTAGCAAAATAAAAGGATCTAAAAATTAAACCCACATAAATCAACAGCATTCCTATATGTCACCAACAAAACCCTGCAAGAAGAGATAATAAGAGATAGCCCATTTAAAACAAATTTTGGGACAGAAAAAGAAAGTAAAACCTTTTGAGCTGGAGTTCTACACATCTGCTTGTGGGAATCATTAATGGCCTCTGAGGGGACATGTGCCCCAAAATAAAAGGTGGGATGTGCAGCTCTATATTACCCCAGCAAATGGAGGCTATCCCTAGGCACTAAGGAAAGAGGGAGAGCAAATGAGAAGTCCAGGAAACTCACTAAGGGAAGCTGATATCTGATTTCCACCCTCTCCATGTTGTTTTCTACCTCAGTACTTCCCTCTGATTTCTTCATTCATTCATTTAATAATTATTGTTATAGCTAATACTATATGGTGCTCACTACTGTAAGGCACTATGCTAAGCACTTTATAATTATTCTCATTTTATCTTCCTTACAACCCTGGGAGGTAGGGGCTGCCATTATTCCCATTTTACAGATGGAGAAACTGAGGCTAACAGAGGTTAAGTGAATTTGAATTCAGTTCTTCCTGGATCCAGACTCAGCACTCTATCCACAATGCACCTAGCTCCTCGATAAGGACTTATCTAGCTCCCACTCTGCACTAAACTAAAACTAAAAAACTAAATCATCCCTGCTCTCAAAGAGCTTACACTTTGATGGGAAAAACAAAAGTCACGACAAAGTATACAAGTATAGTAAATACAAAGTCATTTCCGGCAGGGGGACACCTGGATAGCCATTACTCATAAAGCCGGCTGGCCTCCCAGCAGAATAGTCAATCACTGAGGTAAGAAGATCAGAGCTTTGTCCCCGGCGGTCAGCATGGAGGGAGGTGTTTTTTCCTGCTACGACAGTTCTCTGGGCTTCCAGCTTGACACTCTGGAGTCCTAGTCCCCTGTACATCCCCAAATTCCCACCATAGCAAGGATCCCCTGGCACCCCCTCTCAATACTCTCCCCTATGGTACCAATACATCTAATCTCTCCCTTTCACCTCCCAGGAGTCAGATATGGAGTGTCCTGGTGGTTGGCTGCAGATGGGCTGGCCAGATTCTCCATAAAACAGACTATTTCTAATCTTGGTAAGAGTTGAACTGGCTCTCGATGCCAATCTCTTCCTACCCATATCTTCACAAACCATCGCTGAATCTTTCTGACTTCCAGCGACGGGGAGCTCAGCACCTGGCGTTTGTGCATCCCACCTGGGACAGAACTTGTGGTTGGAAGCTTCAGTCTCTCTCTGTTCAGTGATTCTGTACCTCCTACTCAAAAGAGGAAGTACTGGAATCTCCTCAGAGGGAAAAACTTTGGGTTTCCTTTAACAAGGAAGTTCTACTGTTGGTTCTCTCAGTTGACATAAGCTAGGAGATATACAAGAATCTTACCCACCACATTCTCGACACTCAAGAGAAATGTCCAGAAATAATCCATCCTACAGCACAGACAGGGAAAGGGCTAGGGTTCATCAACCCAGGAACACCTAACCCTGCAAATCGGCACCTTCTCTGTCCCTGGGCCCTTAGAAAGTTTACCTGCAGAGCAGCCCGGGGCCACACAGTCAGTATGTGTCAGTATGTGTCAGACGTGGAATGTGACATGCTTCCTCTACAATATACTTGGAAGATGACCACACGGCCCTTTATTATGAGGAAGTCAAGATCCGCAAAAACATTGAAACACATAATTCATCAAAATATAACTTAAATTTGGGGAAGTGAGGAAAAAATCAGGCAGTACATGTAGAGTATAATGGATTTTTGTGTAATATAACAATGTAATATAATGTAACATAGTTTAATATATGTAATATAATATAAAGTAATATGTATTATAATGTAATAAAATATAATATATAATGTAATGTATTATAACATAATATAATATAACAATATAATGTAAAGTAATATAATATAATGCAATATAATATAGTGTAAATAATATAATATAACATAATGTAATGTAAAATAATATAATGTAAAATAATACAATATAATATAATACAAAATATAATATAATATAATGCAATTAATGTAATATAATACTTTTTGGACATGGATACCATGACCCTCTTCAGTTCCCTTTTCATATAGAATTTCCCTGATAGTCTAAATTCCTTGAGGGCAGGGGTTGTCTTTCTTTTGGCTTATACTTGCATTTTCAGAGCTTAGTAAATACTTGTTGCCTTGTCTGTTACCTAAAATGCTTGGTAAATCTTAAAGTACTACATATCTTTCACCATTGTCAATCTCATCTTCATAGCTAATGAATCTATGATCTTTAGAGTACTTAGGAAAGAAAAACCTGACCAAGTATCTTCAGCATGCTTTACAGCATTTATTAAGTGTCAGATATTTGCCAGGCATTGTGCTAAACACTACAAATATTACCTCATTTGATCTCTCAAAACCTCTAGGACTTAGGTGCTGCTGTTATCACCATTTTTACTGATGAGGAAACCCAGACTGATAGATTTGCCCATGACCATCTCAGAGTTCTACCCACCGGCTCTAAAGGGGAGCCCTGACCAACCATCATTATAGGGCAGTGAGATGGCACAATGGACATAATGTGCTGGACTTAGAGTTCTAAAAGGCCTATCTGCAAATCTGGCTTCAGATATTTATTAACTGTATAATTAGCTAGTCAGTTTACTCAGTTTGCCTCAGTTTCCCCATCTGTAAAATGAGCCAGAGAAGGAAATGGTAAACTACTCCATTGTTTTTGCCAAGAAAACCCCTAACGTCCCAAAGAGTTGGACACAACTGAAGCACAACCAACCAGCCAGTAGGAATGTCCTGGTCAGTTCAGCAGCCCTGTCCTGAGAGGGGTGAAGGAGGGGTCCCCAGACTGACATGACAAAGCAAAATACTCCAGATGAAGGAGTTGGGAGATCCCAGCTCTGCCTCTGGGACCCTGGGCCTCCACTTCCTCATCGGTAAAATGTGAGAGGACTGGAAGCTTTGCAAACATTCCTTTCCATAAGGTCTCTCAAAGGTCTTCTAGGAAATTGGTCCAAGGGAGTCTGTGAAAATGCATAGCCATGGCCTGTCTAGGACCCTTCCAAGCTGGGTAAACTCCCCTTTGTACAACCCCAGGGGAGATCTCATCCCCTAGCCTCTTGTCCTAGGAGAGTCAAGGAAAATACCACTACATTTTTCTCTGAGAAAAGGTTTTTGGGAATGGAAAACAAATCTCTTCTGAGGGTCAAATAAGGGAGCTGGAGCCTCTCTCTTTATCCAAGGCCTCAGGAAGGAATTAGATGTTCAGTGGCAATACTCCTTAGGGGACTGGGAGGGCCCCAGATCCAGTCCCATGATTTCAACATCTGCCCTTCCAAGCTCCACCCTCACCTTAAGCCCCCAAACCAAGAACCGCAAGGAACAAATACTGCAAGAAAAAGCATAGTCCGTCCAAACTGGCAGGTCCCCAGGACAGACTCCAGAGCTCGCAGGGACCTCGGGCCCAGCATCAGAGCCAGGAGGAAGCGAAGTCGCCTTCCCTAATTTTGCAGCTGAGGAAGCTCAGGCCCAAAGTCACACAAGCAAATTAGTATCTGGGCTGGAATTTGAACCCCAGTCCAAAGGCAGCCTCCTAACTACATTACTCTGGCTCCACAGAACATAGAAAGCTAGAGCAGGGAGAGACCTCCTGCAGAGAGAGCTCTGGACCTAGAGTCAGGAGTTCAAATCTAGTCACAGGAAGACCTGAGTTCAAATCTAGCCATGGACACTTTCTAACTATGTAAATCTGGATAAGTCACTCTGTCTATCCCAGTTTCTCCATCTGTAAAATGGGAATGATAATAGTAACTCCCTCCCAAGCTTCTTGTAATGATCAAGTAAGAAAGCATATATAAAATGCTTTGTAAAGTTTAAATAGCCATAGAAATGCTTATTAGTCATAAGATATGGATGTTATAGTAGGGATTGAATAGCCAAAGAGAGTCTTTTCAACTCTCCATAATATTCAATAGAGATAAATGGACTTGAACAGGAATACAGTTATCCCTTTCACATTGCAGGGGTTAGGGGATCAGAGCCCCTGCATCCTGGAAAATCCACATAAAATGTTTTGGCTTTCCCTGTGTACCACAGAAGAAATCTGAATTATATGATATCAAAAAATGAAATGTGTTGATATTATAGGACACTGAATTATTATGATATTAAAAGATAAAATATGTTAATATTATATAATACTACACGTTTGTTTTACCCATTTTTGAGTTTCTAAACTTTTTCTGTACTAAATACAGACTTCTGCCTGTCATCTGCAGCTTCTGCAAAACTTCCAAAAAATTCCCATTTAATTTGTTCTACTGACTCACTTTTCCATGGGGAAAGTCGAAATGTGGAAGGGATCATTATCTGTTCAGACTAAAAGAGGCTGCATAATGAATGGTTCATGTAACAGACAACTGGGTGTCCAGTGGGCTACAATCTCAATGCACATGAACATTATGATACAGTCATCAACCTAGTAAATGGACTTTCAGGGTACAATAATTAACTCTTTGTGACTCCATCTGAGGCTTTCTTGGCAGAGACACCGGAGTGATTGGCCATTTCCTTCTCCAGTTCATTCTAGGAAACTGAGGCAAACAGAGGGAAGTGACTCACCCAGAGTCACACAGCTAGGAAGGCTGGATTTGAATCCAGGTTTTCCTGACTCCTTATCTGGTGCTCTCTGCACTGCGCCTCCCAGCTGTCTGTAGCAGAAGCATAAGGTCAGAACAAGAGAAGCAATGGCCCCTGGCTGCTCTGTGTCAGACCACACTTGGTATGTCATATTTATGTACTTCTAGAAGTCTCAAGGACAGACTCTGACAAGCTGGAGTCTGTCCAGGGAAAGGCGACTATGACCATGATCATGGAGAGGATGGACACGGTGCCCAAAGGAGGGCTGAACAGGGCCTGGAAAAGAGACATGGGGGATGGAGTGAGTGAGATCAGTTCTCAAGAACTGAAGTGCTGTCACAGGGAGGGCAGAACAGGGACCAGTGGGGGGAAGGGGCAGGGGGCAGAAATAAGAAAGGAAAAGCTGACCTCCTGATAGTGAGATCTGGGCTAAACTAGAAGGAGAGGCACGGATGGCTGCAGAACATGGGGAAGGGGCTCCAGTTCAGGAACAGCTTATAGTAGATGTCAAGGAGGGCTCTTCCAGCTTTGAGACTGAAATCAGAGTTAGCAGAGCTTGAGAACCCAGGAAGTCAGAGCTGGGAGGGCCCTTAGAACCCAGGAGGTCAGAGCTGGGAGGGCCCTTAGAACCCAGGAGGTCAGAGCTGGGAGGCCCTTAGAACCCAGGAGGTCAGAGCTGGGAGGGCCCTTAGAACCCGGGAGGTCAGAGCTGGGAGGGCCCTTAGAACCCGGGAGGTCAGAGCTGGGAGGGCCCTTAGAACCCAGGCTGTCAGAGCTGGGAGGGTCCTTAGAACTCAGGAGGTCAGAGCTGGGAGGGCCCTTAGAACTCAGGATGTCAGAACTGGGAGGGCCCTTAGAACTCAGGAGGTCAGAGCTGGGAGGGCCCTTAGAACATGGGATGTCAGAGCTGGGAGGGCTCTTAGAACCCAGGAGGTCAGAGCTGGGAGGGCCCTTAGAACCCAGGAGGTCAGAGCTGGGAGGGCCCTTAGAACCCAGGAGGTCAGAGCTGGGAGGGCCCTTAGAACCCGGGAGGTCAGAGCTGGGAGGGCCCTTAGAACCCGGGAGGTCAGAGCTGGGAGGGCCCTTAGAACCCAGGAGGTCAGAACTGGGAGGGCTCTTAGAACACAGAACACCAGAGCCGGAGGGGACTTTAGGATATAGAAGGCCTAAGTTATACAAGATCTTAGAACACAGGATGTCAGAGCTGGGTGGGCCCTTAGAGATTATCTAGTCCAACCCTCTCTTTTTACATAAGGAAACAGACCCAAGACAGGATGTTATTTGTCCAAGAGTAGGACTTTATCTGAACAGAGGGAACTCCTTATCTCTTACAGACTTGCTTGAAAGCCTTTGTTTTCCCCGTTTCCCCCATTCCTCATAGATCCTATTTACCTTGGTTACCTCCTAAAAGGCAGTGAAGTTTCTTCTTTTGAAAATGTTTGAGGGAAAAAACCCTCTATTGGGCTTATTCTGAATGCAATCCTTCCTTACCAGAAAATGGGGACTGACCCTTCCTACTTTGGGATCCCGTACCAAAGAAAACACTTTAGGGGCAACCTGAGGTGAGCAGCAAATTGACAATCCAAAAACATGTTTAATCTGATGTTAGAGTACCCAGTAAATCTTCATTTTTTGTCTCTCAATCTAACAAACATTTATGTTTAATAATAATAATAATAATAATAATAATAATAATAATAATAATAAACTCACTATGTGAAAAGCATTGCTAGGGATCTAGAATAAAAGAAAACGGTTCTTGTCCTACTACAGGGCGGAAAGCAGAGGGAGAAATGGGGCATACAAATACATAAAGATATTCAGCTATCAGGAAAAAAAGATAAATTCTGGAAGGCCCAGAAAGATTCCCTAAGAATTCGGTACCATAGGGTACTAGGAATTCTACGAGACAGAGTGCAGAAAAGTGAATTCCAGGCAGGGGAAAATCTATACAGATCCTATACAAAGTCATAGGGGCAGGAGATGGAATTCAGAGTTTGAGAAATAGTAAGCAGTCCAGTTTGGGTGAAATGCAGAGGTCACAAAGGGGGCAACAGAAGGGAGCCAGAATGTGAAGGACTTCAAATGCCAAATAAAGGAGTTTGTACTTGATCCTTAAGGTAATAGGGAGATGTTGAAAATTCTTGAGCAATGAGCAAGCTGATCAGATCTGTGCTTTAGGGAGATTGTTTTGACAGTAACAGGACTGAAGAGGGAAGAGATATAAAAACCAGGAGCCCAATTAGGAAGCTGATCTAATAATCCAGGTAAGAATTGAGGAGGGTCAGAACCCAGGTGTAACTACATGAGTAGGGAAAAAAGGATGAATAGGAGAGATACTGCCTAGGGAGAAGTGACAAGACTTGACAGGACGGGGAAGAGTCAAGAATGATGCTGTGAGTAATGACAAAATCAATGGCCGGGAGAATGGTGGGGAACTCTGCACTTCAGGAGTGGGTTGGGCAGGAAGATAAGATGCTGACATCTTACTACTGCCTAGTTTTTCATTATTCCATGGCATTTTGGAAAACAACCATTTGGTCACATGAATAAAAAAGTGGTTAAAAAAAAAAAAGGTCTGCTTTTGGAGTCAGAAGAGCTGAATTAGGATTCGCCCACTCTGCATTAGAACCTTGACTTTCTCTCTACATAAGGGAAAAGAAAATCCTTACCCTTCCTATTGCGAGAAAAACACCCCATCTACTGTAAAATGAGACATAATTCAAGTTATTTTTTTCACCAGATCACAGACACTTTTCTCCGGCCCTATAAATTTGTTTCCCTCCAACCAAAAACATTTACTATGTGCAAGCCTTGGGAGATTCAAAGACAGAATAAAAAACAGTCCCCGTCCTCAAAGAACTTACATTATAAATTTTCCTAATGCCAATGAGGGGAGAACCCATGGTTTAACTAAACTTTGTGTTTCCCTCAATAATAACTTCGTGTACGTGATGTTTTAAGGTTTGCACACAGAAGATCTCATGTGATCCAGTAATTTAAAGAAAACAGTTTTTTGAAAAACTTAGCAACTCTTGGAGATGGATTGTAAAATCAACATATACTATATTCACTTTTTTTTTCATTTTCTTCTTTCTTTTTTTTTTTTCCTCTCATGGTTTTTCCCTTTTGTCTTGATTTTTTTCTCCCCATATGATTCAAAAGGAAATGTATTTTTTAAAAAAATGAATGTACATGTACAATCAGAAAAAAAATCTCCCATCCCCCAAAAAAGAGTAATAGTATTTGGAGGAATATTTCTGCCTTTTATTTTGCAAAAAGAAAAAGAAAAACTTTGGAACTCTGATCAAAGTAATGACCAATCAAAATCCTAGTAGACTTATGATAATGAAGAATGCTACCCATTTCCTAACTTAAAAGTGATAGACTAAACATGCAAAAAACAAAACAAAAAAAAAAAAACACCGAAACTCTACATTTTCAGACATGGTCAATGTGTGAATTTGTTTTCCTTGATTATATTTATTTGTTTCTTTGGGGAGAAGACAGTGATCGGATGGGTGGTGATAGAAAAGGCAATGAATATCAATGAAACACTTTATAGGAGGACATCAAGGAGAAGTTATGCTTTGAAGGGGGCAACATAGGTGACTCAGTAGATGTCGTACGGGGCCAGGAGTCCGGAAAACCTGAATTCAAATCCAGCCTCAGATACTTAACTTCAGTTTGCCTTAATCTACTGGAGAAGGAATTGGCAAACCACCCCAGTATCTTGGCCAGGAAAACCCCATGGACAGTACTGTCCACAGAGTTCTTGAGGAGTTGGACACAACCACATATCTCAAAACCAAGCTTTATGTGACAGGGTTCCATTTTCATATACAATTCTCTTTCTCCAAATCCTTTTTGCATATGAAAATGTCCATGGCCCATCAACTGGGGAATAGCTGAACAAGCTCTGGTACATGAAGGTAATGAAATATTATTGTTCTATAAAAATGATGAACAAGGACTATAGAAAGGCTGGGAAAGATTTACATGAACTGATGCTGAGCGAAACAAGCAGAACCAGGAATACATTGTACCCAATAACAGGCAAGAATGTGCGATGATCAACTACGAGACTTAGTTCTTCTCAGTGATTCAAAGCAATCCCAATAGACTTTGGACAGAAAATGCCATCTGCATCCAGAAGAAGAACTAAGGAGGCTGAATGAATATAAATCACTACATGTTGTGTTCATTTCATTTTTCTATATTTTTTTAACTCTTTCATGGTTTTTCCCTTTTGCTCTGATTTTTCTCTCCCAACATAATTCATAAAACAATATGTATTAAAAATAAACTAAAAAAGGTTCATGGGAATGTCGGTTAAGCTCAAAATTTTGAAAAATGTTTTTATGTTCAAATAGGTCTTGCTTCTGTCCACCAAGAAGTGATGACTTTCTTGGCTAATGCAACCCAAGGGACTCCTTAATCATGGAGGGCCCATGAATCCTGCAATTGGTACCCTCTTAGGATCTCTACGATTGAGTTAATTCAGTCATGACAAAAAGTCTGACTTTCCATGGCCCCGTTTGGGGTTTTCTTGGCAGAGACACTGGAGTGGTTTGCCATTTCCTTCTCCAGTCTATTTTACAGATAAGGAAACTGAGGTAACAGGATAAATAGGGTCATCAAACTAGTAAGTATCTGAGGTTAAATTTGAATTCGGGTTTTCTTGACTACAGGCCCAGAGCTCTAGGTGGGCTCTGGGATGCCAGCCTGGGATTAAAACTTGCTACACAAAATCCAAAGAGATAATCCGTACTTGGCGGAGAGAGGGCAAACAGCAGGGAGCCCACCCAGCCTTCTGCAGCAACTGTAGATGAACGGGAGCTGAGTCTGTACATTAAGACATTCTCAGATAACTCTCATATTTGTGGTTTATCAAGTTAGGCCTGAAACTGGCTGCTGCTATTTCCATCACTTCTCCTTGATCCCCCTTTATCCTGTGGTCAGAGTTTTCTCTAAACATAGGGAGTGAGTTGGGGGGCAGGGAGGTGTGCAGCCCTGCTCTTGCCTGACCATTCAGTCCCTGGATGGGAAGACAAAGGAGAAACAGACTAGTTTCCAAAGGAAAGAACAGGCTCCAGACCCCAGAAACCTGCTCCTGCATAAATCACCACCTTTCTCTCTGGCTGGCCAGGCTCCAAGGGCTGCAAGAAGGCTGGTGGAAAGCCACAGGTGACACAAATCTGGAGGAGTGCAAGGAGCCCTTCTCTCAAATAATGGAGATCTAAAGTGTAGCAGCCTGAAGGAGAAAAATTCCTCTTCCCTTCCCCTAAGGAGCCTGACCAATGACTCACCCCCACCCCCAGGGACAAGGAACAAAACTTCAACAAAAGGCATTAATCAAAGAGAGAAAGAGTCTGGACAACAAGAGAGCAAATGCTCCTTGTCACAGAACTCCAGGGTCAAAGCTAGGGGGGCCCTCAGAACACAAAGAGAAGAGAAGGGAATAAGCATGTATAAAGTACCTACTAAGTACCAGGCACTGTGCTAAATAATGCCAGAGCTGGAAGGGTCCTTAGAATATGGAATGGCAGAGCTAAGAGGGCCTTAGAACGCAGGAGGTCAGAGCTGGGAGGGCCCTTAGAACATAGGATGTTAGAGCTGGGAGGGTCCTTAGAAAAGGGGATGTCAGAGCTGGGAGGGCCCTTAGAATATGGAATTGCAGAGCTAAGAGGGCCTTAGAACGCAGGAGGTCAGAGCTGGGAGGTCCTTAGAACCCAGGAGGTCAGAGCTGGGAGGGCCCTTAGAACATAGGAGATCAGAGCTGGGAGGGCCCTTAGAACATAGAATGTTAGAGCTGGGAAGGCCCTTAGAACATAGGAGGTCAGAGCTGGGAGGGCCCTTAGAACCCAGGAGATCAGAGCTGGGAGGGTCCTTAGAACCCAGGAGGTCAGAGTTGGGAGGGCCCTTAGAACCCAGGAGGTCAGAGCTGGGAGGGCCTTAGAACCCAGGATGTCAGAGCTGGGAGGGCCCTTAGAACCCGGGATGTCAGAGCTGGGAGGGCCCTTAGAACCCGGGATGTCAGAGCTGGGAGGGCCCTTAGAACCCGGGATGTCAGAGCTGGGAGGGCCCTTAGAACCCGGGATGTCAGAGCTGGGAGGGCCCTTAGAACTCGGGATGTCAGAGCTGGGAGGGCCCTTAGAACCCGGGATGTCAGAGCTGGGAGGGCCCTTAGAACTCGGGATGTCAGAGCTGGGAGGGCCCTTAGAACCCGGGTTGTCAGAGCTGGGAGGGCCCTTAGAACCCAGGAGGTCAGAGCTGGGAGGGCCCTTAGAACTCGGGATGTCAGAGCTGGGAGGGCCCTTAGAACCCGGGTTGTCAGAGCTGGGAGGGCCCTTAGAATGCAGGCTGTCAGAGCCGGGGCCCTTAGAACATCAAGCCTGGATTTGAGGCCCATCTCTACTAATGATTTGCTTTGTGATTCTGGGAAAGTGTCCCCTCTGGACTACTTTGGAATACAAGAATGATAATTACACTTGTACTGCCTTCCTCTCAGTGATCCATAGGTAACTCAAACTCTTATCTGTTTAAAATAAACTTTCTATGTCTTCTCCCCCAAAAAATCCATCCTTCCTCCAGACTTCCCTATTTCCATCTGAGTACATCACCATCCTTGGTCCATGAGACCCCAGCTCGATCTCTTACCATAGGTAGTTCCCAAGTGTGGTGATGTTTCCATTCTGAGGAAACTGAATTTGCAGCAAGGATTTAAATCCTGCCACAGACACTTACTACATAAATGACCCCCATTCACAGTATCAGTCATTCTTCAGTTCATTTTTCCTTTAAATTCTCCCTCCATCAGCTGCCAAATCCAAGGGCCTAAACCTTCAAAAATTCTCTTGCATGCCTCCATAAAACTTCTACCTATCTAGTTTATTTATTTTCCATCTACATTGTTTTATGAATTATGTTGGAAGAGAAAAATCAGAGCAAATGGGAAAAACCATGGGAGAGACAAAAAACCCCCAAAAAAACCCAGAAATGTATATTCTACCCTATCCAGGCCCCTATCACCTCTTCCCTTCTTTCTACTCTCTTCCCACTCCCATCCACCCTCCGTATAGCTGTCAGACTTGACACTCCCAGGTCACCCCACACATACATGCAGCCCCCCGAAATTCTTTAGAGGCCTCCATTGCCTCAAGGATGAAATACAAAACCCTCAATCTGGCGTTTAAAAGCCTTTCCATGCTAATATCCCTCTGACAAACTGAAAATAGAAATGATCTCATTTTTATTTAGTATTCCCAACCCTTAGCAGAGTGCCTGAAACATAAAAGACACTTCATAAATGCTTCTTGTTTGATTGAGTGTGACAGCTACCCACTTTTCCAGGATTTTTCATATCACTCCCCTTTGTTCTCTCCTCATTCCAGTTAATTTGGCCTATGGAATAGTCTCCCCACTGCAGAAACTAAACTCGGAATCAGAAAAACCAGGGTTCAAATTCTGCCTCCAACATAATTAGCTAAATGATCCTGAGTAAGACACTTAATTTCTCTGAGCCTCAGTTTCCCTATTTGTAAAAAGAGAGTCCTAGAGTCTTTGGTAACTCTTGCTTCTTTCAAAGCCCCTCTTACAGAAGATCTTTCTTGATCTACCTCCCAGGATTCTCAGGAAAATCTGAGTTCAAATTCTGCCACAGATATTGTGTGATATTGGGGAAAATCACTTAATCCTCTTTCCCTCAATTTCCCCATCTATAAAAATGAGCTGGAGAAAGAAATGGCAAACTGCTCCGATATCTTTGCAAGAAAATCCTAAATGGGGATCACAAAGAATCAGACAGAAACCACTGAGCAACAGCGATAAAAACATGTATGAGGGCACATTTGAATTCAGGTCTTTCCCCCAATATAAATATACTGGTTCTATACAATTATTTACATGACTTGATCCTGGGCAAGTCAGTTCTCTGAGACTATCAGAAGAACAGGAGATATGATAGTAGAGAGAGCCTTGGACCTAGAATCAGGAGGTCAAGTTCAAATCTTGTGTCTGATCCTGATTCTGAAGGTTCCAGGTAAGTAAACTTTCTGAGCCTCAGTTTTCTCATCTGTAAAATGGGAATAGAAACATGAGGCTTAAGTAAGAGAATATATATCAATGTATTATATAATCCTTAGCGATACATAAAGGTTTAATTATCATTATGACAATCTCTGTCCCATATCAAGGAAATCATGAAATCACAAGTCCAACCCTTATCATGCTTTTTCATCATCAACCAATCTAGCATTTACCTTGTGCCAAAGGTAACAACTTTTAACCTCAAGGAGCTCACATTTCATCTTGGGAGACAGCTGGTACCTGCAATTTAGCCAACAATGCATTGGAAACTTTAGAACGTCAAAGAAGCAGTTGTCTGCTCAGCTTGTGAGACACTGCGGCTGTAGAGGTAGGAGATTCTCTGGTTCAAGTCTCAGCCTTTCAAAGGACTCCGAGTAGTTTTGTCCCTCTGGGAAAGTCATTTGCCCTAATCTGAGCCTTAGTCTTTCCCTCTACACAATGGGAATAAAAAGGCTCACCTTGCTAGCTACCTCAACGGACTCTGAGGAGGACAACGGCTTGCAAAATCCAGCGTGTGCTATGTGTGAAAGGGGGATTCTTGGATCCAAAATCGAGTCTTTTTACTAGGGATGTGTGGATGTGCAGAAATGTCCACTTTTGCAAATATTAAAGTCCATAATTTTTAAAAATAAAACTTTAAAGAAACAAGTTCCAAATAGCTTGGTCCAAGATTTTCCTTGTCCTCCAAACTACACACACACATGCACAAATACACATACGAACACATACACATGCAAGCAGAAACACACACACAAATGCCCATAATATAAGCAAATTTACACTATACAAACATAGACATACAGATGCACACACAAACATACAAATGCACACAAACACAAGTGTACACACACACAGAGTCCTGATCAAGAGCTACTATCAATAACTGCATAGAGGATTGTGGGATGCAGCCTTGTTTCCTCCCTCCCTATTTTCCTTTGGAATATTTCAAAGTGAGAGTAGGACCCCTCACCGAGGGACTGACCCCTCTGTGGCCTTGCAGGGTCCCAGCAACACGCAGAGAGGTCAGAGGGAAAGAAGCTGGAGGTCAGAGGGCTCTGCCCCACCCCCACCCCCTGCCTCCCCGTCCAGCCCCCAGCCTCTATGGCAGGACTCCCCCAGAGCATCAGCTGGGGTACCTGGGAGGGGGGCTCTGCCACATGTGGTGATCTCAAGCAGTCCCTTTCCCCTGAGTCTGTTTCCTGTGCTGTAATATAAGATATGAGATATAAGAGAAGACATGATTTCTAAAGTCTCCCCCAGCTCAGATGTTATGTATGTGTTCCCCAGGCCCAGCCGAGGACCCGGGGAACCTCATCCCGGCCCAACCGTCATTTAGGCAGATTTTGACACCTTTGCTTTCTGCATCACATTCATGACTTAACTGATCCTCCCCCCCCCCCCCTCAGACTTAGTGAGCCAAGGATTTTAAAGGAGATGAAAGGAGCTGAGTAAAAGGGTTCACCGACACAATCACCACATCCGAGCACAAACGCAGTATTTCACAGCCAGAGTCCTCCATCTTGCCAAAGGAGGAGTCAGGTCCAATTTTTCAATTCCTCTTTGTAGCCAAACTGGGCTTCACCAACCTGTCATTTCCTTCCTTCCTTTTTCCCATTCCCCCCTTTCCTTCTTATTTCCTTCTTTTCCTTCCTCTCTCCTTCCTTCCCTCCCTTATTTCTTCCTTCTTTTCCCTCTTCCCCCTTTTCCTCCCTTTCTTTCTTCCTTCCTTCCTCCCTCCTTCCTTCACTCTTTTTATTCCCTCCTCCCTTCCGCCTTCCCTTCCTTCCTTTTCCTTCCTTTCCTTTTTCTTCCTCCCCTCTTTTCCTCCCACTTTTTCTTCTTCCCTCCTTCTCATCTTTCTTCTCTTCCTTTTTTCTTTCTTTCCTCCTTCCTCTCTCTCTCTCTCCTTTCTTTCCTCCTTCTTTTCCTTCCTTCCTCTCTCCTTCCCTCCCTTCCTTCCACTCTTCCTCCCTCCCTCCTATACTCCTTTTATTCCTTCCTCCCTCCTTCCTTCCCTTCCTTCCTTCCTTCCTTCCTTCCCTCCTCCCCTCACCGTCTCCTTTCCTTTCTTTTGACCAGGTCTCCCTATGGGGGCTACACATGGGCCGGATCCAGCACTGGGTCCAGGAGCTCAGGTGATGGCCTCCACACGCCCGTCAGGACCCCTGTGCAGACCCCAGATCGGTTTCTCCTGGTGGCTCCTGTCACCGCGGCCAGCCACCCCCTGATTTCACCTGGATCCACAGCTGGACAGGATCCATCTTGCCTACGCTTTGTGCTCTTGATGTAGAAACAAGACTCAGAGAGGTCCCCGCGGGGAGTCACCACTGGAAGATTTGACCCCGAGCCTCTGGCTTCCCCGTGCCATCTAAAAGCAGACCCCAGGTCTCTGGCAGGCTGCCTTCTCACCACTCCCAAAGCCCCCATTTAGCAGACAAGGAGCATTAATGGCTCAGCCTGAATTCAAGGCACTAATCTCCCACAGAGCCCTGATATCCTGCTCTGGAACAGCCAGAAGCAGGGAATGCAGTCCCCGGGCTTGTCCCGTCTGCTCCCCTGCGGCCTGGAAGGAGATACAGGGCCAGCAATAAAGCCACTTCCCCCAGAAAGCTTGTCGCTCCTACGTCCTCCCCCCACCCAACCTTAGCCTAGTATTTGGGGCGTAATAAGCTCTCGAGACACCCACTGATGGCCTGACTTTCAAAAGAAGCTCCAGGTGTCAGAGCCACAATTACACTCTAGCTAGAGTTAGTGCTCTACACTTCAAGGAGCCTGAATTCAAATCCAGCCTGGATACTTTCTACTTCAATGACCCTTCTCTGTGCCTCAGCTTCCTCATCATTCCCTTACATGGGCATAGTAACAGCACTATGGTTATGCTGAAGATCGAATCGAGATTTCAAACCTTAAAACACTACCTGAAAGCTGCCGTGTTGTTGTTCCTACTGCACGACTTTCTGTCCCCCGTCCGTCCAGAAACAGGCCCAGGGTGCCAAAGCCACTGCTACTTAGGCATCAGGTAGCTCTCCCTCCCTTCAAGAAGCCGCCCTCCCGGGAGCAATGAGTGGAATCGGATATTCGTGTCTGCAGGGGGAACGGAAATGCAGGCAGGGATGCTGGATGGCGGCCCGGGGCCTGGCGACTGGAGCCGAGCTTGCCTGGGAGTCTGGGATTTGATATTCCCACAAGGCCAGATGAGGAGGACCTCCTAGAAGTGGGGTGGGGGCGGGGGGAGATGCCGGGGGCTCTGACAAAGGCTTGAGCTTTGAACCTCAGAGAAGTGGGAGCGGGGACAGACAGCGGCCTTTCGGGTTACCCCCCTGGGCAGAGGCCCAGCTGGACCCTGCTGTCGTAGCATCGTGTCCGACTCTCTGTGACCCTGCTTGAGAGTTTTCTTGGCAGAGATACTGGAGTGGTTGGGTCATTTTACAGATGAGAAAATTGAGGCACGAGGTGCTACAGCTACTCTAATGACTGAGACACTTAACTCCTCCCAGGACTGACCTACCTAATTCTTCCCCATCCCCTTAAACTGAATGCCTTTCTCGATGATCCCTCTTCTCTGAAGTGCTGGGGTGCTCCCGCCAGCACCCATGCCTGGAGAAGCCCAAAGTCTGAGAGCTGGGAGGGCCCTCAGAGCACCAGGATGTTGGCATGGAATCTTTGAGGTGGGAGGTCTCTAAGAGGCAGCGGGGAATAGTGGGACCCCTGAAGGATCGGATCACCTCCGGCCCGGCCCGGAACAAGAACTCTGTGGTCTGTAAAAAGAGGAAGTGGGCCAAGAAGCCCTCCAAGGTTCCTCCCAGTTCTAAGGCTGAGACCACAGGGACTTCGACTCTCAGAGCTGGGAAGGCCCGGAGGGACTGGTAGCTGATCCGGAGCTGGAGGAACAACTCTTGGCTGGCTGAGGTGATGGCAGCCCCCTCCCCCAGCATTCCTGAGGGGCCCCCTCCCCGCATTTCCCTCCTGCCCTGGGGCCCAAACATCAGCCCTTGGAGTGGGTGGCTAGGGAAGGATCTTTTCTCACTGTGTGTGAACATGGGCACTAGTCCCAACAGGCCAGAGAGCATCCCTCCCTCAGGCCCCCCCTTCCTGCCTCACCTCTGCCAAGTGTTCAGGGAGGCAGCCAGAAGGAATAGGATTACACTGTAAACACTGCAATGTCAATATTTACCTATAATGTCAATATTGGCCTGAAACCAGAAGACTCGCTCAGGGGAGAAGACCCCATGCTCCGTCTAGGGCTGTGTGTGTGTGTGTGTGTGTGTGTGTGTGTGTGTGTGTGTGTGTTCTGATGGAAGGGATCGCCATGATTGTGGCTGCATCTGCAGCTAGCTCAGGTTCTAGTCATGGTTACTCTAATGATGTGACTACAGGCAAGGGACTTCACATACCTGGGCCTCAGTTTCCCCATCTCTATTCTAAGGGCCCTCCCATCTCTGACCTCCTGGGTTCTAAGGGTCCTCCCAGCTCTGACATCCCAGGTTCTAAGGGTCCTCCCAGCTCTGACCTCCTGGGTTCTAAGGGCCCTCCCAGCTCTGACCTCCTGGGTTCTAAGGACCCTCCCAGCTCTGACCTCCTGGGTTCTAAGGCCCTCTCAGCTCTGACCTCCTGGGTTCTAAGGGTCCTCCCAGCTCTGACTTCCTGGGTTCTAAGGGCCCTCCCAGCTCTGACCTCCTGGGTTCTAAGGGTCCTCCCAGCTCTGACATCCCAGGTTCTAAGGGTCCTCCCAGCTCTGACCTCCTGGGTTCTAAGGGCCCTCCCAGCTCTGACCTCCTGGGTTCTAAGGGCCCTCCCAGCTCTGACTTCCTGGGTTCTAAGGGCCCTCCCAGCTCTGACATCCTGGGTTCTAAGGACCCTCCCAGCTCTGACCTCCTGGGTTCTAAGGCCCTCTCAGCTCTGACCTCCTGGGTTCTAAGGGTCCTCCCAGCTCTGACTTCCTGGGTTCTAAGGGCCCTCCCAGCTCTGACCTCCCGGGTTCTAAGGGCCCTCCCAGCTCTGACCTCCCGGGTTCTAAAGGCCCTCCCAGCTCTGACATCCCGGGTTCTAAGGGCCCTCCCAGCTCTGACCTCCTGGGTTCTAAGGGCCCTCCCAGCTCTGACCTCCTGGGTTCTAAGGACCTTCCCAGCTCTGACATCTTGTGAGTTTAAGAGGTAATATAAAAGCTACCAACATTTCAGAGATTGGGGATTTCTGCTGTTTCCTTCACCTTTTGGAGTGTTTCCTATGCAAGTTCACAGCCAACCCAGGCTCAGAATTAATCACAACTGACACTGCTGGGCAGAGATTATGCAAGAGAGAAAGGTCAGCATGACCAGCATCCAGAGTCTTTATAAATGCCCATTTGCAATCTTGAGTTTCACTGAAAGTCCCAGCCCTCCTGGATCTGAAGAATGATCATCTTAGCTCATATTGTCATGGTGACTTGCAAGTTTACAACCCCTTTTCAAAATCATTGCCTCACAAGAGCGGAAATGTCCTTATCCCCATTATACAGAGGAGGAAATGATTCAAAAAAGGGAAATGATTTGCTCACAGTCTCTCATTTAGTGGAAGAGCAATGATTCAAAGAAAGCCCTCCCACGGGGCATCCGGGACACTCTCCATGTTACTGAACCATGGCAGATTAGAAACATACACACGTTGCCAGTCACAGACACAGCTCAGCAAATACGTCAGGCAGGAATGGCCAATGGGGTGAGCAAATGAATTCTCATGAGAGGCAGGGAACTGAAGTGTGGGAAAAGGAACCAAGATAAATGGCAGAGATTTAAATCTGGCTGGGTGTCCAATCTTAGAAGACCTAAAGAGAAGGTGGTATTTCAACCAATTTACAACACAATGGAAAATCAGGCCCAGGAGCATTAGAAGGGCCTTTGAGGGCCTGCAGCCCAACTCTCTCATTTTATAAAAATGAACTGGGGAAATTTAAGTCACTTGCCCAAAGTCCTAAAGGAGTCAGAGCCCAAGTCTTTCACAATCAGTCAAGATTTAAAGCATGAGTGGTGAGTCAAATAGTCACTAGTGGGCTCCTCTGGGCAAGCAAGTAGCAGTCCTTCTGAAAGTGACCACGTTCATCAATGGATATGAACAGGCAATTTTCAAATAAGGAAATTAATTTATAGTCATATGAAGAAATGCTCTAAATCATCATTGAGTGATTTAGAGTGATTTTGCATAGAAATGAAAATCAAAACAACTCACACCTCTCAGTTTAGCTAATATGACAGAAAAGGAAGATGATAAATGTTGGAGAAAATATGGGAAAAATTGGGATTCCAATCTATTGTAGGTGGAGTTGTGAACTGATCCAACTCTTCTGGAGAACAATTTGGAACTATGCTCAAAGGGATAACAAAATGTGCCTTTGAGCTAGCAATACTAGATCTGCAGACCAAAGAGACTTAAAAGGGGAGAAAATATTGATAGCAACTCTTTTTGGGATGGCAAAGAACTGGAAATTGAGGGGATGTCCATGAACTGGGGAATGGCTGAACAAATTACTGTATATGAATGTAAAAGAATACTATTGTGCTGTAAGAAACGACAAACAGGTAGATTCTGGAAAAACCTGGAAAGATTTATATGAATTGATGCAAAGTGAAATGATCAGAACCAGAAGAACATTTACGTAGTAGCAACAACACTGTATGAAGGTCAGCTCTGAATGACCTCTTCTCAGCAACACAACGATCTACAGAAATTCTAAAACACTCATAAGGAAAAATACTATTCATACCCAGAGAAAGTGGAGTCTGAATGCAGACTTGAAGCATACTATTTTAATTTCTTTCTCTTTCTTAATGGTTTATTATTTAGATCTGTTTTTTCTTTCACAATATGACTAACAGGGAAGTGTTTTTTACATGATTGCACATATATAACCTATATCAAATTGCTTCTCACCTTAGGAAGAGGGAAAGGAAGGGAGAAATTTCAGAACTCAAAATTTAAAAAAAATTAATGTTAAAATTTACAAATAATTGCAAAAACTAAAATCCTAATTTAAAAAAAAAGTGACCGTGTTCCTCCTGCATACTCTTTCCCCCCCCCCCCACATGCCAATCTTACCAGGAGGGCAAGTGAGTGAAAAGCAGAGGCCTTCATCCCTCACTTGTGCTCACTCTGAAAACACGAACAGAGGAAATGATGAAAGAAAAAACAGAAGTAGGGAAGGGCCGATCGAGGAACTTTTAGTACCCGCTCACCCTGCTTTCCCCCACCCCCGGACTCAGTTTCTACAGAATCCTGTGGCTTTCTGTCTCCCACAGGTCATCTGCTTGTGTCACTGAGGCTGAACTTCCAACTGAACTGGGGACAATCCCGTGGATTAACCCTTGAGAGTAATAGAGTGCTTCTTAGCAGCCCAGGCTCTCCCTTCTCCCCCTGAGAAATCCTTCCCTTTCTTGGCTACCTTCTCCAAGAAGGCTTGGCTGGTGCTGCCCAGCAGGCAGAAGTCTCTCTGTGCCCAACTCCTTCCTATTCATTTAATATGTTCTTATCTGTTTATAATTGTCTTTATATACTTCATTCCCCTATTTAAACTGTAAGATTAGGGGGTAGATTGTTGTATGGAACTTTTTTTTTTTTAAGAGAGCATGTCAGGGGCAGCTAGATGGCGCAGTGGATAGAGTACCAGCCCTGAATTCAGGAGGACCCAAGTTCAAATCTGGTCTCAGATACTTAGCACTTTCTAGCTGTGTGACCCTGGGCAAGTCACTTAACCCCAGCCTCAGGGAAAAAAAAAAAAAAAAGAACATGTCTTAATTGGAGCTTTAATGTCTCCTTCCTGGACCTTGTCAGGTGGCAGAGATTTGTGGCCAAAAAACAAAGCAAAAAAAAAAGGTCAGAGAGCATTGAGTTTATATCCTAGTTCCAACAATGATTAGATGTGTGTGTGACTAAGACATCTTTCTCTAATCCTCGATTTCCTTATCTG
This sequence comes from Sminthopsis crassicaudata, assembly GCF_048593235.1. Lineage (NCBI taxonomy): Eukaryota > Metazoa > Chordata > Mammalia > Dasyuromorphia > Dasyuridae > Sminthopsis > Sminthopsis crassicaudata. The sequence continues at coordinate 610,322,989 of NC_133619.1, read as the reverse complement.
GAAAATGGGCAAAATATACATTAGTAAATTTTTTCCCATTCAGTTGGGTTAATATCACCCAGAGAAATCTGAGGTGATTTTCAGAATATGTTCTGTGGGCTGGGTCTTGAACAATGAGGATTTTTGAGCAAAGGCTCTGTCGGGGAGAGGAGCCATATGTTCGTTGACTAGGTGCTGAGAACTTAGAGGCCAGTTAGTCTATATTTTTATTTTACAGAAGTAGAAACTGAGGTTCAAAGAGGGCAAATAGCTTGTCCAAGATCATCCAGATAATAAGTGCCACAGGGTGGATTTGACCCCAAAGTTCTATGAGGTCAGTCCCAGAACCAACATCCTTTCCCAAGAACAAGGCTAACAGAGCAATAAGAACAAAAGGGAACAGAAAGTGGGTGGGCGACTGGAAGAACCCCGAGGGAGTCAGATGGAAGCCCCTCAGTCCCTCCCTTCCCAGACTTCTGCAGCTGCCCTGATTCTGCTGGTAAAACAAGGTATCAATGTTATTTATAAAGTTTCCAAACGGAACAATTTGTCCATCTCCAGTTCTGCAAGGGAAACATGAGTAAATCATATAACCACCAAGTGGCCTTTGGCAGACCCTGCCTGAGATGACAGTGGAGGTTCCAACCACCGGCTTCTCCAAGGTCGCTTCCCCTGTCTGTGGGGCTGGGCTACTCTTCTCCCCTTCCTGCCCGGACCCCCTTTCCACAAGACACCTGGAGTCCTCCTTACACTCCACTCGGGACTTCTGTTGCTTCCCAGTATCTGTTCTTTGTCCTAGGCCTCCCATCCTGGCTCCCCAAGATGATATCACTCTCAGGGTGGCCCTGAGCTCTCGGCCAAGCTGTGTGGGAAGGGAATCCTGGGAGGCGAGGGAGGGCTGCCAGGTTACACAACATCTGGCTCTGGCAGAACCCTCAGTGGCTCCCTACTGCCTCTGGAACAAGATCCAAATGCTAACATTCAAGGCCACTGGTAGCCTAGCTCCGACTTACGTTTTCAGCTTATGTCATACTGTTTTGTGCTAAGTCCTTCCAATCTGGCCAACTGCAGAACTCACCTCTTCTGCCCCAGGCTGCCTGAAAACCTCAGAGCCCTTGAGGACATAGCCTGGGAAACCTCGATTGAGAGCATCAGGAACAGCGCTGAACCCAAATTTGGGGTCTAGATCAATACTTCTCAGATCTGCTAATGTGTGTGTGTGTGTGGGGGAGAAATTGCTTAAACCTTGCTGAAGCTTCATTTCCTCACCTATAAAATGGGCATAAGAACCACACTTGGGATTCTGTTGGTAGAGGGAGAAAGCAATGAGGAACTCTCCCAAAGCAGGTATAGTTTATCCAGAATCACCTAGGAGCACTGCAAGTTAAATGCCTTGTCCAGGGAGAAAGAGTGAGGACCTGAACCCAGGAGAATGCTAACACTCTGACTCTAAATGTCTAAATGTCCTAAATGCCTCTGCCTCTGGCCCAAGCCTAACCCTAAATGTCTCTGCATCTTCTTCTGCCTCTGACCCTAACCCTAAATGTCTCTGCATCTTCTTCTGCCTCTGACCCTAACCCTAAATGTCTCTGACTCTGACTCTGCCTTTGTCCCTAACCCTAAATCCACCTCTAACTATAACTCTGACCTTACATCTGACTATAACATCTGACCTAGATGCCTTTACTTCTGCTTCTGCCTCTGACCCTAAAATGCCTCTGCATCTTCCTCTGGCTCTAACACTAAATCCACTTTTGATCCTAATCCTTAACCTCTAACCCATGACCTCATGGCTCCACTATCCCTCTCAGAGGTTTATGGTATAGAAGGTGTTCTGTAAACCTTTAAGTGTTCCATAAGCACAGGGAAGGCTGCATGGCAAAAGTGGAAAGAATCCACAAAGTCCTGAGTTCAAATCTCCACTTTTAACATGGCCAGCTGTGTGAGTCTGGATGGCTCACAGTCTCTGAATGTTTCTTCATCGGCAACATGTGGAGACCTAACCTTTGGGACCCTAATTCTGGAGGTGAAATTACCCCAGAGGTGATCTAGTCCAGATCTTCTCCCCCTCCATCACTAACTCCCCACCTGCCCTCCTCATTTTAGAAAACCTAAGTCCAGGAAAGTAAAATTACTTGTCCCAAGTTTCCATAGACAGTAAAAACCAGACCCTTTGACTCCTGAACTAGGACTCCATCCACCTCCTTTCTGGGAAACATTAAGTGGAGCAATGGTTAGGGTCCTGGGTGTGAGGTCAGGAAGATGCGAGTTCAGATCCTCTGATATGTACTAGTTGGGCAAGTCATTTAACCTCTGAGTGCCTCAGTTTCCTCATCTGTAAAATGAGATGAAGGAAATGGCAAACCACTCCAACATCTTTGCCAAGAAAACTTCAAGTGACTGTTTCCTCATCTGTAAAATGGAGATCTCCTGTCTCCTGGGATTCCTGTGAGCCAGTAGATATTATGTAAACTCTAGTTTTATTAAAATTGAAAGCGCTAAAGAAATGTGAATTATTCTTTTTTATGTTAGAATTGGGTTTATTTTGTGTGACCTCAGGTGAGTCCCTGAGCTGTTCTGTGTTATTTTATAAGACAGCTGAAGAATAACCACTCCAAAAAAGGAAAAACATCCCAATATGAGGATTTGTCCATCCTGCACTGGGGATTTCATCTTATTTGAGCTGGCTATAAAGGGAAAAGAGCTGGGCTCAAATCTCAGCTCCAGCATTCAAGAGCTCTGTAACTCTGGACAAGCTTTTGAATCTCTTTTCTCATCTATAAACTGAAGATGCTTGTCTATAAGGTCTCAAAGGTCTCTGGACTCTTATAAGCCTGTCCTGACAGCTCCAGCTCCCCAAGAAGGGTTAATGGCTTGATCTGGGGAATTGGGGACCATTACATTCACAGGGTAGCTGGGAAATGGAATGTGAACTCTCTGGGAACAAGTCATGGAGAACCCTGGGGGATGGAGGAAACTTGGCTGAGCAGGCAGGGAAGAACATGGCTTTGTTTGGACGGTGTTGAAATCCCCACACACACCCCCATCTCCTTCTAACTTCCCTCCCAGAGAAGGAGACTCCAGCAAACACAGTGGGCTTTGCCTATCAGTAAGTAGCCTGGAGTTACCCCATCTTGAAAGGATTACTGCATCAGCTGGGGCTAAAGAGCAGGGACTGGTTCAGGAACCCTATGCACTTGCAGGTGTCAACAATTCACACCATTATCTGACCCACTTTTCTCTGAATCTCATTTCCAGGCTCCTTAGCCTGACATTCCAAGAGCTCTAACGGGCCTGGCCAGCCTGATCTCTCCCAAAACTCTCAGGGAAGGGACCTCAAAGGCCAGCTAGTCCAACCTGATGATCAAATATCAAACCAATAAGTGATCAAACTTACTTGAAATTTCCAAAGAAGGAAAATTCCTTATCTCCCTTGAAGTAGGCCATATAACTTTTAGACATTTCCAATTTTTACCAGGTCTTATCATCTGCCCTGCTGCTGAACTTCACCTCCTGTATCACTTCATTACCTCAATTAGAACGTGAATTCTAATTTGTGGACTTTCTAGCTTGTGAATTTGAAAAGAAATGTTTTCCTTAGTTATTCGTTGTTCATTCTCATCTTTCATCAGAAGCAGAAAAAAATCAAATTGTCTGATGATGAGTGTTAGCAGAAACATCTTGCCCTGGAAAAACCTGGATTTGGGTTTCCAGCTCTTCAGCTGGAAAAGATCATGGGAGACCTTCCTATCCAACCTCTTAATTCTCCAGATAAGGAAACTGAGCCTTAGAAAGTAAGAGTCTCAGTAACACCTATAGTTTCACAGGTAATAAATAGGACAGTTGGATTTGAATTTAACGATCTATGAATCCAAACTCTTTCCACACAGTTACCATGTTTGCTTCCCAGACAAGGCCTAGAAAGCATATGGGTTTGAATCCAGAGCCTGTTTCTTAACAGTTTTGTTAGGCTGGGTCAGTAGCTTCCCTGCTCTTCACCTTAGTTTCCTCATCTGTAAAATGTGGGGATGGGATCAAAATGTACTAGCTGATTCATCCAGAAAATGCAATTCTACAATCAGAGGTGGCTTTCCATGTGAGCCACTGGTAAAAGAATATCCTTTTGATAAGAAAAGGCAGCTGTCCGTTTATAAATTCTTTACAAAAACTGGGAGAAGATAGCATAATGAGCAGCCCCTTTTATAGATTTGGGGAGAAAAAAAATCAACAACCAGAATCTTGGAGAATAAACTCCTTGTCCATAATCATGCAGCTAATAATGGCACACCACAGCTGGGATCAGAAACTAGATCACGGACTCTCTCCCTGTTGTTTTTAAGAGAAGAGAAAATGGCTATCTTTCTGGAATGGTTTAAGGCTAGATCTGTAAAGAGTTAAGGAGGCATCCCACAGATGGAAAAACTTCTTGAAGCTAGTCTCCCTGCAATGTACTATAAACTTAACATGAGATAAAATGCTTAGAGAGTGAGCTCCCTGTCCCTGGAGGTGTTCAAGCCAAGGCTGGAAGACCACCTGTCAGGGATGCTGCAGAGGGGACTGGGTGAGCGGCTGGCTTAGATGACCTTGGAAGTCCCTTCTAGTTATGAGAGCTGACACAGCTAAAAATATCATGTCTGGGGAGACACGGTGTAAATGGAAAATTGAGTGGGAGACACACATATGTCGCCAAATGCTATAGGAATGAAAAGGAATCAGCTGGCAAGGAGGCTGGGAAAGCAAAGAATAACCTATTGTGTGCGTGTGGGAGGGGTACCCCTATTATAGGATTGCCACTTAATCTCAGAGTCATCCAGGGTTCCTTTTCTCTGGAGGAAAGAAAAAAAATCAGAATGTCCAAGCTGGAAGAGGCACTAGAACAGAGAATGTCAAAGCTAGGAAGAGGTTTAGGAGAGCCCTTAGAACATAGGATGTCAGAGCTGGGAGGACCCGTAGAACCCAGGAGGTCAAAGCTGGGAGGGCCTTAGAACCCAGGAGGTCAGAGCTGGGAGAGCCCTTAGAACCAGGAGGTCAGAGCTGGGAGGGACCTTGGAACACAGGATGGCAGAGCTGGGAGGACCCTTAGAACATAGACTGTCAGAATTGAGAAGGGCTCTTAGAACACAGAATGTCAGAGTTGAGGGCGTAGAATTGGAACACAGTATATCTCACTGCTACCACCAATTAATGTTAACAGAATTTTATTGTCTTAGCTAAGAAGAGCCTTAGAACCTTTTTAGTCCTATCCCATTCATTTTATAAATGAAGGACTTGGAGGTGCAGGGACAAGTAAGTGGCTAAAGATCTCTCCTGCCCCTGTCAAAGCAACCTCAAGCAGCTACAAAGTGATGACAAGTAGCCTGATTGAGTCCTGGATATCAGTGTGATCTGATGACCCTCTTGCTCTCAGTCACCCAGCACCTAAGATGTTTGAACTCTGCTTTTCAGGAAAATCTCAGAACTTGTACCTATTTCACAGAGCAAAAAAACTGAGGGTCAGTAAAACAATGGTAGTACCTAATCACCAATACACAACAGGTTTCAGATTGGCTACTGCTAAGAAGCAGCAAGAGATAATACAGAGGCCTCCAGATCCGAGTTTTAGTTTCAGCTCAACAACTGATTTGCTTGGGGAAATCAGAGAAGTCATTTAGCTTCTCTGAGCATCTTTCCATCAGGTAGCATGGCAGATAAATAAAATGTTGGTCTTAGAGACGAGACTAAGGTACAAATCCCACCTCAAGCACTCACTAGCTATGTGGTCATACCTCTTTGAACCTTGGTTTCTTTATCTGTAAAACAGAGATAAAAATGCTTGCAATACCCATATTAGAGAATGATCGAAAAGATCAAATGAGATAATGGTTATGAAGAGCTTTGTAAATGTTAAATTGACATATGTCATTGTTATTATTTCATCTTTTCAAATGAGAGAGTGGGAGAAATCAGCTCAGAGGTCTTTTTCTAGCCCCAGGGATCTATGTTTGCAGGATCACCAGCCGGAACAGCCCGCAGACAATGGATGTCTAGGCCTGTGGGGAGCCTGCTCTTCAGGGACCTCCACCTTGGGCCTATGAAGCAGACACTTAAAGAAGTCCAACCTGGTCTTTCTCCTTCTCCCTTAGGTACCAGGCCTAGGCAAATCTAATTGGGCAAGGAGAAGAATGGAGGCTAGAGGTAACCCCCAACTCTGGGTTCCTTCTTCCCTTTCCTGAAACTTTCAGCAGAAACTGTGGGGGTTAGAGCAGAGACACCCCCAAATCTCCCTTCTCCTGCTCCTTTTCTCAGGAGATTTCTACTTGGTTCCTTCTATTCTTGCTCTTCCTCTCAACCTGCCTCTTCTTCCCTTTCTCCCTCATTCTCCTTTGTCCCTCTTTCCCTTGAAGAATATGAGTCCTGAATAATTTTCCTCCCTCCCTCCCTCTGGTGCTTCTCCCCATCCCACAATACCTCCCCCTCAGCTTCCTCCTTCTTTCTCCCCTGACCCCTTTTTTTGCTTCCCTTCTCAAAAGCCTCTCTCCTCTCCTCCCCAGCTCCATCTTCTTGTTTTCTCTAGCTAGGCCCCCTCCCCCTCCTCTGTCTCCTCTCCTAGTCTCCCTCCCCCCAAGTCACCAGGGTCTTGCTTCCCCTTGCTGCTGTCTGAGTGCACTAACTCATGCTTCCCTCTATGAAAATAAAAAGAGATGAGGGGTCCTGAGGGGGCCAGGCGGTCCCACTTCTCAGCTGAGGCTCCCAGATCCAGAACCCTCTCCGCCCAACCCAACTCTGAGCAGCACCTCATCCGACCAGTAACCCAGGAATTCTCTGACCCAAATGCTTTTGTTTACCCTGAGGAGAACCCAACGCAAGCTCTAGAACACTGGAATCCAGTCATTGGGAGGCTCAAAGCCCTGAGCCCCTCGCGCCTCTCTAACTGTGGCACTCGGACCGACTCTGCACACCGGAACGCCCCCAAGGAGCCCAAAGCGGCCGGACGGGCCGCCCCCAGCACACCCGGTCCGGCTCTAGAACCGAACGCCGACCCCGAACCCAGCGAGCGGCCGGGGCGCAGAAGCGAACCCGACCCCGAGAATCTGGAGCGCACAAATCGCCCTCGCCAGTGTGGACCGCAGCAATCGGACCCAGCCGGTGGCCCCGCGGCCGCTCCGAGCGCTGCGCTCGGACTCTCCCGGCCGCTCTGGATTCCCCGAAGTGGGCTCGTTGCAAGCCGAGCGGGTCCCCCCACGCCGAGGGGCCGAGCTGCGCTGCTGGGCTCGGGCCCGGCCGCTCGGCCCGACAGCTCTGCCCTCAGCAGCTCCTGACAGCTCTCCCGGCCCTCCTCTGCCCTCCCGCCGCCCGGGGATCGGGGATGGCTCACCGGGCAAGGAGCTGCGCTTGCAGCCGGAACCGGAGCCGGAGTCTGGGCACGAACAGGAGCGCGAGACGGGCCGGGCTGGACGGGAGCGGGAGCCGGGGCGCGATCGGGGCGCAAGCCCGAGCCGGAGCGGGAGCAGGAACCGGAGCAGGGGAGCCGTGCGCTCTGCTCTGAGCCTCCCCCTTTAGCCGAGCTGCGCGCTTCCCCCAGAGCAGGCAGCCGGAGCGGGGCGGAGCCGGCCAGCGGGCCTATGGCCAAGCGGCGGGGGGCCGGGACGGAGCCGGGCGGCCAATCACCGGGCGGTGGGACGGCCTTCCTCCCCCAGCCCTTAACCCTTTCGAGGTGACCCCGGGGGAGAGGCGGGGTGGGGGAGCCCGCAGAGAGGGAGGGGGTGGCGGAGACCCCGGGCGTGCGAGGCCCGCGGCTGCCAGGCCCAGGCCGGGAGGTCGGGTTCCCTCCTGCCGCCGGCCTGGCCCGGCCACGCTGGGGCCCCCGGGAGCGCCGTGACCTTTGTCTGGGCGGGCGGCCTGCTCCTGGGACGCGTGCACGGGGGCTCCGCGGAGGGCCGGGGGTGCATCCTGGGGCCTGTGCGCGCACACAAGTGCGAGAGTCTGTGGGATCACTACAATGCGGGCGGAAAGGGGCCTCGGGCCGTGCGATCCAACCCTCGATTAACGTAGGACTGAGGCCCAGGAGGGCAAAGTACTTGTCCAGGGTCACCTGCAGCCCCGGCGCTGGGGATGCCCCGAGGCCTGGCGCTTTTCCGGAGGTCGGGCTGGCTGGCGCTTAGTGACCCGCCGGCCCCTGTCCCATTTGGAAACGGAGATCGGGGGGCTATCTGCTGCTTCCCATCGCGCCCCCTCCCCTGCTAGTCGGCCCGCTAAAACCTTCCCGAGAGGGAAAGGAGACCCGCTGCCCCGGCTCCTGCGGAGGAGTTAGAATGCCCCCTCCCGTCACCATTCAGTGGTAGCGAGCTTCCGTCCGGCCTTCCTCTGCACCAGTCTGGTAGGGCCCAGCAGCAACCCCGGGAACCGGCTCTCGTCCCCGGGGGAAGGTTTCCAAGCACTTCTCAGATAGGAGATCCCTCAACACTCTGGAGACCGGTGCTGGTCTCACAACTAAGGAGGCAGATTCGCCCACGGTCACTCACTAAAGTGTCTGAGAGCGCATCAGAACGGCCCTGCCCCTGCCAGGTCCAGAACTACCTTGTGTGCCACCCGCCGCACAGCAGCCAAGCGAGGGGGCCTCGGAAGGATTACTCCTATTCACCAGATTAGGAAACAGACTCGGAGTGGCAGTGGTCCTCAAACTTTTAAAATAGGGGCCAGTTCCCTGTGGGAGGCCGGACTAGAGTAAAAACAAAACCTCACACTCTGTCTCCGCCCCTGGGCCCATTTGCCATAACCTGGCTCGCCGCATAAACATCCTCAGCCTCTGCATCTGGCCCATGGGCTGTAGTTTGAGAACCCCTGAGTGACGGCTTGCCCCAGATCACTTCCTTCCAGGTACCAGCAGGGCAGAGACTTGAATTTAGCTGTCTTACACCAGTCAGTTTCTAGCTAGTAGTTTTGTGACCCCCTGTCCATTGAAGCTCCTTGTGAGTCCCAGTCATGAGAGGGAGGGGAGAGAAGTGAAGGGGAAAGAGAAGGAAAGACTGAGAGAGCCTGGGTCCAAGATGCCTTTTGTCCTCAGAAGTTCCACCAGAAGATTTCCTTTCTCTTTCAGGAAGGTGTCAGTATGGTGGATTAGTATGGGAAGCGCCTGTTAGGGAAATAAATAAGGAATTAGTGCATAGGGGTTAGACACTATGGTTAAGAAAAAAAAAAAAAAAAAAAGATGTAAAAACTAGGCTCTCATGCTCCTTAATCTAGTTGGGGAGAAGAAACATTAAGGTAAAAACTTACCTAACTGACCCCACTAGCTGTGTGAACTTGGGTAAATCACCTATGCTTTCTCTAGGCCTCTCACAGATGACTAAATGTTAAGTGCTCCTTCCCCAGCTCTAACATTGTCTATTAGAAAGGCCCTTCCAGTTTCAAAGTGCTGTGGTTCAAGGTGTGATCCAAAACTCTGACATTCCATGGGCTAAGGTTCCTCACAAATCTAAGTTCTAGCCTCTTAAGGATTCAGATAGTGTGTCTTAAGTGCCAAGTGAGAGGGAGAGTGATGAAGGAGCTCAGAAGAGGAATGAGAGCATTGGGAGGGGGGTGGTAAAATCCTGGCCCTGATAATTTATAAATCACATGAGTTTAGAGAAGCTATTTTCCTTATCTGGGCTACAGAATCCTCATCTGTAAAAGAAAGAGATTGTATCAGATAATCTTTCTTCAGTTCTAAATTGTTGCCCGGAAACGGGTCAGTTGGTTAGAGTGTTAAATGGTGGTTTCCTGGAGGAATGATCTTTGAACTGGGGCTTGAAGAATGAGTAGAAACTAGATTGGAAGACATAGATCTGATCAGAGCAGGCTAGCCACAGCACAGCAAACCGAAAAAAGCCAGTGAAAGGGGAAGGACCTTGCAGGGAGAGGAAGAAAGCACTTATTTCCAAGGTCCCTTTCAACTCTCAAACAAAGATTCTTTCATTTGATGACTTCCTAAACCATCCTCTACAGCAGCAAGCCTGAAATGGGGGAAGAAGAAATGAACCAGAGAATCATATCTTTAGTTTGGAATTGATCTTAGAGGCCATTGAGTCAAAACACCCATTTTACACTGAGAAAAGTGAGAAGGCTCAAACAACTCATCGGAGACCACATGGTAGGATTTGAACTCAGGCCTTCTAGACTCCAAGTACAGATTATGCCATTTGGCTGCCTTCACCTCTTTGAGCCAGTGAAAGTTATCTGGTTGTTCCTTAAACAAGACACTCCATCTCCCAACCCTGGTTCTTTTCCTTGGCTGTCCTTCATGTCTGGAAATCTCTCCCTCCTCATCTCTGATTCCTGGCTTCCTTTAAACCACAGCTAAAATCTCCCCTTCTTTGAATAGCCTTTTCCAATCCCCCTTAATTCTAGGGCCTTCCCTGCTGATCTCCAGTATTGTCTAGTTGTGACAAATGCACATTAATATGATCAATTAGAGAAATGCACGTTAATCATAACCAATAAGAGAAGTCCTTTCATGCTGAATCCCAGAAAATGACCAAGTCACATGAGCCACTGTATACATGAGGCTGAGCGCTGGGGATTTCCCTGTACAATAACCCCCAGATACTCCTGGCCTCCCTACTTACAGATCTAGTCCTTGAAAATAGAATTTCATTGCTCGTGTTTAACCTATATTGTATTACTTGCTGTCTAGGGGAGGGAGGAGGTGAGGATAGAGGGAGAAAAATTTGGAACACAAGGTATTGCAAGGGTGGATGTTGAAAACTATCTTTGCATGTATTTTGAAAAATAAAAAAGCTATTATTATTTTAAAAAAGAAAACAGAATTTCAGAGGTGGAAGGAATCATGGAAAATAAAATCTTTGAGGAGGGAGGGGAAGGCAGAAAGACAACTGACGTCTTTTATTCAAAAGGCAAATTTGGAATCGGAGAAACTGAGTAGATTCCATGTTCAAACATAAAATATCAGAACTAGAAGGAATAACCATAAGAATTAGAAAGTTAGAGAAATTAGCCCTTAGAATATAGGTTCTCAGAGCTGGAAAGAATCTTAAAACATGTCAGCCCTAGGAGGGGCCATGGGAAATAGAATTTTAGAAGAAACAAATCTTTGAACATAAAAATGTCCAAGCTAAAACATAGAGCATAGAGATTTAGAGCTGAAAAGAAATTTAGAAAATGTTTAGTTCGAGCCATTCATTCCATATTTTCAGAATCAGACTCAGAGATTTGTCTCAGGCCATGCCTTTTGTAAATGGCAGGGCTGTGCCCAGAAGCCATTATTATCTGACTCAATTAATAAATACTTATGTGACTTTGGATAATCAATTTAATTTCTCTGGAAGATGCCTCTAAAATCCAATTCAATAAAAAAAAAAATCTTTGTGTTTTCTGTCTAAGAATCAGCCCTCAATGCTGGTGATATATGAGTCAACAAAATATGTCTAAGAGTTTCCAATCTGGTAATGGGGGAATACATAAATAAACATGAGACAAAGTCGATGATGATAGAGTTAGCAGAGATTGACACGAAGAACTCTCCAGAAAATTTGAGAAACAAAGATTACTTCTATCTTTATATAGTAGTAAGGAGGTGGAGGAGGAAGTGTGATACAGGTATGAGGGATGGCCTAGAAGAAGGCACAGAAGCAGATGAAGGCAGGAAGAGATAGACTACATGTTAATCTGTTTAGAATGTTGCTGTTAATGTTGTTCTCAAAGAGGGCCATGACATCAGGGAGGGGATGCCATGATCCTCAAGTGAGTAGGATTTCAATGAGGGAGAGCTGAGTAGAGAAACCTGCCTCAGTTTCCCCTCAGAGTCATCTGAGTCCAGTGGCCAGATCTAGAGCAAGACGACTGGAAATGGCCCTGAATGAAATGGGAGACCTCCTGGACCTGTGGCTGGAGTGCAGAGTATGAGGAGAAGGAAAATGTGAAAGATGGATGGAAAGGTAGACTGGATTACCATGCAAGGGATTCCTAAATCTTGACATTTGGCCCCATCTTTGCCCCAAGATCTGATTCTGCATTTCTAACTTCCTATTGGACATCCCTGCCCTCACTCACTGTGTTTGAAACTGAATTTATCATCTTCCACAAAAACCTTGCCCTTCCTCCCAACTTTCCTGTTAGACTTGATGTAATCAAGATATATCCTCCCTGTCACCTGGGTTCAAAATATCTTGGACCCCTCCTTCTTCCTCATCTCCCACACATCCCATCAAACCCAATCCTGTTGACTTCACCCTTGCCATATCTCTTGATTCTGTCCCTACCTCCTCTTTGCCAGGGTCCTATGACCGCTGACACAGGCCCACCCCAGCCAATAGGAAAGGCCTGAGCAGAGAAGGTGGATCTTAGGTATTCTTTATGCTTGTGGGCAACATGCACGAGATGGTGTTCAGGGACACACACACACACACACACACACCCCAAAGAGGAAATAAATACAGATATGCAAGGAAAGCCATAAAAATTTCCAGAGAAACACTGCTACAGAGAAATCTTTCCATACTCTCTTGCTGTCCTTCCTGTCCACACCCTGTAGCTACACAGCCCCATGGGCTGAAATCTGTTACTTCTCAAATAGACCATCATAATATTATTGCAATAATTCAAATGGTCTTTCTCTTGTCTTCTTCCTCTCTCCAATCTATCCTGCACTTAGCGACCAAAATGTAGATCACATTACACTCCTGTTGAGAGATAACCATAGCTTATAGAATAAAGGGGGGAAAAAATCCTTTTGCTTGCATCCAAGGCCTTCCGCTGTCGAGCTCCAAACCTACTATTCCATCCATTTTTCATATTCTACCTCCCCACACACTCTGCATTCCAGCAAATAGGATTAGCACCTAAGGGATCCCATCCTGCCCACCTTTGCTTCCAGGCTTCCTGCATGGAACACTTGCAACACCCTTCCTTCACATCACCCATAACTTGTTCCATTAAGACCAGCTCAGAAGTCATCTTTTCTTAAATCCTTCTCCTCCAAGCTGATAAATGCAGCCATGAGAGTGGAACAAATTGTCAAATGTGAGTGGAGGAAAGGACAAGGCATTCTCAAGTGAATAAAGATGAACTATGAAAGAAGATTAAAAAAAAAATTAAAGTACCTGGAAAAAAAAAAAAAAAGATTGAGCTGTTAAGAGAGCTCTTGTAGGGATAGCTAGTTGGTGCAGTGGATAGAGCACCAGCCCTAAAGTCAGGAGGACTTGAGTTCTAATTTGGCCTCAGACACTTAACACTTCCTAGCTGTGTGACCCTGGGCAAATTACTTAACCCCAATTGTCTCAGGAAAAAAAAAAAAAGAGGAACACTGTTATTGAAACCTGAGGAAAGAAGAGAGTTTCTAGGAGAAGGCAGCATAATATCATGGAAGGCTTCTGGAATCCAAGGTACTGGATTCAAATCCTACATCTCATGTTTGTAACCACTGGTCATTTTACCTTTCTAGATTCCAAATATGGGTAGGAGTTTGGAGCACCTCAAAACATCCACTTCAGGGGACAGGTCAAGAAAGATGCAGAAAGATCATGTGAATTGGTGATCAAGATGCCCTTAGTGATCTTTCATCATCGGTGACCCACTTATTTGAATTTTTATTGAAAGTCACATCTCAAAGGGCTAGGCAGTACAGGAGGCATGAGGAAGTAGTATTACTGACCAGAAAGACTCTTATCTGGAAGCTAAGGGGAAGGTGAGAGGTAGGAGAATTTCAGGGTCAAAAGAAGGGCTTTCTAAATTGGAAAACATGAGAGGTAACACAACATAGGGGACAGAGAGGTGACCTTCTGGGTTTAAGGTTCACCTCTGAGATTTACTGATCTTGTGACCTTGGAAAGTTGCAAACACCCTGTGGTCTAAATAATTCTCTACAAAGAGAAATGGCAGAATAGTTTTCTGACTCCATTAGTTTGGTTAGTGGAATATTTTCAGTTGGAGAGACAGAGACAAAGACAGAGACAGAGACACAGGGAGATAGATAGAAAGAGGGGGAGCCACAGAGATAAAAGGAGGGGGAGGGAGGAAGAGAAAGAGAGACAGACAGACAGATAGAGAGAGGGAGACACAAAAAGGGGGAGAGAAAAAGAGAGAGAGGGAGGGAGGGAGAGGAAGAGGGAAGAGATGGGGAAGCAAGAGAGGGAGACAGAGACAGGCAGAGACAAAGACAAAGAGACAGAGACAGACAGAGAGAGACAGAGAGACAGAGAGAGACAGAGACAGAGAGAGGGAGGAGAAAATTGTGCATATTTGGAGCAAATGGAAGTAAAGAAGGAAAGATTAAGGATGAAGAAGGAGGGATAGACAAGCACTCTCAAGAGATGGGAGAAGATGGGTGCAAGGGCACAAATAGAGGGAGGGGGACTTAAACTTGACTCAGATCTGCGATACATTAAGTGTATAAATGAGCTAAACGGGAATAGAAATACATTCCTGATGCTCCATTCTGCACCCAATTTTTAGGAAGTCAGGCGTCAAAGTTCAGACCTCCTTGAGTTGCCAGTAGTGGTAGGGGTGCCAAGTTCTGGAGTCTGGGGTTTTGCTCCAGGGTCTCTACATGATCATAGTTTCTTTTATAGTAGGAAAAGAAAAGAGGGACAAGGACAGGAAGCTGAGGAAGAAATGGGAAGGGAGTTGAGGCCAGTGCACCCCTAAAATCTAAAGAAAATGCTTGGAGGTTACAGTCTAAAGGAACAGAAAGATTTGTGCAGCCTTTTTGCCCTTTTCTACCATCCCACAGTAAGCGAGTCACTGCTGGAAATAATGAGAGGATGGAAAATGAAGAGAGGAACCCAGCAATTAGTGGGTACTGGGCCAACAAACAGAACCAAAGGGCTTTGGATCTATTTGAAGGAACTGGATCCCAACCTCCAAATAAAATTAAACTGACTAAGCCCAGATTCAGAGAATGCTTTTAAGATCATTTGTCACTCCATCTTCCATTCTTTTTTCTCTCTGAGGTCTCCACCTCTCAAAAATAGCAGGATCTTCGTCACTGAATCCTGTCCTAAGATTTTCTATAATTGGTGGCAGAATGGGACAAGCAAGTCATTCGATGTATTAGAAAGAGCACTGGAATGGGAATCAGGAATCTGGAGTTCACAAGTCAATTCAGCAAGCATTTGTTAAGTGCCTACTGTGTGCTAGGCACAGGGCTAAGCCAACAAG